>NC_082729.1:7878915-8478915 GCF_030144855.1 Hypanus sabinus | reverse complement strand
TCATGATTTTCTTCATTTTGTGTTTGTGGGAAGATGACTCTCAGGGTTGTGCACTAAATTTGATAATAAATGTCCTTTGAATCTTTGAAGGTTATTATGCATATACAACCACACTCAACAGTTATTTGTACATTATAGGATTGCGTTTATATTTATCATATGCTTTTAATGCTGTATCAGATCCAGAGTAACAACCATTTCATTCTCCTTTACTCTTGTAACACACTGGGACAGATTTTGCTGCTAATGTAGTGGTCTTTCTGTAGAAGCACTGCTAATACAATGGTTTTTCTGCAGCAACAGTGTTTGGGTTATGGCTAGAGATAATAGGGGCTTTGGAATGTGTGACGTCCAACGAAGGGAGTTTTTTTCTCTTGTTATGTGCCTGAGACCGAGGAGATCTGGGTCTTCTGTTCTGTGGAAGATGGAGAGAGAAGGTGCCAGAACAGAGAGACTGTAGACACTAGAAAGGAGTGGACTTGGAGTAGGGCCAGGAGTTGACGAAGCCCCAGGGAAAATCGACGGAGTACCAGCAGAACCAAAACCGCGAGCTTATGCGCGTTAGACTGTTTCATTATCGTGGGCCTTTTTCTTTTTGTTTTACTTTACTGACCCTTTGGTCAAATTAAAAATTATGGAGCTAAGTCGTTTAATTGCATACAGCGCACGGTCTGTTATTTTGCGGTACTGAATTGTAACCGGATGACACGTCACGCAGCATCCACACAAACAGGAGGTTTTGCACCTCGACCTCGTTCGCTTGGTGGGGCCAGAGATTGTCTTCCCTTGACTTACACAGCCGACAGAACCTGAGGGTTCCACACTTGTGTAAAAACCAATCTTGAATCTCAGCTGTCACTTCAGGATCAAAATCTGGTTTAATATCACCGATATATGTCGTAAAATTTGATAACTTTGCAGTACAATGCAATACATAATAATAGAGAAAAAAGCTGAATTGCAGTGTATATATATGTATATTAAATCGCAAAATTACAATAAGTAGTGCAAAAACAGAATTTTTTTTTAAAAAGTAGCAAGGTATAATTCATGGGTTCAATGTCCATTTAGAAACTAGATGGCAGAGGGGAATAATTGAGTGTGTGTCTTCAGACTCATGTACTTCCTTCCTGATGGTAGCAATGGAAAGAGGGCATAACCTGGGTGCTGGGGTTCCTAGATAATGGAAACCACTTTCCTGAGATGCCCCTTGAAGGTGTCTTCTCTAGCATGGAAGCTGGTACCCATAATGGAACTGGCATTTGGTAATATTGCAGCTTGTGGGATTTAATCCATTCCTCATCTAAGCCGACTGGTTTTTAGTCACATTGTAATCCAGCAATAGGGAAGTGAATTTTTATTTCTTTCTGAGTTCCTTCATTTTGAGCTAACCCTTCAGGTGAGTGACCTGACCACGAGCCGCAGATGCAAGCCTGGCATAGCCCTGTACTGCTGGAAGACTTCCGACACGCGCTCATTACGCTCCGCTTCTCTGGAGAGATGATGTCCTGGGCTTAGTAATTGAAGGTCTCCTTGGCAACAACTCACCAGCTTGCCCGCAATATGGAAAGCAGAATTGATCCCAGTGTTCCAAGTGCAGCCTTGCTGTGGACAGGACTTCAGAAGCTGGTAAGCTCCTCCTTCAACAGTGTAACAAAGACATCTCAGCCTGTGTGCACGAGTGGTTTACTGTGAGATTTCACTGGCGGGTATGTTTCTTGACACGCACTCTGAAATAGGCCCACGTAGCTTTGAGTGTGCTTCAGCAACTAACGTTCATCAAGATTCAAGGATTAATTTCTGAATAGAGTTGATCCTTGATGAACGTTTGCAGAAACACACACAAAACTAGCTGGTAATCATAGTATGGTATATAGAACTGTGAAAAAGTCTTAGTCACGTATATAAAGCTAGGGTGAAAAAAACTTTTGCACACAGTAGTGTGTTTGTCATCAAGGAGTGGAGAACGAGTTTGTAAATCTGGCCGGAGCAAAAGGAGCGGTGAGGGTGGAGTGCCACTAGAGGGGCGTGGGACAGGTGGCAGAGAAGTGTCAGGGGCGAGGGGTGGCGCAAGTGCAGACACACCCAGCTGTGAGACACCAGGCAGGGTCATTTGGTTCCAAACAACTGGTTTATTGTTCATTACAGAATGTCTCTCTGGTGCTTCCCACTCCCTCCCCTCTCTCTTCCCTATTTTCCCAACCATGATTCCCCTCTCCCTGCCCCCTTCCCACTCTCAGTCCACCATAGAGATCCATATCAGAATCAGGTTTATCATCACTCACATTCGTCATGAAATTTTTGCAGCAGCAGCACAGTACAGTACATAAACTTAGTACAAGGCCATAAGACAGAGGAGCAGAATTAGGCCATTTGGCCCATTGAGTCTGCTCCACCATTCTATCATGGCTGATCCTTTCTTCCCCTTGTCAACTCCACTCCCCGGCCTTCTCTCCATATAGTACTATGCAAAATTCTTAGGCGCCCTAGCTCAAGAGAATTCTCAGAAGTTTGGTTCTCAACGAAAGACTCTATTAACTGGATGCATTTTACTAACCTATGCGACTGCCGGATTGGGGCTGAGGGGTGAGCGCAGACACCCAGGGAACAAACGCTCACAATGATCGATAATCATGGGTACCGGCCAGCAGTGATCACTCAGCCATCTGGTTGGCTGAGACCCAGCTGAGTCTACAACAGCCAACCAATCAGAACGACGAATCAGACCAATATAAACACAAGCACTCGGCAGCAACAACACTCAGTCGCGTATCGATGCTGTCAGCTCCACCCATGACGAAGCGTTTGCAATCTAACCTCCAGGCTCAGCGGACAGCCCTACAAACGTAGACCAGAAACTGATGGGAGTAGCCCCAGACGTACAACGTGGCTACAGGAGCAGGGCAGTGGCTGGGAACCCTGAAGTGAGTAACTCACACCCTCACTCTGCCAAAAGAAAGCTTTTGGCACATTGGCATTTGTAAATCAAAGTGTTGAGTACAGGATATGGGATGCTGAAGTTGTATAAGACATTGATGAGGACTAACTTGGAGTATTTTGTGCAGTTTTGGTTGCCTACTTGCAGGAAAGTTGTAAATAAGGTTGAACATTTACAAGCATGTTGCCCAGTCTGAAGTAACTGGGATATAAGGAAAGATTGACTAGCTTAGGACCTTATTCCTTAGAACCTAGAAGACTGAGGGGAGATTTGATAGAGGGATACAAAATTATGAGGGTATTGATAGGGCAAGTGCAAGCAGGCTTTTTCCACTGAGGTTGTGTGGGATGACAACCAGAGTTTGGGTTAAGGGTGAAAGGTGAAAGTTTAAGGGGAATATGAGGGGGAAACTTCTTCCCACTCAGAGGGTCGTGGGAGTGTGGAATGAGCTGCCAGCACAAGTGGTGCATGTGAGCTCACGTTCAACATTTCAAAGAAGCTTGGATCGGTACATGCCAGATTTGCATAAGAAATGCGCCGCAAAATACAATACAGACAGACAGTACTGGCGACCCGGGTTCAATTCCCGCCACTGCCTGTAAGGAGTTGGTACATTCTCCTCATGATCGAGTGGGTTGCTTCCGGGTGCTCTGGTTTCCTCCCACAGTCCAAAGATGTACTGTTTGGTTGGTTAACTGGGCTCTGTAAATTGTCCCGTGATTAGGTGAGGATTGCAGGGAGGGGTCAAGGTTTGAAGAGCTAGGAGGGCCTGTTCTGCACTGTATCTTTGATGCACCATCAATAACTCACTCTGAGACGTAAAGGTGAGATATCAGCTTTTATTGACTGGAAGAAGGAACAAGCAGTGGTTGACCACCATACTACATCCTGGAGACTGAGAGGCCGGGCTCAGGCCTCAATCGCCTTTATACTGGGGTCTGTGGGAGGAGCCACAGGAGCAGTCAGCAGGGGGGACGTGTCCAGACAGGTATATGTAGTTCACCACAATCTCAATAAATGAACAAATAAAAATCCTGGAGTTGACTTCCCTAGCAACAATATGGTTACACCCAGACTCATTCAATTATCACATGTACATCGAAACATACAGTGAGGTGCATTGTTTACATCAACAACCAACGCCTCAAGCTCTTCAGCAGCTCAGCACTATCTTCACAAGGGCATTTACGGATGGGTAACTAAGTCTTGGCTCAGTCTGCAAAGCCCCGTTGCTTGAATGAATTAAAAAAAAACAAAAATAATTTAACACAACATTCATTTACTGAGCGCAAAAGAACAAGGAGCAAACCTGGCAGTGAGTTGGCAACGAGATGTGAGTTGAAATCTTTCCAGCGCGACATCGATATTTCACTCTCTGCATCTGCCAGCGTCATTCCTCATTGCTCAGTAAACTCTATAGATGCACAGTGGAGAGTAGCTTAGCTGGTTGCATCATGGCTTGGAATGGAAAAACCGATGCTCAGGAATGGAGAAGTCCAGAGTGATAAAACTCAGTCCATCGCAGGCCAAGCCCTCCCCGCCATCATGAGCACATTTACATGGAGCGCAACAACCCACACCAAGGATTTCCACCATCCAGGCCATCCCCTCTTCTCTCCTGCTACCGTCGGGTAGGAGGTACTGGAACCTTAGATCCCACAACACCAAGATTAGGAATAGCTATTACCCTAAAACCATCAGGCACCTGAATGACCATGGATAACTTCATCCACCACAACGCTGAACTGATTCCATAATCTACAGACTCACTTTCATGGACACAACAATTCGAATATGCAAATATCTTTTTATTGGTGCAAGCTGTCCTCATACAGCGAGGTACAGGCCCTTTCGGCCCTTCGAGCTGCACTGTCCCCAATTTAACCCTAGCCTAATCACTTGACAATTTATAATGACCAATTTACCTACCAACTGGTACATCTTTGGACTGTGGGAGGAAACCAGATCACCCGGAGAACGTACAAGCTCCTTACAGGCAGCGGCAGGAATCGAACCCGGGTCGCTGGTACCAAAAGGCGTTGTGCTAACCACTACGCTACTGGGCCGCTTCATGTCTCTCATTGTACTGCTGCCACAAAGCACCAAAAGTCACGGTGTACAGTACGTCAGTGATAATGAACCTGATTCTGATTCATAGAACAGGAATAAGTCCTTCGGCCATCAACTTGCCAAACACGATGCCAAATTGAGTTAAATCTCTTCAGCCTGTGCAGGATCCACATCCCTTCATTTCCTGGTGTAATGAGAAGGTTTAGATTACTTTTCGCTTCCACCGTGCCGGCTGTTGACTGACTCGTTCGAAGGATGCGCAGCTCCTTCCCACTGTTTGCCTTGTGTCCCCTGGCACTGGTGTCCAGTTCTCGGTCCCTCAGGGTATAAGAATGGCACATACGAGAGGCTCACTGGCTTTCCTCTGTCTCCAGGGGATCACCTTCACACTGAGGCCACGGCCAGTGGAGAAGAACCACTGGGAAAGCGTTCTGCAGGTAAAGGAGGGCCCAGCACACCCAGACACTGAGCTAAGTACCTGTTTGTTGAATGTTTAGTTTTTGAGTAACTTGAAGAGATTTAATGAGACACTTGTAGAGTCTGAAGTGTTATTAAGTGTTTAGTATCAGAGTTTTTGTAATTTGGGGTTGCTAAGATGTTTGGTCGAATGTTTTACTGTTCGTCTGTAAATAAATTTGCAAGTTGAGTTGGTGGGGAGGAAGGCAAATGCAATGTTAGCATTCATTTTGAAAGGACTAGAACAAAAAAGCAAGGATGTAATGTTGAGGCTTTATAAAGGACTGGCGAGGCTTCACCTGGAGTATTGAGAGCAGTCTTGGGCCACTTATCTAAGACAGGATGTGCTGACATTGGACAGGGTTCAAGGGAGGTTCACAAAAATGATTTTGGGATTGAAGGACTTATCATATGAGGAGTGCCTGTTGGCTCTGGGGCTCAACTCATTGAAGAAGAATGAGGGGTGGCCTCTTTGAAACCTATCAAATGTTGAAAGGCCTCAATAGAGTGGATTGGAGAGGATGCTTCCTATGGTGGGAGAGTCTGAGACCAGAGGACACAACCTCAGAATAGAGGGGCATCCTTTTAGAATGGAGATGAGGTGAAATTTCTTTAGCCAGAGAATGGTGAATCTGTGGAATTCATGGCCACAGGCGGTTTCTGAGGCCAAGACACTGAGTATATTTAAGGTGAGGTTGATTGATTCTTGATTGACATGAAGGGATACAGGGAGAAGGTAGGAGATTGGGGCTGAGAGGGAAGTGAATCAGCCATGATAAAATTGAGGAGCAAACTTGATGGGCCAAATGGCCTAATCCTACTCCTATATCTTATGGTCTTAAATGGTTAATGTGCTTGTTCTGCCTCACTCACCAAACCCGTGAACCTGCTTCCTCGTAACACATATTTATTCAATTGCCCATCTAAAAGCCTTTCAAATGCCACTGTTGTATCTGCTTCACCTCCACTCCTGGCAACTCATTTCAGGCATCCTCCTCTCACTGTGTAAAAGCACATACTCCGTACATCTTCTTTAAGCTTTCTCCTTCATCCCTTAAATGCATGCTGACATAAACTCTTCTAGGGCTACCAGCTGGGTACAGGTATCAATTTTAACTGATGCTTCGATGACAAGCTCTGCCATCTTCTTCAGGGATGATGCCTAGGCACGTTTAGTCTGGTGTCCATCCCTCCTGATTGGTTAGCCCTCATCCAATCAGGTTTCACTGTGTTCACTGTGCCACCAACACACACACACACACACACACACACACACACACACACACACCCACACACACACACACACACACACACACACACACACATACCTGGCGGAACTCAGTGGGCCAGACAGCATCAATGGAAAAAAGTACAGTCAAAGTTTCAGCCTCAAAAGTTTACTGCACTTTTTTCCGCGGATACTGTCTGGCTTGCTGAGACCCTCCTGCATCTTGTGTGTGTTGCTCTGATTTCCAGCAGCTGCAGACTTCCTCTTGTTTCCGCTGTCCCATCTTGCTTACAATCAAGTTCCAGTCCTTACGTAGTGCGAGACCTTCATCTCTGTTCAAATTCTTTTCCTCAGGATTTATTTCTATGTCTTCCTTCAGCAGGCAGTTTCAATGTCCATTGATGCAGCACAGTAGCTTTGTGCCATCGAAGTTAATCCTACGGCCATTACGAATGCAATGTTTTGTTACTGGCGATTTCTCCAGGTAACCCGAATGAATGCGACTCCTGTGCTGCTTGACGCAGGTTTCCGCTGTGCATCCTGCCTGTCCCCACGTTGCTCTGAAGTCACAGGGAATCCACTCTGAGTCCCAGGTCATCTTTGACCAACATAAACCGGGATTGGAGCCTCCTTGTGGTTTTGTGGATAGTGTTAATCCTGTATTTCTTCATGACCCTGGTGATCCAACCAGAAACCATGGAAATATAGGGAAGGCAGGCGGTAACAACAGGTTCCTCCTTCTTGTTAGGCTTCCTGAATTCCCTGTGGATGTGGGACAGTGTATATCAGCTAGACAGGGTGCATAGTGGAAAGTGGCATCAAGGAGGATTACCTGGAGAAATCGGCGGTAGCAGAACATTACATTCACAATGGCCGTAGACTTTGACAGCACGAAATTACTGCGCCACGCCAACGTTTTTTTGGTACAACTTGGTGAAGGAAGCCATTGAAACAATACTAGCAGAAGAAAACTTTAACAATCTTAGCAGTCTTGCTCAAAGTAAGAACTAGAATTTGATTGTAAAGAAGGTGAGAGAGCAGAAACCTGACTGGTTGAGGACGAACCAATCAGGAGGGACAGACAACAGGGGTATATCTACCACTAGCCTAGACATGCCCAGGCATCATCCCTGATGAAGATGGCAGAATCTGTCATTGAAACATTGGTTAAAATTGATACCTGTACACAGCTGGTAGCCCAAGAAGAGTTTATTTGTCATTTGCGCTAGATCCTTTTTTGTTTGTTGACATTTCTGCAACGGGAATCTGGAATTCATTGTCACTGATCTCTGTGGAGGCCAAGTCATTGAGTTTATTTAAAGCAGAAGTTGAGTGTCTCTTGATTAGTCAGGGTGCTGAGGTTTACGGGGAGAAGGCAGGAGAATGGGGTTGGGAGGGAAGATAAATCAGCCGTGATCATTCTCAGACTGTGCTCCTATGTTTTATGATCTATGCCTCACAATTTCATAATATATATTTCTTGCTTTACATTTTTCTGCCATTTTCCCCTCTTTGTACAATTTGACAGAAGGTCATTCAGACCGAGAACTCATGAGTCACTCCGTCACCCATTTGCTATTTTTAACACTTTTGTAGTTGTTCGTCACCTCCCCCCTTTGGGCCTCTTCTCCATTTATCAGCCACTTGCATTCCGGAGCCGAGCATGGTGTTTTCCTGTGTGACAACATCAGGTGACAGGTCACGGCACCAGTACTAAATCAGAGCCACTGCTGCCAAAAACAGGCAGAGTCGAAGAAGCAAATTCCATCGCCCCTGCGGCGGTCTCTCCTCAGCCACTGTGCATTACAGAATTTTCAGTATTTGGCAAAGAGACCCGGCTTCAGTTTTTCACATCAGCATCAGGTTTAATATCACTGGCATATGCTGTGAAATTTGTTAACTTTATGACAGCAGTACAATGAAATACATGATAAATAAATATAGAGAAAAAACTGAGTTATATTAAGCATATATATATATATTAAATAGCTAAATGAAAATAAGTAGTGCAAAAAAAAACAGAAATAAAAAAAAGTGAGGTAGCGCTCATGGCTTCAAAGTCCATTCAGAAATCAGATGTTACAGGGGGAAGAAGCCGTTCATGAATCACTGAGTGGGTACTTTCAGGCTTCTGTACCTCCCTCCCGACGGTAACTGTGTGAAGAGGGCTGGTCCTTCGCGGCGGGGGTCTCAGTAATAGACGCTGCCTTCCTACGGCACCGCACATTGAAGGTGTCTTGGATACTACCAGCGCTGGTACCCATGATGGAGCTGACTAATTTTACAAGTTTCTACATGTTATTTTGATCTTGTGCAAAAGCCCCTCCCCCCCCCCCCCATACCAGACAGTGGCGCAGTGATTCAGAATGCTCTCCATGGTACGTTTGTAGGAGTTTTCGAGTGTTTCAGTTGACAAACCAAATATCAATAGTATACAGCCCAATCCATTTCCTTCTGCAGACTTTATTAAATGCCTATTTTGCTACGAGAGCTGAATTGTGGTTCAGGATAAAATGGAAATTCTGGTGCAACCTGATAATCCCACTGATACACTCGGCTGTGTGTTTAAACCATTTGACATTCCTCATGAACTGGACTGAGAGCATGTTATTTATGGTGTTATAGACTGAAGGCATTTGATGAATTGATTTGCTTTGAACTTTCCAAGGTAGTCAGTCCCCTGCTGTGTGGCAATATTCTGCCTGAAACCATTCAAACAGTGACCGCTTCTTTCCCCCCCATTCAGTCATAGAGCAATACAGGGCAGAAATAAGCCCTTCAGCCCTTCTAGTCCATGCTGAGACTATTTCAATGGGCTGCTCCAATCAACCTGCACCGGGACCATAGCCATCCATATCCCTACTATCCATGTAGACCGTAAGACCATAAGACATAGGCGCAGAATTAGGCCATTCAGCCCATCAAGTCTGCTCTTCCATTCCATCATGGCTGATCCTGGATCCCACTCAATCCCATGCACCTGCCTTCTCGCCACATCCTATGCCCTGACCGATCAGGAAACTATCAACTTCCACTTTAAATATACCCATGGACTTGGCCTCCACTGCACCACCCACAGATTCACTGCTCTCTAGCTAAATCTATTCTGCCTTACCTCAGTTCTAAAAGGTCACTCCTCAACTCTGAGGCTCTGCCCTCTAGTTCTGGATACCCCCACCATAGGAAACATCCTATCCATATCCATCCAATCTAGTCCTTTCAACATTCAGCAGGTTTCAATGAGATCCCCACGCATTCTTCCAGTGAGTACAGGCCCAAAGCTGCCAAACGCACCTTATATGTTAACCTCTTCATTCCTGGAATCATCCTCATGAACCTCTTCTGGACTCTCTCCAATGACAACACATCTTTTCTGAGACATGGCGCCAAAACTGTTGACAATACTCCAAGTACATCCTGACTAGTGTCTTATGAAGGCTCTGCATTATCTCCTTGCTTTTATATTCCATTCCCCTTTAAATAAGTGCCAACATTATATTTGCCTTCTTTACCACAGACCCAACCTGTAAATTTACCTTCTGGGAGTCTTGCACAAGAACTCCTAAGTCCCTCTGCATCTCTGATGTTTGAACCTTCTCCCCATTTAGATAATAGTCTACACTGTTGGTCTTTTACCAAAATGCATTACCATGCATTTCCCAACACTGTATTCCATCTGTGAGGCACCTTATCAAATGCCTTCTGAAAATCCAAGTACATGACACCTACTGTATTTCCATTGTCCACCCTGCTTTTGATTTCCTCGAAGAGCTCTAAAGAAATTGGCAGGCAAGATTTCCCTTTACAGAAACCATGCTGACTTTTGACCTATTTTATCATTTGTTGCCTTTGCTATTACAAAGAAAAAAGAGCTAGGCAAACTCAAAGGTCTTAAGGTGGATAAGTCACCTGGACCAGATGGACTACATCCCAGAGTCCTGGGAGAGGTCGTGAAGAGATAATTGATGCATTGGTCATAATCTTTCAAGAATCATTTGATTCTGGCATGGTCCTGGAGGACTGGACGATTGCAAATGTCACTTCACTCTCTAAGAAGGGAGGAAGGCAAAAAAAAAGGAAATTATAGGCCAGTTAGCCTACCCTCAGTGGTTGAGAAAGTGTTGGAGACTATTATTAAGGATGAGGTTTCGGGGTATTGGGGGTCAGAAGGACTCTTCCTCCAAGAGGGTCTCAATATGATGGCTGCTGATCATTTTTGTTGAATAAAACACTTCTACATCCACCAGCTTCAGTGCCTCCCTGATGACTTTATTCACGTCACAGCAGTCTAAGGCATGATCTGTGTGGATGGCAAACAGAACAAAAGCTTTTCGTTGTTACCTGTGCCAATAATAAAGCAATACCAATGCTAATGTCACAGGCAGCCAATTGAAACAAGGAAAACACAAAAGACCAGGTTTGGAGATGGATGATCGTAGAGTATCTTAGGACTGGAGGAGTCTTGTCTGAGGATTGTCGCCTCGTCCTGGTGGAGAAGCTTATGAGTTCCTGAGCTCCCGAGAGTGATGTTGTCTGGGGATTAGCTCCAGGTAGGGAGCCCAGGTTGGTAAGGATAAGGGGAGTTTACAGATGAAGTGCGAACTCAATGGTGGAATATGATGATACATCACAACAGCAGTGAAGGCTGAGGAAGGATGGAGCAGGAAAGGGTCCCCAGTCATCTTGCATTCCACGCCACTGGACCCTGACCCTGATTTGTCAAGGACTGTGTGGAGACTACCTGTGCCTCAGCTTCTCCACGTTAAACGGAGTCACGCACAGGTGTTCTACATTAATTGAATAATCCCTTAGGAGAACATCATACTCGATTTAAGTAACCACACAACAGAATTAGAGGAATAGGGGGCATTAGGAGGTTTGGGGTGGGCAAGGTTGGATCTGCAGACCAGCATGCTAGCCCAAAAGATAATGTAGGGTGATGAATGAAGAACTTTGTGGAGTGAGAGCATATACTAGATGGGCCGACGGGCTTGTTTCTGCGCTGTACTTTTCTATGACTCTATGAGGATGTTAGCAGCAGGTAACCAAGGTTCAGGAGCAGAGGCACCTGTAAATCAGAGCTGTAAGAGGAAGTCTTGGTAAAGAATTGGATATTCAGTGAGGGTTGCATCTGGGCCATTGTCTAAGGCAGCCCTTTGATGATTTTAGAGCCAATGGAACCGAGTTTCAGAAGCGATATACAACATGTCAATGCTTTTACTGTATACATAACACCTTGTACAACTCACTGGGGGATGAATTTCTGTGTTGTTACTTTTTGCAACTTGGATATTAAATAACAAACAAAATTAATTTACACAAATAGGCCTGTATAAGCAAAAATGGCAAAAAATGAACTTTAATTCCCCCCTTCTCTCTATTCCCATTTCTATCTCACCTCTTCTTAACAGAAAGGCCACAGTCAATGTATGTGGGCAGCAACAACGCTAGTCCGTTACACTGAGCGCTAGCGCTCTCTAGGGCTGCCTGCTCAGCCCGCCACTGTTCACACTGCTGACACGTGACTGTGTCACAGGATCCAGCTCAAACAGTGTCATCGGGCTTGCGGATGACACAGCAATGTCTGGTCAACGACGACGATGAGTCAGCGTAGAGAGGAAGTGGAACTGGTGTGAGAACAACAAACTAAGTCTGAACTTGGAGGAGACCGAGGGAACGATTCTGCGAATCTCGGTGAATATGCGGCTCACCCGTAGAGAGAGCTCAGAGCACCAAGTTCCTGCGAGTTGACCTCAAATGGTTTGAGTATCAGCACCCTGAATAAGAAGGCACGGCAGCGCCTCCACTTCCTGAGGAGACTGAGGCAAGCCAGACTCCCCATGCCCCACCAATCTTCCCTGAATTTTAAAGAGTGCCATTGAGAGCATCTTGACAATCAGCCTCTCATCTGGAATGGGAGCAGCAGAGCATCGGACAGGAAGCCCCTAGGAAGGACTGTGAGAGCAGCTGGGAGAATCATAGGGGACTCTCTACCTTCTGTCAGGAACATTGATCGTACACAGGGCCCTTAGCATTATCTAGCATCCTCATTGACTTTCTACATCAGGCAGGAGACGCCAATGCATAAAGACAAGAAGGGTCCCTCAGGTCAATAGGCTTCTGAGCTCCCTGCTGCGCTGCATTCGAAGTGCCATCGGATAATTTGTACTGAACCTTGCAATATTTAATTTATGGACTTTAATTTGTTTATCTATATTTGATTCATCTATAAATTTAATACTTACTTTCCTAAGTTATTGGGTGTTACTTGTGTGTTATGTGTACTACTATGCTTTGCACCCTGGTCTGGAGACATCCCGTTTGACGGGATACACGTACATAGATAAATGACAATAGAGTTGACTTGACTTGACAGACCCTTACCCCTCTCTTCACTTGCCTATCACCTCCTTCCCTTCCTCCCATAGTGCACTCTCCTTGCCTATCAGATTCCTTCTTCTTCATCCTCTTACCTTTTCCACCTATTACCATCCAGCTTCTAAATTCACCCCTCCCTCCCCAACCCACACACCTTACCCCTCACCTGGTCTCACCTATCACCTGCCATCTCGTACTCTTTCCGCCCCGCCCTCCTCAACTTCTTATTCTGGCTTATGCCCCCTCCCATTCCAGTCCAGACGAGTGGTCTTGGCCCAAAACTTTGACTGTTTATTCCTCTCTGTAGATACTGCCTGATCTGCTGAGGTCCTCCAGCATTTTGTGTGTGATCTCTCCAAGGGGACCACAACCTTATCATGGTTTGGAGGCTTGCGTGCTTCAATGAATCGGAGAGCTCTGTTTGCTGGAGTCAGAGTTTTTGGTTGGGTTACCCATAGATCAAAGGGGAGAGGCCAGACGAAGTGAGGTCTGCCAGTCGTCCAGGTTTGGGGGATCCGCTCAGGGCTAACAACCTTGACTAGTAAAACAAAACTGTTTCGGAAACAGCAATGAAGAATCCTTCTACAACTGAGTGCGACGGTATTCCTGAGTCTCCACCCGGGACTTGCCATGGCTGACAGTAGTGAAAACCGAGAGGAAGCTACTCTGAATCCTTGAACACCTTCATTGCTGCCCTAAAAGCCAATGGCATAATGGGCAGCAAGTAAGTAAGAATGTAGATCATTACTGCACAGCAGAGGCCCTTTGGCCCAGAATTGTGTGCTGACCTTTTAACCCACTCTAAAATTAATCTAATCCTTCTCTCCTGCACAATGTGTAGTCCTGAATTTTATGACTGCCTTGTGTCTGTGCAGTTCTAGTTATTTCCTCTACCAGAATGGATCTCAGCCCTCTCCCATTATTGTTTTAGTGATGAATAAATTAAACTTCTCATTTTAAAAAGTTGCTTCTTTGTTCCTATTAATTAATTAATGTTATAAATATTCAAATTTCTTATCCCCAAGTACTTAAAGAGAAAGAAAAATGACATGCTTTATGGGACATGTGTCCCATTTGCAGTGGACTCGAACTTCACAAGTATTTCTGGGACTGGTCTTCAGTTCAAAAATTTCTATCCAGAATCAGCTTGGGAGTTGCCGTGACGTCACGGCCAGATGAAAGCTTCTCTTTTTATTAAAAATGGCTTAAGTTACGGCCTCAAGAAAGCAGAACTCTGAGAGGAAGAGGAAGAAACTTGGGGGAGGGGGGTGGTGCTGTTCAGTTGAGGTATCATACTATGTCTCATCAGAATGTGTCAAAGGTTACACACAATAAGGAAATTAATGGGAATCGATGAGGGTAGCAGGTGAAGATTGCAAAGAGTTGGCCGTTCAGGTTGCCTCCTATACATTGACCCCTAAGCCTACTTCACTCAGAAAGCAATGAAAGCATTATGACCTGATTGAAATAGACTATTATCATGGTGGGACCACCAAGAGGACCACGACCTTGCCGTAGGGTTTGGAGGCTTGCATGCCTCAATGTCCCGGAGAGCTACGTTGGCTGGAGTCAGGGCTTTATGCTCGGTGGGGTCACCAATGACAAACAGGTCAAAGGGTAGAGGCCAGATGAGAGTGGGCCACCGGTCTTCCAGGTTTGGGGGTTTAGCTCAGGGCTAACAACCCTGACTGGTCAAACAAAATTGTTACAGAAACAGCAATGACGAATCCTTCTACATCTGAGTGCGAAGGTATTCCTGAGTCTCCACCAGGGACTTGCATGGCTGACGCTGGTGAAAGCTGAGAGAAAGCTACTGACACGATGAAGGAAGCCCTGAACACCACCAGAGATGGAGGACCTTCATTGCTGCCCTAAACGCCATAATGGACAGCAAGTAAGAATGCTAGGAGAACTATTGGTAGAGTATTGAGCGCCTGGCGATATTGGGTCTAGAACATAATGTTTGATACCAGTCTCAACTCAATCTCTTTGACCCACTGCTGCCAGGAAGGAGGTACAGGATCATCAAGACTAGGACTGCCTGCTTCTTCCCTCAGGTTGTGAGACTAATGAATACTCTTCTACCACCAAGGTCTCATCACTAGGACAGTGCACTGTTGACTCCACGTCCAACACATCATTCTCCGCAACCTCTGCCACCTCCAAAGTGGTTCCTACCACCAAGCACATCTTTACCTCCCCCCCCCCCCCCGTTTTCCACAGGGATAACTCCCTCCATGATTTCCTTGTCCGTTCCTTCATGGTTCAAAAGGTCCATCTGCCCGGATATGATTCCCCGTACAAGGTGAAAATAAAGGACTTGTTTTCTTTGCTCATGAGGAGATCAGCCAGGACTCATACATTAAAAGTAATTGACAGAAGGATTAGAAGGGAATTGAGTCTAGTTAGAGACACCCCCTGATGATTCAATGGTTCCATTTAATATCAGAGGATGTAGACAGTATTCCACCTGAAATTCTTACTCTTCACAGACATCCATGAAACACGAACAAAATCCCCAAAGAATGAGTGACAGGAAAAATGTTAGAACTCCAAAGGCCCCCTTCCTACACACAAGCAGCAGCACCTTCCCCCCCCGCCACTCCCATCACCCGGCATGCATGCAATAGCAAAGGCCCCAAAGAGACCACGATCTGCCATCCGTCAAAAGCCGCTGTTCACCCCAACAGTTCGACATGCCATAGCCTCTCTCCATCAGCAAGAGGTATCACTCCCGTCGTGCACTGAGAGCATACACACTGAAGCTGCTAGCAAGCTGTAATGAACTGAGATGTTGGAAGTGGGGTCAGTCTCAACAGGCATTTATTGACCTGCCTGGACATGCTGGATCATAGAACAAAGAAGAGTACAGCACAAGAACAGGCCCTTCGGCCGGCAATCTCATGCGTAAATAATCACATTAGTAATCAAATGCACAAATAAACAAATCCTTTCTGCCTACACAACGCCCACATCCTTCCATTTTTTACACATTCAAAGTCTAAGTCACAGTAAATTTATTATCATTGAGTGTAAACATCACTATATACTACCATGAGATTCATTTTCTTTAGGGATCAACCACTTAAGTCGAAGTCAAATTGAATTTGTGATCAAAACTTAATTTTAATGGCAATTTTTGAATGGAGCTTTGTCTCTAACAAAGGAGTTGCTTTACTCCACTAGCCTGGAGGTCAACCTTGGGCAAAACGTAGGGGAGGCACCTGCTTAGAACCCATCCCCCCTCCCCCCCACCAAACGGGGTCACGTGAAGCCATGGGAGCAGGTGGTGGATGGTCGTACGAGCAGCCGGTGCACATCACAAGTCCTGGTGATGCAACCGCTGATGCCAGGCAGACAATCTCTGAAGAGTATTGATAATGGCCGGGATCACCCATCTTGTAAAGGCACAGCCCAGAAGAAGGCAATGGCAAACCAGTTCTGTAGAAAAAAATGCCAAGAACAATCATGGTCATGAGACCATGATCTCCCATATCATACGACATGGAACATAAGGAACGAACGAACCATTTACCATTTACGTCTTCTTGCATGCATTTACAGGAATATAAAGAAATTCAACAGAATTTATTTAAAAGTTATACATAAACAAAGACTGACAAACAACCAATATGCAAAAGAAGGTAAACTATGTAGATAAAAAAGTAAATAATTAATATTCAGAACATGCATTGTAGAGTTCTTAACAATGTGTCTGTAGGTTATGGAATTAGTTCAGAGTTGTGATGAATGTAATGGCTTAAGAGTCTTCTGGTTATATAACTATCTTTTTTATGCCATTGACCAAGGGGTCCATGGACCACAGGTTGGGAACCCGTTTGTAGGGTAATAACTATTCCTGAACCAGGTGATGCGGAAACTCCTGCGCTTCCTGCCCGATTTTAGTAGCGCACAATCTTAGGTATGAAACCATTAGAGCAGAGGGCTCAGCACCCAGCTTTGTGGTTATAAAAGAGCTTCTTCATGTGTTCATATCTTCATGTGCCTACCTAAGAGCATCTTCAGCTCCTGTCATATTTGGCTCCATCATCACTCCTGGTACTGCTGTCCAGGCACCCACCACTCTCTGCAAAATACACTTGACATCAAATTTTTTGTTGCTTCCTCAAATTTTTCTTTTGTTTATGATAGACCACTTGAAGCCGAACGCAAAAATGATTTCAGACAGCTTGCATCACGTAGGAATTTGGAGAAACAAGAAATTAAGTTTAACTGAATATAATGTGTTTAATTGCATAATGGTGCTGATGACTGCAATATCCTGGTGAAATCGTTCACTGTGCTCGTCACCGACAGTGCCAAAATTAGCAGAGAAGAAGTCTAAATGGGATTGCAGAAGATGAATCTTTAGTGGTATGCTGCACTTCATGGTTTCGTATGCTCAAAGCATATTGTCAACCAGCTGTATGTAGTTTGGAAATCTGTAGTTGCCAAGAAAATTTTCAACCAAGTCCCTGAATGCCTTCCACGTGATTTTCTTTGGCCCTTCGAGAAGTTCTTCAGATTGATGACCGGTCTGATTTGTGAACTTTCTTAATCTTGGTATCAATTATTCTGACTTGAATTATGAACTGAAATGAGAAATATAGGTGACTTTGAAAAAATGGTGCATGAAAGGGAAAATTCGTGGTGACTATCATGATCAGCAGCCCAAAATCCATAAGATACGCCCAAAAATATTCAGGAAGCAAAATCTTTGTTGTGTGGTAGTATCTGCTTTGGTTATCTTCTTTGAGTTTACCCCCTCTCACCTTAAATGCATGCCCTCTAGCATCAGATATTTCAATCCTGGAAAAAAGATACTCTGTCTATGCCGCTCAAAATTGTACAGACCTCTAGCAAGTCTTCCCTGAGCCTCCAGCACTTCAGAGAAAACAAACGCAAGGTTGGCCAACTTCTCCTTACGGCACATGACCTCTAATCCAGGCAGCTAATGGTGGGCAAATAACCTGCCGTATTATGAAGTTCTTCAATTGTATGACATGCTGCTTATTCTTCTGTTGGGAATTTTTTGATGCCCGAGCCATTGAAATTGGCAGGTTGAGAAGCAGCTCAGAATCCTTTCATCTGTCTCCGTGTAAGAGGATGCAAAGTGATTTTCCAGGAGCAATTGCTTGAACTGACTAGAGAGATCATTCAATATTACTTTTCTAATGTTGTATATAAATCCATCAAATACAAATTTTGCACAGAAGGTGGCATTTCCCTAAGAAAAAAAAGGCCTACACATGTAGATTAGCTCATAAGTAGGGCTTTGTCTGATAGTCTGAAACTGAATTTTAAACAGGAATAACTTTCCGTCACTACTCAGTCACTTTATGTGACAGCCTGACATTACATTCCCTCGGTTTTATTGATGTAGGCATCAACTTTGAACTCGCAACAGTCACTTTACTTACAGAGGTTCAAACAACTTTCAGATCAATGTTCACTCAGTGGCCACTTTATTAGGTATGCCTGTACACCCGCTCGTTAATGCAAATACCTAATCCCATTCTCGCTCCCATTTGTCAGTCCATGGCCTCCTCTTGTTCCACAATGAGGCTGCCCATAGGCTACATCCACACTAGACCGGATACTTTTGAAAACGCCGGTTTCGCGTAAAAACAATAGGGGTCCACACTAGACATTTTCAAAAATATCTCTGTCCACATTGAAACGGATATTTTGGCGAATCTCCTCCTACTGTGCATGCACAAGACACATCTGCCGAAAACAAGCGACATGTTTGGTGTCGAATCTCGCTGTGAAAGTGCGCGTTTGTTCAGTTACAGACTAGAAAAACTTAAATGACGGGCAGCTGTTGGCTTTCGCGCAGGAGGACTTAAAAGTAAAAAAAAACAAATACTGGAGTGTATGGAGGCAACCAACAGGGAGTTCATAGATAGTATGACCCGGCTGACGACGAACATCGAAAAACTGACTAACTCTGTTGCATTAATAAAGGCCCTTGTTAAAAGTATAAAACATGTCTGCATCAGTATTATCTTGTATTTCCATACAATGTTACATTAGGCTGTTACACATCTATTGTCAGAGAAGTACTTGCATAAATAGGTAAACCACCTTCATACAAGCAAGGACAGAAAACAGGGCAAAGTGAGTATACTTATTTATTCAGTAAATTATGGGTCAAAGTATTTGGTGAGTACATTTCTAACTCTTCCGGCTTCAGTCTTGTTGCCGTCTGTTCTGAAATTGTTAGATTGTGTGTGTGGGGGGGGTGTGTTCAGGAAAACAATGAAATGACACGCTGCCATCTGACAGTGTTTTCAGATTTGTCCGGTTACCCCATCCTCACTGATATGCCCAAGTGGCGTTTTCAAAATTACACACCCCGGACAGCATTTCTGAAAAGCTCCGGTTTCAGGGAACGAAAACGCCATTTTAGTGTGGACAGAGTGTAAAAACGAAGAGAAAAAGCTTCAGTTACAGATTTATCCGGCGTAGTGTGGATGTAGCCTCAGAGTGGAGGAGCAACATCTTATATTCCGTCTGGGTAGCCTCCAACCTGATGACATGAATATTGATTTCTCCTTCTTTAAACAAATTTCTGCCCTCCCTTTCCTCTATTCCCCACTTTGACCTTTTACCTCTTCTCACCTGCCTATCACCTTCCTTGGGGCCCCTCCTCCTTCTCTTTCTCCAAATGGTCCACGCTCCTCTCCTATCTTCTCCAGCCCTTGACCTTTCCCACCCACCTGGCTTCACCTATCACCTTTTTGCTAGCCTCCTTCCCCTCCCCCCACCTTTTTATTCTGGCATGTCCCCCCTTCCTTCTCAGTCCTGAAGAAGGATCTTAGCCCAAGTCGTAGACTGTTTATTCATTTCCGTGGATGCTGCCTGATCTGCTGAGTTTCTCCACCATTTTGTGTGTGCGTTGCTCTGAATTTTCAGCATCTGCAGGCTTTCTCATGTTTAAAAGATCTAACCAGCAAATCGTGTGCAGACATGGTCAAGAAAGTTCAGTTGTTGTTCAGACCAAACATCAGAATGGGGAAGAAATGTGATCTGAGTAATTTTGATGCGGAATGATTTTTGGTGCTAGAAAGGGTGTTTTGAGTATCTCAGAAACCGCTGATTCCCAGGGGTTTTTACACATACCATTCAGTACAGAGAATGGTGCCTAAAACACCCAGTGAGCAGCAGTTCCGTGGGCAAAAACATCTTGTTAATGAGAAAGGTCAGAGAAGAATGGCCAGACTGGTTCACGCTGACAGGAAGGCGACAGTAGCTTAACACAGCAGGTGTTACAACAGTGGTGTGCAGAAGAACATCTGTGTGAACACATAACACATCAAACCGTGAAGGGGATGGACTACAGCAGAAGACCACAAACATACACCCAGCGGCCATTTTATTAGGTACAGGAGGTACAGTCAGGCTACTCTGGGACTTGGGCTGTATCATTTTATTTGTTCTTTGGACCACTGAGTGTATGTACCAAATCGATGGCGAATCTGATTTTGCCATGTCTCAGACTGCACACAGTCTACAGAGACCTTCCACTTAACCATTGACAGTTTCCTTAAAAGGCAAGTGATGCTTGTCAGAGGTTTTCTGCGGCCATCAAAGACTATGAGAGTGCTCAGAATTCCAGGGAATGATTAACCCTGAGGTATTCTGTGATTGGGAAGTTCAACATATAAAATCAAGTCTAGCATAATATGAAGTTATCAGCGATAAAAGATGTCGTTTCGATAAAACCCATTGGAAATGTGCAGCATCATAGTTTCAAGGGCCAATTGAAGTAGACCATCTAGGGTTCCATATCTTTAAAATTAAACATGATGTCAACACAAGAAGTTCTGCAGATGCTGGAAATACTGATCAATGCACAAGATCCATTTCTATCATGCTCCACTGTCTCCTCCTATCAGATTCCTTCTTCCTCAGCCCCTTACCTGTTCCACCTATCACATTCCAGCTTTTACTTCATCCCCTGGCTCTGTCACCTGTATTCCCTTACCAGGTTTGGCCTGTTGCCTGCTAGGTTGGACTCATTCACCTTCCCCATTCTAGCTTCTGTCCCTTCCTTTCCACTCCTGATGGAGGGTCTTGGCCCAAAATGTCCGCTGTTCATCACCCTTCACAGATGTTGCTTGACTTGCTGAGTTCCTCCAGTATTCTATATGCGGTTCGCTTCAAAATCAACCTGTGCCTTCATTAAATTTAAGTATCCAAGCTTAAAATGCCTTTATTAACTTTAAAGTAATCCTAGACTCCAACTGGATAAGTGTATTTGAAGTATTGTGCAGAATTCTGGTCGCCCCATTACAGAAAGGATGTGAAGGCTTTGGAAAGGGTATAGAGGAGGTTTATCAGGATGCTGCCCAGATTCGAGGGTATGAGTCATAAATAGAGTTAGTTATTTAGTTACTGCCTGTTATGCTGCTAGCATTTAGGGCAGCAACAAAGGTCCACCATCTCTGTCTATCCTGGGCGTTTTGAGGTTCAGGGTCCCCAATTCCACCTCTACAATACGGTGCCAAGTTGCCTTTGGTCTCCTGCGTTTCCTCCTCCCTTCAGGTGTCCGTTGGAGTGCTGCCTCGTTGATGGAGTTGACCCCTCCTCAGCATTTGCTCGATCTATCTCCAACGTTTCTTCACAGTGATTGCAGCCATGTCCTCTTGGTGACACTGAAGGAGTAGGGCGTGGTTGGAGATCTTTCTTGGCCAGAAAATACGGAGGATCTTCTGAAGGCTCGTGGTGTGGAATGACCACAGTTTGGCGAGTCATAAATAGGAATTGGACACATTTAGGAGCAGCAGAGTTTGAGAGGAAACTAGATAGAGATTTATACGTTTATGACAGACAGAGATAGACAGCCAGTATCTTTTTCCTGGGGTCAAAATGTCCAATACTCGAGGACATGTTTTAAGGTGTGAGAGGGAAATTCAAATGAAATCTGCGTGCCCTCCCCCACCCCCTTACAGAGAGTAATGGGTGCCTTGAACAACATTGCTGTGATAGTGGGGAGGACTGGTAGAAACAGATATAAAAGTGGTCTTTAAAAGATTCTCTGATAGATGAATTTGCAGGAATGGAATGATATTGATCATGTACAGGCAGAAGAGATTTACTTTAATTTGGCATTGTGTTCAGCACAGACATTGTGTTCTAAGTTCTAAGTGGACTCTTAGAGCCTTAATTCTGAATACATTCTTAATGCAGTCTATGTGCATTACAATGTGACAGGTTTAGTCTGTAGATTGGGTAGCTCCCTATCTCAGGGGCTTAGAATAAGCAAAGGGTCTTCTTCATTCTTGACAGCTCGGATCCCACTG
This sequence comes from Hypanus sabinus, assembly GCF_030144855.1. Taxonomy (NCBI): domain Eukaryota; kingdom Metazoa; phylum Chordata; class Chondrichthyes; order Myliobatiformes; family Dasyatidae; genus Hypanus; species Hypanus sabinus. Next base: position 8,456,537 of record NC_082729.1, on the reverse strand, counting down.
GCTAATTTGTAACACTAATGGTATGCTTAAGGAAGTCTGTGGCATAATCTGCCATAAGCAGTCTGTCTTTGGATATCAGGATCTATTTTATCAGCTGAAGCAAAACTGCCCAGCAGCGAGCTTTCTCCTGTATAAGGTAAAACCGTGCTTCAAACTCTTGGCTAATTATCTATGGCTACGATGCTCACTCCCTTCAAACAAAAATATTAATGTGATTTAAAGCTTCAGGTTGTGATGAGGGCAAATGTAAGTCATGTGTTGAATCAGAATTCCAGTGTGGCCAGCTCCATGGAGCTGCTAATGGATTTTTTTCATCCTTGACGGTTTGGACCCTATTGGCTGATTCATTCTTCTTCATCCTCAACAGCTTGGATCCATTGGCTAATTTGTTCTTCTTCATCCTTGACAGCGTGGATCTTATTGGCTAATTCATTCTTCTTCATCCTTGACAGCATGGATCTTATTGGCTGATTCATTCTTCTTCATCCTCAACAGCTTGGATCCATTGGCTAATTTGTTCTTCTTCATTCTTGACAGCTTGGATCCTATGGCTAATTCATACTTGTTCATCCTGGACAGCTTGGATCCTGCTGGCCAATTTGTTACACTAATGGTACGCTTATGGAAGTCTGTAGTGTAATGAGCTACAAGCACTCTGGGTGTGTTGTGTGAGCTTAAAGTAGTTTTCCTAATTATTCCATTTATGTAGGACCCTCAGCTGGGCAAAATTGAAAGGAATATGGGCAAAAGTAAAATTTCTTGGGTTCCTTACATTATTGGTCTTTGAAGGTAAAAAGAGAAAATCTACCAGTCATTCTGTAGTGATCAATGAACCAATTGCTTGGGAGCAAATGACCTGGTCTGGTGCCTCAGGCCTGGGTGTGTCTGCATAGGCCCCTGGCACTTCTTCTCTCCCACCTGTCCCACATTCCTCCCGTGGACAACGTTCCTCACCATCCTCAACCATTGTTCCTGCCGGATTTACAAGCTGGCTCTCTGCCCCCACATTAACTAATACAGTTCTGTGCAAAAGTCCTCAACACCCTGGCTATATATATGTGTATAAAACTTTTGCACAGTGCTATACAGCAGGATTGCATCCCTTCTGGCCCAGCAAGCCTGCACTGCCCACTCACACCTATGCGACCGATTAACCCACGACGCCGTATGCCTTTGGAATGCGGGAGGAAACCCATGCAGCCATGGGGAGAACCGACAGACTCCTTACAGAGGCTGTGGCCTGCAGCCATCATGTTCCGGGACCAGCTTCACTCATCTCCATGCTGGGCTGGCTCTGTGACTACATCGGCTTGAAGGGCCGGCAGCATCGCCGAACTGGTTCCGTGGCGGTGGACTCCCTTTCGGGGACCCTGCAGTTCACGTTCCGTGTGTTACTTGTTCACTTTTTCATTGTTTGCTCGCTTTGTTCTCCTTTTTTTGTACCTTGGCTGTTTGACAGCCTTCGTTGCGTGGGGGTTTTTACTGGGCTCCGCGGTGTGTGTTTTCTTTGTGGCTGCCCGCAAGAAGATGAAACTCAAGGTTGTATGCAGTATCCATGCTTTGATAATAAATGCACTTTGAACTTTGAACCCGGGTGACTGTAACACTAACTGTTACTCCACCATTCTACCCTTGTTGTTTGGATTTCATTCCCTGAAAGTGAAATTTAATGTCTACTTTTTTATTTATTGAGATACACTGCAGAATAGGTCCTTCCGGCCATCCTGCCCAGCAGTCCTGTCATTTAATCCTAGCCGAATCTCGGGACAATTTACAATGACCAATTAACTAAGCAACCAATACGTCTTTAGAATGTGGGAGGAGACCGTAGAACCTGGAGGAAACCCGTGCGGTCACATAGAAACAAGGAAATCTGCAGCACATTATAGGCCCTTCGGCCCACAATGTTGTGCCGACCATGTAACCTACTCTAGAAGCTGCCTAGATTTTCCCTACCGCATAACCTTCTATTTTTCTAAGCCCCATGTACCTATCTAAGAGTCTCTTAAAAGACCCTATTGTATCCACCTCTACCACCTTCGCCAGCAGTCCATTCCAAGCACTCACCACTCTCTGTGTGAAGATCTTACTTCTGACATCCCCCTCGTATCTACTTCCAAGCACCTTAAAACCATGCCCCCTTGTGTTAGCCATTTCAGCCCTGGGTAAAAGCCTCTGACTATCCATAGGATTAATGCCTGTCATCATCTTTTACACCTCTGTCAGATCATCTCTCATCCTCCGTCGCTCCAAGAACAGGGAGAACATATAAACCTCTGCCAGGCAGCCGTGGGTTATGGGTACAGACTTACTGCAGCTTTCAAATGAGAAATAGATAAAAATATTGGAAGACAAAAAAAAGTTGCAAGAGTGTAAGGCAAACAATGGAATTGGCTGAATAGTTGTCACAGAGTCAGTGGGCTGATTGATATCTTTCTGTTTGTTAATGATTCCGATTACAATAGGACTGCATTGAGGCTACATTCCATGGAGCTGCTCATGCAGATCAAATCAACATTTACCAAAGAATCAGATTCGGAATACAGTTTGTACTTACAGGATAGATGAAACATGGTTGAAAAAGGGCAGAGAAAATTTACAATGGACTGGAAGACCTCAGTTATAAGGAAAGGTTGACCAGGTTAGGATTGTATTCTTTAGGACGTAGAAGATTGAGAGATTTGCTAGAGCTATACAAAATTATGAAGAGGAGAGATAGGATAAATATAAATAGGCTTTTTCCAATGAGTTTGGCTGGGACTACAGCCAGAGGTCGCGATTAAGGGTGAGAGGTGAAAAGTTTAAGGGAAACACGAGGGGAAATGTTGTCACTCAGAACATGGTGAGAGTGTGGAATGAGCTGCCAGCGCAAGTGGTGCGTGCAAGCTTGATTTCAACATTTAAGAGAAGTTTGGATCGGTACATGGATGGTAGGGGTGTGGAGGGCTGTGGTTCCAGTGCAGGTTGAAGCGAATAGGCAGTTTAAATGATCTTGGCATGGACTAGATGGGCCAAAGGGCCCGATTCTCTGCTGTACTTCTCTATGACTCTAATCCAGTTTTGGAATCAGTTTCTGAATGCAGATTGGGAATCCAGTTTCGGAATCAGATTCAGAATACTGTTTGGGAGCACAACTCAGTGCCATTCACCAGAAATAATGATGCAAAACACTCGGTGCTGATTGCCCCAGAGCTCTGAAAGACATCTTTAAACTTTTGATTTATTGAGAATAATTGAGATACACTGTGGAAAAGGTCCTTCCAGCCCTTTGTTGTTGTTCCTCTCTGTGCTTGTAGTGCGCTGTGTGGCAACCTTGCCGTTTCTTTAGTATTTTTTGCCAAGTTGCTAGCTTGGCGCTTGTGGTGAACTACATATACCTATCTGTACACACCCCCCTGCTGACTGCTCCTGCGGCACCTCCCACAGGACCCCTGTATAAAGGCGGTTGGAGGCACTGCTCCTCCCTCAGTCTCCAGGATGTTGTGTGATGGTCTCTTGCTGCTGATGCTGCTTTCTTCCAGCTAATAAAAGCCTATCTCTCGCCTCATGTCTCCGAGAGTTATTGATGGTGCGTCAGTGCTCAACAGGCAGAAAATGTGCAAGGCGCCGTTGGGGACCACTCGCCTTGAAGTCCAGTGCAGCTGCCACTACAGCACTGGCTGGAAACCCCATGCTAGCTTAATTGTCACTGGGCAACTTACACTGACCAACTAACCTACCGACTGGTTGGACTGTAGGAGTGAAACTGGAGGGAACCCGCATGATCACATAGAGAAAGTTCAAACTCCTTACCGAGTATTGAACCCGGGTCGCCTGCATTGAAAACCGTTGTGCTAACCACTACACTACTATGTCGTCCAGTGCAAGAACTCATGAATAAGTATGTCGTAAAGAAGAGTTCGGGAGGTGACCCCCACCCCCCCACCCCCCCATCTGCCACTTACCGTTCATGTTTTTAAAAAGGTTGAGAATAGGCAATATCTGACGATAGTAGGGAACCAACGCCTCACCCACCCTCTCTCCCGATACGACAAGATGCTGCAGGATTTTCAGTGTGGTACAGATAACATGCTTGTTCCGGGTGTTCAGGGCATCTGTGTGAGACATGAAAGGGTTATGAGCCAATGTTCTGATTAAATGCTCCCCGCTGAGACGATGGTGTATCATTAGCTGAGAGCAGCATTAGATCCCTGGTGTACGCCTTCCCCTACTTCCATTCCTTTCTGCCAGCCAAGACTTATTAGCCTGTCCAGCATGTTTATGTAGCGCTGAAGCTTTCTGTTATTATTTTGTCCTCACACTGCTTATACCCCGAGGGACGTGAAAGCCTTTCTGTCACTCACAGGAGTAAACGGCACGTTTCTAATCAAGTGTCCGACCCATTAAACAAAGCAGGCAGTTTTGTATCTGAAATTCTGCGGATGCTGGAAATACAGAGCTACACACGGCAAATGTGGGAAAAGCTCAGCAGGTCAGGCAGCATCCGTGGAAATGAATGAACAGTCAACGCTTTGGGACGGGACCCTTCCTCAGGATCTTGCATCAACCTGGGAAAGCTCTACCACTGGAACATCAACTTATTGCATTTAGGCTCTGAGAACAAGTCACCAAGCTAAAGTGGTCACTCTGCTTCATCTGATGAGGCTCTCAGCAATTTTGCTTGCTCCATCAAAGATTTCTACAAGAAGTCACCTCGCTATAGGAAGGATGTGGAAGCATTGGAAAGGGTACAGAGGAGATTTACCAGGATGCTGCCTGGTTTAGAGAGTATGGATTATGATCAGAGATTAAGGGAGCTAGGGTTTTACTCTCTGGAGAGAGGATGAGAGGAGACATGATAGAGGTGTACGAGATATTAAGAGGAATAGATAGAGTGGACAGCCAGCGCCTCTTCCCCAGGGCACCACAACTCAATACTTTAAGCAGCATGGCTTTAAGGTAAGGGGAGGGAAGTTCAAGGGGGATATTAGAGGAAGGTTTTTTTACTCAGAGAGTGGTTGATGCGTGGAATGCACTGCCTGAGTCAGTGGTGGAGGCAGATACACTAGTGAAATTTAAGAGACTACTAGATAGGTATATGGTGGAATATAAGGTGGGGGGTTATTTGGGAGGCAGGGTTTAAGGGTCAGCACAACATTGTGGGCCGAAGGGCCTGTACTGTGCTGTATTGTTCTATATTCTATGTCTAAGTTGGTGAGGCCACACTTCAAGATTCCACATTCAAGATAGTTTATTGCCATTCCTCAGTACGTGAGTGTAAAGGAGAATAAAATGATTGTTACTCTAGATAAATATATCATAAATACATGTTATATTAATATAAGTATAAGATTAGCTTATATATATAGTCCACTCTCGTCCATTTACGATTTGTTCTGTTCGCCAATTGCTTGTCAGATGGGCCAGTTCCCCATCCATTGTTGCGGACCTTGTTAATCTGAGCGACGTCCAAGCTGCCGTGGTTACCTCACGTTCTCGTTATTTATTGCCATTTATTTATATTTGCATTTGCACAGTTTGTTGTCTTTTGCACTCTGGCTGATCTTTCATTGATCCTGTTATAGTCACTATTCTCTAGAATTGCTGAGTATACCCGCAGGAAAATGAATCTCAGGATTGTATATGGTGATATGCATGGACTTTGATAATAAAATTCACTTTGAACTTTGACCTCGAATATTATGGGAGCTTGCTCGTATACAGTGGTGTCTTTAGGTTGGGTCTTTGTCATGTGTGGATGGCCTGTAATAACAACTGTATATTACCATTTGTCTACGGAAATAGCAAAGGAACCTAAAGAGCATCAGATGGGTAGATACAGTACTGTGAAAAAGTCTTAAGCAAATATATAACACTATTAGACCATAAGATCATGAGACATAGGTGCAGATTTAGGCCATTTGGCCCATCACATCTGTTCTGCCATTTCATCATGGCCGATCCAAATCTCCTTTCAGCCTCAATCTTCTGCCTTTTCCCTGTGCTCCTTCATACCCTGTCCAATCAAGCATCTAACAACCTCTGTCTTAAATATACTTAAAGACTTTGCCTCCACAGCTGCCTGTGGCAAAGAATTTCACAGACTCACCACTCTCTGGCTAAAGAAATTCCTCTCATCTCCATACTGAAAGAACACCCTCTATTCTGAGGCTGTGTCCTCTGGCCTTAGACTCCCCCCACCACAGGAAACATCCTCTCCACATCCACCCTATCAAGGCCTTTCATCATTCGATAGGTTTCAATGAGATCCTCACTCATTCTTCTGAATTCTAGTGAATATAGGTTCAAAACCAACAAATGCTCTTCATATGACAAGCCATTCAATCCTGGAATCATTTTCATGAACCTCTTTTGAATTCTCTCCAGTTTCAGCACATCCTTTCTAGGATAAGGGGCCCAAAACTGCTCACAATACTCCAAGTGAGGCCTCACCAGTGCTTTATAAAATTTCAACATTACATCTCTGCTTTTATATTCTAGTCCTCTTGAAATGAATGCTTGCATTGCATTTGGCTTCCTCACCACAGGCTCAACCTACAAATTAACCTTTAGGGAATCCTGTACGAGAACTCCTAAATCCCATTGCACCTCAGTTTTGTATTTTCTCCCCATTTAGAAAATAGTCAACCCTTTCATTCTTCTACCAAAGTGCGTGACCATACACTTCCCGACATTGTATTCCATCTGCCATTTCTTTGCCCAGCTTCCTAATTTGTCTTTCTGCAGCCTCTCTATTTCCTCAAAACTACCTGCCTATACACTTATCTCGATGTCTCCTGCAAACTTTGCAATAAAGCCATCAATTCCATCATCCAGATCATTGACATGTAATGTAAAAACAATCGGTCCCAACGCAGACCCCTTTGGAACACCACTAATCACCAACAGCCAGCCAGGAAAGGCTCCATTCATTCCCACTCTTTGCCTCCTGCCAGTCAGCCACTGCTTTATCCATGCTGGAACCTTTCCTGACATGGCATAAGCTCATACCTGTTAAGCAGCCTCATGTGTGGCACCTTGTCAAAAGCCTTCTGAAAATCTAAGTACTCAACATCAAGTGATTCTCCTTTGTCTACCCTGCTTGTTATTTCTTCAAACAGATTTGTCAGGGAAGATTTTCCATTGAGGAAACCATGCTGACTGCGGACTATTTTATCATGTGCCTCCAAGTATCCTGAGATCTCATCTTTAAGAATTGACTTTAACATCTTTCCAATCACTGAGGTCAGACCAATTGGCCAATAGTTACCTTTCTTCTGCCTCTCTCCCTTCTTGAGGAGTGGAGTGACATTTACAATTTTTCAGTCTTCCAGAACCATTCCAGAATCTAGCAATACCTGAAAGATCACTACCAATGCCTCCACAATCTATTCAGCCTCCTCCTTGAGGACTCAGAGGGGAGTACATCATTTGGTCTAGGTGACTTATCTACCTTCAAACCTTTCAGTTTCCCAAAAACCTCTCTAGTTATGGTAACTTCACACACCTCATACCCCTGACACCTGGAACTTCAACCATAATGAATACTGATGCAAAATACTTATTCAGTTCATCCACTATTTTGTTGCCCCCTCCCCCCATTACTACCTCTATAGCATTGTTTTCCAGGGGTCCAATATCTACCGTTACCTCTCTTTTACACTTCATGTATCTGAACAAACTTTTGGTATCCTCTTGCATATTATTGGCTAGCTTAATTTCATATTTCATCTTTGCCTTCTTAATGACTTTTTAAATTGCCTTCTGTTGGTTTTTAAAGCTTCGCAATCCTAAAACTTTCCACTAATTTTTGCTCTATTATATGCCCTCTCTTTGGTTCTTTATGCTGGCTTTGACTTCTCTTGTTAGCCACGTTTGTGTCATCTTTCCTTTAGAATACTTCCTCTGTGGGATGTACGTATCCTGTGCCTTCTGAATAGCTTCCTGCAATTCCAGCCATTGCTGCTCTGCCATCATCCCTGTCAGTGTTGTTTTCCGATCAGTTCTGACCGACTCCTCTTACATGTCTCTGTAATTCCCTTTACTCCGCTGTAACACTGATACATCTAACTTTAGCTTCTCCTTCTCAAATTCCAGGGTGAATTTGATCATATTATGATCACTTTCCCCTAAAGGTTCAGTTACCTTAAGCTCTCTGATCAATTCCAGTTCATTGCACAGCAAACAATCCAAAATAACTGATCCCCTCGTGGGCTCAAACATGAGCTGCTCTAAAAAGCCATCTGGTAGGTAATCTAGAAACTCCCCCTCCTGGAATCCAGCACCAACCCCATTTACCCCAATCTACCTGCATATTGAAGTCCCCCATGACTATTGTAACATTGCCTTTTTGGTGTGCATTTTCCATCTCCCATTGTAATTTGTAGGCCAAATACTTACTACTGTTTGGGGGTCTGTATACAACACTCATTGGAGTCATGAGTGTGGTGTGCCAGCTACACAGCTGTTGAGCAATAAGACCAGCATCGCGTGGTGAAGGCGGCCCAGCGAATTGTCAGAATGGAGCTCCCAGGACTGGACACCGTCTACTCCAGCAGACTCAAGAGGAAAGCAATCAGCGTAACCAGAGACACCACACACCCCGGCCACTCCCTGTCTGACCCGCTGCCATCCAGCAAAAGGTTCAGGACACTAAAAGCAAGAACAAATAGACCGAGGAACAGCTTCTACCCCAGAGCTGTGGCCTCCATCACACCACTCCCACAGAACAATGACTGAAACTGTGAGCACACACAAGGATTCAAATACTTGCACTAATGGCACTTTGTGCATTACTGTGATATTCTGGTGCTGCTGCAACTTATTTTCTGCTACATATCTATTTAATACTGTTTCTCTATTACTGTCTTGTTTTTATCTACCACTTTATTTAATTACCTGAGAGGAAGCCAAACAGAGTTTCATTGTACCTATGTATAATGACAATAAAGATCATTCATTCATTCATTCATTCACTCATTCATTCATTCATTTTTACCCTTGCAATTCCTTAGCTCTATCCACAATGATTCAACACCTTCTGACCCCATGTAATGATTTGATTTAATTTTCTACCAACAGAGCAACACTTTCCTGCCTATTCTTTTGATACAATGAGTATCCTTGGACATTAAGCTTCCTGCTATAATCTTTCAGCCATGATTCAGTGATGCCTACAACATCATACCTGCAGGTTCGTCTGCCTTATTCTGTATACTGCGCATACTGAGATACATCACCTTCAGTCCTGGATTCACCCTTTTCGATTTTGTCACCGCATGCTCAGCCTTTTGATTCCTGACTTTGTCTGAGGTCTTATCAATGTCTGCCTTCACAGCCTCTCCACAAACTCTTCTGGCACTCTGATTCCCATCCTCTTGCAACTCTAGTTTAAACCCCACTGTGCAGCATTAACAAACCTTCCCGCTAGGGTACTAGTCCCTCGCCAATTCAGGTGCAAACCAGCCCTTCTGTACGGGTCCCACCTTCTCTAGAAGAGAGCCAAAAATCTTCATAAGCCATACAAGCCATAAGATCCAAAAATCTTATGCCCTTCTCTTACACCAACTCTTTTGCTGTGTAATAAGCTATATAATCTGCTTAGTTCTGGCCTCACCAGCATGTGACACGGGTAGGAATCTTGAGATCACAACCCTGGAGATCCTGCCCTTTAACTTAGCATCAAACTCTATGAACTCCCTCTGCAGAACCTCATCATTCGTCCTATCCATGCCATTGGTACCTACACAGAGCACGACTTCCGGCCCTTCACCCTCCCAATGCTGAGGATTCAATCCAAGATACTCCGAACCCTTACACCCGGGAGGCAACATACCATCCAGGAATCTCGTTCTCACCCACAAAACCTCCTGTCCGTTCCTCTAACTAACAAATCACCTATCTCCACAGTGTGCCTCTTCTTCTCCCTTCCCTTCTGGGTCACAGGGGCAGACTTAATGCCAGAGACCCGACCACCATGACTTTCCTCTGTTAGGTCATCTCTACTCACAGTGTCCAAAGTGATATACCTGTTGTTGAGGGCGGAACGGGTACAGAGAAAACTTAAAAGGATGTTGCTGGGCCTGGATGACCTGAGTTATAAGGAAAGATTGAATAGGTTAGGACTTTATTCCTGAGAACATAGAAGACAGAGAGGAGATTTGATAAACGTATGCAAAATTATTAGGGGTATACGCAGAGTAAACACAGTCTTTTTCCAATGAGGTTAGGTAGGACTACAGCCAGAGATCATAGGTTAAGGGTGAAAGGTGAGAAGTTTAAGGGTAACATGAGGGCTAACTTCTTCATTCAGGGAGTCATGAGAGTGTGGAATGAGCTGCCAGCACACCTAGTGCATGTGAGCTCGATTTCAACGTTCAAACGAAGTTTGGATAGGTACATGGATGGTAGGGTTATGGAGGGCTGTGATGCCTGCACGCATTGATGGGAGAAGGCAGTTTAAATGCTTTCACCATGGACTGAATGTTTCTCTGCTGTACTTCTCCATGACTCTATATCCCTGTGCAAAATCCTTCTCGGAAAGTGGACCTTAGGTTGACGGCACCTAACGGCAACTCCTTTGCTTGCATCTTCGGAAACAGCTCTATTTCCATCTTTAATATCTCTTTTTTCTCCCCCCTTTTCAGGGTTATTTTGAAAACCCTGACCTGGAGTTACACTCTGGCTTCAGTTCTTTGCGGAAATGGGCCCCACTCTCAGGACCTCACAACCGGCTGCTTTTTCGATCTGCCAAGGACGCGGCCCGGAAGACCAGTGCGCCTTCAGGGTGCCGGATCTTTGTGGCTCTGGAGGCGGGTGGATTCGAGGTCGGTGCCGTTGCCTGATGTGTCGTGGGAGTACACGGAAGATCCAAATCAGCGAGCTGCCTGCTAGCCGTGCGCCCAGACACCCGAGTGTCTTTGGGCACAAAGCCCGGAAAAAAGCCACGCAACAGACCTGTAATGCCATAAATCGGTGAGTTGTTTCGTTTTGCTTTCCCTCTCGCTGTGAAATGGGGACACCTCGTTTTCCCTTATTAAGGAGAGAGGGAGCCTGTGGTGTGTCGAATACCGGGTGAACGAGTAGTCTTTGGGGTATCGCAAGTCTGTGTCTTTATTGATGCTTTGCTGCACGCTCCAGTGCTTGGTAGGGGGTGCTGATGCTTTTTTACTGGTGGGGGAGGATTGTTGCTTTACTGCTTCTTATGCACCGGGGTGAGCTGGGGAGGGGTCTTTTGGGTTCTAACATTTAACTGTCATTCATTCTTTGTGGCACTCCTGTTTTTGTGGAAATTTGCGAAGGAAAAGAATTTCAGGACATATATTGTTATGTATTTCTCTGACATTAAATGTACCTATTGAAAAAAAAGTGGTGTTTCAAGACAGTTGATAAATCTGATCGTGGACGGGACAAAACTGTCCCTGAATTCTGGCCTCCCTAGTATAGGAAGGATGTTAAATCCACGGAGACGGTGCAGAAGAGGTTTATCAGGATGCTTCCTGGTTTAGAGAGCATTTGCTGTCAAGAGAGGCTCAACAAACTTGGGTTGTTTCCTTTGGAGTGGCAAAGGCTGAGGTTAGATCTGATGGAGGTTTATAAGATCATGAGGGGCAATATAGATAGAGTAGACATGGAGTATCTGTTTCCCAAGTAGAAATATCTAATACCAGTGGGCAGTCATTGAAGGTGAGAGGGGGTAGGTTCAAGGGGGATGTGAGGGGTAAGTTTTTTACTCAGAGAGTGGTAGATGCCTGGAATGCGTTGCCTGGTATGGAGGCTTTTAAGAGACATTTGGATTGGCACATGAATGTGAGAAAGATGGAGGGATCTGGACATTGTGCAGGTAGGAAGGATTTGTTTTGGGGGGATTCTTTGATTTCATTTTAACTGGGTTGGCACAACATTATGGGCTGAAGGGACTGTCCTTGTACAGCCCTGTTCTGTGATCTATACTTACTGCCGATTACGCCCCTAGTCTTAAGAGCAGCAATGAAGGTCCTTCATCCCTGGTGGTGTTCAGGGTTTCCTGTATCATGTCAGTAGCTTCCTCTTGGTTTTCACTACTGCCTGTCATGCAATTCTCAAGTGAAAAATACCATCGCATTCAGATGTAGAAGGATTCTTCATTGCTGTTCCTGCAAAACCTTTGTTTTACAAGTCAGAGATGTTAGCCCTGAGCTGAACCCACAAACCTGAAGGACCAGTGGACCACCCTTGGTCTGACCTTTACCCTTTGACCTGTTTGGCATTGGTGACCCCACCAAGAACCAAAGCACAAGGCCCTGACTCCAGCCAGCATAGTTGTCCAGGTCATTGAGGCACACAAGCCTCCAAACCCAACGGCGATGTTGTGATCCTCTTGGAGGTCGGTGTTCTATGTTAATTGTTGAGTGTGTGACTTCAGGCTTCTGTACCTCTTCCCCCTGTGGTCGTAATGAGAAGAGAGCATATCCTCTATGGGGAGGGTGCTGAGTGGTGGCCGAGGCCCCTCCTCATTTGTGGAATACAGCATCTGATCAGTCACATACAGTGTAATATGTGATGCTAAACGGTACATACAGACAGTTAAGTTCCCTTGTACCTGCTACCCTTCTCAATGAGGGTTCAGAGGCGGAAACTTGGGTTCAAGTTCCTGGGTGTCAATATCTGTGAGGACCTAACCTGGACTCAGCATACCAATGCAGCTACAAAGAAGGCATGGCAGTGGCTATATTTCATTAGGAGTCTGAGGTGATTTGGTATGTTACCAGAGACACTCAAAAATTTCTACAAATGTACCGTGGAGATTACTCTAATCGGCGGCATCCACATCTGGTATGGAGGGTATTAGGGTGGGGTGGGGTGGGGGGGAGCGGGGTTACTGCACCAGATCGAAATAAGCTGCAGAAAGTCATGAACTCAGTCAGCTCCATCATGGGCACTGGCCTCTGTCGTACCCAAGACATCTTCAAGGGGAGCGGTGCCTTAAAAAGGTGGCGTCGTCATTAACAACTCCTTAACACCCAGGTCATGCCATCTTCTCGTTGCTACCATCAGGGAGGAGGTACAGGAGTCTGAAGACACACACTCAGCGATTCAGGAACAGCTTCTTCCCCTGTGCCATCAGGGAGGAGGTACAGGAGCCTGAAGGCACACACTCAATGATTCAGGAACAGCTTCTTCCCCTCTGCCATCAGGGAGGAGGTACAGGAGTCTGAAGACACACACTCAACGATTCAGGAACAACTTCCTCCCCTCTGCCATCAGGGAGGAGGTACAGGAGCCTGAAGACACACACTCAATGATTCAGGAGCAGCTTCTTCCCCTCTGCCATCAGGGAGGAGGTACAGGAGCCTGAAGACACACACTCAACGATTCAGGAACAGCTTCTTCCCCTCTGCCATCAGGGAGGAGGTACAGGAGCCTGAAGACACACACTCAACGATTCAGGAACAGCTTCTTCCCCTCTGCCATCAGGGAGGAGGTACAGGAGTCTGAAGACACACACTCAACGATTCAGGAGCAGCTTCTTCCCCTCTGTCATCAGGGAGGAGGTACAGGAGTCTGAAGACACACACTCAATGATTCAGGAACAACTTCCTCCCCTCTGCCATCAGGGAGGAGGTACAGGAGTCTGAAGACACACACTCAATGATTCAGGAACAACTTCCTCCCCTCTGCCATCAGGGAGGAGGTACAGGAGCCTGAAGACACACACTCAGCGATTCAGGAACAACTTCCTCCCCTCTGCCATCTGATTTCTGAATGGACATTGGACCCTTGAACACTACCTCACTACTTTTTTATTTTTATTTTTGCACTACTTATGTAATTTAACTATTCAATATATATATACACTTACTGTAATTCTCAGTTTTTTTATTGTGTAGTGCTTTGTACTGCTGCCACAAAGACAACAAGTTTCACAACACATGCCAGTGATAATAAACCTGACTCTGATTCCTCATGGCTTGGGAGTTGTGGTTAAGAAAGCACTGGTAAAAATTACTATGTATTTTATAAATGTTGCCTTGCAGGTGAAACTGTTTTTGTCTAAGCTTTTATCTAACAAAGTACATTAATTATTGCTGCATTGCTTTTTAACAAATTTTTTTTGTCTCTGATTTAACATCCATTTGTTCCAGCAAGCAACTTATCTTAATTAGTGCCTCCCCATTATTTCACATTTTTGGCCCACGCTATTTCTCCCAGTTGTGTCTCACTAGTTCCATTAACTGCCTGCTAACTAAAATGCCTGCATCTGCCTTCCACTTTGTTTTCATTATGGTGTGGCGCAGGAGGGCTACTGCACAGGACCGAAGTAAGCTGCAGAGAGTTGTAAACTCAGTCAGCTCCACCATGGGCACCAGCCTCCATATTATCCAGGGCATCTTCAGGGAGCAATGCCTCAAGAGGTCGGCATCCATCATTAAGGACCCCCGTCACCCAGGTCATGCCTTGTTCTCATCGTTACCATCGGGAAGGAGGTACAGAAGCCTCAGTGATTCAGGAACAGCATCTTCCCCTCTGCCGTCCGATTTCTGAATGGACATTGAACCCATTAACACTACCTCACTACTTTTTTATTTCTACTTTTGCACTAGTTATTTAAATTAATTAAGTAGTGAAAAAATAGGAATAAGGAAAGTAGTGAGGTGGTATTCATGGACACAATATCCATTCTTACCTAGACTTTTACACATATATATAGGTACATTCTTATATCTTTGTGTGTACGTGTGTGTGCATTGTGCAATACACAGATTCTTTTCTATCGTTGTGTATTGAATTATACTCCTACTGCAAAGACAACAAATGTCACGACGTGTGCCGGTGATATTAAACCTGATTCTGATTCTGAGAAGGTAAACCCTACCCAAGGCAGTGCTGGTTCTCTCTGAACTAACAAGAGAAACAGAACAGTATACAAGTGAAACTTTTTCATGGGACGTAAGATGCAAAAGCCTGCAAGCACGTGCCTATAGGCTCAAGGAGTTTCTACTCTTCTGCCACGAGGCTATTCAATGGTTCCCAAGTACAATAAAATGTATCCTTGAGTTCAAATTCTACAGCCGCGGCTCAATCTATGGCTCACTGTGAGTGGTGGGTTCTCAGACTTGACGTGTGGCCTGGTGTTTTAATACCTCCAGGTGCAGCCTGGAAGACGTGCACCTTTGGGGTGTGGCCTCCTGGACGAGCCGGTTCCTCGCCAATGCCGCTGACTGAAATGTCGCAGGAGACTGAAACAATGAGACAGTGGGCAGTGCGCTCTGCTGTCAGAAGAAGGCCCCTGCACTTGAGAGGGGCCCTCTCACTCTTTGAGGGAGGGTGAGAGCCTGTCGGTCCTCAAGTCGGGGGACTAAGAGAAGCGAAGCGGAAGATTGTATTATCGGAAAAGGGAGCTGCTGGTCTCCCGCTCTTGTTGGTTGCAGGAGCGATACCTGTCTCCCTTGGTGGTGAGAGAGAACCTGTCAGAGATGCCAATGTCAGTCCTGCCAAATGGGGTTTCAGCTGCCTGGCCCACTGTGTTCCTTCAGCATTCTGTGAGTGTTGCTCGGAGTTCCAGCATCTGCAGATTTCCTCTTGTCTGGGACACCAAAGTGCTGGGTTATGCACTGAAATTTTTGAAGGGCTCCAGATCAAGGTCTCTTTGGGGACTTTTGTTGCTTGTGTGGTGGGTAGGCGGGTGGGTCAGTGCTTTAGCCGGAGCAAGTGAGGGGGGAGGGCTGAAGCTTTGGCTGCTGCTTGTCCGTGGGAGGGGGAAGGGGGGTTGGGGTTCTGATGTTTCTGTTGTTCGTTCTTTGGAGTTTTTTTTATCTGTTTCATGGACGCCTGTGAAGAGTGAGAATTTCAGGTTGCATACTGTATCCATTCTCTGACATTAGATTGAACAATTTAATCCATTTGAACCATCTAAATTATTGTGCCCTTGCACCGTATTGTCTTCCTGCACTGCACTTTCCCTGTAGCTGTTACACTTTTTTCTGCATTCTGTTATTATTTCACCTCAGTGCACTGCGTGGTGAATTGATCTGTATGAACAGTATGGAAGATAAACTTTTCACTGCACCTCTGTACACGAGACAATAAATAAACCAATTCCAATGTCGTGGAAGGTGCTACGCAACTATAAATCTTTCTATAAATTGGAAGCACCCAAGTTCCGTAAAGAGTTACACTTTAATAATGAAAGGAAAGTGATCTGAAGGTCTCAGAGAGGTTAACAAATAACCAGGACCTTTGGCCTATGCCAACCATCAACCACACATTTACTCTGATTCTACTTTAACTAGGGTGGCACGGCAGCATAGTGGCTAGCACAATGGTTTCCAGTGCAGGTGATCCGGGTTCAATTCCTTCCGCTGCCTGGAAAGATTTTGCGCGTTCTCCTCGTGACCGTGTGGGTTTCCTCGGTGCTGCAGATTCTTCTCCACTGGTCAGTTAGGTTAATTGGTTAGTGTAAACTGACCCATTATTGTAAATTGGGAGCCAGAAGTGGTAGGAGTTATTAACCGAACTCTCTGCATTTTCACTCAAAGAGTTGAACTGCACGTGCATGTAACGTCAGCTGTATACTCATTTTCTACCTTAGGCCACAAACTTATCAATCACCCCTGCTGTGGACCACTTCTACAAAGAAAAGATCCGTATGCTCCACGACCGCTGGACTAAGTGTGTAAATGTAGGAGGGGACTATGTTGAAAAATAGATGTGCTAGGTTTTCTAAAATTGACTCCTTCTACTTCAGGCCATGAACTTATCAATCACCTCTGTAAATAAAAAAAACTATATATTACTATAACAACTATATATATATATATTTTTTTTTTTAAACAAATTAAATGAACTAGGTTAGAGAGGAATACAAATAAAAAGAACCTTTGACCCACGCCAACAATCAAACACCCTTTTACTCTAATTGTACATTGATTCCATTGTCAAGAGAGAGAGGAAAGTATAAACTAGAGCAGAAGTGGAACTCTGAGCAACACACTCAAAAAGCTGAAGGATCTTACCAGCTCAGGCAGCATTAACGGAAATGCATAAACAGTCGACGTTTCAGACCAAGATCCATCTTCAGGATTGGAAAGATCCTGAAGATCTTGGAAGAGGGAAGATGCCAGAATAAAAAGGTGGGGCAAGGGGAAGGAGGCTAACTGGAAGGTGATAGGCAGCCAGGTGGGTGGGAAGGCTCAAGAGCTGGAGAAGAAGGAATCTGATAAGAGAGGAGAGTGGACCATAGGAGAAAGAGAAGAAGGAGAGGCACCAGGGGGAGGAGATAGGCAGGTGAGAAGAAGTAAGAGGACCTAGTGGGGAACTGAAGAATCAGAAAGAGGGAGGGGAAATTTACTTTTCAGTGAAATTCTTGTCTAGCTTTCCAATTGTAACACTATCATTTAATTATAATATCTTTCAATCCTCCAGCCAAGCTGCAAAACTGGGCCACATATAGAAATGTTTTGACATCTGTTGGTGGAATTCAAAGCGTTATGACACTTCATCTTTCATTCTGCCGTGAGCCAAAGAGACTTGCAGGAAAACTGATGACTAAATCAAAAGATATTTTCAATCAGACCATCTCTCCTGAGAAGAGTGACACTTACATACACAAGGCTCCACTTTATGTTCATGCTCCATGAAATCTGCTTGCCATCAAAGAATTTGATTCATGGTGTAACTTATTTGTGTTTTAATAGTTTGCTCTCCATTGAGATCCCAATTCAAGGTGCCCCTTGTTAATGTATGTCTAAACAGGTGTTCCTGGCGCTGCTGTACCCTTTTGGGAGTCCAGATAATGATGGCTAATTGACCATCCCTATCCAGACTCCCATGTAAAGTTCAAGGTTCAAAGTAAATTTATTATCAACGTATGTATATGTAGGGTGGTGGACTGGAGATATAAGGAGGTGTAAGGTGCTCCTTCCTTCCGCTAGCCTGCAGGTCACCCTTGGACAAGGTGTAGCACCTGCTTAGTCCCCAACCATGGTCTCAAGAACCCTTGGGAGCAAGCGGTAGATGGTTGTACGAGCAGCCGGTGCATATCACAAGTCCTGGTTATGTGACTGCTGACGCCAGGCAGACAATCTCTGAAGAGTATTGATAATGGCTGGTGTCACCCGTCTTGTAAAGACACTGCCCAGGAGGAAACGACTTCCGTAAGACAATATTCCAGGAACAATCTTGATCGTCCACATCATACAAGATGGCATATAATGATGATGATGATAAGGACAATGCCTACCTCTGTCAAACGGTTAAAGAAATCATTTTCAAGACCCCTTTGTGGAGACCGTTATGTCATCTAATCTTTGTCAGAGAGATATTGCTGTAAGCAAATTGGCTGTCACATTTCCAATCGTACAAAGTAGATATCACTTGTTGCTCTTGGTTAACACACTGATGCAGTAGTTAGCACAGCAGCCTCCCTTATCCAAGGACCCATGTCCTGATCTTGATCTCCAGTGCTATACCCTGATGGTAGTAATGAGAACAGGGCACGTTCTGAGTGATTCAGGTTCTTAATGATGCATCATGCTGTCCTGGACACTATGGTGGCTAGTGCCGATGATGGAGCTAACTAAGTTTACAATTCTTGGGAACTCACTTCGATCCTGTGCAGTAGCCCCCATACCAGATGGTGAATTTGAGAGTGTACATTGGGACATATATTAGCTGGGAAACTGGGCAAAGCGAAGGCAGATGGTAATTAAACCGGACAAATGTGAGATAAATTATTTTCAGTTGACTAATGTACAGCAGATGGGAGGGTCCGTCGAATCACTTGGGGTGCAAGTTCATAGTTCTCTGAAAGTGCCAACACTGGTAGTGAAGGTGTTCAGCTCGCTAGCCTTCATAGCCTTCAACAATGTGAAGTCCAATCCGTGAATGCTTGGATTTCCACTGGGCGCTCTGGTTTCCTCCAAAGGCACACGAGTAGATTCACTGACCCCTATAAACAATCCCTTGTACAATATAGGCGCAAAGGATGGAAGGGGAGTTGATGGCTGTGTGTTGGAAGCAAGTTACAGGAATGCAGAGAATAAAGAGGTGAAGCATGGGATCTGGGTGACGAGGCTGAGGCAACGGGCCAACAGGCATCTTTCTGCATTGTTATAAATATAAAACACTTCGGCATAATTGAGAAAATAATATGAAACGCCGTAAGCTAAAGGAGTAGAATTAGGCCATTTGGCCCATTGCTGCACCATTTTATCATGGCTGATCCAATTTTCCCTCTCAGCCCCAATCTTCTGCCTTCTCCCCGTATCCTTTCATGTCCCAACCAATCAAGAATCTATCAATCTCTGTCTTAAATATACTCAAAGACTTGTCCTCCACAGCCGCCTGTGACAACGGACTCCACAGATTCGTCACTCTCTGGCTAAAGAAAGGTGAAGGACACGGCTAACTCTTTCTTGACTTTTTTTTTCAAATTCAGATCCAGATTTTGTTGCCCTCAGCTTAGATGTTACTGTTAATAATCTTCCTTGTTGAGGGACAATTATTGAAAATCCTGCCATAACTAATGAATACCCAGAGAGGATAATTATTCATCACTCAGGGACTGGCTGCTCGGTGTGATGCTATTGAACTTTATCATTATCATTTCACGTGTCCCGCAGTGTCCAATGTTCATATCCTTCTTCTCAAATCAGATCCACTCCAATGATCAAATAGCACTGTGTCATGTTGCAAGACTGCTATCGATTATCCCTGCAATCTGACAACCTCACTTACACATTCAGATAAAAAGTATATTCTTGCATGTGCTGACATCTCTCTAATGTGTCCAGGAAAGAATCAATGTTTTGACGCATCCAAAAACTATCAAAATATTCTGATACCTTAAACGTTCAACATTTCTCAGCATCTTCCAAAATTGATTAATAATTACTCCACTTCTCTCCTTGACCTATGTGACCTATTAAAGCTCATTTAATTCTCCTCCATTCAGTCATTGGATTAGATCAGAGGACAAGTTTGTTCATCCTTGACAGAGGAACCACACTGTATTGGCGGCCCAGACACTCACCAAATACTGCAGTGTCTGACCTTGTGCTCCTTTGAGAGGCCGAACTGTTTAAATAAATGATGTAACATGGCCTGACTTGCGTCCCTCTCTCACTGAATTGACACACACACGCTGAGCCAGGAAAGATCTGAAAAATAAAGTCACTCCCACTAAACCCACCTCTGCTACTCACAGCACCGGTTTCCCTGCACCCTCTACGCTCACGATAAAGTGCTTGCAGTGAAGGATGTCTTCCAGAGTTTTATCAAGGAGAGCCAAAATTAGAAACTTCAACTCAAATGATAGCTGGCTTGTTGGTCTAGGGATATGATTCTCGTTTAGGGAGCAAGAGGTCCTGGGTTCAAATCCCTGCCTGTTGTTCAATAGGTTCTTGATAGGGAAGGGAGTCAAATGTTTACGTGGAGAATGAGTTGAGAGGGAAAATAAATTGGCCATGATGGAATGGCCCAGCAGTTTCTGTGGATCTAATGGCCTGATTTAAGGAGCACCACGCTTTGCAGTACAGACGATCCAGGTTCAATTCCCGCTGCTGCATGTAGAGAGTTTGAACGTTCTCCCCGTGCACCTCCTCCCTCCCACATTCCAAAGACTCACCCGTTGGTAGGTTAATTGGTCATTGTAAATGATTGGACAAGGGTTAAATTGGGGGATGGCTGGGTGGCACAGCTCAAGTGGCTGGAAGGGCCTATTCTATGTAGTATATCAATCAATGGATAAATAGATAGATTAATAAACAAATACTGTTTCCTCCGCATCCTCCACACTTGGAATAAAACTCTTCCAGTGAAGGTGTCTTCTGGAGTCATATCAAGGGAAATCAAAATCAGAACCTTCAACTCAAATGATAAAGCATGGCTCTGAAAAGGCTCTGATCACTGCAGGCCATCAAAGCAGACGCTACAAAAACCGCAGGCTTTCGCCAACCAGTGCCCGAGCCGGATCCCAAACATCAGCCAGACTGACAAAGTAACCGACCAGACACGGCGGCGAGATCCCCAACCAGGAATCCACGGAAGTACAAACCCGTGGATGGAAATGGAGCTGGACTGTCTGTGCCTCCTGGAAGACATCCGACACATCACCAGGCAGGCGTTCAAATGGGATCCCCGAGGAAAGAGGCCAAAAGGACGTCCAAAGAACACAGGGAGGAGAGACGTCGAGGCCAAAACGTCGATGGCGATCCCAGAATCATTTTTGTGAACCTCCTTTGTACCCTCTCCAATGTCAGCACATCCTTTCTTTGAAAAGTGGTGCAAAACTGCTCACAATACTCCAAGTGAGGCCTCACCAGTGCTTTATAAAGCCTCAATATTACATCCTTGCTTCTATATTCTAGTCCTCCTGAAATGAATGCTAACACTGTATTTGCCTTCCTCACCACCAACTCAACGTACAAACGAACCTTTAGGGACTGAGGTAACAGGCAACTTCCAAAGTGTCAGAGCGTGCTGAGAAACACACCGGAGAAGCTACTACAAAGGGTGAACTCACACGGGCACTGGACTCAGAGGAGTTGGATCCTGTGCAATAAACTCCCAAACTCCTCGTCAATGGGATCCCTCGTCAAGCAGAGTACACAAAACGTCGGAGGAACTCAGCAGGTCAGGCAGCGTCTATGGAAATGAGTAAACAGTCGATGTTTTGAGCTGAGACCCTTCTCCAGTGTTTTGTGTTTATTGCTCCATTTAGATAGATGCTTTATTGATCCCAAAATAAATTATAGTATCATAGTGGCATTACAAGCGCACAGACATAAATATTAGAAGAAAAGTAGAGAGAATAAAAAATAGGTTACCACAAACAGAAGGGGGTCATCACTTCCCCGGCTATAGGTTGACTCATTATAGACCCGAATGGCCGAGGGTAAGAATGGCCTCATACATCGCTCTTTGGAGCAGTGCAGTTGTCTCAGTCTATTACTGAAAGTTCTCCTCTGTTCAGCCAAGGCAGCATGCAAAGGGTGAGGAACATTGTCCGGAATTGCCAGGATTTTCCGTAGGGTCCTTTGTTCTACCACAGCCTCCATTGTGTCCAGTTTGACTCCTATAACAGAGCCAGCCTTTCTAATCAGTTTATCGAGCCTGTTGGCATCACCCGTGTTGATGCCATTGCCCCAGCGCACCACCGCATAGAAGACTGTACTGGTGACGACAGACTGGTAGAACTTGTGAAGGAGAGACCTGCATACTCCGAAGGGCCTCAGTCTGCTCAGGAAGTAGAGGCGACTCTTGCCCTTCTTGTGCCCGGCCTCTGCGTTGGTGCCGCACTCAAGTCTGTCATTCAGGTGCACACCAGGTACTTGTAGGACATCATCATCAACAGGAGAGTCTTAAAACAGCAGGGGAGAAGCTGTCCTTAAGCCTGGTGGTATGTGCTTTCAGGGTTTTGTATCTTCAGCCCGATGGGAGAAGATAGTATCTCCAAGATGGCAGGGGTCTTACAGTCAAGGGTTAACTTTTGAAGTGTAATCATTGTTGAACTTTTGGCAACATGATAGCTAGTTAATACATAGAGAGATCCCACAATCCAATTAGATTTGCTAATGCTAATTGAGGGATAAATATTGGCAAGGACATCAGAGGATCACTACTCAGCTCCTCTTCAAAGAGATCTCCATCATAGGTAAAGAATTGCTGTCCACTATTATTAAGGTGAGCAATGCACACAAAGTGCTGGAGGAACTCAGCAGCTCAGGCAGCATCTATGGAGGGAAATAGGTTTCGGCTGAGGCCCTTCTTCAGGACCCTCCAATGAAGTGAGGCCTCTACCTTGCATGAATAAAAAGGTGGGGGTGGGGCAGGAGGATAGTTTGAAGGTGACAGGTGAAGCCAAGTGGGTGGGAAAAGTAAAGAGATGGAGAAAAAGGAATCTTCTTGATCCCTTGTTGATGTCATAAAAATCATGTAAGCAAGTGTATTGATCCACTTGGTTTGTGAATGAAGGGAATGGATTTGTTATTATTGCATATTTATGTATTTTTTGTATATTTTGAAAGATAAAATCCATCTTCTTACAAGGACTGTTTGTTGAAATCCGTAGAAAAGAAATCTTGACTGAGGGCCAAACTGAGATTATGGCCCCCGGAGGAGAGATATATCCAGCAGTGACACCTATAAACAGAACTCTGAAGAAGAATTCTCCAGACTGCAAACCACAAATAGTGTAGATGGTGGAAATCTCGAGCAACGCACACGTTCACGCTAAATTCTGGAGGAATGCCAAATGTCGGGCAGTATCTGTGGAGATGGATAACCAGTGGATAATATGGGCTGAGTCATTTCATCAGGACTGGAGAGGAAAGAGAAAGAAGTCAGATTGGGATGATGGGGGAGAAGGACAAGCTGCCATGTGACAGGTGAGACCAGCTGAAGGGGTAGGTGGGAGGGTGGGGGACAGGAAATGAAGTAAGGTTGAGTGGGTTAGAGACTACCTAGACAGTCTATGAGCCATTGCTCCTACAATCTGTATTTGGCCTCATTGCAGATTGAGGGGAGATTTGATAGAGGTATTCAAAATTATGAGGGGAATAGATAGGGTAAATGCAAGCAGGCTTTTTTCCACTGAGGTTGGGTGGGTCATGGGTTAAGAGTGAAAGATGAGAAGCTTAAAGGGAACCTGAGGGGGATTTTCTTCATTCAGAGGGTCGTGAGGGTGTGGAATGAGCTGCCAGCACAAGCGATGCACATGAGCTCAATTTCACCATTTAAGCGAAGGCAGGATAGGTACATGGATGGTAGGGTTGTGGAGGACTTTGGCCCCAGTGCAGGTTGATGGGAGTAGGCAGGTTCAAATGGTTTGGCATGGACTAGATGGGCCAAAAGGCCTGTTTCTCTGCTGTACTTTTCTATGACTCTATGACTCCATGAGGCAGTGGACAGACATGTTGGAGTGAGAATGTGAAATAGAATTAAAAAGGCCTGGTGATCCCGTCCATTACAGCAGATGGAGTGATATACTGTAAGAAACATGGCAGCCATTTTGCATCCTGCAAATTGACATGAACAGCACCGGGATGTCGACCAGGTAATCTCCTTCACTGCTATCGACAAGGACACTAACGCGATACCCTCAGTTCTGACTTCAAAATGTTGACTTGACAGATGGAATCTTATTTTAAAATCCCTTCTCAAAGACAGTGTCTCAGAGTGTGCTGCCCCCCCTTCAGTAGGTGGAAGAGGAAAAGGGCTGAGGAAGAAATCTCATGAGAGGACAATAGACCATGGGATAAAGGTGGTGAACCAGAACGAGAAAGGTCTGGCGATTTATTTATATTTTTTATTCAGCAATATAGCACAGAACAGCCCCTTCTGGCTCATCGACCTGCACCGCCCAGCAACCCTAGCCGAACCACAGGACAATTTACAAAGACCAATTAACCTGCTAAACAGTACGTCTTTGGAATGTGGGAAGAAACCAGAGCACCCAGAGAAAACCCACATGCTCATGGGAAGGACGTACAAGCTTCTTATAGACAACATTGGAACTGAACTCCAAACTCCGACACCTTGAGCTGTAATAGCGCCGCGCTGACCGCTATACTACTGTGGCACCCCATGGCGGGTTGTGGGAAGAGGGTAGATAGGAACGAGCAGGGGTGAAGGAGCCAGACAGAAAGGAGCCTACTGAGCCAGGTAAGTTTGTAAAATGCTAGTGGTTCAAGAGCAGCGGTTCCCAACCTACTGTCCATGGCCCCCTTGGTTAATGGTAAGGTTCCATGGCATAAAATAGGTTGGGAACCCTTGATCTGGAACAAAAAATAATAACAGTCAGCTGATCAGGCAGAACCTGTGGAGCGAGATGGAGGTTCCAGCATTCTGTTTTTATTCCAGAATTTCGGCTCCTGTATTTTATTTTTCTGAGTTCTATTTGCCCTGGGGCAGGAACTGAAACCGTGACCCATGTTTTGACGCACTCAGCACTTCTGTGATATGCGGCAAGCCCTTAAAGGTTCCGCTTGCTCAGCCTCTGCCCAGACTCCCTACTCTGGCAATTAATTGGTAGCTTGCCAGAAAAGAACAAAACTTCTCTTCCCTACTGAAGGAACAGGAATTCTACATAATCTTGACTCTGAAACTCTTAAACACAGTGTTGGGTTTCTCTGCCTGTCAGATGTCATGTTAATCAAAAAAAAAATCCAATTCTTTACAGGGACTGGTGCCAACTGGAAATAGAAACCTTACAGGTGGCAGGATGCCAAAGAACCCATTTGAAAATTTAAAAAAAGTCCACAGCTCCTTGAAAATGTAATTGAGCAAAATCCTGTCCCAAGTTTTGCCAACCGCACCCCGAGCCTTTATCTTTAATCTGTGGAATGATGGGTGAATGGTTTCCCTTTGGTGAATGTACAATACAGTGCAAAACTTTTAGGCAAATTTAAATATATAACTAAGGTGACTTAGACTTTTGCACAGTACTGTAGTAATTTTATGTATTGCACTGCTGCTGCTGCAAAAAAACAAATTTATTGGTGTGTGTGATGATAAACCTGATTCGGATATGGGACTCTATTGGGGACTGAGAGTGGAAAGGGGCAGGAAGGAGGGAATGATATTTGGGGAAAGAAGAAGGGAGAGGGGAAGGGAGCGGGAAGCACCAGAGAGATATTCTGTAATGATCAATAAACCAACTGTTTGGAATCAAATGACCTTGCCTGGTGTCTCAGGGCTGGGTGTGACTACACCCACACCACACCCTGCCCCTGGTACTCCTTCTCTGCCACCTGCCCCCACCCCTCCCATCTCACCTCACCCTCGCCATTCCCAACATCCTTTGGTCTCACCAGATTTACAAACTTGCTCCCTGCCTTACGTTGACAAATACAGTACCATAGAACATTACAGCACAGAAACAGGCCCTTTGGCCCTTCTTGGCTGTGCTGAACCATTTTTCTGCCTAGTCCCACTGACCTGCACCCGGTCCATATCCCTCCATACACCTCTCATCCATGTACCTGTCCAAGTTTTTCTTAAATGCTGAAAGAGAACCCTCATTTACCACTTCATCTGGCAGCTCATTCCACACCCCCACCACTCTCTGTGTGAAGAAGCCCCCCCCCCCCCAATGTTTCCTTTAAACTTTTCCCCCTTCACCCTTAACCCATGGCCTCAGTGGAAAAAGCCTGCTTGCATACACTCTAACTATACCCATCATAATTTTATACACCTCTAACAAATCTCCCCTCATTCTTCTACGCTCCAGCAAATAAAGTCCTAATCTATTCAACCTCTCTCTGTAAGTCAGTTTCTCAAGTCCCGGCAACATCCTTGTAAACCTTCTATATAATGTGCCTAAGACTTTTGCACGGGACTGTATGTGAGTGCACCAAATGTACTCACCTCCAGCACATAAAGAGGCCTTTTGGCCCTATTCATTCATGCTGACCAAGCTGCTCACTATGCCCTCACTAATGTGACCAGTTACCATAACAAATGCATAGCACAGAATACAAAGCAGAGAACAGATACGAAGCTCCTATGTCCACGTGTGTGGGAAATATACATGGATTATTGGAAGCTTAAATCTCCCCCCTGTCAGTTTAGATCTGTGCCCTCAAGTTTCAAATGCCCCTTACCTGTGAGAAGGATTGTGAATATTCACCCAGTCTATACCCCTCATGATTTTATAGACCTCTGTAAGGTCACAAACAGTCCAATTCCAGTCTGGGAAAATATCACCAATTGTCCGTGCTCCCTCACATGCTGAGTAGCAAACCCACCCTCAATTCCAGCCCCTGTCCCCCTCTCAATGCAGGAAAGGACGAGGGTGTTTTGCACATTACAGATGGCTTGTCCAATCAAGGGTACCCAGTGCAACATAGCAAATGCTGGAGGAACACAGCAGGTCAGGCAGCATATTTGGAGAGGAATAAACAGTTGACTTTTTCACCCGAGACCCTTTAATAGGACTGGACTGGAAGGGGGAAGAAGACAAGCTGACAGGTGAAAGAGAAAGGAGGATGGGTGGGGAATGGAGGATGGAGTGAAAAGCTGGGAGGTGATAGGTGAGATGAGGTGAGGGGGAAGGTGAGTGGGTGGGTGAGTAGGAATGGTGAGAAGCTGGGAGGAGATAGTCAGACTCGGTAAAGGTAAAATCCTCCTCACGTCCTTCTTCCAGGATCCCTGAACATTCTCCACCCTTCCAGACTTCACCAAACTCCCCCTTGAATATCAGCACTGAATTCAGCAGGCTTTCAGACCACACATTCCACAACTTGCTGCACAAATAGAAATTTCCTTGGTCGCTGCCATTTCTATTATGGGTTCTGTTTGCTAACCTGCAGGAGGAAGTGTGTTATCTGTGGGACGGACTGTAGAGAAGTCACAGATGATCCTTCAGAGAAATGCTGGCTAGCAGCTGTGTACGCACTTGCGGAGTAAACTCTAGACCTCCGCACTTGCTTGTGGTGGTTTGGAAGTACAGGATAAATTGGAGGTTAGAAACGCCTACATCTAACCCCTCTCTCCGACTGTGAACTCACTGCTGAGTTCAGCAGTGGTCTGTAACTTCACATCTGGCCCCTCAGCTCTAGCTGACACATCCTGTTTCACCTCTAGTAATGCACTCAGTGGCCTAATGTTAATGTTAATGCAAATATCTAATCAGTCAATTATGTGGCAGCAACTCCATGCATAAAAGCATGCAGACATGGCTAAGAGGTTCAGACCAAAGCTCAGAGTTCAAAATAAATTTTATTATCAAAGTTTATGTATGCCACCATATACAGCCCTGAAATTCTTTTTCTTGTGGGCATACTCAGCAAATCTATAGAATAGTAACTATAACGGAGTTAATGAAAGTCCACCCAACTATGGTGGTCTTTCATTGATTCTGTTATTGTTATTATTCTATAGATTTGTTGAGTATGCCCAAACATCAGAATGGGAAAGAAATGTGATCTCTGTGATTTTGACTGTGGAATGATTGTTGGTGCCAGATGGGGTGACTTGAGTATTTGAGAAACTGCTGATCTCCTGGGATCTTCATGCACAACGTTCTCCAGAGTTTACAGAGAATGGTGCGAGAAACAAAAAAACATCCAGTGAGCAGCAGTTCTGTGGGTGAAAATTCCTTGTTAATGAGAGAGGTCAGAGGAGAGCAGCCACACTGGTTCAAGCTGACAGGAAGGTGACAGTGACTCAAACAACCAGCAGAGGTGTGCAGAAGAGCATCTCCGAATCTCCGAATGCACACCACGTTGAAACTTGAAGTGGGTGGGCCACAGCCATGGAAGACCATGAACACACACTCAGTGGCCACTTTATTCGGAAGAGAAGGTACCCAATAAATAAGGTGGCCACTCAGTGTATATTGATCAAGTGCAGTCTCCATTCATAACAGCAAAAGAATAAGGTAAGGAACTTGGTGATTTCTTGACAAAGTTAGAATAATGAGAATTTTGAATGATTAGCCAAAAACCAGCATATGCAGTGAGAGAGACTTTCAACCTGAATTTGCTCTGTGGGGATTATCTACTTTGTATGTAAATGTAAGTCGGGGATGGAATGAGCTGATTGTAATCTCATATATGTTGCAATTTTTAGATTTTGCATCCAGTCCTTCTGCATTGGCCTTAAGCCAACTTGCAGTCACGAAGGGATGCAAGGGAAGCTGACTGGAAAATCAAATTACTGGGAAGTATTAAGTCAAACGTAAGTGGTTGTGAATGAAAGATAATATTATCAGAGTTATAGAGTTATACAGTGCCGAGAGAGATCTTTCGGCTCACTCACTCATGATGAGCAAGTTGTCTACCTGGGTTAGTCCCGTCTGCCTGCATTCGGTTCATATTCCCCTGAACCTTCCCCAACCAACTTTTAAATAAGTTCCCCGAAGATGGTGGGTTGTATGTGGCGTCGAGGGAGGGATAGCACCTCGGGTGAAGGGGCTTGTCGTGTCCATTCCGGGATAGCTCACTCACCTTTGGTCCTCACTGGGCACTCAGTTCTCACCCGTAGCACTGGTCCCGGAATGGACATGAGGAGCCCCCTCACCAGAGCTGTTTGCATGCGACAGCGGCCACACCCCAGTACTCTCCTTCGACAGGGTGGTGGGGCTAAACCAGGCGAGGGTAGCCAGCGGGCCTCATACCTCTTGTGAGATAGGGGCAAGCCTGTCCTAGCACGTGAAGTCAGCTTCGGCAGACTGGGCCAGTGAGATCTATGGTGAGATCCAACGGCCAGGAAAGTGGTTCTGCAAGGCTCCGTGGAGAGCGAAGGGCGTGACAAGGCTCAGAAGGTGTCCTGGCCATCCACTGCAACCAGGGAAGACCCCAGATTGTGATGCTTGGTCGTACTACTGGACCTGGACTTCTCAAGACAGTGGAAGCGCCCCAGTCCAATGGCTTTTCCACTTTAAAAAACATCCTGCATAGGTCTCCTGTCATTGTCGGATATGACAGACACCCATTCTCCAACGATAGTGCAGGCCAGTCAGTTTTTACCAAGGCTTTTGGGGAAATTGGGAAGGGGTAAGTGATTAGTAGGAAGTGCTGGCAAAAATGGGAGGTGGGTTGGAGGTACGTCTCTGCCAAAGGAGGTGTAGATACTCCTTTCCTCCAGTAGCCCGCAGGTCACCCTAGGCAAGGTGTAGCACCTGCTCAGCCTCCCGATCAGGGTCACGTGAAGCCATGGGGACAGGGGGTGGATGGTCGTATGAGCAGCCGGTGCACATCACAAGTCCTGGTTATGCGACCACTGACACCAGGCAGACAATCTCTGAAGAGTATTGGTAATGGCCGGGGTCACCCGTCTTGTAAAGACACTGCCCAGAAGAAGGCAAAAGCAAGCTACTTCGGTAGAAGAATTTGCCAAGAACAATCATGGTCAAAAGACTGCAATCGCTCACTGTGTACGACACGGCATATAATGATGATGATGAGATGCTCCCTGACTTGCTGAGTTAGCTCCTCCAGCAGGTTCTGTGTGACATAGAGAGTGGTGGGTGCTTGGAGTGCACTGCCAGGGACGGTGGTAGAGGGAGATATTCATGAAGCTCTTAGGTAGACACATGAATGTGCAGGAAATGGAAGAAGATGGACATCGTGGAGGCAGAAGTTGGCCATTTAAGCAGTTTGGTACATTATGGGCTGAAAACCCTGTTCTGTGTCTTGAACTGGGGAAAAGTGAATCAGCCTTGTACAGATAGTAACTTAGTGCCAGTGTCTGAAATAATGCAGGAGTCCTATCGATCTATTGGAACTCTTTCACTGCCCAGAAGAAGGCAATGGCAAACCACTTATGTAAAAATATTTGCCGAGCAATCACATTAATCGAAAAACCATGATTGCCCACGTCATACAACACGCCACTTAATGATGATGTCATATGACAGAGCACAGAATGATGATGTCATATGACACGGCACAAAACGAACAAATGAATAAATGGCAAGGGTGAAGTTAAAGGAAATGAGACAACATAAGCAACAGGCCAAACAGAGGTCATGGCTAGATAATTGGCAAACAGGGTACCTTTCTGAGTGTGAGGAGTTTTCCTTGCTGAGAGGCTTCTCTTGAGACTCCCGGTGGACTGGTTGACCAGGAGACGGTACCAGGCTTACCCCATAATGTCTACAGTAATCTTGAGACTCCCCCTCATCCAAACCAGCTCCTCTGTTGAATATGATCATCCCTGATCTATCATGGTCTCAGATTCCTCTTCTGTTCCTTTTCTTTATACCCTTATTTCCTCAAGGATTCAAAAACTGTCCAGTGACCTACCTCAATCACCCCTGGAGAGAGTGGCAGAGAATCACAGAGATTCACCACCCGCTATCTGTCCAAACAATCCCTTTCCTATTCTGGACAAGCCCTTTCCAAACAAACTCATTTCCAAATAGGCCCTTTGCCACCAGGCCACTTTGTTTTGGGAGGATTTGGTGGTTTATGTTCTTAACCCAAGAATCTGCCTCTAGTTCATGCTCTTTCATTCCTATACACCTCAGGTTTTAAAGATTGCCCCTAATCTTATCTTGCCAAATGCAGTAAGACATCTAGAGGATGGGATTAATGACAGTAAACGGAGAAAAAAAATGGTTGGCAAGGACATGGCGGCTGTTTCAATGTTGTCTGGCTCTGTGATTATACTGAATTTCTCCCGTTTCCTCTAAGGAGTCCTTTCAGTCATGGAAACATGATGATTTCTACACTGTAATGCCCTCTCAGCATCTAACTTTCAGATACTATGGATGTTCTGTAAAACCATAAGACATAAGAGCAGAATTAGGCCATGAGAGTCCATTATCTGCTCCGCCATTCTATCATGGCTGATTTATTATCCCTCTCAACCCCATTCTCCTGCCTTTTCCCCATAACCTTTGACCCCCTCACTAAACAAGAGCCTATCAACTTTCGCTTTAAATATACTCAATGACTTGGCCTCCACAGCCATTGGTGGCATTGGAGTCTGTAGATTTGCCACCCTCTGGCTAAAGAAATTGGGGCACAGTAGTGTAGTGGACACAACGCTTTACAGTACGTGCGACCAGGGTTCAACTCCTGCCACTTACTCTAAGGAGTTTGTAGGTTCTTCTCATGACTGTGCAGATTTCCTCCAGGTGCTCTGGTTTCCTCCCACAGTCCAACAACGTTTTGGTTGGTAGGTGAATTGGTCATTGTAAATTGTCCCAATATTAGACTAGAGTTAAATTGGAGGATTGTTGGGCGGTGTGTCACAAAGGGCTGGAAGTGCCTATTTTGTGCTGTCTCTCACTCACAATCAATCAATAAATAAAGTTATAGATAGATAGATAAATAGATAGATAGATAGATAGATAGATAGATAGATAGATAGATAGATAAATTCCTCTTAATCTCTGTTCTAAAGTGATGTCCTTCTATTTTGAGGCTGAACCCTCTGGTATTGAAGTTAGTGAGAAAACAGCAAATTGGGGTCCATTTGATTATCTTTTATACTTTTGATTACAGTTGCATTGATCATTAAATTCCTAGTGGCTTTCCTTGCAACACCCTTTAGGTGTGTTTGTACAATCATTATGTTGACTGGCTAATAATCCAGAGGTTGGGGTTAATAACCGGGACACGAGTGCAAATCCCAACACAGCGGCTGGAGAATTTAAATGCTTAACTCAGACATTTTGCATAAAAAGCTATTATTTTGGAGCAGTAACCATGAATTTATGGGACCTTTGTGGCAACTCCACTTGGTTCATTAGAAATTTGAATAAGAGGAGCAGGGGTAAAACATTCAGTCCTTCATACCTGCTCTGCCATACAATATCATCAATGACCTGGCTTCCACAGCTGTCTGTGACAACTAATGTAACGCTGACACAGGAATGGGGCATCCGTCAGTTGGGACCCCACCACCCAAGGCATGATCCCTTCTCCCTGCTGCCTTCAGGAAGAAGATACAGGAGCCTCAGGACTCACACCACCAGCTTCAGGAACAGTTACTACCCCTCAACCATCTGGCTTCTGAACCCAAAGCAATAACTTCACTCAGACTCACTTGCCCCATCACAGATATGTTCCCACAACCAATGGTCTCACTTTCAAGGACTCCTCACGTCATGTTCTCAATATTTTTTGCTTGTTTATTTATTATTATTGGTTCTTCTTTTTGTATTTGCATGGTCTGTTGTCTACTGCACTCTGGCTGAACGCTTTCGTTGTCCATCTTTCATTGATTCTGTTATAGTTTTTATTCTACAGACTTGCTGGGTATGCCCAGAAGAAAATTAATCTCAGGGTTGTATATGATGATAAATATATACTTTGATAATAAAATTTACTTTTAACTTTAATTCCAGAGATTTACCACCTTCTGGCTAAAGAAATTCCTCCTTATCTCTGTTCTAAAGGGATGTCTTTGTATTCTGAGGCTGTGGCCTCTGGCCTTGGACTCCCCCATTATTGGAAACATCCTCTTTATCTAGGCCTTGATTAGACACAGCTTGAACCTTGCACACAGTGCTGGTCTCTTTGAGAGACATTCAGCTTTAACAGGTTAGTTCCGAGGATGGAGTAGGAAAGGTAAGCAAGTTGACCCTTCATTCACAGGAGCTTGTAGGACTGTGTGGAGGAATTTTATTTAAAAATGTGAGGCTGTAAGGGAGCTTGATCGGCTGGAAAAGAAGAAAATGCTTGCTATTAGAGGGGCAGAGAGAAGCTGAGTGAAAGTTTTGAAATTAGGGGTCAACGTCAAAATCAAAGTAAATTACGGTAAACTACCCTGAGATTCATTTTCTTGCAGACATTTACAGGAGCATTAAAACAAACAATAGAATTTATAAAAAAATATATGTAAACAAAAGACTGGCAAACAAACAATGTGCAAAAGCAGATAAATTGTACAAACAAGAAATAAATAATACTGAGCACTTGAGTTAGAAAGAGCACTTGAAAGTAACCCTGGCATTGAGGAGTCAGTTCAGAGGTGAACAAAGTTAGACACGCTGATTCAGGAGATTGATGGTTGAAGGGTAATAACTGTTCCTGAACCTGGTGGTATGGGACCTGAGGCTCGTGTACTTCTTTCCTGATGGCAGTAGTGAGAAAAGACCATGGCCTTGATGGAGGGGGGTGGGGGTTCTTTGGCGATGGATGCTGCTTTCTCATGGCAGTGCTTCATATAAACAGGCTTAATAATTGGGACGGTTTTACAAATGATGGACTGGGTTGCATCTACCCCTTGGTAGACTTTTCCATTCCTGGACACTGGCATTTCCATACCAGGCTGTGATGCAATCAATTAGTTATTTGTTAAAGTTTTAGGCGACATTCCAAATCTACACAATCTTCTCAGAAATTTTCAGCACTTCTGATGTTAATTTTCAATTTGAAGAATTCTAAGGCCTTTTAAGATGGAAAAGAGGAAGAATTTCATCCCCCCCCAAAGGATTTTAAGCCTTTGGAGTTGTCTATGCAAAGAGCATATTGGGGGAAACAGGCAGGAAAGTGAAGCTGAGAGGAAGATCAAATCGGTCTTGATTTGATTGAAAGCTGGAATGTTCCACATTCTTCATTGTTCTAACATAGAAACACAGAAAATAGGTGCAGGAGTAGGCCATTCGGCCCTTTGAGCCTGCACCACCATTCAGTATGATCATGGCTGATCATCCAACTCAGAACCCTGTACCTGCTTTCTCTCCATACCCTCGATCCCTTTAGCCACAAGGGCCATATCTAACTTCCTCTTAAATACAGCAAATGAACCAGCCTCAACTGTTTCCCGTGGCAGAGAATTCCACAGATTCACCACTCTCTTTCTGAAGAAGTTCTTCCTCATCTCGGTCCTATAAGGCTTCCCCTTTATCCTTAAACTGTGACCCCTCGTTCTGGACTCCCCCAACATTGGAAACAATCTTCCTGCATCTAGCCTGTCCAATCCCTTTAGAATTTTATACTTTCCCTCCTCAATCTTCTAAATTCCAGTGAGTATAAGCCTAGTCGATCCAGTCTTTCTTTATATGAAAGTCCTGCCATCCTAGGAATCAATCTGGTGAACCTTCTCTGTACTCCCTCTATGGCAAGAATGTCTTTCCTCAGATTAGGGGACCAAAACTGCACACAATACTCTAGGTGTGGTCTCACCAAGGCCTTGTACAACTGCAGTAGAACCTCCCTGCTCCTGTACTCAAAACTTTTTGCTATGAATACCAACATACCATTTGCCTTTTTCACCGCCTGATGTACCTGCATGCCCACCTTCAATGACTGGTGTACAATGACACCCAAGTCTCGTTGCACCTTCCCTACATCTCCATCTACACTTCGACAACTCCCCAGATTTAATAATTCATTAAAAGATTGGTTGACTCTTCCTACATAGTTGTAGGGGAAAAAAATACCAGTTGACACATTTCAGAAGTGTTCCCCGGAAACTGCAGCAAATCAATTGTGAGCTCACAACTTACAATGGCCTTTGTGACACTCAGCCCCAGGGATCCAGCAGTAGGAACTGACAGAAATGAACAGACCATGAAGGCTATGGCACAAAGGACTTTCAATTCTAAAGTTGTTAATATTATCAACCCACAATCAAAATCATTTTATTTACAATTTTCCCATTGCACTTGACAGATTTTGAAAACCACTGAAAGATGTGGACTTCAGTGAGGATCCTCACTACTCCCGCCCATTTTATAGAAATATACACTCAGTGGCAACTTTAATAGGTTCCTTCTGTGCCCAATAAAGTGACCTCTGAGTGTAGGCTTGTGGCCTTCTGCTGCTGTAGCCCATCAGCTTCTGCATGCCGTTGGTGTAACACTTGTTTATCTGGGTAGTTGTTGCTTGAACCAGTCTGGCCGTTCTCCTCTGATCTCTCTCATTAAGAAGGCTTTTTGGCCACAGAACAGCTGCTCACTGGGTGTCTTTTGCTTCTTTCACCATTCTCTGTAAATTCTAGAGACTGTTGTGTGTGAAAATCCCAGGAGATCAGCACTTTCTGAGATACTCAAACCACCCCATCTGGCACCAACAATCATTCCACGTTAGAGTCAGTCTGTTCACGCTTCTTCCCTATTATGATGTTTAATCTTAACAACAGTTGATCTTCTTGACCATGTCACAATGCTTTTTTGCATTGAGTTGCTGCCACATGATTGGCTGATTAGATATTTGCATTAATGAGCAGGTGTACAGATAGACCTAATAGAGTGGTCACTGAGTGTTTAAGCACAGTGAGAGCTATGGTTAAATTTCTGTCATAACTTTGTTATGATGTATAAATTTTACATTTCGAACTAATTTCCATGCATGATTTAAAGTACCGACGACGCCTCACTTTACCACTGTTGAGCTAATGGAAATTTGCCCTTAAACCCAGAAATCACAACCCGAAATTTTGAGATAGAAATAAAGTTTGCTACCCCAAAATTTAAAAGTCAGAACTTTGAAAACGTAAGTAAATAAGCACAATTTTTCTTTGCAATTCAAATTTCTTGGCACACGTGCGGATGAGATGGAGTTGAGTAGGGCAAAGTTGTGATATTGACCACTTCCTAAGAAGGCAACCCTCCAAAACATTAATTTTTTTGCAATTCTAAAATTGTGCAGGTGTGCCAGGCACTGCAATTAATGGCTGTCCCACTGGTCCGGCAGCCCGATGGAATTCAGAAGAATGAGGTGGAGATCTCATTGAAACCCATCGAATGGTGAAAGGTCTTGATGGATGGATAGCTCCCTATGGTGGGGAAGTCTAAGACCAGAGAACACAGCATCAGAATGGAGGGACATCCTTTTAGAAAGGAGATGAGGAGGAACTTCTTTAGTCAGACAGTGATGATCTGTGGAATTCATTGCCACAGGCAGCTGCGGAGGCCAAATCATCCGGTATACTTAAGTCAGAGGTTCATAGATTCTTGATTAGTCAGGGCATGAAGGGATACAGGGAGAAGACAGGAGACTGGGGCTGAGAGGGAAAATGGACCAGCCATGATGAAATGGGAGAGCAGATCCGATGGGCCAAATGGCCTAATTCTGCTCCTATATCTCATAGTCTGATGATCTTTTGGTTCAATCTTGACCTCAGGTTTGCATGTTCTCCTTGTGACCACAAGCATTCTCTGTAGATGGTAGCTTTCTCACATATAAGGCTATAAGAGATAAGAGATAGGAGCATAATGTGGTCATTCAGCCCATCAAGTCTGCTTCACCATTTCATCATGGCAGATCCATTTCCCTCTCAATGCCAATCTCCTGCTTCCTCCACATAACCTTCCCTTACTAATGAAGAACCTAATAAGACCATAAGACATGGATACAGAATTAGGAGCAGAATCCCATAGAAGTGCTGGTTCGTTGGCCATTATAAATTCCTCCTAGTGGATATGGGTGTTAGGAGTATCCAGGTGGACATGTGGGAATGATCAGATTGCTGGGAATTAATTTGGGGAACGAGAATGGGGGGATCACACTATGTAACTCTGGAGAAACTCAACAGATCAGGCAGCATCTATGGAGAGGAATCAAGGGACAATGTTTCTGGCTGAGATCCTTCACCAGGACAGACAAGGCTGGAAGGATTAGGAAAACTTGAATGACAAGGGTTTTGGGCTGAGACCCTTCACCTGTCCTCTGTGTGCATGCATTACTCTGGATTTCCAACGTCTGCAGAATCCCTGGTGTTCAGGATTACACTAAGGGTTGGCATAGACTCAACTGGCCAAATGGACTCTGTCACAATGGGACATGAGATCAGTGAGAGGCATGGAGTTTGAGTGTTGGTGACTCCCAGCTTATTTGCACCAATCGTGGTTCTACAGACAGGACCTTGGCAGGGCAAATGCAAGGAGACGATACAAGGCTAAGGGCAAGATCCTTGCTGAGCAAGGTGACCTTGGGATCCAAATTCAGAGCTCCTTGAAAGTAGCTACACAGGTCAATAGGGTGACTAAGAAGACTTATGTGATACTTACTTTTATTAGTTGAGGAACTGAGTTCAAAGGTCAAGAGGTTATGTTGCAACTTTATAAAACTCTGGTTTGGCCACAGCTGGAGTATTGCACACAGTTCTGGTCACCCCACTATAGGAAGGACGTTGAGGCTTTGAAGA
Source organism: Hypanus sabinus (assembly GCF_030144855.1). Lineage (NCBI taxonomy): Eukaryota > Metazoa > Chordata > Chondrichthyes > Myliobatiformes > Dasyatidae > Hypanus > Hypanus sabinus. The sequence goes on along the minus strand of NC_082729.1, from coordinate 8,419,031 downwards.
GGGTGCAGGAGAGATTTACCAGGATGCTGCCTGGTTTCGAGGGCATGTGCTATCATGAGAGGCTGGATAAACTTGGGTTGTTTTCTCTGGAGTGGTGGAGGCCGAGGGGAGATCTGATAGAGGTTTATAAGATTATGAGAGGCATAGGTAGAGTAGACAGATGGTATTTGTTTCCTAGGGTAGAAATATCTGGTACCAGAAGGCATGCATTGAAGGAAAGAGAGGAGGTAGGTTCAAGGGGGATCTGAGGGGTAAGTTGAGTGGTGATAGAAGCAAATACATTAGAGGCTTTTAAGAAATGTTTGGATAGGCACATGTATGTAAGGAAAATAGAGGGATACATACGTGGTATAAAGAGGAGAGATTAGTGTTTGGGTGTTTTTGATTTGCTGTTTAGCTGGTTTGGCACATTGTGTGCATAATATGCCATTCTATGTTTTAATCATCAATTAAATTTCAAAATTCTTCTGAAATAGGGTCGCTTTCCAAATGTGCACAACTATTCTTCAGTTGTCTTGTCAGCAGGGCATCCTGTCTCTGGAACTCATCCTCGTTTCCCTCATGACGTGGCCATGACCGTGCCTCCATGTGAATCTGTCAGACGCAATAGCAGCTGGCTCTCGGAAATGATGAATGCCTTCCTCTGCTGGGATCTGGGGCGCAGAATTGTGCTGATTCATCACACGAGCTGCTCTTTCTTCCAAAGAGAAAGAAAGCATCCTTTGAAGGGGGATGTAGACTTGTGGAATCCACTTAGCTGGTCTTCGTGACAGAGAGCATTTGGTAAACATATTCCTTACAACTCACAAGCATCACTTTGTCGGCGCGCTGAGTGTGTGCACTTCAATATCTACCTCGGTATATTCTCGTAATGCATCCTAAACCGAACTGATGCGCTCTTTGGTGCATTTCCCGCCACACGTGCCAGAATATTCCAGTCCTTTAGTAACAAGGATGTGTAACTGCAGAAGATCATGAACACAGCCTAGCACATCACACAAACCAATCTTCCATCCTTGGACTCACTTTACACTGCACGCTGTCGGAGCAGTGCTGCCAGGATAATCAAGGACACGACCCACCCAGCCAACACACTTTTTGTCCCTCTTCCCTCTGGGAGAAGGTTCAGGAGCTTGAAGATTTGTACGGCCAGATTTGGGATCAGCTTCTTTCCAACTGTGATAAGACTGCTGAACGGATCCTGACCCGGATCTGGGCCGTTCCTTCCAAATATCCGGACCTGACTTGCACTACCTTACTTTCCCTTTTCTATTTTCTATTTACAATTTATAATTTAAATTTTTATTATATTTAATTCGATCTGTACTTCAGGGAGTGCAAAGCGCAGAATCAAATATCACTGTGATGATTGTACACTCTAGTATCAATTGTTTGGTGACAATAAAGTAAAGTAAAAAACCGTGCTCATACAAAGAAGTACAAGATGATAAAGGGCATAAGTTGAATGGGTAGCCAGGAGCATTTTCCCAGGGCAGCAATGGCTAATGTGAGAGGGCATTTGCAGGAAAGTGGTTCCTTAAGGTTGTTGTAGCCAGGGCTGGTAATGGGGTTACCTATTAACTGCTTCCAATGGCGTGCGCCTCAAATAGCCTCTGACAACCAAGTTCAGCTCCTTGTCTTTATGTGTGGCTTAGCTACTAAGCCCAGTGGAACTGTTTCTACTGACAGGAGAAGGGGCAAAGGCGGGTTACTGGCGCCTTAACAACATTCGCTTCGGGCTGATGGAGCTCGTCATCCGTGGCTGGCAGCTCATCTAGGAGGAGGAAAGCTCTGATCTCAGACCCCCGCTGGACCCACTCACGGGGAAGGCTTCGGGAGTAAACCCCGAGACGAAAATGCGGAGCTGAAGTCCTTAAGGCAGTCCCATGTTGAGTTCTACTCCTGGTGCCAGTCTGTATCGGTCTCTGCCCTTCCTTTGGGTTCATGAGATGCGCGATGAGGGAGCCTCTGCTCCTCAGGCACCAGCTTGCTCTCCATATCGTGCAGCCCAGACTTACTTACCTAGACAGCTAGGATGCAATGTCCATGGTCAATCCTGACCGACAGAGACCCATATTGTGCCATAGGCGGGATGTCGGAGGTAAGTTTGTTACACAGAGAGTGGAGGGTGGGTGGGATGTCCTGCCTGGGGTAGTAGTAGAGGCAGACTGCAGCATCTTGTACTCTATCAGGTCAGCTCTCATCTTCTTTTGCTCCAAAAACACCCCTGACATACTCCCTGTGCTCTCCTCCACTCACTCAATGTGAAATTAAGCCTCCACATATTAACCAACAGACTCTTAGTTTCCAGGGGTTCCCATCATGGCGTCCGAGGACCCCTCGGTTAATGATAAGCATCCACGGCATAAAAATGGTTGGGAACCCCTGAATCTAGATGCTTAGATAAGCACATGGATGACAGAAAAATGGAGGGCTATGCAGGAGGGAAGGGCTAGATTGGTCTTGGAGTAGGTTAAGTAGTCAGCACAACATTCTGGGCCAAAGGGCCTGTTGTTCTATGATAAGGGAAGCAGGTGCATGGTGGTACAATCATCAACAGGTCCCCCTTCTGGTCTCATATCAGTCTGACTTGGGAATAGATTTGTACTGGGTCTAAATCCTGGAGGTTTCTCTCCAACAGGTACCTTCCCAAGGGCAATCAGGGACGGCCAAATGTTGCCGTGGCCTTTCCTAATAACTAGCTCCTTTCATTCACATGTACATTGAGACTTTGAAATGTTCCGTGAAATGACCAACGCAGTCCGAGAATACGCTGGGGGCAGCCCGCAAGTGTCGCCACGTTTCCGGTGCCCACACCGGCTTGGCCACGATTTACTAATCCCAATTGGCACGCCATCGCAATGTGGGAGGAAACCGGAGCACTCGGAGGAGATCCATGCAATCATGGAGAAAACACACAAATTCCTTTTAGGAATGATATCCAGATACCATGGCTCGTCATTGAAATGCTCCCACAACCAATGACCTCACTCTAAGGACTCTTCATCTCATTACCTCAAGTTCTTGTTATTTATTGCTATTTATTTATATTCACATTTGCACAGTTTGTTGTCTTCTGCACTCCGGTTGATTTTTGTTGATCTTGTTATATTGATCAATATTCTATAGATTTGCTGAGTTGGCCCGCACAATAATGAATCTCAGGGTTGTATTTGGTGACATGTATGTACTCTGATAATAAAATTTACTTTTTTTAATTCTATCTTGTCAGTTATAACAAATCCTGTTAATGAATGAAAAAAATACTAGCAAGTAATTTGTAATCAAGTAACAGCATAAATCTAAAATGAAAATGGACTCAGATGATTTGTCCCTCACTTTCTAGGGCAATGAAAGAGGCACATTCAGCACTTCAAACTGAGAACTGATCTGTGTGGTTAGTCACTCCCAGGTAAAAGCCAGATTCCATTTTTATGGACACCCGTAAATCAATCTAATCTGTTAAATCAGAAAATACTGAAAAATTGGTTGTGATGGTAACCACACCTCCACGGAATTGTAAAGAATGGCTTCGGATGCACATAAATCTGATGAGAGAGAACAGTTACTAAAAGTGGGGTGGGATGGACAGAGAGAGGGAGAGAGAGAGAGAGAGAGAGAGAGAGAGAGAGCGAGAGACCGGGGGAAAGAGCAAAGACAGAGAGCGCAGAAACAAAGAGAGAAAGAGATAGAGAGAAAGAAGTGGCAAAGAGAGAGAGGGGGGGAAGAGACAAAGACAGGAGAGAGGAGGAGAGGAAGAGAGGAGGGGACAGAAAGGGGGAAAAGGCAGAGAGACAAAGACAAGAAAGAGGAGGGGAGAAGGGGAGGGAGAGAAAGGGAGAGAGGAGCGAGCTAGAGAGATACATAGAGAGACAAAGACAGGAGAGAGGAAAGGTGGAAAGAAGGAGAGAGTGGGGGAGAGAGAGTGAACACTATGGGTGAAATCTAACTCTGCCGTTTCTAGAATGAACAGATCTATACATGTCAGACTTTTGAATCTTATAACATGGTATTTTGCTCATGAGTGGGGTGTCCGTAAGTGGAATAACTGTAACCCAGGATATTTCAGACGTAGAAAGATTATTTTGGGGGTGTAGGGTGCCACACCTGCCACTGAACTAACGCTACCACTCAAACTTGTCCTCTCTGCTGTCAAAGAGCACAACGGTCAAAATGGAAAAACACCAATGATCAGCAAATATATCAGCTTTCCTTCAGTTCATCAAGACAATAAAATACCCCAGCTGTGTTGACCATGTGGCCTTCAGCAGTTCAAGAAGCTGATACCCTACCACTTCCTCAAGTGTGGTTAGATGCCCAACCATTGAGCACATCTACATGAAACATTGTCGTAGGAAAGCAGCATCCATCATTAAAGATCCTCACCACCCAGGCCATTCTCTTTTCTCGCTGCTGTCATCAGGTAGAAGGTGCAAGAGCCTCAGGACTCGCACCACCAGGTTCAAGAACAGTTACTACCCCTCAACCATCAGGGTCTTGAACAAAAGATTACTGCACTCATCTATTGAGATGTTCCCACAACCAGTACAGGCCATTCCCAGTCCCTTTAAGGACTCTTTATCTTGTTATTTAATGCTCTTGATATTTATTGCTAATTACTTATAATTGCATTGACAGTTTGTTGTCTCCTATGATCTATTTTCTCTTTCACTGATCCTGTTATAGTTACTATTCTGTAGATTTGCTGAGTATGCCCGCAGGAAAATGGATCTCAGGGTTGTATGTGGTGACATGTATGTATCCTGATAATAAATTTCACTTTGAACTTCGAATTTTTTTGAACTTTGATTAGGCCCAGCCACTGGTAGCCAGCCTCTGTGAATGAGTTTCAAAAGCTAATCTAAATATAGTTCGGCTGTGGTAATAAGACTAGATCTTCAACTAAATAAGCACAATTGGTCAAAACAATGCACCTTTTGATGAACCTCAGCCCTCAGAAGCTCCATTCTAGTTTTTTATGTCAAGGTTTGATTACCGCTGAACAAGAAGCTACCTATGCACTCAGAAACACCCGAGTAAATCTTCAGTAATAGGGACGAAGCAGCTTTCTGACCAGCAATCCTGGGAAAACACAGTAATCTTCATTACTCAGTGTGCGCGCAGAGAGCTTTATGTGACTACGTGTAATGTGGTGGCTGCCATTAGAAGCCTCGGCTTATCAATCTGAGCCAATAGTTGGAAACAAGGCAATTACAGGGACTGATTCTGAGGCTGGTGTGGTAGTGAAGTATAATAGTACCAAGCCACACAATCATAATGTGACAAAGAGAAAAGCCCACAATGTCAGTCAAAATCCTATAAATGTTGCAGTACCTATTTCTCATGCTGTTTTTACTTGGGTCCTTGCTATTCGTAACTCCCCAGTTTCCACCATTAAGTTGTCATAAATCTCACTGAAAACCTATTCAGAGCAGGAAATTTTCTGCGGAACTCCAGATGGCTTATAGTGCGTTGGTAATAAACCGAAATTAAGCACATTCATTACTTTTCCATTTCTTTTCTCTGTGTGTGCACGGAACGGAGAGGTTTCAGAATTCAAACAAGGTCGCCACTTCACAAACACCCAATCACTCCCCAAACAGTCCTTCCAGGTGAGGCGACACCTCACCTGCGAGACTGTTAGGGCCATCTACACTATCCAGTGCTCCCTGTATATTGGTGAGACCTGATGTGGAGTAGAGTGGGAGACTGCCTTGCTGAGCTCCTACTCTTCATCCTCCAGAAAAGGCGGGATCTCCCGGTGGCCACCCATTTCAATTCTACTTCATATTCCCATTCCGACCTGATGGCATGAACATTGCTTTCACAAACTTCCAGTAATTGCCCCACACCCATCAGCATTGCTCATTCCCGTTTTCCTCTTTTGCGTTATCTATTTACCTACCCATCGCCTCCCCCTGGTACTCCTCTCCTTATCAGATTCCCCCATCTCCAGCCCTTTATCTCTTTCACCAATCAACTTCCCAGCTCTTCACTTCATCCCCTCCCCCCTCCCAGTTTGCACCTATCGACTGCCACCTTCTATTTCTTACTCTGATTTCTGCCCTCCCTTTCCAGTCCTGATAAAGAGCCTGGGTCCGAAGTGTTGATTGTTTATTCTGCATGCCCTGCTGAGATCCTCCAGCATTTTGGGTGTGTTGCTAAGATTGTCACTTCTAGAACTTAGAAATCTACAGCACATTACAGGCCCTTCGGCCCACAATGTTGTGCCGACCATGTACCTACTCTAGAAACCGCCTAGAACTTCCCTAGCACGTAGCCCTCTATTTTTCCTAAGCTCCATGTACCTATCTTGGCTGGCTGGTGATGTAGTGGCATCAGCGCCGGACTTTGAAGTGAAGGCTCACGAGTTCGAATCCAGCCGGCTCCCTTGCACGCTTTCCATCCGTGCTGGGTCGAGCGTCAAGCTAGTGACTCGGCCTTGGCTGAAAAAAACTGCCATCACGACGGCGTCCTGATGACTCCACTCGGAGTTAAGGGCTTTCTTCTTCTTCAGGTTCCTATCTAAGAGGCTCTTAAAAGACCTCACCCACCACTCTCTGTGTGAAAAACTTAACCCTGACATCCCCTCAGCTCCTATTTCCAAGCATCTTGAAACTATGCCCCCTCGTGTTAGCCATTTCAGCCCTGGGGAAAAGCCTCTGGCTATCCGCACGATCAATGCCCCTCAGCATCTTATACATCTAACGGTTCCTTTCTGAACCCCTCAGGGAGCCCCAACATGAAACAAATCCTTACTTTTGATAGGGATGATAAGCTGGGGGATGACAGGAAGGATCTTTGTTCCACCATGTTCCAGCATGTCGTGGACTCCCTGTCTGGCAAAGAACTCGTATGGGTGACTGGTCTCACAGAGGCCGTCGAAGAAAAGAGGCAGGTAGTGATGATAATCCAGCTTTTCAATCTCAACCTGTAAAAGAGAGATTTGTAATTAAACCTTCGGCGATACCCACTCAAAATTAAATTTTGATTTGGACTAATCAACCATTCCAGTTAGCGGCCCATCCCCTGCAACCTATTCCTCCCCCCCCCCCACCCCCATCACTGCATTGTAAACGCTTTAAACCACTTTTTATAACGCTGTTTATTTTGTAAGTACATGCTGGTCTTTCTGCATTTATGCACATGTCATTCCATATCTGTAGTTTGAACATTTTTTTTTATCATTCTTAGTCTTCGTAATGGTTGACTGCTGTTTTTTTGTCACACCCATCATGTAAATTTAATTGCAGAGAAAGCATGACAGTGTCTCTACTTCTTGAGGAGTCTGTGGAGTTTTGGCATGTCATCTTTAACTGACAGGCTGGCTGTATCACAGCCTCAAATGGAAGCACCAATTGCCTTTGAATGGAAAATCCTGCAAAAGGTAATAGAGTTGGCCCAGTACTTCATGGGTAAAGCCCTCCAAACCATTGAGCACATCAACACGAAATGCTGTCGAAGTAGAGCAGCATCCATCATCAGAGATCCTCACCACCCAGGCCACGCTCTTCTCTTGTGGCTGCCATCAGGTTGAAGGTACAAGAGCCCCAGGACTCACACCACCAGGTTCAAGAACAGTCACTACCCCTCAACCATCAGGCTCTTGAACAAAAGAAGATAACAATGCTCATCGACTGAGATGTTCCCACAACCAATGATCTCACTTTAAGGTCTTTTTATCTCATGCTCTCATTATCTATTTCTATTTATTTATATTTGCATTTGCACAGTTTGTTGTCTTCTGCACTCTGGTTGATCTTTCACTGATCCCGTTATAGTTACTATTCTGTAGATTTGCTGAGTATGCCTGCAGGAAAATGAATCTCAGGGTTGTATGTGGTGACGTATACGTACTGTACTCTGATAATAAATTTTATTTTGACTTTGACCAACAGAGCACATTAAGTTCTTTATATATATAACTGTATATGGAATATGCGATACACAGAAGTTTTAGGCGAAGATGCTTTCAAAGATAACAAAATGAAATCAGAAATTTTTCTATAATGAGCAATAAACCAAAAAAAAAGAAATCAAATTAAAATTTGATGTGACCATCCTTTGCCTTTAAAACTGGATCAATTGTCTTAGGTACATTGTCGTGTTGTTTTATAAGGAAGTCAGTTGGTAGGTTGTTCCAAGCACCCTGGGGAACTTGCCACAGTTCCTCTGCGGACTTTGGCTGTCTTGCCTGCTTCTGTTTCTCCAGGTAATCCCAGACAGCCTTGATGACGTTGATATTGGGGACCTATGGAGGCCATTCATCTGAAACCAGATAAAAAACCTAACATGCCTAAGGCTTTTGGCACAGTACTGTAAATGAATTAAGTTGATGCTTAATCATAAGACCATAAGATATAGGAGCAGAATTGGGCTTTTTGCCCAATTGGTTAATGACAGTGAAGATGGATGACTGGGAAGGTCTATGACCAGGAAGTTGGATGACAGAAAAGGTCTATCATTGGGGAGGTTAATGACAGGGAAGGTGGATGACAAGAGATGGTCTAAAACCAGGAAGGTCGATGACAGGGAAGGTCTATGACCAGGAAGGTCTACAGCTGGGAAGGTCTGCGGTTGGGAAGATTAATGACAGGGAAGGTGGATGACAGGGAACATTGATGACAAAGGTCTATGGTAGGGAAGGTCTGCAGTTGGGAAGGTCAATGATAGGGGAGGTTAGTGATAGGGAAGGTGGATGACAGAGAAGGTGAATAATAAGGAAGGTGTATGTTGAGGACATTCTGTGATAGGTTAGGGCAGGAATAGAGAGATTGAGTGAGACAAATTGTGGTGGTGCCAGCTGGGAGAAGGTTGTGAAGGCTGTCAAATAACAAAAGGTGTGACTGCAGGAGGTATAAATAGTAGAGTAGGATCACCTCTGACATTACTAGATGAGTCATGTTCTGGTCCCTTAAAGAACTCATTTCCAAACTTCTCAATATCACAGAGCTACCATCATGACCTCACTGTTTGTACATTTATAACCGGCTTCAGTCATACAATCCCACACCACCCACGTGGCCTTTTGTTCATCTCTTCAGCTCATCCTCTTCACCTGACAAGGTACAACACAATTACTCTGAATTGCTGCATCACTTGGCGCAAGGACAAGATTTTTCACCAAGCTTTTGGTAGATTCTCTCAGCATCTTCTTTAACTGTTCCTTTAATTTTTTTCTGTCAGTCTTTATTTTTAAAAAAATCTATTCTTTTCTTTATTTTCCTGTCAATGCCCTCATGAAATACAGTCCTGTGCAAAAGTCTTAGGCACACACAGTATATACAGCTCAGGTGCCTAAGACTTTTACACAGTACTGTAGTAATTTTATGTATTGCACTGTACTGCTGTTACATAAATAAACAAATTTCCTGACATGTGTGAGTGATGATAAACCTGATTCTGATATGGGTCTGTATTGTGGACTGAGAGTGGGAAGGGGGTGGGGAGAGGGGAATCATGTTTGGGAAAAAGGGAAGGGAGAAGGAGGGAGAGGGAGGGAGAGGGAAGGGAGTGGGAAGCACCAATGCTATTCTGTAATGATCAATAAACCAATTGTTGGGATTCAAATGATCTGAGATGTTTGCACTCCACTGTAAATCTCAGTGTAGTATTCAGTGATATATACCTACTTTGATAATAAATTCAGTCTGATAGCTCTGATGCAGTCGGAGGCAGATTTTATTACTTGTATTCAGTGTGTTATGCCCATCATTCAAAACCTATAACAACATAAAGTAATTGCTGGTGATGTGTTGTGAAATGCCGATGCATTTAGAAAGCAAAGAGTTAAGAAGTATGAAGATGGAAGTTTGGCCTCTAGGAGCCTAAGCCGTTGGACCAGAGGCGAGGGATGCGCCAGTTCAGATCAGGTTTTGGACCTTAAGGCATAGGACTGGAGGTGAGGGACGGGGCAGTTCTGCCCGGGTCTGCTCAATTTTGCTTGCTGCTCAGCTGTGCAGAACTGAGGCTGTGGCCTGCTTCTGCTGACGTAATGCCTGATCTTGCATATGTTGCCCTGCACTGTTTACTAGGCTTTGCGATGAACTGAGGCAGTAGCCTGCTCTGGCTGCAATAATGTCCGGCTTTGTGTCTTTCGTGAAGCTTCGGTTCTGAATGTTATTTGCTTACTTTTATTGTTTGCACATTTTCTTTTGTCTTCTCTCTGGAGTTCGACAGACTTTTTTTAATGAGTTCTTTTGGGGGTTTCTTTGTTATGTGGCTGCCTGTAAGGATGACACAAAGCTGGGTGGAAGTGTGAAATGTCAGGAGGATGTTATGAGAATGCAGGGTGACTTGGACAGGTTGGGTGAGTGGGCAGATGCATGGCAGATGCAGTTTAATGTGGTTAAATGTGAGGTTATCCACTTTGGTGGCAAGAACAGGAAGGCAGATTACTATCTAAATGGAGTCAAGTTAGGAAAAGGGGAAGTACAACAAGATCCAGGTGTTCTCGTACATCAGTCAATGAAAGCAAGCATGCAGGTACAGCAGGCAGTGAAGAAAGCTAATGACATGCTGGCTTTTATAACAAGAGGAATTGAGTATAGGAGTAAAGAGGTCCTTCTGCAGCTGTACAGGGCCCTGGTGAGACCCCACCTGGAGTATTGTGTGCAGTTTTGGTCTCCAAATTTGAAGAAGGACATTCTTGCTATTGAGGGAGTGCAGCGTAGGTTCACAAGGTTAATTCCTGGAATGGCGGGACTGTCATATGTTGAAAGATTGGAGCAACTGGGCTTGTATACACTGGAATTTAGAAGGATGAGAGGGGATCTGATTGAAACACATAAGATTATTAAGGGATTGGACACATTGGAGGTAGGAAGCATGTTCCCGCTGATGGGTGAGTCCAGAACTAGAGGCCACAGTTTAAGAATAAGGTGTAGGCTATTTAGAACAGAGATGCGGAAAATCTTTTTCACCCAGAGAGTGGTGGATATGTGGAATGCTCTGCCCCAGAAGGCAGTGGAAGCCAAGTCTCTGGATGCACTCAAGAGAAAGTTTGATAGAACTCTTATAGATGGCGGGGTTGAGGAATATGGGGAGAGGGCAGGAACGGGGTACTGATTGTGTATGATCAGCCATGATCACAGTGAATGGCAGAGCTGGCTAGAAGGGCCGAATGGCCTACTCCTGCACCTACTGTCTATTGTCTATTGTCTAAATCTCAAAGCTGTATAATGTATACATACTTTGATAATAAGTGTACTTTGAACTTTGACCTTTGAAGTATTTGTTAAGGGATAAATCAAGACCCCATAACAGAATGTGGCATCTGTAGTCTAGTGTCTCCAAGAGTCTCAGCCACTGGTTCCACTTATCTCCAGCGCATCCAGATCTGCAGACTCATCACAGAGTTCAAAGATCAATGTTCAAAGCAAATTCGTCATTGAAGTATTCATACTTCACCGTATACTACCTTGAGATTCATTTTCTTGCAGGCATTCACAGTAGCACACAGAATACAGAAGAATCAATGAAGAACTACACACAAAGATTGACAACTGATGTGCGAATGAAAGCTTTTGACATATTGGCTTTCATAAATTAAAGTACTGACTACAGGAGATGGAATACTATATTGAAGTTGTGTGAGATGTTGCTGAGACCTAATTTGGAGTATTGTTTATGGGTTTGTTCACCTAACTGCAGGGAATATATAAATAAGGATGGAATGAATAAAGAGAACATTTACAAGGATATTGCCAGGTCTGGAGGACCTGAATTATTATGAAAGATTGAATAGGTTAGGACTTTATTCCCTGGAACATAGAAGACTGAAGGGAGAAATGATAGAGGTATACCAAATTATGAGGGCTATAGATAGGGTAACTGCAAGTGGGCTTTTTCCACTGAGGTTGGGAACTACAGATAGAGATCATGGGTTAGGGGAGAAAGGTGAAAAGTTTAAGGGGGACATGAAGGAAAGTCCTTTTCACTCAGAGGGTGGTGAGAGTGTGGAATGAGCTGACAGCACAAGTGGTGCACGCGAGCTCGATTTCGATGCTTGAAAGAAGTTTGGATAGGTACATGGATGATTATGCTGTAGGTAAACGGGAGTAGGTGGTTTAAATGGTGCAGCACAGACCAGATGGGCTGAAGGGCCTGTTTCTGTGTTGTACTTTTCTATGACTCTAAATAAATAAACAATACCATAGATTTCTTGAAAATAAGTCTGTCGGTTGTGAAATCAGTTCCGAGTTGAAGTGAGTGACATTTTCCACACAATCTCAGGGGCTGATAACTGAGGGGTAATAACTGTTCCTGAACCTGCTGGAGTGGGACCTACAGCTCCTGTACCTCCTTCCTGATGGCAGCAGCGAGGAGAGAGCATGGCCTGAATGATGGGAGTCCTTGATGTCAGCAAAGTTAACTTTGTTGAGGAAAGAGACACTCTCTCTTCATAATGAACTTGCCATTGTACAAGTTAGGTCTGAACACAGATGATTTAGTTGCTTTATGTGGACGCGTGAAGATAAAAAGGATATTTGTAATCATGGACACTTATATTGCGTTGTGCCTGTTTGTACATTGTTTTTGGTAGTGGAGGACGATGAAAGAGGGAAAATTACAGACACAATACTTGGATGTAGATTTAATATACAAACACAAGAGATTCTGCAGATGCAGAAATCCAGAGCAACACATACAGAATACTATAGGAACTCAGCCAGTCAGGCTGCATCTGTGGAGAAGAATAAACAGTCAACGCTTAGGGATGAGACCCTCCACCAGGACTGGACTATGTAGATAGCTAATCTTTTTATATATAGTCATATTCAAACAATTACTTGTACATTTTCTTTTAGAGGATTTTAAATTTACTGTGTTTTGTTTCTTTATTATTGTGTTCTTTGTGCATATTATGCTGCATCGGAACTGGACAAGCAATCATTTTGTTCTTCTTTATGCTTGTGTATTGACTTAAATGCTTACTGCCCATTATGCCACTGGTGTTTAGGGCAGCAATGGAGGTCCTCCAACACTAACGGGGTTCAGGGCTTCCTTCGTCATGTCAGTAGCTTCCTCTCGGTTTTCACTGCAAGTCCCAGGTGGAGACTCAGGAATACCATCACACTCAGATGTAGAAGGATTCTTCATCGCTGTTTCTGTAGCAATTTTGTTCTGGCAGTCATGGTCGTTAACCCTCAGATGAACCCCCGAACCTGGAGGACCGGTGGACCACTCTTAGTCTGGCCTTTACCCTTTGACCTGTTTAGCATGGGTGACCCTACCAAGAGCCAAATCGTATAGTCCCAACTCCAGCCAGCATGGCTCTCTGGGTCATTGAGGCACACAAGCCTCCAAACCATAACAAGGTTATGGTCCTCTTATAGGACTCTTGACTGAAGAATGACAATATACAATCTGGAATCTTGAATCTTGAAAGGAAGGGTCTCAGCCCAAAATGTAGACTGTTTATTCCTCCCTATAAATACTGCCTAACCTGCTGAGTTCCTGTAAATTTAAGATAGCTTTTTGTTTTCCTACACTATTTTCTCACCATCTGGGAAGGGAGCATAAAGAAATTGGAAAAACAAAATATTTGAACATTTAAGTCTGTTTAGAACATTGGACAGATTCCAAGCAATCCATACCTGCATAAACGCAGCAAAGTTGCAGAACCAGAAACTCTTCAGGACCTGCCCTCCTGCAAGAGGAGCTCAGCCTTGTCGTGCTTTGCAGGCTTGCATGTCTCAATGACCCAGAGAGCTTGTTGGCTGGAGTCAGGGCTTTGTGCTTCGGCTTTTGGTAGGGTCACCCATGCCAAACAGGCCATAGGATAGAGGTCAGAGAAAGAGTGGTCCACCGGTCCTCCAGGTTTGCGGAGGTTCATCTCAGGTCTAACAACCCAGACTGGCAAAACAAAATTGTTACAGAAACAGCAGTGGGGAATCCTTCTACACCTGGGTGCGACGGTATTCCCGAGTTCCACACGGGAACTGCATGACTGACAGCAGCAAAAACTGAGCTACTGACGTGATGAAGGAAGCCCAGAGATGGAGGATCTTCATTGTTGCCCTAGATGCCAGCAGCTTAACGTCAAGCCTATGAGTCACAGAAGTTCTTCGAGAAACAACCGTAACATAAATCCAGGATGGAACTGCATGCTTAAAGGGCTCTATATGTGACAAACAGAAACTCCGGAGACAGGCTTCGCGTGTACTGTATTTATTTCCTATTGCAAGCATGCTAAATTGTACGGGACACTGCTTCAGATGCCCTACATTATAAATGTGATGGCCCTTTAATATTAAGGCAGTATGATCGTTATTCTGACTGCACTGATAATGATGGCTTCAGATCATGATCATCAGAACTACTTATGAATATTTTGTAAAAATGAGCTCTTGGCTTCGCATTAGGAACATTTCAACAGCGTTGCACATGTTAAAAGCCCTCTGTGTACACAAAAGGGCTCCGAAGATATCAAATATAGCCAAGCACAATCTCTCAAGAATATATAATTTTATGAAATATCTCCCTTCTTATAATGTTCCATTGTCCTGACCAGCAAATTGCAGAGAAATTCAAATACCAATCTTCCAGAGAAACCTTCTGCTGATAATACAAATGTGCTCAAGCAGCAATAGTTTGACAATGGAATGCAAGGAAGCTCAAAGATAAGCGCATCTTTTTACAATCGCTGCTCTGGTTTACATTGCACGCAATTCCTGGACTCCATTTTTACTTAGAGTTCAAGGTTATGAGCGGTAGATTGCAATACAATGCCTCAGAGACATTTTGAAATGCCTGCGCTTCACAAATAGAACCGACAGTTGGGTGGCCACATTATTAGGCACACCAAATAGGTACACCAACACCATCTCCTGCTTAGCCCATCCACTTCCAGGTTCGACGTGCTGTGTGTTGAGAGATGCTCTTCTGCATACCACCATTCTTATGCGTGGCTATTTGAGTTACGACCACCTTCCTGTCCTACAGACTTGTGCAGCTGTACCATGGAGAGCACCCTGACTGGCTGCATCACCGTCTGGTATGGGTGGGCTATTGCACAGGGCCGTAGTGAGCTGCAGAGAGTTGTAAACTTAGTCAGCTCCACCATGGGCACTAGCCTCCACAGTTTCCAGGACATCTCCAAGGAGCGATGCCTCAAAAAGGTGGCATCCATCATTAAGGATCCCCATGACCCGGGACATGCCCTCTTCGCTTTGCTACCATCAGGAAGGAGATACAGAAACCTGAAGGCACACACTCAATGATTCAGGGACAGCTTCTTCCCCTCTGCCATCCGACTTCTGAATGGACATTGAACCCATGCACACTACCTAACTACTTTTGTTTTAAATTTCTGTTTTTTGCACTACTTATCTAAACTTAACTATTTGAATATACAAATATATACTGACTGTAATTGTTATTTTCTATATTTTTCATGTATTACATTGTACTGCTGCTGCAAAGTTAACAAATTTAACAACATGTGCCGGTGATAATAAACCTGATGTTGATTCTATCAGATTGAAACTGTCTGCCTGAAACTCCTGCCCCTGTTAAAGTGGACACTGAGTGTATGTTTGTGGGTTGCTGCAGCCCTTCCACTTCAGAGTTTGACGTGCTGTGCATCCAGAGATGCTCTTCCGCCCATCACTGTTGTTACGCTGTTATCTGAGTCACTGTCACCTTCCTGTCAGCTTGAACCAGTCTGGCCGTTCTCCTCTGACCCTCTCCCATTAACAAGGTGATTTTGCCTACAGGACTGCCACTCACTGGATGGTATTTTTTGTTTTCTTTTTTACTATCCTCTGTAAACTCTAGAGATTGTTGTGCATAAAAATCCCAGGAGATCAGCAGTTTCCGAGATACTCAAACCACCCCATCTGGCACCAACAATGACTCCACATACGAAGACACTTAAATCACATTTCTGCCCCTTTAGAACATTTGACCTGAGCCATTTGACCCTGTCTCCATGCTTTTATGCATCAAATTGCTGCCACATGATTGGCTGATTAGCTATTTGCATTAATACAGATGTACCTAATGAAGTGGCCACTGTGTGTGGAACAGGCCATTTGGCCCATGATGTTGTGCTGATCTATATAATTATACCGCATGAGCAATCTAGCTCTTCCATTCTACACAGCCCACAACCCTCCATTTTTCTTACACCCATGTGCCTCTTGTATTGGCCTCTACCACCACCTCTGACAGGGCCTTCCAGGCATCCACCACTCTTTGTTAAAAAAAACTCTGACATCTCCACATTTCCTTAAGCAGCCTTCTGATGTCCCCTTCTGGCTCTCAGCCCCTTCCTTTAGCTCCTTCCTGGCTACTTTATGCTGCGTCTGTGAGGCTGAGTCTGGTGCCGTTGAAGTCCATTACGGGGGTACTCCCTTCTGCCGCCTGCTTGAGATGGTGAGTCTGTCGGGGCCCTGAGGACTTATGGGAACTGTGTGGTGGTTTCTTTCGAACTTATAGTCTTTTAACATCTTTGGGCTATTTTTACTGTGCCCATGGTCTGTTTTTTTTTATCAATTATGGTATCGTCTGCACTGTTGTAACTATGTGGTTTTGTGCAGGTCTTGTAGTTTTAGTTTTTGGTCTTGTTTTGTCTGGTGGATTTGGAGCTCCTTTCCGGGGAATGCGCTAAGATGGTAGTGCGATATTAATACGCAGCAGCCTCTCCGGACTCTGGATTTGGGGATTGCCAAATGTTACGTGGATTTTCTGGTGTAGTCTGTTTTGTCGGGTGTTTTTGTGATATCATTCTGGAGAACGTTGTCTCATTTTTTTAACTGCATTGCTGTTGTGGTTTCTAAATGACAATAAACTGAAACTGAACTGAACTGAACTGAAACTGAACTGAACCCTTAAGGGCTCTACTGCCCTTGCATTGTGTACGTACATAGCCATGCAGCGAGTTAAACACCTTCTCAAAAAATCACCCAAGATGGAAGCTTCCTTCGGGGCTTTTAATGAGGTCTTACTTGTGAAACTGTATAAAGTTAAGTAAAATATGTATTAAATTCAAAACAGGATCATCACATGCCTGAATATTCTACCGATTATTCTTGCAGTCGTTTTTGACAAATATCACAGACACACTCAACACACTTAATACTTCCTTCAGAATGCATCTAGAGTGGTGGGTGCCTGAATGTACTGTCAGGGCTGGTGGCGGAGGCCAATGCAAGAGATACATGGCCTGATCTCCTGACCCTGCCGCAGTCGAACAAACCTATCCCGAATCTGCCTTTCAATTGCTGCACATAATGAGATTCAGACTATTTCGCCTTCAGTTTAAAACTTCTTCTTTGTGCAATTTCTTTAACCCTGTTATTTCTGTTTATTTAGCGATACAACTCGGCAACAGTTTCCTCCTGCTTAGTGAGCCCGTGCTGCCCAGTTACATCCACGTGAACGACTAACCAACTAACCGTTCCGTATTCAGATGGCAATGGTGGTGTAGCCGCCAGCACCAGTAACCGGAGTTCAATTCTGCTGCTGTCTGTACCAAGTTTGTACCTTCTCCCGTAACTGTGTGGATTTCCTCTGGATGCTCTACCTTCCTCCCAAATTCCAAGGACGTACAGCTTAGGGTTGGTAAGTTGTGGGCATCCTACGTTGAAGCCAGAAACATGCGGCCTGTTATGACATTGGCGTTTAGGGCAGCAATAAAGGTCCTCCATCTCTGGTAGTGTTCAGGGCTTCCTTCATCATGTCTGTAGCTTGGTTTTCACTACTGTCAGTCATGCAAGATCTGGATGGAGATTCAGGAATACCGTTGCACTTGGATGTAGAAGGATGCTTCATTGCTGTTTCCGTAGCAGTTTTGCTTTACCAATCAGGGTTGTTAGCCCTGAGCTGAATCCCTGAATCCAGACAACTGGTGGACCACTCTTAGTCTGTCCTTGACACTTTGATCTGTTTGGCATGGGTGACCCTACCAAGAGCCAAAGCATAAAGCCCTGACTCCAGTCAGCATAGCTCTCTGGTTCATTGAGGTACTCAAGCCTCCAAACCCTATCACAAGGTTGGAGATGTGGCAAAGAAGTACTGGTGCTAGATTTCCAATCAAATGGCCCCCAACTTGGATAGGAACCTGGAGGAAGAATCTGCTGTCTTTGTCCTTTTTGGTGATAGATTGTGGGTTAAAGGGCTTTTTATTTATCTGTTGAATGGAAAATCCTACAAAAGGTAGTAGATTCAGCCCAGTCCATTACAGGTAAAACCCTCCCCAGTATTGAGTACAGGTGGACAAAACATTGTCACAGGAAAGTACCATCCAGCATCAGGAACCCCCACTAAGGTCATGCTCTCTTCTCACTGCTGCCATCTGAAAGAAGGTCTCTGGGCTCACACCACCAGGTTCAGGAACAGTTATTGCCCCTCAACCATCAGGCGCTTGAACCAATGGGGATAACTTCATTCAGTCT
The DNA here is from genome assembly GCF_030144855.1 of Hypanus sabinus. NCBI lineage: Eukaryota > Metazoa > Chordata > Chondrichthyes > Myliobatiformes > Dasyatidae > Hypanus > Hypanus sabinus. Next base: position 8,400,630 of record NC_082729.1, on the reverse strand, counting down.
CACTTGCCGCATCATTGGAATGTTCCCATAACCAATAGACTCATTTCAAGGACTCTTCACTTCATGTTCTTGACATTTATTGCAAATCTATTTATTTATTTATTTATTTATTTATTTATTTATTTATTTATTTATTTATTCATTCATTCATTCATTCATTCATTCATTCATTCATTTATTATTAGTTATTTATTTTTGTATTTGCTCGGTTTGTTCTCTTTTGCACACTGGTTGAACACCCAAGTTGGTGTAGTTTTTCAATGAATCTGTTATGGTTGTTGGTCTTTGGATTTACTGAGTATGCCCACAGGAAAATGAATCTCCGGGTTGTCTTTGGTGACGTATATGTACTTTGATAATAAATTTACTTTGAACTTAATTTACTTAGCACTACAGCATGGAATTGACTTCTCTGGCCCTTTGAGCAACCACACAACCCCAGTTTTATCCTAACCTAATCACGGGACAATTTCAATGATCAACTAACCTTTCTGGTATGTCTTTGGACTGTGGGAGGAAACCAGAGCGTCCAGGGAAAAAACACACATTCCACAGGGAGGACGTACAGAGACTCATAGCAGAACAGCAATGGAGTTGACCTCCAAACTCCAGAATGGCCCGAGCGTTGTGCGAACCGCGATGCCTCAATACAACCTCATTCCAATAGCTAAATAAGTTTAGAGCCATCAGTTGTCCCCTTTAATCAATTTGCTCCTGCATTTGCCTGCTTACCATTGTCAATAAAAATTGCACTAAATAACAACATTTGAATGTCAGACTCAGACGGCTTAAACTGAGCAAGTTCGTAAATCAGTTAGTCACTGAATTTCCTGCTTGTGATATTGTAGAAATGGCATTTTATCTTTAAACATCAGAGTTCCCAAGGATTTGTGCTAACTTCAGAAAGGAAGAAATAAATTTTGCAATAACATTTTATAATGAGGTGTATATTCTACAAATGAGCATCTCCCCTGCAGCACTGAGATAGCTGGTCGATTTGAATGTCTTTTTTTAAATGCTGGCCATCTCAGCTTTTGTGGACATCATCGTATTCAGTTATAACATACCCAATTTCCTTGTGTACGTCTGACTTCAGATCTGCGGCTGGCCAGATCTCCAAATCTACCAATTATATTAGAAACGACGCAAGTTTTATTCAGTTGAGGGAGAACAGTATGCGACTGCAAACAATTGTCCACGGACAAGTAATGATCAATATACGACCAAGTATCTTTCCTAGAATCATGGACCTGTCAAATTGTTGCAGAACAATGTATGTAAATGACCTGGATGTAAAATGTAGATGAGTTGGTGAGTAAGTTTGCAGATGATAGCAAGATTGGTAGAGTTGTGGATAGTGTAGAAAATTGGCAAAGAATACAGTGTGATATAGAACAGTTGCAGGTGTTGGCAGAGGAAAGGCAGATGGAGTTTAACCCAGATGAATGTGAGGTATTGCACCTTGATAGGAAAATGGCAAGGAGACAGTGCACTGTTAAAGACAAGACCCTTAACAGTGTTGCTGAGCAGAGAATCTTAGGATGCAAGTTTATTGCTCCTTTAAAGTGGCTGCACAGGTCAATAATCAGAATCAGAATCAGAATCAGACTTTAATCGCCAAGTACCTGTGCACATACAAGGAATTTACTTCCGGCAGATGTTGTCTCTCTGCTCAAAGCAATAATAATGATAAATATAAATGAAAATATAGATTATACATACAAGTAGTGCAATCCAAGTAATAGTTAGCCGACAGTTAACCCGCAGTTAACTGTTCAGCAAAGTGACCACAGTAGGGAAAAAACTTCTCCAGTGCCTATTAGTCTTAGTCTGGAGGGATCTGAAGCGCCTACCAGATGGAAGCAATTCGAACAGTCCGTGTGCAGGATGGAAGGAGTCCTTTATGATGTTCCTTGCCCTCTTCTTCAACCTGGAAGAGTACAGGTCCACAATAGAGGGCAGGGAGGCTCCAATGATGCGCTCGGCAGTCCTCACTGTGCGCTGTAGTCTGGTTCTATCCTGCTTGGTGGCGGCTCCAAACCACACAGTGATGGAGGTGCACAGGACAGACTCAATGACTGCAGTGTAGAACTGCAGCAGCAATTCCTGAGGCAGACCATATTTCCTCAAGAGCCGCAGGAAGTACATCCGCTGCTAAGAAGGCTTATGGGATGCTCGCTTTTACTAGTTGAGTTCAAAAGTCAAGAGGTTATGTTGCAATTTTATAACACTTTGGTTAGGCCACATCTGGAGTATTGCACACAGTTCTGGTCATCCCACTATGGGAAGGATGTTGAGGCTTTGGAGAGGGGGCAGAAGACGTTTACCAGGATGCTGCCTGGTTTAGAGAGCATGTGCTATCACGAGAGGCTGGATAAACCTAGGTTGTTTTCTCTGGAGCGGCGGAGTCTGAGGGGAGATCTGATAGAGAGTTATAAGATTATGAGAGGCCTAGACAGAGTGGACAGAGAGTATCTGTTTCCCAGGGTAGAAATGTCTAATAGCAGAATGCATGCATTGAAGGTGAGGGGGGGGGGGTGGAGGTTTAATGGGGATGTAAGGGGTAAGTTTTTGCCTTAGAGAATGGTGGATGCCTGGCATGCGCTACCTGGTATGGTGGTAGAGGCAAATACATTAGAGGCTTTTAAGAGACGTTCAGATAGGCACATGGATGTGAGGAAGATGGAGGGATATGGACATGGTGTGTAGGTAGGAGGGATTAGTGTTTGGTGGGTGTTTCTGATGAGCTTTTTAGCTGGTTTGGCACAACATTGTGGGCTGAATGGCCTGTTTCTGTGCTGTACTGTTCTATGTTCTAACAGGAGAAGGCCATTTGGCCCATTGAGGTTCTGCAGCAATTAATTCTATCATTAAAAAAAAAATCCCCCACCCTCTGGACCATCTGCCGATTCTCAGCCCACTTCACTAATGATTAGTACGACCAAAAGCACTGATTGCAGACTTCAGAAAGGGTAGGACAAGGGAAGACTCACCAGTCCTGTTGAGAAGTCCTCACTCAGAAGTGGAAAGAGTGAGCACCTTCAAGTTCCTGAATGTCAATATCCCTGAGGATCCAACCCTGGACCGAACGTCTCAATGTAGCTACATAGAAACCATGACAGCAGCTGTCTTTCATTAGGAGTTTGAGAGAGATTTGGTATGTCAACAGAAATACTCACAAATTTCTACGGGTGTATCATGGAGAGCATTCTAACTGGCCGTGTCACTGTCGATATGGGGGGGGGGGGGGGATCCTACTGCACAGGTTTGAAAAAAAAGCTGCAGGGAGTTGTAGATTTAATCAGCTCCATCATGGGCACTAGCCTCCATAGTATTCAGGACATCTTCAAGAAGCGATACCTCAAAAAGGCGACATCCATCATTAAAGATCCCCATCACCCAGGTCATGCTGTCATCTAATTGCTACCATCAGGGAGGAGGTACAGGAGCCTGGAGGCACACACTCAACGATTCAGTAACAGCTTCTTCCCTTCTGCCATCTGATTCCTGAATGGACATTGAACCCATGAACACCACCCACTACCTCACTACTTTTATATCTAATTTATTTTTGTAGTACTTACTAATTATTTAATTTATTTTAACTATTATATAACCTGATAACCTGATCACCCTGTAACCTATGCCAACAACTGCAGTAATCTTAGTGTCGTCTTGTGAAATTAGTGCCCATACCTCCTATATCGATATACAAACTATTACCTGGTGCCGAGTTCTGGCATCAATCCTTGTGGAGCATCACTAGTCACAGGCAACCAATCACAAAATAAATCCTCTACCATCACTCTCTGTCTCCTTTTAACAAGCTAACTATGTCATATTGCACGGTATCCCAAGTGGGACCTTGTTGAAGATCTTACGGAAGTCCATGTAGACCACATCTAATCCACAATCTTCAGCAATATACTTTATCATTTCAAAACATACAATCAATTTGGATGGACAGCATCTGCCCTTGACAAAGCGGTGCTTCTATCTCTAATTCATCCCTGCATTCAGAACTGTTTCCAATAACTTGTCTGCCACTGATAGTCAATGTTTTGGTCCAAATACAGTGCCTCGACCTGAAACCTCGGCCATCTGTAAAGTGAAGGGCGAGTTTCCCTGTCGGTCAAAAGCTGCGTCTGCTACGCCAATCATGGATTGGCCCGTTTGAAGGATGCAGCAGCTGTTTGCCATTGGTTGCCTTGTGTGGCATGTCTCTGGTGTCCAGTTCTGGGTGCCTCGAGGGTATAAGAATAGCACGCGCGAGAGACTCACAAGCATTCCTTTGTCTCCAGGGGCTCTTCACACAGACCAGTGAAGAACCATTGGGGCAACGTGCTGCAGATCTAGGAGGGTCAACACACACTTATTGTAGCTAAGTGTCTGTTTTATGAATGTTTTGTTTTGTAGTTGAGTAAGTTGGGGAGACTTAATGAGTGTCCTGTTGAGTTTGAAGTATTACTGAATATTTAGTATTGTAGTTTTTGTAATGTAGGATTGCTTAGATGTTTGGTTAAATGCTTTACTGTTTGTCTGTAAATAAATGTGCTTATTTACAATCAGTGTCTCTGTCTTACTAACCAAACTCGTGAACCTGCTGGAACACACACAAAATGCTGGAGGAGCTCAGCAGGTCAGGCAGCACCTACGAAAATGAATGAACAGCCGGCGTTTTTGGCCCAGTCCCTTCCTCAGGATTGAGAAGGAAGGGGGAGGATGCCAAAATGAAAAGGCGGGGTGAGGGGGAAAGAGGCCAGCTGAAAGGCGAAGCCAGGTGGGCGGGCAAAGTCAAGGGTTGGAGAAGAAGGAATTTGATAGGAAAGAAGAGTGGACCAAAGGAAAGGGAAGGAGGAGGGGATGCAGGGGAAGTAATGGGTAGGTGAGAAGAAGTAAAAGGTCAGAGTGGGGAATAGAAGAAGGGGAATAGGAATCAGAATAAAGTGTTTTCCACTGGGAAGTCCCACTTGAGGTGGACTGTGCGGAAGTGCTCGGCGAAGCGGTCTCCCAATTTTTGACGGGTCTGACCAACACAGAGCAGGCCAGATTGGGAGCACTGGACAACGTCGGCAGATTCACAGGTAAAGTGGTGCCTTCACCTGGAAGATGATCGCAGGGGAACTTGCTTCCTTGTAACACCATCCCTTTGCCTCCGTAGAGAATGCTTAACTTGTGGAGTGTTCCTCCAATCAATTCCAGAAGAAGAAAAATAATCCACTCCAAATACAACACTGAGCTATGACTTCAAAATTATGTTAACTACCATGTTTGAGTCATTTCCCAGGCATCCGATTTTTTCACAGCAAGAACAAATGTTTAGAAGTACATGTTTTAATTAATTCGGTTTCTCATTCTCATAAATCCTTTTGTGATCCTGACGCAATTGGGTCACCCAGCGACCACTGGACTCTTTAATTAACTGCATTCACAACGGCTTTGGCGCTGACTTCGACGGCACAAAGCTGCTGAGGCGCGCCAGTGGCTTTTGGGACTGTCTGGTGAAGGAAGCCAATTGAAGTAAAACTAGAGAAAAAGAACTTTTAACAAAGGCGAAGGTCTCACTCTAAGTAGGAACTGGAATTCGATTGTAAACAAAGTGGGGCAGCAGAAACCTGATTGGTTGAGGACTATGCAATCAGCAGGGGTTATGTGTATCACTGGACTAGACGTGCCTAGGCATCATCCCTGCTGAAGATAGCAGAGTTTGGCATTGGAACATCGGTTAAAATTGACTCCTGCATTTGGCTGGAAGACCAAGACGAGTTTTTTTTTAGAAAGGCTGAGAAAGTACTTGACCCTTTTGTTTAAAATCATTTTTTTCTACCATAATGGCTTAAGCAAGTTATTAAATATAAAAATACTTTATAAATCTTTGCATAGCCTGCAGATCCATGTTTCCCCAGTACTGCAATTCTATACTTTTGGAATAAATTATTATTGTGACATCCAGGAAACTACCTTAAATCCTTCACAACATTACCTCTCTAACTGCACTCCAATAATAAGTATTGATTTCATGTTAATTGCCTATGAAAGCAGAAAGCAAAACTTCATGGTGCTTAAACTCAACAGATGCAGCTAATCCGTTCCTGTCGTTGAAGAAAAACAAAGGCATTTTGGATATTGTAACACCACCCATTAATCTTAGCAATTCACTTTAATCTCATAAATTGAAACTATAAAATAATGGTATAAAAATGTCTTCTGCTTCTTCAAAGGACTAGTTAAGTGGAAGATGCATTATCAAGTTCAAGCAAATTGGTCAGCTGACTCGTGCAACAGTCAGGAATGACTTATGCTCAACAGCACAAACAAGTTTCAAATCATATTCCATTTGTCTGCATTGACGACTTTATTTATGCAAACATTAATGCTTGCAATATGAGAACAAAATGATGCATTTAGCCTTCCTCTGTGGTTCAGTGCTTTACAGCAAGGGGTCAGTACAAGTGTCAGGCGCGGTAGTGTTATTTATATATTTATTGAGATGCAGAGCGGAACAGGCCCTTCTGGCCTTCGAGCCGTGCTGTCCCACCCATCCTCAATTTAACCCTAGCCTAATCATGGGACAAATTACAATGACCAATCAACCTGGTAGGTCTTTGGACTGTATGAGGTAGCTGGAGCACCTGGACGAAACCCACACAGTCGTGGGGAGAACATGAAAACTCCTTTCGGGCAGTGGTGGGAATTGAACTCGGGTGGCCGGTACTGTAAAGCACTGCGCTAACTAACCACTGCGCTACCGTGCTGCCTTAGAGTGTCAAAGCATAAGCACAAGAGATTTTGCAGGTGCTGGAAATCCAGAGCAACGCACACAAAATGCTGGAGGGACTCAGCAGCTCAGGCAGCAACTACAGAGAAGAATAAACAGTCAACATTTTGAGCTGATGGGTGCTGAACGTCAACGTCCTGAGTTCCTCCAGCATTTCATGTGTGTGTAGCTTTAGACTAAGACATATGCGTGGAATTAGGCCATTCAGCCCATCCTGTCTGTTCCACCATTATATCATGGCTGATTTATTATCCCTCTCAATCCCTCTCTTGCCTCTTCCTTGTGACCTTTGATGTCCTGTCAAATCAACCACAGCGTTAAAGACATGGCCTCCACCGCTGTCTGTGGCAATGAATTCCACAGATTCACCACCACCGTCTGGCTAAAGAAATCCCTCCTCATCACTGTTCTAAATGGATGTCCCACTACTCAAATGTTGTGCCCTTTGGTCCTAGACTCCCCCACTTTAGGAAACATCCTTTCCACATCCACTCTATCTAGGCCTTTCAACATTGTTCTTCCCCCACTTCTTCTTCATCATTTCCCTCTCTCACCTTATCTCCTTTCCTGCACCTCACCTCACCATCACCTCCCTCTGGTGCTCCTCCACCTTCCTTTTCTTCCACGGCCTTGTGTCCTCTCCTGTCAGATTCCCCTTCTCTGGCCCTGTATCTCTTTCACCAATTGACTTCCCAGCTCTTTACTTCACCGCTTGCCCCTCTCCCAGCTTCACTAATCAGTTACCACCTTGTATTTCTTTCTCCTCCCCCCCCCGCAAACTTCTTACTCTGACATCTCATCTCTTTCTCCCAATCCTGACGAAGGGTCTCGGCCTGGATCGTTGACCGTTTACACTTCTCCATGGATGCTGCCCGGCCTGCTGAGATCCTCCAGCATTTTGTATGTGTTACATTGACTGTTACATCTGCAGATTTTCTCATGTTTACCTCCCAGCATTCAATGGGTTAACCCCTCATTCTTCCAAATTCCACAGTATAGGCCCAGAGCCATCAAGCACTTCCTCAACGATAAGCCTTTCATTCCTGGAATCATTTTTGTGAACTTCCTTTGAATCCGCTCCGATGTCAGCACTTCCTTTTATGGAATGAAATGTGCACCCCCCCCCCCCCACCCCAATTACCAGCACAATTTTGTAGAAGACCAAAGAAATTATTTCTGATTTCCTGACCAATATTACAGCAAGCAATGCTATGATCACTTCATTCAGAGGGACTGCTGAAATAGAAGGTGGCTTCAGGAGTCTTCTGTCCATTCCATTAAGGATGAGTGTTTGCCTACGTTCCTGTGAGGCACCTTAGGGTTTTCTGCTTTCGTATATGTGTTACATAACTACACATTATTCATTTCAATGTAAGGACAGTGTCATAAGGGGCCGGATGTCCTCCTACTTTTGCAATGCCTCCTGCATCGCAGAATCATGCAGCACAAGAAATGGCCATTCTATGATAAGACTATAAGAAATAGAAGCGGAATTAGGACACTTGGCTCAACAAGTTTGCTCCGCCATTTCGTCACGGCCAATCAATTTTCCCTGTCCTTGTGAACCTTCCACCATCACTTCCCTGTCCTTGTGAACTTTTCCATCACGTTCCTGTCCTTGTGAACCTTCCTCCATTTTCCCTGTCCTTGGGAACTTTCCCCCATCTTCCCTTTCCTTGGGAACTTTTCCATCACTCCCCCGTCCTTGTGAACCTTCCACCATCACTTCCCTGTACTTGTGAACTTTTCCATCACTCCCCCGTCCTTGTGAACCTTCCACCATCACTTCCCTGTCCTTGTGAACCTCCCTCCAGCACTTCCCTGTCCTTGTGAACTTTTCCATCACTTCCCGGTCCTTGTGAACCTTCCGCCATCAATTCCCAGTCCTTGTGAAACTTCCTCCAGCACTTCCCTGTCCTTGTGAACCTTCCACCATCACTGCCCTGTCCTTGTGAACTTTTCTATCACTTCCCTGTCCTTCTGAACTTTTCCATCAATTCCCTGTCCTTGTGAACCTTCCTCCATCTTCCCTGTCCTTGTGAACCTTCCATTATCTTCCCTGTCCTTGTGAACCTCCCACCAGCGCTTCCCTGTCCTGGAGAACTTTTCCATCACTTCCCTGTCCTAGTGAATTTTCCATCACTTCCCTGTCCTTGTGAACTTTTCCATCACGTCCCTGTGGTTGTGAACCTTCCTCCAGCACTTCCCTGTCCTTGTGAACCTTACTCCAGCGCTTCCCTGTCCTTGTGAAACTTCCTCCTGTGCTTCCCTGTCCTTGTCAACTTTTCCATCATTTCCCTGTCCTTGTGAACCTTCCTCCAGCACTTCCCTGTCCTTGTGAACCTCACTCCAGCACTTCCCTGTCCTTGTGAACTTTTTCATCACTTCCCTGTCCTTGGGAACCTTCCGCCAGCACTTCCCTGTCCTTGAGAACCTCCCTCCAGCACTTCCCTGTCCTTGTGAAATTTTCCATCAATTCCCTGTCCTGGTGAACCTTCCACCATCACTGCCCTGTCCTTGGGAACTTTTCCATCACTCTCCTGTCCTTGTGAAACTTCCTCCAGTGCTACTCTGTCCTTGTGAACCTTCCTCAATCTACCCTGTCCTTGTGAATCTTCCACCAGCGCTTCCCTGTCCTTGTCAACTTGTCCATCACCTCCCTGTCCTTGTGAACTTTTCCATCACATCCCTGTCCTTGTGAACTTTGCCATCAATACCCTGTCCTTGTGAACCTTCCTCCATGTTGCGTGTCCTTGTTAACGTTCCTCTATCTTCCCTGTCCTTGTGAACCTTCCTCCAAAAATTCCCTGTCGTAGTGAACCTTCCTCCAAAATTTCCCTGTCATTGCGAAGCTTCCTCCAGCACTTCCTTGTCCTTGTGAACCTTCCACCAGAGCTTCCCTGTCCTTGTGAACCTTCCTCCAGCACTTCCCTGTCCTTGTGAACCTTCCTCCAGCACTTCCCTGTCCTTGTGAACTTTTCCATCACTTCCCTGTCCTTGTGAACATTCCTCCATCTTCCCTGTCCTTGTGAACATTCCTCCATCTTCCCTGTCCTAGTGAACGTCCTCCAGCGCTTCCCTGTCCTTGTGAACCTTCCTCCAACGCTTCCCTGTCCTTGTGAAACTTCCTCCAGAGCTTCCCTGTCCTTGTGAACTTTTCCATCACTTCCCTGTCCTTGTGAACATTCCTCCATCTTCCCTGTCCTTGTGAACATTCCTCCATCTTCCCTGTCCTAGTGAACTTCCTCCAGCGCTTCCCTGTCCTTGTGAACCTTCCTCCAACGCTTCCCTGTCCTTGTGAAACTTCCTCCAGAGCTTCCCTGTCCTTGTGAACTTTCCTCCAGCACTTCCCTGTCCTTGTGAACATTCCTCCATCTTCCCTGTCCTAGTGAACTTCCTCCAGCGCTTCCCTGTCCTTGAGAACCTTCCTCCATCACTTCCCTGCATTGGGAACTTTTCCATCACTTCCCTGTCCTTGTGAACATTTCCATCACTTCCCTGTCCTTGTGAATTTTTCCATCAATTCCCTGTCCTTGTGAACCTCCCTCCAGCCCGTCCCTGTCCTTGTGAACCTTCCTCCATCTTTCCTGTCCTTGCGAACCTTCCTCTATCTTCCCTGTCCTTGTGAACCTTCCTACAAAACTTCCCTGTTGTTGTGAAGCTTTCTCCAGCACTTCCCTATCCTTGTGAACCTTCCTCCAGCACTTCCCTGTCCTTGTGAACTTTTCCATCACGTCCCTGTGGTTGTGAAACTTCCTCCAGCACTTCCCTGTCCTTGTGAACCTTACTCCAGCGCTTCCCTGTCCTTGAGAACTTTTCCATCACTTCCCTGTCCTTGTGAAACTTCCTCCTGCGCTTCCCTGTCCTTGTGAACTTTTCCATCACTTCCCTGTCCTTGTGAACTTTTCCATCACTTCCCTGTCCTTGTGAACCTTCCTCCAGCACTTCCCTGTCCTTGTGAACCTCACTCCAGCACTTCCCTGTCCTTGTGAACTTTTCCATCACTTCCCTGTCCTTGTGAACCTTCCACCATCACTTCACAGTCCTTGGGAACTTTTCCATCACTCCCCTGTCCTTGTGAACCTTCCTCCATCACTTCCCTGTCCTTGTCAACTTTTCCATCAATTCCCTGTCCTTTTGAACCTTCCTCCAGCACTTCCCTGTCCTTGTGAACCTTCCTGAATCTTGACTGTCCTTGTGAACGTTCCTCTATCTTCCCTGTCCTTGTGAACCTTCCACCAGCGCTTCCCTGTCCTTGTGAACTTTTCCATCACTTCCCTGTCCTTGGGAACTTTTCCATCACTCCCCTGTCCTTGTGAACCTTCCTCCATCACTTCCCTGTCCTTGTCAACTTTTCCATCAATTCCCTGTCCTTTTGAACCTACCTCCAGCACTTCCCTGTCCTTGTGAACCTTCCTCAATCTTGACTGTCCTTGTGAACGTTCCTCTATCTTCCCTGTCATTGTGAACCTTCCTCCAGCACTTCCCTGTCCTTGTGAACTTTTCCATCACTTCCATGTACTTGTTAACGTTCCTCTGTCTTCCCTGTCCTTGTGAACCTTCCTCCAAAACTTCCGTCGTAGTGAACCTTCCTGCAAAACTTCTCTGTCGTTGCAAAGCTTCCTCCAGCACTTCCCTGTCCTTGTGAACCTTCCACCAGCGCTTCCCTGTCCTTGTGAACCTTCCTCCAGCACTTCCCTGTCCTTGTGAACTTTTCCATCACGTCCCTGTCCTTGTGAACCTTCCTCCAGCGCTTCCCTGTCTTTGTCAACTTTTCCATTACTTCCCTGTCCTTGTGAACTTTCCTCCAGCACTTCCCTGTCCTTGTGAACATTCCTCCATCTTCCCTGTCCTAGTGAACTTCCTCCAGTGCTTCCCTGTCCTTGTGAACCTTCCTACAACGCTTCCCTGTCCTTGTGAAACTTCCTCCATCTTCCCTGTCCTACTGAACTTCCTCCAGTGCATCCCTGTCCTTGAGAACCTTCCTCCATCACTTCCCTGTATTGGGAACTTTTCCATCACTTCCCTGTCCTTGTGAACATTTCCATCACTTCCCTGTCCTTGTGAACTTTTCCATCACTTCCCTGTCCTTGTGAACATTTCCATCACTTCCCTGTCCTTGTGAACTTTTCCATCAATTCCCTGTCCTTGTGAACCTCCCTCCAGCCCGTCCCTGTTCTTGTGAACCTTCCTCCATCTTCCCTGTCCTTGTGAACCTTCCTCCATCTTCCCTGTCCTTGCGAACCTTCCTCTATCTTCCCTGTCCTTGTGAACCTTCCTACAAAACTTCCCTGTTGTTGTGAAGCTTTCTCCAGCACTTCCCTATCCTTGTGAACCTTCCACCAGCGCTTCCCTGTCCTTGTGAACCTCACTCCAGCACTTCCCTGTTCTTGTGAACTTTTCCATACTTCCCTGTCCTTGGCAACCTCCCTCCAGCACTTCCCTGCCGTTGTGAACTTTTCCATCACTTCCCTGTCCTTGTGAACTTTTCCATCACTTCCCTGTCCTTGTGAACCTTCCTCCAGCACTTCCCTGTCCTTGTGAACCTCACTCCAGCACTTCCCTGTCCTTGTGAACTTTTCCATCACTTCCCTGTCCTTGTGAACCTTCCACCATCACTTCACAGTCCTTGGGAACTTTTCCATCACTCCCCTGTCCTTGTGAACCTTCCTCCATCACTTCCCTGTCCTTGTCAACTTTTCCATCAATTCCCTGTCCTTTTGAACCTTCCTCCAGCACTTCCCTGTCCTTGTGAACCTTCCTGAATCTTGACTGTCCTTGTGAACGTTCCTCTATTTTCCCTGTCCTTGTGAACCTTCCACCAGCGCTTCCCTGTCCTTGTGAACTTTTCCATCACTTCCCTGTCCTTGGGAACTTTTCCATCACTCCCCTGTCCTTGTGAACCTTCCTCCATCACTTCCCTGTCCTTGTCAACTTTTCCATCAATTCCCTGTCCTTTTGAACCTACCTCCAGCACTTCCCTGTCCTTGTGAACCTTCCTCAATCTTGACTGTCCTTGTGAACATTCCTCTATCTTCCCTGTCATTGTGAACCTTCCTCCAGCACTTCCCTGTCCTTGTGAACTTTTCCATCACTTCCATGTACTTGTTAACGTTCCTCTGTCTTCCCTGTCCTTGTGAACCTTCCTCCAAAACTTCCGTCGTAGTGAACCTTCCTGCAAAACTTCTCTGTCGTTGCAAAGCTTCCTCCAGCACTTCCCTGTCCTTGTGAACCTTCCACCAGTGCTTCCCTGTCCTTGTGAACCTTCCTCCAGCACTTCCCTGTCCTTGTGAACTTTTCCATCACGTCCCTGTCCTTGTGAACCTTCCTCCAGCGCTTCCCTGTCTTTGTCAACTTTTCCATTACTTCCCTGTCCTTGTGAACTTTCCTCCAGCACTTCCCTGTCCTTGTGAACATTCCTCCATCTTCCCTGTCCTAGTGAACTTCCTCCAGTGCTTCCCTGTCCTTGTGAACATTCCTACAACGCTTCCCTGTCCTTGTGAAACTTCCTCCATCTTCCCTGTCCTACTGAACTTCCTCCAGTGCATCCCTGTCCTTGAGAACCTTCCTCCATCACTTCCCTGTATTGGGAACTTTTCCATCACTTCCCTGTCCTTGTGAACATTTCCATCACTTCCCTGTCCTTGTGAACTTTTCCATCACTTCCCTGTCCTTGTGAACATTTCCATCACTTCCCTGTCCTTGTGAACTTTTCCATCAATTCCCTGTCCTTGTGAACCTCCCTCCAGCCCGTCCCTGTTCTTGTGAACCTTCCTCCATCTTCCCTGTCCTTGTGAACCTTCCTCCATCTTCCCTGTCCTTGCGAACCTTCCTCTATCTTCCCTGTCCTTGTGAACCTTCCTACAAAACTTCCCTGTTGTTGTGAAGCTTTCTCCAGCACTTCCCTATCCTTGTGAACCTTCCACCAGCGCTTCCCTGTCCTTGTGAACCTCACTCCAGCACTTCCCTGTTCTTGTGAACTTTTCCATACTTCCCTGTCCTTGGCAACCTCCCTCCAGCACTTCCCTGCCGTTGTGAACTTTTCCATCACTTCCCTGACCTTGTGAACTTTTCCATCACCTCCCTGTCCTTGTGAACCTTCCACCATCACTTCCCTGTCCTTGTGAACCTTCCACCATCACTTCCCCGTCTTTGGGAACTTTTCCATCATTCCCCTGTCCTTGTGAACATTCCTCCAGCACTTCCCTGCCCTTGTGAACTTTTCCATCACTTCCCTGACACTTGTGAACTTTTCCATCACCTCCCTGTCCTTGTGAAACTTCCACCATCACTTCCCTGTCCTTGTGAACCTTCCACCATCACTTCCCTGTCCTTGGGAACTTTTCCATCATTCCCCTGTCCTTGTGAACATTCCTCCAGCGCTTCCCTGTCCTTGTGAACTTTTCCATCACTTCCCTGTCCTTGTGAACCTTCCACCATCACTTCCCTGTCCTTGGGAACTTTTCCATCATTCCCCTGTCCTTGTGAACATTCCTCCATCACTTCCCTGACCTTGTGAACTTTTCCATCACTTCCCTGTCCTTGTGAACTTTGCCATCAATTCCCTGTCCTTGTGAACCTTCCTCCATGTTGCGTGTCCTTGTTAACGTTCCTCTATCTTCCCTGTCCTTGCGAACCTTCCTCTATCTTCCCTGTCCTTGTGAACCTTCCTACAAAACTTCCCTGTTGTTGTGAAGCTTTCTCCAGCACTTCCCTATCCTTGTGAACCTTCCACCAGCGCTTCCCTGTCCTTGTGAACTTTTCCATACTTCCCTGTCCTTGGCAACCTTCCGCCAGCACTTCCCTGTCCTTGAGAACCTCCCTCCAGCACTTCCCTGCCGTTGTGAACTTTTCCATCACTTCCCTGTCCTTGTGAACTTTTCCATCACTTCCCTGTCCTTGTCAACTTTTCCTTCAATTCCCTGTCCTTGTGAACCTTCCTCCAGCATATCCCTGTCCTTGTGAACCTTCCTCAATCTTGACTGTCCTTGTGAACATTCCTCTATCTTCCCTGTCCTTGAGAACCTTCCACCAGCGCTTCCCTGTCCTTGTGAACTTTTCCATCACCTCCCTGTCCTTGTCAACTTTTCCATCACTTCCCTGTCCTTGTGAACTTTTCCATCACTTCCCTGTCCTTGTGAACTTTGCCATCAATTCCCTGTCCTTGTGAACCTTCCTCCATGTTGCGTGTCCTTGTTAACGTTCCTCTATCTTCCCTGTCCTTGTGAACTTTTCCATCACTTCCCTGTCCTTGTGAACATTCCTCCATCACTTCCCTGTCCTTGTTAATCTTCCTCCAGCACTTCCCTGTCCTTGTGAACTTTTCCATCACTTCCCTGTCCTTGTGAACCTTTCTCCAGCACTTCCCTGTCCTTGTGAACCTTACACCAGCGCTTCCCTGTCCTTGTTAAACTTCCTCCAGCACTTCTCTGTCCTTGTGAACCTTCCTCCAGCACTTCCCTGCCCTTGTGAACCTTCCTCCATCTTCCCTGTCCTTGTGAAACTTCCTCCATCTTCCCTGTCCTTGTGAACCTTCCTCTATCTTCCCTGCCCTTCTGAAACTTCCTCCAGCACTTCCCTGTCCTTGTGAACCATCCACCAGCACTTCCCTGTCATTGCAAAGCTTCCTCCAGCACTTCCCTGTCCTTGTGAACCTTCCACCAGCGCTTCCCTGTCCTTGTGAACCTTCCTCTAGCACTTCCCTGTCCTTGTGAACTTTTCCATCACGTCCCTGTCCTTGTGAACCTTCCTCCAGCGCTTCCCTGTCTTTGTGAACTTTTCCATCACGTCCCTGTCCTTGTGAACCTTCCTCCAGCGCTTCCCTGTCTTTGTGAACTTTTCCATTACTTCCCTGTCCTTGTGAACCTTCCTCCATGTTGCGTGTCCTTGTTAACGTTCCTCTATCTTCCCTGTCCTTGCGAACCTTCCTCTATCTTCCCTGTCCTTGTGAACCTTCCTACAAAACTTCCCTGTTGTTGTGAAGCTTTCTCCAGCACTTCCCTATCCTTGTGAACCTTCCACCAGCGCTTCCCTGTCCTTGTGAACTTTTCCATACTTCCCTGTCCTTGGCAACCTTCCGCCAGCACTTCCCTGTCCTTGAGAACCTCCCTCCAGCACTTCCCTGCCGTTGTGAACTTTTCCATCACTTCCCTGTCCTTGTGAACTTTTCCATCACTTCCCTGTCCTTGTCAACTTTTCCTTCAATTCCCTGTCCTTGTGAACCTTCCTCCAGCATATCCCTGTCCTTGTGAACCTTCCTCAATCTTGACTGTCCTTGTGAACATTCCTCTATCTTCCCTGTCCTTGAGAACCTTCCACCAGCGCTTCCCTGTCCTTGTGAACTTTTCCATCACCTCCCTGTCCTTGTCAACTTTTCCATCACTTCCCTGTCCTTGTGAACTTTTCCATCACTTCCCTGTCCTTGTGAACTTTGCCATCAATTCCCTGTCCTTGTGAACCTTCCTCCATGTTGCGTGTCCTTGTTAACGTTCCTCTATCTTCCCTGTCCTTGTGAACTTTTCCATCACTTCCCTGTCCTTGTGAACATTCCTCCATCACTTCCCTGTCCTTGTTAATCTTCCTCCAGCACTTCCCTGTCCTTGTGAACTTTTCCATCACTTCCCTGTCCTTGTGAACCTTTCTCCAGCACTTCCCTGTCCTTGTGAACCTTACACCAGCGCTTCCCTGTCCTTGTTAAACTTCCTCCAGCACTTCTCTGTCCTTGTGAACCTTCCTCCAGCACTTCCCTGCCCTTGTGAACCTTCCTCCATCTTCCCTGTCCTTGTGAAACTTCCTCCATCTTCCCTGTCCTTGTGAACCTTCCTCTATCTTCCCTGCCCTTCTGAAACTTCCTCCAGCACTTCCCTGTCCTTGTGAACCATCCACCAGCACTTCCCTGTCATTGCAAAGCTTCCTCCAGCACTTCCCTGTCCTTGTGAACCTTCCACCAGCGCTTCCCTGTCCTTGTGAACCTTCCTCTAGCACTTCCCTGTCCTTGTGAACTTTTCCATCACGTCCCTGTCCTTGTGAACCTTCCTCCAGCGCTTCCCTGTCTTTGTGAACTTTTCCATTACTTCCCTGTCCTTGTGAACTTCCTCCAGCGCTTTCCTGTCCTTTTGAACCTTCCTCCAGCACTTCTCTGTCCTTGTGAACCTTCCTCCATCACTTCCCTGTCCTTGTGAACTTTTCCAACGCTTCCCTGTCCTTGTGAACCTTCCTCCAGCATATCCCTGTCCTTGTGAACCTTCCTCAATCTTGACTGTCCTTGTGAACATTCCTCTATCTTCCCTGTCCTTGTGAACCTTCCACCAGCGCTTCCCTGTCCTTGTGAACTTTTCCATCACCTCCCTGTCCTTGTCAACTTTTCCATCACTTCCCTGTCCTTGTGAACTTTTCCATCACTTCCCTGTCCTTGTGAAATTGCCATCAATTCCCTGTCCTTGTGAACCTTCCTCCATGTTGCGTGTCCTTGTTAACGTTCCTCTATCTTCCCTGTCCTTGTGAACCATCCTACAAAACTTCCCTGTCCTTGTGAACTTTTCCATCACTTCCCTGTCCTTGTGAACCTTCCTCCATCACTTCCCTGTCCTTGTTAATCTTCCTCCAGCACTTCCCTGTCCTTGTGAACTTTTCCATCACTTCCCTGTCCTTGTGAACCTTCCTCCAGCACTTCCCTGTCCTTGTGAACCTTACACCAGCGCTTCCCTGTCCTGGTTAAACTTCCTCCAGCACTTCTCTGTCCTTCTGAACCTTCCTCCAGCACTTCCCTGTCCTTGTGAACTTTTCCATCACTTCCATGTCCTTGTCAACTTTTCCATCACATCCCTCTTCTTGTGAACTTTTCCATCACTTCCCTGTCCTTGTTAAAGTTCCTCTATCTTCCCTGTCCTTGTGAACCTTCCTCCAAAACTTCCGTCGTAGTGAACCTTCCTGCAAAACTTCTCTGTCGTTGCAAAGCTTCCTCCAGCACTTCCCTGTCCTTGTGAACCTTCCACCAGCGCTTCCCTGTCCTTGTGAACCTTCCTCCAGCACTTCCCTGTCCTTGTGAACTTTTCCATCACATCCCTGTCCTTGTGAACCTTCCTCCAGCGCTTCCCTGTCTTTGTGAACTTTTCCATTACTTCCCTGTCCTTGTGAACTTTCCTCCAGCACTTCCCTGTCCTTGTGAACATTCCTCCATCTTCCCTATCCTTGTGAACCTTCCACCAGCGCTTCCCTGTCCTAGTGAACCTCACTCCAGCACTTCCCTGTTCTTGTGAACTTTTCCATACTTCCCTGTCCTTGGCAACCTTCCGCCAGCACTTCCCTGTCCTTGAGAACCTCCCTCCAGCACTTCCCTGCCGTTGTGAACTTTTCCATCACTTCCCTGACCTTGTGAACTTTTCCATCACCTCCCTGTCCTTGTGAACCTTCCACCATCACTTCCCTGTCCTTGGGAACTTTTCCATCATTCCCCTGTCCTTGTGAACATTCCTCCAGCGCTTCCCTGCCCTTGTGAACTTTTCCATCACGTCCCTGTCCTTGTGAACCTTCCACCATCAGTTCCCTGTCCTTGTGAACCTTCCACCATCACTTCCCCGTCTTTGGGAACTTTTCCATCATTCCCCTGTCCTTGTGAACATTCCTCCAGCACTTCCCTGCCCTTGTGAACTTTTCCATCACTTCCCTGACACTTGTGAACTTTTCCATCACCTCCCTGTCCTTGTGAACCTTCCACCAAAACTTCCCTGTCCTTGTGAACCTTCCACCATCACTTCCCTGTCCTTGGTAACTTTTCCATCATTCCCCTGTCCTTGTGAACATTCCTCCAGCGCTTCCCTGTCCTTGTGAACTTTTCCATCACTTCCCTGTCCTTGTCAACTTTTCCTTCAATTCCCTGTCCTTGTGAACCTTCCTCCAGCACATCCCTGTCCTTGTGAACCTTCCTCAATCTTGACTGTCCTTGTGAACATTCCTCTATCTTCCCTGTCCTTGTGAACCTTCCACCAGCGCTTCCCTGTCCTTGTGAACTTTTCCATCACCTCCCTGTCCTTGTCAACTTTTCCATCACTTCCCGGTCCTTGTGAACTTTTCCATCACTTCCCTGTCCTTGTGAACTTTGCCATCAATTCCATGTCCTTGTGAACCTTCCTCCATGTTGCGTGTCCCTGTTAACGTTCCTCTATCTTCCCTGTCCTTGCGAACCTTCCTCTATCTTCCCTGTCCTTGTGAACCATCCTACAAAACTTCCCTGTCTTGTGAACTTTTCCATCACTTCCCTGTCCTTGTGAACCTTCCTCCATCACTTCCCTGTCCTTGTTAACCTTCCTCCAGCCCTTCCCTGTCCTTGTGAACTTTTCCATCACTTCCCTGTCCTTGTGAACCTTCCTCCAGCACTTCCCTGTCCTTGTGAACCTTCCTCCATCTTCCCTGTCCTTGTGAAACTTCCTCCATCTTCCCTGTCCTTGTGAACCTTCCTCTATCTTCCCTGCCCTTCTGAAACCCTCCAGCACTTCCCTGTCCTTGTGAACCATCCACCAGCACTTCCCTGTCATTGCACAGCTTCCTCCAGCACTTCCCTGTCCTTGTGAACCTTCCACCAGCGCTTCGCTGTCCTTGTGAACCTTCCTCCAGCACTTCCCTGTCCTTGTGAACTTTTCCATCACGTCCCTGTCCTTGTGAACCTTCCTCCAGCGCTTCCCTGTCTTTGTGAACTTTTCCATTACTTCCCTGTCCTTGTGAACTTCCTCCAGCGCTTTCCTGTCCTTTTGAACCTTCCTCCAGCACTTCTCTGTCCTTGTGAACCTTCCTCCATCACTTCCCTGTCCTTGTGAACTTTTCCAACGCTTCCCTGTCCTTGTGAACCTTCCTCCAGCATATCCCTGTCCTTGTGAACCTTCCTCAATCTTGACTGTCCTTGTGAACATTCCTCTATCTTCCCTGTCCTTGTGAACCTTCCACCAGCGCTTCCCTGTCCTTGTGAACTTTTCCATCACCTCCCTGTCCTTGTCAACTTTTCCATCACTTCCCTGTCCTTGTGAACTTTTCCATCACTTCCCTGTCCTTGTGAAATTGCCATCAATTCCCTGTCCTTGTGAACCTTCCTCCATGTTGCGTGTCCTTGTTAACGTTCCTCTATCTTCCCTGTCCTTGTGAACCATCCTACAAAACTTCCCTGTCCTTGTGAACTTTTCCATCACTTCCCTGTCCTTGTGAACCTTCCTCCATCACTTCCCTGTCCTTGTTAATCTTCCTCCAGCACTTCCCTGTCCTTGTGAACTTTTCCATCACTTCCCTGTCCTTGTGAACCTTCCTCCAGCACTTCCCTGTCCTTGTGAACCTTACACCAGCGCTTCCCTGTCCTTGTTAAACTTCCTCCAGCACTTCTCTGTCCTTCTGAACCTTCCTCCAGCACTTCCCTGTCCTTGTGAACTTTTCCATCACTTCCATGTCCTTGTCAACTTTTCCATCACATCCCTCTTCTTGTGAACTTTTCCATCACTTCCCTGTCCTTGTTAAAGTTCCTCTATCTTCCCTGTCCTTGTGAACCTTCCTCCAAAACTTCCGTCGTAGTGAACCTTCCTGCAAAACTTCTCTGTCGTTGCAAAGCTTCCTCCAGCACTTCCCTGTCCTTGTGAACCTTCCACCAGCGCTTCCCTGTCCTTGTGAACCTTCCTCCAGCACTTCCCTGTCCTTGTGAACTTTTCCATCACATCCCTGTCCTTGTGAACCTTCCTCCAGCGCTTCCCTGTCTTTGTGAACTTTTCCATTACTTCCCTGTCCTTGTGAACTTTCCTCCAGCACTTCCCTGTCCTTGTGAACATTCCTCCATCTTCCCTATCCTTGTGAACCTTCCACCAGCGCTTCCCTGTCCTAGTGAACCTCACTCCAGCACTTCCCTGTTCTTGTGAACTTTTCCATACTTCCCTGTCCTTGGCAACCTTCCGCCAGCACTTCCCTGTCCTTGAGAACCTCCCTCCAGCACTTCCCTGCCGTTGTGAACTTTTCCATCACTTCCCTGACCTTGTGAACTTTTCCATCACCTCCCTGTCCTTGTGAACCTTCCACCATCACTTCCCTGTCCTTGGGAACTTTTCCATCATTCCCCTGTCCTTGTGAACATTCCTCCAGCGCTTCCCTGCCCTTGTGAACTTTTCCATCACGTCCCTGTCCTTGTGAACCTTCCACCATCAGTTCCCTGTCCTTGTGAACCTTCCACCATCACTTCCCCGTCTTTGGGAACTTTTCCATCATTCCCCTGTCCTTGTGAACATTCCTCCAGCACTTCCCTGCCCTTGTGAACTTTTCCATCACTTCCCTGACACTTGTGAACTTTTCCATCACCTCCCTGTCCTTGTGAACCTTCCACCAAAACTTCCCTGTCCTTGTGAACCTTCCACCATCACTTCCCTGTCCTTGGTAACTTTTCCATCATTCCCCTGTCCTTGTGAACATTCCTCCAGCGCTTCCCTGTCCTTGTGAACTTTTCCATCACTTCCCTGTCCTTGTCAACTTTTCCTTCAATTCCCTGTCCTTGTGAACCTTCCTCCAGCACATCCCTGTCCTTGTGAACCTTCCTCAATCTTGACTGTCCTTGTGAACATTCCTCTATCTTCCCTGTCCTTGTGAACCTTCCACCAGCGCTTCCCTGTCCTTGTGAACTTTTCCATCACCTCCCTGTCCTTGTCAACTTTTCCATCACTTCCCGGTCCTTGTGAACTTTTCCATCACTTCCCTGTCCTTGTGAACTTTGCCATCAATTCCATGTCCTTGTGAACCTTCCTCCATGTTGCGTGTCCCTGTTAACGTTCCTCTATCTTCCCTGTCCTTGCGAACCTTCCTCTATCTTCCCTGTCCTTGTGAACCATCCTACAAAACTTCCCTGTCTTGTGAACTTTTCCATCACTTCCCTGTCCTTGTGAACCTTCCTCCATCACTTCCCTGTCCTTGTTAACCTTCCTCCAGCCCTTCCCTGTCCTTGTGAACTTTTCCATCACTTCCCTGTCCTTGTGAACCTTCCTCCAGCACTTCCCTGTCCTTGTGAACCTTCCTCCATCTTCCCTGTCCTTGTGAAACTTCCTCCATCTTCCCTGTCCTTGTGAACCTTCCTCTATCTTCCCTGCCCTTCTGAAACCCTCCAGCACTTCCCTGTCCTTGTGAACCATCCACCAGCACTTCCCTGTCATTGCACAGCTTCCTCCAGCACTTCCCTGTCCTTGTGAACCTTCCACCAGCGCTTCGCTGTCCTTGTGAACCTTCCTCCAGCACTTCCCTGTCCTTGTGAACTTTTCCATCACGTCCCTGTCCTTGCGAACCTTCCTCTATCTTCCCTGTCCTTGTGAACCATCCTACAAAACTTCCCTGTCTTGTGAACTTTTCCATCACTTCCCTGTCCTTGTGAACCTTCCTCCATCACTTCCCTGTCCTTGTTAACCTTCCTCCAGCCCTTCCCTGTCCTTGTGAACTTTTCCATCACTTCCCTGTCCTTGTGAACCTTCCTCCAGCACTTCCCTGTCCTTGTGAACCTTCCTCCATCTTCCCTGTCCTTGTGAAACTTCCTCCATCTTCCCTGTCCTTGTGAACCTTCCTCTATCTTCCCTGCCCTTCTGAAACCCTCCAGCACTTCCCTGTCCTTGTGAACCATCCACCAGCACTTCCCTGTCATTGCACAGCTTCCTCCAGCACTTCCCTGTCCTTGTGAACCTTCCACCAGCGCTTCGCTGTCCTTGTGAACCTTCCTCCAGCACTTCCCTGTCCTTGTGAACTTTTCCATCACGTCCCTGTCCTTGTGAACCTTCCTCCAGCGCTTCCCTGTCTTTGTGAACTTTTCCATTACTTCCCTGTCCTTGTGAACTTCCTCCAGCGCTTTCCTGTCCTTTTGAACCTTCCTCCAGCACTTCTCTGTCCTTGTGAACCTTCCTCCATCACTTCCCTGTCCTTGTGAACTTTTCCAACGCTTCCCTGTCCTTGTGAACCTTCCTCCAGCATATCCCTGTCCTTGTGAACCTTCCTCAATCTTGACTGTCCTTGTGAACATTCCTCTATCTTCCCTGTCCTTGTGAACCTTCCACCAGCGCTTCCCTGTCCTTGTGAACTTTTCCATCACCTCCCTGTCCTTGTCAACTTTTCCATCACTTCCCTGTCCTTGTGAACTTTTCCATCACTTCCCTGTCCTTGTGAAATTGCCATCAATTCCCTGTCCTTGTGAACCTTCCTCCATGTTGCGTGTCCTTGTTAACGTTCCTCTATCTTCCCTGTCCTTGTGAACCATCCTACAAAACTTCCCTGTCCTTGTGAACTTTTCCATCACTTCCCTGTCCTTGTGAACCTTCCTCCATCACTTCCCTGTCCTTGTTAATCTTCCTCCAGCACTTCCCTGTCCTTGTGAACTTTTCCATCACTTCCCTGTCCTTGTGAACCTTCCTCCAGCACTTCCCTGTCCTTGTGAACCTTACACCAGCGCTTCCCTGTCCTTGTTAAACTTCCTCCAGCACTTCTCTGTCCTTCTGAACCTTCCTCCAGCACTTCCCTGTCCTTGTGAACTTTTCCATCACTTCCATGTCCTTGTCAACTTTTCCATCACATCCCTCTTCTTGTGAACTTTTCCATCACTTCCCTGTCCTTGTTAAAGTTCCTCTATCTTCCCTGTCCTTGTGAACCTTCCTCCAAAACTTCCGTCGTAGTGAACCTTCCTGCAAAACTTCTCTGTCGTTGCAAAGCTTCCTCCAGCACTTCCCTGTCCTTGTGAACCTTCCACCAGCGCTTCCCTGTCCTTGTGAACCTTCCTCCAGCACTTCCCTGTCCTTGTGAACTTTTCCATCACATCCCTGTCCTTGTGAACCTTCCTCCAGCGCTTCCCTGTCTTTGTGAACTTTTCCATTACTTCCCTGTCCTTGTGAACTTTCCTCCAGCACTTCCCTGTCCTTGTGAACATTCCTCCATCTTCCCTATCCTTGTGAACCTTCCACCAGCGCTTCCCTGTCCTAGTGAACCTCACTCCAGCACTTCCCTGTTCTTGTGAACTTTTCCATACTTCCCTGTCCTTGGCAACCTTCCGCCAGCACTTCCCTGTCCTTGAGAACCTCCCTCCAGCACTTCCCTGCCGTTGTGAACTTTTCCATCACTTCCCTGACCTTGTGAACTTTTCCATCACCTCCCTGTCCTTGTGAACCTTCCACCATCACTTCCCTGTCCTTGGGAACTTTTCCATCATTCCCCTGTCCTTGTGAACATTCCTCCAGCGCTTCCCTGCCCTTGTGAACTTTTCCATCACGTCCCTGTCCTTGTGAACCTTCCACCATCAGTTCCCTGTCCTTGTGAACCTTCCACCATCACTTCCCCGTCTTTGGGAACTTTTCCATCATTCCCCTGTCCTTGTGAACATTCCTCCAGCACTTCCCTGCCCTTGTGAACTTTTCCATCACTTCCCTGACACTTGTGAACTTTTCCATCACCTCCCTGTCCTTGTGAACCTTCCACCAAAACTTCCCTGTCCTTGTGAACCTTCCACCATCACTTCCCTGTCCTTGGTAACTTTTCCATCATTCCCCTGTCCTTGTGAACATTCCTCCAGCGCTTCCCTGTCCTTGTGAACTTTTCCATCACTTCCCTGTCCTTGTCAACTTTTCCTTCAATTCCCTGTCCTTGTGAACCTTCCTCCAGCACATCCCTGTCCTTGTGAACCTTCCTCAATCTTGACTGTCCTTGTGAACATTCCTCTATCTTCCCTGTCCTTGTGAACCTTCCACCAGCGCTTCCCTGTCCTTGTGAACTTTTCCATCACCTCCCTGTCCTTGTCAACTTTTCCATCACTTCCCGGTCCTTGTGAACTTTTCCATCACTTCCCTGTCCTTGTGAACTTTGCCATCAATTCCATGTCCTTGTGAACCTTCCTCCATGTTGCGTGTCCCTGTTAACGTTCCTCTATCTTCCCTGTCCTTGCGAACCTTCCTCTATCTTCCCTGTCCTTGTGAACCATCCTACAAAACTTCCCTGTCTTGTGAACTTTTCCATCACTTCCCTGTCCTTGTGAACCTTCCTCCATCACTTCCCTGTCCTTGTTAACCTTCCTCCAGCCCTTCCCTGTCCTTGTGAACTTTTCCATCACTTCCCTGTCCTTGTGAACCTTCCTCCAGCACTTCCCTGTCCTTGTGAACCTTCCTCCATCTTCCCTGTCCTTGTGAAACTTCCTCCATCTTCCCTGTCCTTGTGAACCTTCCTCTATCTTCCCTGCCCTTCTGAAACCCTCCAGCACTTCCCTGTCCTTGTGAACCATCCACCAGCACTTCCCTGTCATTGCACAGCTTCCTCCAGCACTTCCCTGTCCTTGTGAACCTTCCACCAGCGCTTCGCTGTCCTTGTGAACCTTCCTCCAGCACTTCCCTGTCCTTGTGAACTTTTCCATCACGTCCCTGTCCTTGTGAACCTTCCTCCAGCGCTTCCCTGTCTTTGTGAACTTTTCCATTACTTCCCTGTCCTTGTGAACTTTCCTCCAGCACTTCCCTGTCCTTGTGAACTTTCCTCCAGCACTTCCCTGTCCTTGTGAACATTCCTTCATCTTCCCTGTCCTACTGAACTTCCTCCAGCGCTTCCCTGTCCTTGAGAACCTTCCTCCATCACTTCCCTGTATTGGGAACATTTCCATCACTTCCCTGTCCTTGTGAACATTTCCAGCACTTCCCTGTCCTTGTGAACCTTCCACCAGCGCTTCCCTGTCCTTGTGAACCTTCCTCCAGCACTTCCCTGTCCTTGTGAACTTTTCCATCACGTCCCTGTCCTTGTGAACCTTCCTCCAGCGCTTCCCTGTCTTTGTGAACTTTTCCATTACTTCCCTGTCCTTGTGAACTTCCTCCAGCGCTTTCCTGTCCTTTTGAACCTTCCTCCAGCACTTCTCTGTCCTTGTGAACCTTCCTCCATCACTTCCCTGTCCTTGTGAACTTTTCCAACGCTTCCCTGTCCTTGTGAACCTTCCTCCAGCACTTCCCTGTCCTTGTGAACCTTCCTCCATCTTCCCTGTCCTTGTGAAACTTCCTCCATCTTCCCTGTCCTTGTGAACCTTCCTCCAGCACTTCCCTGTCCTTGTGAACCTCACTCCAGCACTTCCCTGTCCTTGTGAACTTTTCCATCACTTCCCTGTCCTTGTGAACCATCCACCATCACTTCCCTGTCCTTGGGAACTTTTCCATCACTCCCCTGTCCTTGTGAACCTTCCTCCATCACTTCCCTGTCCTTGTCAACTTTTCCATCAATTCCCTGTCCTTTTGAACCTTCCTCCAGTACTTCCCTGTCCTTGTGAACCTTCCTGAATCTTGACTGTCCTTGTGAACGTTCCTCTATCTTCCCTGTCCTTGTGAACCTTCCTCCAAAACTTCCGTCGTAGTGAACCTTCCTGCAAAACTTCTCTGTCGTTGCAAAGCTTCCTCCAGCACTTCCCTGTCCTTGTGAACCTTCCACCAGCGCTTCCCTGTCCTTGTGAACCTTCCTCCAGCACTTCCCTGTCCTTGTGAACTTTTCCATCACGTCCCTGTCCTTGTGAACCTTCCTCCAGCGCTTCCCTGTCTTTGTGAAATTTTCCATTACTTCCCTGTCCTTGTGAACTTTCCTCCAGCACTTCCCTGTCCTTGTGAACATTCCTCCATCTTCCCTGTCCTAGTGAACTTCCTCCAGTGCTTCCCTGTCCTTGTGAACCTTCCTACAATGCTTCCCTGTCCTTGTGAAACTTCCTCCATCTTCCCTGTCCTACTGAACTTCCTCCAGTGCATCCCTGTCCTTGAGAACCTTCCTCCATCACTTCCCTGTATTGGGAACTTTTCCATCACTTCCCTGTCCTTGTGAACATTTCCATCACTTCCCTGTCCTTGTGAACTTTTCCATCAATTCCCTGTCCTTGTGAACCTCCCTCCAGCCCGTCCCTGTTCTTGTGAACCTTCCTCCATCTTCCCTGTCCTTGTGAACCTTCCTCCATCTTCCCTGTCCTTGCGAACCTTCCTCTATCTTCCCTGTCCTTGTGAAACTTCCTACAAAACTTCGCTGTTGTTGTGAAGCTTTCTCCAGCACTTCCCTATCCTTGTGAACCTTCCACCAGCGCTTCCCTGTCCTTGTGAACCTCACTCCAGCACTTCCCTGTTCTTGTGAACTTTTCCATACGTCCCTGTCCTTGGCAACCTTCCGCCAGCACTTCCCTGTCCTTGAGAACCTCCCTCCAGCACTTCCCTGCCGTTGTGAACTTTTCCATCACTTCCCTGACCTTGTGAACTTTTCCATCACCTCCCTGTCCTTGTGAACCTTCCACCATCACTTCCCTGTCCTTGTGAACCTTCCACCATCACTTCCCCGTCTTTGGGAACTTTTCCATCATTCCCCTGTCCTTGTGAACATTCCTCCAGCACTTCCCTGCCCTTGTGAACTTTTCCATCACTTCCCTGACCTTGTGAACTTTTCCATCACCTCCCTGTCCTTGTGAACCTTCCACCATCACTTCCCTGTCCTTGTGAACCTTCCACCATCACTTCCCTGTCCTTGGGAACTTTTCCATCATTCCCCTGTCCTTGTGAACATTCCTCCAGCGCTTCCCTGCCCTTGTGAACTTTTCCATCACGTCCCTGTCCTTGTGAACCTTCCACCATCAGTTCCCTGTCCTTGTGAAACTTCCACCATCACTTCCCCGTCTTTGGGAACTTTTCCATCATTCCCCTGTCCTTGTGAACATTCCTCCAGCACTTCCCTGCCCTTGTGAACTTTTCCATCACTTCCCTGACACTTGTGAACTTTTCCATCACCTCCCTGTCCTTGTGAACCTTCCACCAAAACTTCCCTGTCCTTGTGAACCTTCCACCATCACTTCCCTGTCCTTGGGAACTTTTCCATCATTCCCCTGTCCTTGTGAACATTCCTCCAGCGCTTCCCTGTCCTTGTCAACTTTTCCTTCAATTCCCTGTCCTTGTGAACCTTCCTCCAGCACATCCCTGTCCTTGTGAACCTTCCTCAATCTTGACTGTCCTTGTGAACATTCCTCTATCTTCCCTGTCCTTGTGAACCTTCCACCAGCGCTTCCCTGTCCTTGTGAACTTTTCCATCACCTCCCTGTCCTTGTCAACTTTTCCATCACTTCCCTGTCCTTGTGAACTTTTCCATCACTTCCCTGTCCTTGTGAACCTTCCTCTATCTTCCCTGCCCTTGTGAAACTTCCTCCATCTTCCCTGTCCTGGTGAACCTTCCTCTATCTTCCCTGCCCTTCTGAAACTTCCTCCAGCACTTCCCTGTCCTTGTGAACCATCCACCAGCACTTCCCTGTCATTGCACAGCTTCCTCCAGCACTTCCCTGTCCTTGTGAACTTTTCCATCACTTCCCTGTCCTTGTGAACCTTCCTCCAGCACTTCCCTGTCCTTGTGAACCTTCCTCCATCTTCCCTGTCCTTGTGAAACTTCCTCCATCTTCCCTGTCCTTGTGAACCTTCCTCTATCTTCCCTGCCCTTCTGAAACTTCCTCCAGCACTTCCCTGTCCTTGTGAACCATCCACCAGCACTTCCCTGTCATTGCACAGCTTCCTCCAGCACTTCCCTGTCCTTGTGAACCTTCCACCAGCGCTTCGCTGTCCTTGTGAACCTTCCTCCAGCACTTCCCTGTCCTTGTGAACTTTTCCATCACGTCCCTGTCCTTGTGAACCTTCCTCCAGCGCTTCCCTGTCTTTGTGAACTTTTCCATTACTTCCCTGTCCTTGTGAACTTTCCTCCAGCACTTCCCTGTCCTTGTGAACCTTCCACCAGCGCTTCCCTGTCCTTGTGAACCTTCCTCCAGCACTTCCCTGTCCTTGTGAACTTTTCCATCACGTCCCTGTCCTTGTGAACCTTCCACCATCACTTCCCCGTCTTTGGGAACTTTTCCATCATTCCCCTGTCCTTGTGAACATTCCTCCAGCACTTCCCTGCCCTTGTGAACTTTTCCATCACTTCCCTGACACTTGTGAACTTTTCCATCACCTCCCTGTCCTTGTGAACCTTCCACCAAAACTTCCCTGTCCTTGTGAACCTTCCACCATCACTTCCCTGTCCTTGGGAACTTTTCCATCATTCCCCTGTCCTTGTGAACATTCCTCCAGCGCTTCCCTGTCCTTGTGAACTTTTCCATCACTTCCCTGTCCTTGTCAACTTTTCCTTCAATTCCCTGTCCTTGTGAACCTTCCTCCAGCACATCCCTGTCCTTGTGAACCTTCCTCAATCTTGACTGTCCTTGTGAACATTCCTCTATCTTCCCTGTCCTTGTGAACCTTCCACCAGCGCTTCCCTGTCCTTGTGAACTTTTCCATCACCTCCCTGTCCTTGTCAACTTTTCCATCACTTCCCGGTCCTTGTGAACTTTTCCATCACTTCCCTGTCCTTGTGAACTTTGCCATCAATTCCATGTCCTTGTGAACCTTCCTCCATGTTGCGTGTCCCTGTTAACGTTCCTCTATCTTCCCTGTCCTTGCGAACCTTCCTCTATCTTCCCTGTCCTTGTGAACCATCCTACAAAACTTCCCTGTCTTGTGAACTTTTCCATCACTTCCCTGTCCTTGTGAACCTTCCTCCATCACTTCCCTGTCCTTGTTAACCTTCCTCCAGCACTTCCCTGTCCTTGTGAACTTTTCCATCACTTCCCTGTCCTTGTGAACCTTCCTCCAGCACTTCCCTGTCCTTGTGAACCTTCCTCCATCTTCCCTGTCCTTGTGAAACTTCCTCCATCTTCCCTGTCCTTGTGAACCTTCCTCTATCTTCCCTGCCCTTCTGAAACTTCCTCCAGCACTTCCCTGTCCTTGTGAACCATCCACCAGCACTTCCCTGTCATTGCACAGCTTCCTCCAGCACTTCCCTGTCCTTGTGAACCTTCCACCAGCGCTTCGCTGTCCTTGTGAACCTTCCTCCAGCACTTCCCTGTCCTTGTGAACTTTTCCATCACGTCCCTGTCCTTGTGAACCTTCCTCCAGCGCTTCCCTGTCTTTGTGAACTTTTCCATTACTTCCCTGTCCTTGTGAACTTTCCTCCAGCACTTCCCTGTCCTTGTGAACATTCCTCCATCTTCCCTGTCCTAGTGAACTTCCTCCAGTGCTTCCCTGTCCTTGTGAACCTTCCTCCAACGCTTCCCTGTCCTTGTGAACTTTCCTCCAGCACTTCCCTGTCCTTGTGAACATTCCTTCATCTTCCCTGTCCTACTGAACTTCCTCCAGCGCTTCCCTGTCCTTGAGAACCTTCCTCCATCACTTCCCTGTATTGGGAACATTTCCATCACTTCCCTGTCCTTGTGAAAATTTCCAGCACTTCCCTGTCCTTGTGAACCTTCCACCAGCGCTTCCCTGTCCTTGTGAACCTTCCTCCAGCACTTCCCTGTCCTTGTGAACTTTTCCATCACGTCCCTGTCCTTGTGAACCTTCCTCCAGCGCTTCCCTGTCTTTGTCAACTTTTCCATTACTTCCCTGTCCTTGTGAACTTTCCTCCAGCACTTCCCTGTCCTTGTGAACATTCCTCCATCTTCCCTGTCCTAGTGAACTTCCTCCAGTGCTTCCCTGTCCTTGTGAACCTTCCTACAACGCTTCCCTGTCCTTGTGAAACTTCCTCCATCTTCCCTGTCCTACTGAACTTCCTCCAGTGCATCCCTGTCCTTGAGAACCTTCCTCCATCACTTCCCTGTATTGGGAACTTTTCCATCACTTCCCTGTCCTTGTGAACATTTCCATCACTTCCCTGTCCTTGTGAACTTTTCCATCACTTCCCTGTCCTTGTGAACATTTCCATCACTTCCCTGTCCTTGTGAACTTTTCCATCAATTCCCTGTCCTTGTGAACCTCCCTCCAGCCCGTCCCTGTTCTTGTGAACCTTCCTCCATCTTCCCTGTCCTTGTGAACCTTCCTCCATCTTCCCTGTCCTTGCGAACCTTCCTCTATCTTCCCTGTCCTTGTGAACCTTCCTACAAAACTTCCCTGTTGTTGTGAAGCTTTCTCCAGCACTTCCCTATCCTTGTGAACCTTCCACCAGCGCTTCCCTGTCCTTGTGAACCTCACTCCAGCACTTCCCTGTTCTTGTGAACTTTTCCATACTTCCCTGTCCTTGGCAACCTCCCTCCAGCACTTCCCTGCCGTTGTGAACTTTTCCATCACTTCCCTGTCCTTGTGAACTTTTCCATCACTTCCCTGTCCTTGTGAACCTTCCTCCAGCACTTCCCTGTCCTTGTGAACCTCACTCCAGCACTTCCCTGTCCTTGTGAACTTTTCCATCACTTCCCTGTCCTTGTGAACCTTCCACCATCACTTCACAGTCCTTGGGAACTTTTCCATCACTCCCCTGTCCTTGTGAACCTTCCTCCAGCACTTCCCTGTCCTTGTGAACCTTCCTCCATCTTCCCTGTCCTTGTGAAACTTCCTCCATCTTCCCTGTCCTGGTGAACCTTCCTCTATCTTCCCTGCCCTTCTGAAACTTCCTCCAGCACTTCCCTGTCCTTGTGAACCATCCACCAGCACTTCCCTGTCATTGCACAGCTTCCTCCAGCACATCCCTGTCCTTGTGAACTTTTCCATCACTTCCCTGACCTTGTGAACCTTCCTCCAGCACTTCCCTGTCCTTGTGAACCTTCCTCCATCTTCCCTGTCCTTGTGAAACTTCCTCCATCTTCCCTGTCCTTGTGAACCTTCCTCTATCTTCCCTGCCCTTCTGAAACTTCCTCCAGCACTTCCCTGTCCTTGTGAACCATCCACCAGCACTTCCCTGTCATTGCACAGCTTCCTCCAGCACTTCCCTGTCCTTGTGAACCTTCCACCAGTGCTTCGCTGTCCTTGTGAACCTTCCTCCAGCACTTCCCTGTCCTTGTGAACTTTTCCATCACGTCCCTGTCCTTGTGAACCTTCCTCCAGCGCTTCCCTGTCTTTGTGAACTTTTCCATTAATTCCCTGTCCTTGTGAACTTTCCTCCAGCACTTCCCTGTCCTTGTGAACCTTCCACCAGCGCTTCCCTGTCCTTGTGAACCTTCCTCCAGCACTTCCCTGTCCTTGTGAACTTTTCCATCACGTCCCTGTCCTTGTGAACATTCCACCATCACTTCCCCGTCTTTGGGAACTTTTCCATCATTCCCCTGTCCTTGTGAACATTCCTCCAGCACTTCCCTGCCCTTGTGAACTTTTCCATCACTTCCCTGACACTTGTGAACTTTTCCATCACCTCCCTGTCCTTGTGAACCTTCCACCAAAACTTCCCTGTCCTTGTGAACCTTCCACCATCACTTCCCTGTCCTTGGGAACTTTTCCATCATTCCCCTGTCCTTGTGAACATTCCTCCAGCGCTTCCCTGTCCTTGTGAACTTTTCCATCACTTCCCTGTCCTTGTCAACTTTTCCTTCAATTCCCTGTCCTTGTGAACCTTCCTCCAGCACATCCCTGTCCTTGTGAACCTTCCTCAATCTTGACTGTCCTTGTGAACATTCCTCTATCTTCCCTGTCCTTGTGAACCTTCCACCAGCGCTTCCCTGTCCTTGTGAACTTTTCCATCACCTCCCTGTCCTTGTCAACTTTTCCATCACTTCCCGGTCCTTGTGAACTTTTCCATCACTTCCCTGTCCTTGTGAACTTTGCCATCAATTCCATGTCCTTGTGAACCTTCCTCCATGTTGCGTGTCCCTGTTAACGTTCCTCTATCTTCCCTGTCCTTGCGAACCTTCCTCTATCTTCCCTGTCCTTGTGAACCATCCTACAAAACTTCCCTGTCTTGTGAACTTTTCCATCACTTCCCTGTCCTTGTGAACCTTCCTCCATCACTTCCCTGTCCTTGTTAACCTTCCTCCAGCACTTCCCTGTCCTTGTGAACTTTTCCATCACTTCCCTGTCCTTGTGAACCTTCCTCCAGCACTTCCCTGTCCTTGTGAACCTTCCTCCATCTTCCCTGTCCTTGTGAAACTTCCTCCATCTTCCCTGTCCTTGTGAACCTTCCTCTATCTTCCCTGCCCTTCTGAAACTTCCTCCAGCACTTCCCTGTCCTTGTGAACCATCCACCAGCACTTCCCTGTCATTGCACAGCTTCCTCCAGCACTTCCCTGTCCTTGTGAACCTTCCACCAGCGCTTCGCTGTCCTTGTGAACCTTCCTCCAGCACTTCCCTGTCCTTGTGAACTTTTCCATCACGTCCCTGTCCTTGTGAACCTTCCTCCAGCGCTTCCCTGTCTTTGTGAACTTTTCCATTACTTCCCTGTCCTTGTGAACTTTCCTCCAGCACTTCCCTGTCCTTGTGAACATTCCTCCATCTTCCCTGTCCTAGTGAACTTCCTCCAGTGCTTCCCTGTCCTTGTGAACCTTCCTCCAACGCTTCCCTGTCCTTGTGAACTTTCCTCCAGCACTTCCCTGTCCTTGTGAACATTCCTTCATCTTCCCTGTACTACTGAACTTCCTCCAGCGCTTCCCTGTCCTTGAGAACCTTCCTCCATCACTTCCCTGTATTGGGAACATTTCCATCACTTCCCTGTCCTTGTGAACATTTCCAGCACTTCCCTGTCCTTGTGAACCTTCCACCAGCGCTTCCCTGTCCTTGTGAACCTTCCTCCAGCACTTCCCTGTCCTTGTGAACTTTTCCATCACGTCCCTGTCCTTGTGAACCTTCCTCCAGCGCTTCCCTGTCTTTGTCAACTTTTCCATTACTTCCCTGTCCTTGTGAACTTTCCTCCAGCACTTCCCTGTCCTTGTGAACATTCCTCCATCTTCCCTGTCCTAGTGAACTTCCTCCAGTGCTTCCCTGTCCTTGTGAACCTTCCTACAACGCTTCCCTGTCCTTGTGAAACTTCCTCCATCTTCCCTGTCCTACTGAACTTCCTCCAGTGCATCCCTGTCCTTGAGAACCTTCCTCCATCACTTCCCTGTATTGGGAACTTTTCCATCACTTCCCTGTCCTTGTGAACATTTCCATCACTTCCCTGTCCTTGTGAACTTTTCCATCACTTCCCTGTCCTTGTGAACATTTCCATCACTTCCCTGTCCTTGTGAACTTTTCCATCAATTCCCTGTCCTTGTGAACCTCCCTCCAGCCCGTCCCTGTTCTTGTGAACCTTCCTCCATCTTCCCTGTCCTTGTGAACCTTCCTCCATCTTCCCTGTCCTTGCGAACCTTCCTCTATCTTCCCTGTCCTTGTGAACCTTCCTACAAAACTTCCCTGTTGTTGTGAAGCTTTCTCCAGCACTTCCCTATCCTTGTGAACCTTCCACCAGCGCTTCCCTGTCCTTGTGAACCTCACTCCAGCACTTCCCTGTTCTTGTGAACTTTTCCATACTTCCCTGTCCTTGGCAACCTCCCTCCAGCACTTCCCTGCCATTGTGAACTTTTCCATCACTTCCCTGTCCTTGTGAACTTTTCCATCACTTCCCTGTCCTTGTGAACCTTCCTCCAGCACTTCCCTGTCCTTGTGAACCTCACTCCAGCACTTCCCTGTCCTTGTGAACTTTTCCATCACTTCCCTGTCCTTGTGAACCTTCCACCATCACTTCACAGTCCTTGGGAACTTTTCCATCACTCCCCTGTCCTTGTGAACCTTCCTCCATCACTTCCCTGTCCTTGTCAACTTTTCCATCAATTCCCTGTCCTTTTGAACCTTCCTCCAGTACTTCCCTGTCCTTGTGAACCTTCCTGAATCTTGACTGTCCTTGTGAACGTTCCTCTATCTTCCCTGTCCTTGTGAACCTTCCTCCAAAACTTCCGTCGTAGTGAACCTTCCTGCAAAACTTCTCTGTCGTTGCAAAGCTTCCTCCAGCACTTCCCTGTCCTTGTGAAACTTCCACCAGCGCTTCCCTGTCCTTGTGAACCTTCCTCCAGCACTTCCCTGTCCTTGTGAACTTTTCCATCACGTCCCTGTCCTTGTGAACCTTCCTCCAGCGCTTCCCTGTCTTTGTGAAATTTTCCATTACTTCCCTGTCCTTGTGAACTTTCCTCCAGCACTTCCCTGTCCTTGTGAACATTCCTCCATCTTCCCTGTCCTAGTGAACTTCCTCCAGTGCTTCCCTGTCCTTGTGAACCTTCCTACAATGCTTCCCTGTCCTTGTGAAACTTCCTCCATCTTCCCTGTCCTACTGAACTTCCTCCAGTGCATCCCTGTCCTTGAGCACCTTCCTCCATCACTTCCCTGTATTGGGAACTTTTCCATCACTTCCCTGTCCTTGTGAACATTTCCATCACTTCCCTGTCCTTGTGAACTTTTCCATCAATTCCCTGTCCTTGTGAACCTCCCTCCAGCCCGTCCCTGTTCTTGTGAACCTTCCTCCATCTTCCCTGTCCTTGTGAACCTTCCTCCATCTTCCCTGTCCTTGCGAACCTTCCTCTATCTTCCCTGTCCTTGTGAAACTTCCTACAAAACTTCGCTGTTGTTGTGAAGCTTTCTCCAGCACTTCCCTATCCTTGTGAACCTTCCACCAGCGCTTCCCTGTCCTTGTGAACCTCACTCCAGCACTTCCCTGTTCTTGTGAACTTTTCCATACGTCCCTGTCCTTGGCAACCTTCCGCCAGCACTTCCCTGTCCTTGAGAACCTCCCTCCAGCACTTCCCTGCCGTTGTGAACTTTTCCATCACTTCCCTGACCTTGTGAACTTTTCCATCACCTCCCTGTCCTTGTGAACCTTCCACCATCACTTCCCTGTCCTTGTGAACCTTCCACCATCACTTCCCCGTCTTTGGGAACTTTTCCATCATTCCCCTGTCCTTGTGAACATTCCTCCAGCACTTCCCTGCCCTTGTGAACTTTTCCATCACTTCCCTGACCTTGTGAACTTTTCCATCACCTCCCTGTCCTTGTGAACCTTCCACCATCACTTCCCTGTCCTTGTGAACCTTCCACCATCACTTCCCTGTCCTTGGGAACTTTTCCATCATTCCCCTGTCCTTGTGAACATTCCTCCAGCGCTTCCCTGCCCTTGTGAACTTTTCCATCACGTCCCTGTCCTTGTGAACCTTCCACCATCAGTTCCCTGTCCTTGTGAAACTTCCACCATCACTACCCCGTCTTTGGGAACTTTTCCATCATTCCCCTGTCCTTGTGAACATTCCTCCAGCACTTCCCTGCCCTTGTGAACTTTTCCATCACTTCCCTGACACTTGTGAACTTTTCCATCACCTCCCTGTCCTTGTGAACCTTCCACCAAAACTTCCCTGTCCTTGTGAACCTTCCACCATCACTTCCCTGTCCTTGTGAACATTCCTCCAGCGCTTCCCTGTCCTTGTCAACTTTTCCTTCAATTCCCTGTCCTTGTGAACCTTCCTCCAGCACATCCCTGTCCTTGTGAACCTTCCTCAATCTTGACTGTCCTTGTGAACATTCCTCTATCTTCCCTGTCCTTGTGAACCTTCCACCAGCGCTTCCCTGTCCTTGTGAACTTTTCCATCACCTCCCTGTCCTTGTCAACTTTTCCATCACTTCCCTGTCCTTGTGAACTTTTCCATCACTTCCCTGTCCTTGTGAACTTTGCCATCAATTCCATGTCCTTGTGAACCTTCCTCCATGTTGCGTGTCCTTGTTAACGTTCCTCCATCTTCCCTGTCCTTGCGAACCTTCCTCTATCTTCCCTGTCCTTGTGAACCATCCTACAAAACTTCCCTGTCTTGTGAACTTTTCCATCACTTCCCTGTCCTTGTGAACCTTCCTCCATCACTCCCCTGTCCTTGTTAACCTTCCTCCAGCACTTCCCTGTCCTTGTGAACTTTTCCATCACTTCCCTGTCCTTGTGAACCTTCCTCCAGCACTTCCCTGTCCTTGTGAACCTTCCTCCATCTTCCCTGTCCTTGTGAAACTTCCTCCATCTTCCCTGTCCTTGTGAACCTTCCTCTATCTTCCCTGCCCTTCTGAAACTTCCTCCAGCACTTCCCTGTCCTTGTGAACCATCCACCAGCACTTCCCTGTCATTGCACAGCTTCCTCCAGCACTTCCCTGTCCTTGTGAACCTTCCACCAGCGCTTCGCTGTCCTTGTGAACCTTCCTCCAGCACTTCCCTGTCCTTGTGAACTTTTCCATCACGTCCCTGTCCTTGTGAACCTTCCTCCAGCGCTTCCCTGTCTTTGTGAACTTTTCCATTACTTCCCTGTCCTTGTGAACTTTCCTCCAGCACTTCCCTGTCCTTGTGAACCTTCCACCAGCGCTTCCCTGTCCTTGTGAACCTTCCTCCAGCACTTCCCTGTCCTTGTGAACTTTTCCATCACGTCCCTGTCCTTGTGAACCTTCCACCATCACTTCCCCGTCTTTGGAACTTTTCTATCATTCCCCTGTCCTTGTGAACATTCCTCCAGCACTTCCCTGCCCTTGTGAACTTTTCCATCACTTCCCTGACACTTGTGAACTTTTCCATCACCTCCCTGTCCTTGTGAACCTTCCACCAAAACTTTCCTGTCCTTGTGAACCTTCCACCATCACTTCCCTGTCCTTGGGAACTTTTCCATCATTCCCCTGTCCTTGTGAACATTCCTCCAGCGCTTCCCTGTCCTTGTGAACTTTTCCATCACTTCCCTGTCCTTGTCAACTTTTCCTTCAATTCCCTGTCCTTGTGAACCTTCCTCCAGCACATCCCTGTCCTTGTGAACCTTCCTCAATCTTGACTGTCCTTGTGAACATTCCTCTATCTTCCCTGTCCTTGTGAACCTTCCACCAGCGCTTCCCTGTCCTTGTGAACTTTTCCATCACCTCCCTGTCCTTGTCAACTTTTCCATCACTTCCCGGTCCTTGTGAACTTTTCCATCACTTCCCTGTCCTTGTGAACTTTGCCATCAATTCCATGTCCTTGTGAACC
The DNA here is from genome assembly GCF_030144855.1 of Hypanus sabinus. Lineage (NCBI taxonomy): Eukaryota > Metazoa > Chordata > Chondrichthyes > Myliobatiformes > Dasyatidae > Hypanus > Hypanus sabinus. The sequence goes on along the minus strand of NC_082729.1, from coordinate 8,363,108 downwards.
TTCCTCCATGTTGCGTGTCCCTGTTAACGTTCCTCTATCTTCCCTGTCCTTGCGAACCTTCCTCTATCTTCCCTGTCCTTGTGAACCATCCTACAAAACTTCCCTGTCTTGTGAACTTTTCCATCACTTCCCTGTCCTTGTGAACCTTCCTCCATCACTTCCCTGTCCTTGTTAACCTTCCTCCAGCACTTCCCTGTCCTTGTGAACTTTTCCATCACATCCCTGTCCTTGTGAACCTTCCTCCAGCACTTCCCTGTCCTTGTGAACCTTCCTCCATCTTCCCTGTCCTTGTGAAACTTCCTCCATCTTCCCTGTCCTTGTGAACCTTCCTCTATCTTCCCTGCCCTTCTGAAACCCTCCAGCACTTCCCTGTCCTTGTGAACCATCCACCAGCACTTCCCTGTCATTGCACAGCTTCCTCCAGCACTTCCCTGTCCTTGTGAACCTTCCACCAGCGCTTCGCTGTCCTTGTGAACCTTCCTCCAGCACTTCCCTGTTCTTGTGAACTTTTCCATCACGTCCCTGTCCTTGTGAACCTTCCTCCAGCGCTTCCCTGTCTTTGTGAACTTTTCCATTACTTCCCTGTCCTTGTGAACTTTCCTCCAGCACTTCCCTGTCCTTGTGAACATTCCTCCAGCGCTTCCCTGTCCTAGTGAACTTCCTCCAGTGCTTCCCTGTCCTTGTGAACCTTCCTCCAACGCTTCCCTGTCCTTGTGAACTTTCCTCCAGCTCTTCCCTGTCCTTGTGAACATTCCTTCATCTTCCCTGTTCTACTGAACTTCCTCCAGCGCTTCCCTGTCCTTGAGAACCTTCCTCCATCACTTCCCTGTATTGGGAACATTTCCATCACTTCCCTGTCCTTGTGAACATTTCCAGCACTTCCCTGTCCTTGTGAACCTTCCACCAGCGCTTCCCTGTCCTTGTGAACCTTCCTCCAGCACTTCCCTGTCCTTGTGAACTTTTCCATCACGTCCCTGTCCTTGTGAACCTTCCTCCAGCGCTTCCCTGTCTTTGTGAACTTTTCCATTACTTCCCTGTCCTTGTGAACTTCCTCCAGCGCTTTCCTGTCCTTTTGAACCTTCCTCCAGCACTTCTCTGTCCTTGTGAACCTTCCTCCATCACTTCCCTGTCCTTGTGAACTTTTCCAACGCTTCCCTGTCCTTGTGAACCTTCCTCCAGCACTTCCCTGTCCTTGTGAACCTTCCTCCATCTTCCCTGTCCTTGTGAAACTTCCTCCATCTTCCCTGTCCTTGTGAACCTTCCTCCAGCACTTCCCTGTCCTTGTGAACCTCACTCCAGCACTTCCCTGTCCTTGTGAACTTTTCCATCACTTCCCTGTCCTTGTGAACCTTCCACCATCACTTCACAGTCCTTGGGAACTTTTCCATCACTCCCCTGTCCTTGTGAACCTTCCTCCATCACTTCCCTGTCCTTGTCAACTTTTCCATCAATTCCCTGTCCTTTTGAACCTTCCTCCAGTACTTCCCTGTCCTTGTGAACCTTCCTGAATCTTGACTGTCCTTGTGAACGTTCCTCTATCTTCCCTGTCCTTGTGAACCTTCCTCCAAAACTTCCGTCGTAGTGAACCTTCCTGCAAAACTTCTCTGTCGTTGCAAAGCTTCCTCCAGCACTTCCCTGTCCTTGTGAACCTTCCACCAGCGCTTCCCTGTCCTTGTGAACCTTCCTCCAGCACTTCCCTGTCCTTGTGAACTTTTCCATCACGTCCCTGTCCTTGTGAACCTTCCTCCAGCGCTTCCCTGTCTTTGTGAAATTTTCCATTACTTCCCTGTCCTTGTGAACTTTCCTCCAGCACTTCCCTGTCCTTGTGAACATTCCTCCATCTTCCCTGTCCTAGTGAACTTCCTCCAGTGCTTCCCTGTCCTTGTGAACCTTCCTACAATGCTTCCCTGTCCTTGTGAAACTTCCTCCATCTTCCCTGTCCTACTGAACTTCCTCCAGTGCATCCCTGTCCTTGAGAACCTTCCTCCATCACTTCCCTGTATTGGGAACTTTTCCATCACTTCCCTGTCCTTGTGAACATTTCCATCACTTCCCTGTCCTTGTGAACTTTTCCATCAATTCCCTGTCCTTGTGAACCTCCCTCCAGCCCGTCCCTGTTCTTGTGAACCTTCCTCCATCTTCCCTGTCCTTGTGAACCTTCCTCCATCTTCCCTGTCCTTGCGAACCTTCCTCTATCTTCCCTGTCCTTGTGAAACTTCCTACAAAACTTCGCTGTTGTTGTGAAGCTTTCTCCAGCACTTCCCTATCCTTGTGAACCTTCCACCAGCGCTTCCCTGTCCTTGTGAACCTCACTCCAGCACTTCCCTGTTCTTGTGAACTTTTCCATACGTCCCTGTCCTTGGCAACCTTCCGCCAGCACTTCCCTGTCCTTGAGAACCTCCCTCCAGCACTTCCCTGCCGTTGTGAACTTTTCCATCACTTCCCTGACCTTGTGAACTTTTCCATCACCTCCCTGTCCTTGTGAACCTTCCACCATCACTTCCCTGTCCTTGTGAACCTTCCACCATCACTTCCCAGTCTTTGGGAACTTTTCCATCATTCCCCTGTCCTTGTGAACATTCCTCCAGCACTTCCCTGCCCTTGTGAACTTTTCCATCACTTCCCTGACCTTGTGAACTTTTCCATCACCTCCCTGTCCTTGTGAACCTTCCACCATCACTTCCCTGTCCTTGTGAACCTTCCACCATCACTTCCCTGTCCTTGGGAACTTTTCCATCATTCCCCTGTCCTTGTGAACATTCCTCCAGCGCTTCCCTGCCCTTGTGAACTTTTCCATCACGTCCCTGTCCTTGTGAACCTTCCACCATCAGTTCCCTGTCCTTGTGAAACTTCCACCATCACTTCCCCGTCTTTGGGAACTTTTCCATCATTCCCCTGTCCTTGTGAACATTCCTCCAGCACTTCCCTGCCCTTGTGAACTTTTCCATCACTTCCCTGACACTTGTGAACTTTTCCATCACCTCCCTGTCCTTGTGAACCTTCCACCAAAACTTCCCTGTCCTTGTGAACCTTCCACCATCACTTCCCTGTCCTTGGGAACTTTTCCATCATTCCCCTGTCCTTGTGAACATTCCTCCAGCGCTTCCCTGTCCTTGTCAACTTTTCCTTCAATTCCCTGTCCTTGTGAACCTTCCTCCAGCACATCCCTGTCCTTGTGAACCTTCCTCAATCTTGACTGTCCTTGTGAACATTCCTCTATCTTCCCTGTCCTTGTGAACCTTCCACCAGCGCTTCCCTGTCCTTGTGAACTTTTCCATCACCTCCCTGTCCTTGTCAACTTTTCCATCACTTCCCTGTCCTTGTGAACTTTTCCATCACTTCCCTGTCCTTGTGAACTTTGCCATCAATTCCATGTCCTTGTGAACCTTCCTCCATGTTGCGTGTCCTTGTTAACGTTCCTCCATCTTCCCTGTCCTTGCGAACCTTCCTCTATCTTCCCTGTCCTTGTGAACCATCCTACAAAACTTCCCTGTCTTGTGAACTTTTCCATCACTTCCCTGTCCTTGTGAACCTTCCTCCATCACTTCCCTGTCCTTGTTAACCTTCCTCCAGCACTTCCCTGTCCTTGTGAACTTTTCCATCACTTCCCTGTCCTTGTGAACCTTCCTCCAGCACTTCCCTGTCCTTGTGAACCTTCCTCCATCTTCCCTGTCCTTGTGAAACTTCCTCCATCTTCCCTGTCCTTGTGAACCTTCCTCTATCTTCCCTGCCCTTCTGAAACTTCCTCCAGCACTTCCCTGTCCTTGTGAACCATCCACCAGCACTTCCCTGTCATTGCACAGCTTCCTCCAGCACTTCCCTGTCCTTGTGAACCTTCCACCAGCGCTTCCCTGTCCTTGTGAACCTTCCTCCAGCACTTCCCTGTCCTTGTGAACTTTTCCATCACGTCCCTGTCCTTGTGAACCTTCCTCCAGCGCTTCCCTGTCTTTGTGAACTTTTCCATTACTTCCCTGTCCTTGTGAACTTTCCTCCAGCACTTCCCTGTCCTTGTGAACCTTCCACCAGCGCTTCCCTGTCCTTGTGAACCTTCCTCCAGCACTTCCCTGTCCTTGTGAACTTTTCCATCACGTCCCTGTCCTTGTGAACCTTCCTCCAGTGCTTCCCTGTCTTTGTGAACTTTTCCATTACTTCCCTGTCCTTGTGAACTTTCCTCCAGCACTTCCCTGTCCTTGTGAACATTCCTCCATCTTCCCTGTCCTAGTGAACTTCCTCCAGTGCTTCCCTGTCCTTGTGAACCTTCCTCCAACGCTTCCCTGTCCTTGTGAAACTTCCTCCAGAGCTTCCCTGTCCTTGTGAACTTTCCTCCAGCACTTCCCTGTCCTTGTGAACATTCCTTCATCTTCCCTGTCCTACTGAACTTCCTCCAGCGCTTCCCTGTCCTTGAGAACCTTCCTCCATCACTTCCCTGTATTGGGAACATTTCCATCACTTCCCTGTCCTTGTGAACATTTCCAGCACTTCCCTGTCCTTGTGAACCTTCCACCAGCGCTTCCCTGTCCTTGTGAACCTTCCTCCAGCACTTCCCTGTCCTTGTGAACTTTTCCATCACGTCCCTGTCCTTGTGAACCTTCCTCCAGCGCTTCCCTGTCTTTGTGAACTTTTCCATTACTTCCCTGTCCTTGTGAGCTTCCTCCAGCGCTTTCCTGTCCTTTTGAACCTTCCTCCAGCACTTCTCTGTCCTTGTGAACCTTCCTCCATCACTTCACTGTCCTTGTGAACTTTTCAAACGCTTCCCTGTCCTTGTGAAACTTCCTCCAGCACTGCCCTGTCCTTGTGAACCTTCCTCCATCTTCCCTGTCCTTGTGAAACTTCCTCCATCTTCCCTGTCCTTGTGAATCTTCCTCCAGCACTTCCCTGTCCTTGTGAACCTCACTCCAGCACTTCCCTGTCCTTGTGAACTTTTCCATCACTTCCCTGTCCTTGTGAACCTTCCACCATCACTTCACAGTCCTTGGGAACTTTTCCATCACTCCCCTGTCCTTGTGAACCTTCCTCCATCACTTCCCTGTCCTTGTCAACTTTTCCATCAATTCCCTGTCCTTTTGAACCTTCTTCCAGAACTTCCCTGTCCTTGTGAACCTTCCTGAATCTTGACTGTCCTTGTGAACGTTCCTCTATCTTCCCTGTCCTTGTGAACCTTCCTCCAAAACTTCCGTCGTAGTGAACCTTCCTGCAAAACTTCTCTGTCGTTGTGAACCTTCCACCAGCGCTTCCCTGTCCTTGTGAACCTTCCTCAATCTTGACTGTCCTTGTGAACATTCCTCTATCTTCCCTGTCCTTGTGAACCTTCCACCAGCGCTTCCCTGTCCTTGTGAACTTTTCCATCACCTCCCTGTCCTTGTCAACTTTTCCATCACTTCCCTGTCCTTGTGAACTTTTCCATCACTTCCCTGTCCTTGTGAACTTTGCCATCAATTCCATGTCCTTGTGAACCTTCCTCCATGTTGCGTGTCCTTGTTAACGTTCCTCCATCTTCCCTGTCCTTGCGAACCTTCCTCTATCTTCCCTGTCCTTGTGAACCATCCTACAAAACTTCCCTGTCTTGTGAACTTTTCCATCACTTCCCTGTCCTTGTGAACCTTCCTCCATCACTTCCCTGTCCTTGTTAACCTTCCTCCAGCACTTCCCTGTCCTTGTGAACTTTTCCATCACTTCCCTGTCCTTGTGAACCTTCCTCCAGCACTTCCCTGTCCTTGTGAACCTTCCTCCATCTTCCCTGTCCTTGTGAAACTTCCTCCATCTTCCCTGTCCTTGTGAACCTTCCTCTATCTTCCCTGCCCTTCTGAAACTTCCTCCAGCACTTCCCTGTCCTTGTGAACCATCCACCAGCACTTCCCTGTCATTGCACAGCTTCCTCCAGCACTTCCCTGTCCTTGTGAACCTTCCACCAGCGCTTCCCTGTCCTTGTGAACCTTCCTCCAGCACTTCCCTGTCCTTGTGAACTTTTCCATCACGTCCCTGTCCTTGTGAACCTTCCTCCAGCGCTTCCCTGTCTTTGTGAACTTTTCCATTACTTCCCTGTCCTTGTGAACTTTCCTCCAGCACTTCCCTGTCCTTGTGAACCTTCCACCAGCGCTTCCCTGTCCTTGTGAACCTTCCTCCAGCACTTCCCTGTCCTTGTGAACTTTTCCATCACGTCCCTGTCCTTGTGAACCTTCCTCCAGTGCTTCCCTGTCTTTGTGAACTTTTCCATTACTTCCCTGTCCTTGTGAACTTTCCTCCAGCACTTCCCTGTCCTTGTGAACATTCCTCCATCTTCCCTGTCCTAGTGAACTTCCTCCAGTGCTTCCCTGTCCTTGTGAACCTTCCTCCAACGCTTCCCTGTCCTTGTGAAACTTCCTCCAGAGCTTCCCTGTCCTTGTGAACTTTCCTCCAGCACTTCCCTGTCCTTGTGAACATTCCTTCATCTTCCCTGTCCTACTGAACTTCCTCCAGCGCTTCCCTGTCCTTGAGAACCTTCCTCCATCACTTCCCTGTATTGGGAACATTTCCATCACTTCCCTGTCCTTGTGAACATTTCCAGCACTTCCCTGTCCTTGTGAACCTTCCACCAGCGCTTCCCTGTCCTTGTGAACCTTCCTCCAGCACTTCCCTGTCCTTGTGAACTTTTCCATCACGTCCCTGTCCTTGTGAACCTTCCTCCAGCGCTTCCCTGTCTTTGTGAACTTTTCCATTACTTCCCTGTCCTTGTGAGCTTCCTCCAGCGCTTTCCTGTCCTTTTGAACCTTCCTCCAGCACTTCTCTGTCCTTGTGAACCTTCCTCCATCACTTCACTGTCCTTGTGAACTTTTCAAACGCTTCCCTGTCCTTGTGAAACTTCCTCCAGCACTGCCCTGTCCTTGTGAACCTTCCTCCATCTTCCCTGTCCTTGTGAAACTTCCTCCATCTTCCCTGTCCTTGTGAATCTTCCTCCAGCACTTCCCTGTCCTTGTGAACCTCACTCCAGCACTTCCCTGTCCTTGTGAACTTTTCCATCACTTCCCTGTCCTTGTGAACCTTCCACCATCACTTCACAGTCCTTGGGAACTTTTCCATCACTCCCCTGTCCTTGTGAACCTTCCTCCATCACTTCCCTGTCCTTGTCAACTTTTCCATCAATTCCCTGTCCTTTTGAACCTTCCTCCAGAACTTCCCTGTCCTTGTGAACCTTCCTGAATCTTGACTGTCCTTGTGAACGTTCCTCTATCTTCCCTGTCCTTGTGAACCTTCCTCCAAAACTTCCGTCGTAGTGAACCTTCCTGCAAAACTTCTCTGTCGTTGTGAACCTTCCACCAGCGCTTCCCTGTCCTTGTGAACCTTCCTCCAGCACTTCCCTGTCCTTGTGAACTTTTCCATCACGTCTCTGTCCTTGTGAACCTTCCTCCAGCGCTTCCCTGTCTTTGTGAACTTTTCCATTACTTCCCTGTCCTTGTGAACTTTCCTCCAGCACTTCCCTGTCCTTGTGAACATTCCTCCATCTTCCCTGTCCTAATGAACTTCCTCCAGTGCTTCCCTGTCCTTGTGAACCTTCCTCCAACGCTTCCCTGTCCTTGTGAAACTTCCTCCAGAGCTTCCCTGTCCTTGTGAACTTTCCTCCAACACTTCCCTGTCCTTGTGAACATTCCTTCATCTTCCCTGTCCTACTGAACTTCCTCCAGCGCTTCCCTGTCCTTGAGAACCTTCCTCCATCACTTCCCTGTATTGGGAACATTTCCATCACTTCCCTGTCCTTGTGAACATTTCCAGCACCTCCCTGTCCTTGTGAACCTTCCACCAGCGCTTCCCTGTCCTTGTGAACCTTCCACCAGCGCTTCCCTGTCCTTGTGAACCTTCCTCCAGCACTTCCCTGTCCTTGTGAACTTTTCCATCACGTCCCTGTCCTTGTGAACCTTCCTCCAGCGCTTCCCTGTCTTTGTGAACTTTTCCATTACTTCCCTGTCCTTGTGAACTTTCCTCCAGCACTTCCCTGTCCTTGTGAACCTTCCACCAGCGCTTCCCTGTCCTTGTGAACCTTCCTCCAGCACTTCCCTGTCCTTGTGAACTTTTCCATCACGTCCCTGTCCTTGTGAACCTTCCTCCAGTGCTTCCCTGTCTTTGTGAACTTTTCCATTACTTCCCTGTCCTTGTGAACTTTCCTCCAGCACTTCCCTGTCCTTGTGAACATTCCTCCATCTTCCCTGTCCTAGTGAACTTCCTCCAGTGCTTCCCTGTCCTTGTGAACCTTCCTCCAACGCTTCCCTGTCCTTGTGAAACTTCCTCCAGAGCTTCCCTGTCCTTGTGAACTTTCCTCCAGCACTTCCCTGTCCTTGTGAACATTCCTTCATCTTCCCTGTCCTACTGAACTTCCTCCAGCGCTTCCCTGTCCTTGAGAACCTTCCTCCATCACTTCCCTGTATTGGGAACATTTCCATCACTTCCCTGTCCTTGTGAACATTTCCAGCACTTCCCTGTCCTTGTGAACCTTCCACCAGCGCTTCCCTGTCCTTGTGAACCTTCCTCCAGCACTTCCCTGTCCTTGTGAACTTTTCCATCACGTCCCTGTCCTTGTGAACCTTCCTCCAGCGCTTCCCTGTCTTTGTGAACTTTTCCATTACTTCCCTGTCCTTGTGAGCTTCCTCCAGCGCTTTCCTGTCCTTTTGAACCTTCCTACAGCACTTCTCTGTCCTTGTGAACCTTCCTCCATCACTTCACTGTCCTTGTGAACTTTTCAAACGCTTCCCTGTCCTTGTGAAACTTCCTCCAGCACTGCCCTGTCCTTGTGAACCTTCCTCCATCTTCCCTGTCCTTGTGAAACTTCCTCCATCTTCCCTGTCCTTGTGAATCTTCCTCCAGCACTTCCCTGTCCTTGTGAACCTCACTCCAGCACTTCCCTGTCCTTGTGAACTTTTCCATCACTTCCCTGTCCTTGTGAACCTTCCACCATCACTTCACAGTCCTTGGGAACTTTTCCATCACTCCCCTGTCCTTGTGAACCTTCCTCCATCACTTCCCTGTCCTTGTCAACTTTTCCATCAATTCCCTGTCCTTTTGAACCTTCCTCCAGAACTTCCCTGTCCTTGTGAACCTTCCTGAATCTTGACTGTCCTTGTGAACGTTCCTCTATCTTCCCTGTCCTTGTGAACCTTCCTCCAAAACTTCCGTCGTAGTGAACCTTCCTGCAAAACTTCTCTGTCGTTGTGAACCTTCCACCAGCGCTTCCCTGTCCTTGTGAACCTTCCTCCAGCACTTCCCTGTCCTTGTGAACTTTTCCATCACGTCTCTGTCCTTGTGAACCTTCCTCCAGCGCTTCCCTGTCTTTGTGAACTTTTCCATTACTTCCCTGTCCTTGTGAACTTTCCTCCAGCACTTCCCTGTCCTTGTGAACATTCCTCCATCTTCCCTGTCCTAATGAACTTCCTCCAGTGCTTCCCTGTCCTTGTGAACCTTCCTCCAACGCTTCCCTGTCCTTGTGAAACTTCCTCCAGAGCTTCCCTGTCCTTGTGAACTTTCCTCCAACACTTCCCTGTCCTTGTGAACATTCCTTCATCTTCCCTGTCCTACTGAACTTCCTCCAGCGCTTCCCTGTCCTTGAGAACCTTCCTCCATCACTTCCCTGTATTGGGAACATTTCCATCACTTCCCTGTCCTTGTGAACATTTCCAGCACCTCCCTGTCCTTGTGAACCTTCCACCAGCGCTTCCCTGTCCTTGTGAACCTTCCTCCAGCACTTCCCTGTCCTTGTGAACTTTTCCATCACGTCCCTGTCCTTGTGAACCTTCCTCCAGCGCTTCCCTGTCTTTGTGAACTTTTCCATTACTTCCCTGTCCTTGTGAACTTCCTCCAGCGCTTTCCTGTCCTTTTGAACCTTCCTCCAGCACTTCTCTGTCCTTCTGAAACTTCCTCCATCACTTCCCTGTCCTTGTGAACTTTTCCAACGCTTCCCTGTCCTTGTGAACCTTCCTCCAGCACTTCCCTGTCCTTGTGAACCTTCCTCCATCTTCCCTGTCCTTGTGAAACTTCCTCCATCTTCCCTGTCCTTGTGAACCTTCCTCCAGCACTTCCCTGTCCTTGTGAACCTCACTCCAGCACTTCCCTGTCCTTGTGAACTTTTCCATCACTTCCCTGTCCTTGTGAACCTTCCACCATCACTTCACAGTCCTTGGGAACTTTTCCATCACTCCCCTGTCCTTGTGAACCTTCCTCCATCACTTCCCTGTCCTTGTCAACTTTTCCATCAATTCCCTGTCCTTTTGAACCTTCCTCCAGCACTTCCCTGTCCTTGTGAACCTTCCTGAATCTTGACTGTCCTTGTGAACGTTCCTCTATCTTCCCTGTCCTTGTGAACCTTCCTCCAAAACTTCCGTCGTAGTGAACCTTCCTGCAAAACTTCTCTGTCGTTGCAAAGCTTCCTCCAGCACTTCCCTGTCCTTGTGAACCTTCCACCAGCGCTTCCCTGTCCTTGTGAACCTTCCTCCAGCACTTCCCTGTCCTTGTGAAATTTTCCATCACGTCCCTGTCCTTGTGAACCTTCCTCCAGCGCTTCCCTGTCTTTGTGAACTTTTCCATTACTTCCCTGTCCTTGTGAACTTTCCTCCAGCACTTCCCTGTCCTTGTGAACATTCCTCCAGCGCTTCCCTGTCCTTGTCAACTTTTCCTTCAATTCCCTGTCCTTGTGAACCTTCCTCCAGCACATCCCTGTCCTTGTGAACCTTCCTCAATCTTGACTGTCCTTGTGAACATTCCTCTATCTTCCCTGTCCTTGTGAACCTTCCACCAGCGCTTCCCTGTCCTTGTGAACTTTTCCATCACCTCCCTGTCCTTGTCAACTTTTCCATCACTTCCCTGTCCTTGTGAACTTTTCCATCACTTCCCTGTCCTTGTGAACTTTGCCATCAATTCCATGTCCTTGTGAACCTTCCTCCATGTTGCGTGTCCTTGTTAACGTTCCTCCATCTTCCCTGTCCTTGCGAACCTTCCTCTATCTTCCCTGTCCTTGTGAACCATCCTACAAAACTTCCCTGTCTTGTGAACTTTTCCATCACTTCCCTGTCCTTGTGAACCTTCCTCCATCAATTCCCTGTCCTTGTTAACCTTCCTCCAGCACTTCCCTGTCCTTGTGAACTTTTCCATCACTTCCCTGTCCTTGTGAACCTTCCTCCAGCACTTCCCTGTCCTTGTGAACCTTCCTCCATCTTCCCTGTCCTTGTGAAACTTCCTCCATCTTCCCTGTCCTTGTGAACCTTCCTCTATCTTCCCTGCCCTTCTGAAACTTCCTCCAGCACTTCCCTGTCCTTGTGAACCATCCACCAGCACTTCCCTGTCATTGCACAGCTTCCTCCAGCACTTCCCTGTCCTTGTGAACCTTCCACCAGCGCTTCCCTGTCCTTGTGAACCTTCCTCCAGCACTTCCCTGTCCTTGTGAACTTTTCCATCACGTCCCTGTCCTTGTGAACCTTCCTCCAGCGCTTCCCTGTCTTTGTGAACTTTTCCATTACTTCCCTGTCCTTGTGAACTTTCCTCCAGCACTTCCCTGTCCTTGTGAACCTTCCACCAGCGCTTCCCTGTCCTTGTGAACCTTCCTCCAGCACTTCCCTGTCCTTGTGAACTTTTCCATCACGTCCCTGTCCTTGTGAACCTTCCTCCAGTGCTTCCCTGTCTTTGTGAACTTTTCCATTACTTCCCTGTCCTTGTGAACTTTCCTCCAGCACTTCCCTGTCCTTGTGAACATTCCTCCATCTTCCCTGTCCTAGTGAACTTCCTCTAGTGCTTCCCTGTCCTTGTGAACCTTCCTCCAACGCTTCCCTGTCCTTGTGAAACTTCCTCCAGAGCTTCCCTGTCCTTGTGAACTTTCCTCCAGCACTTCCCTGTCCTTGTGAACATTCCTTCATCTTCCCTGTCCTACTGAACTTCCTCCAGCGCTTCCCTGTCCTTGAGAACCTTCCTCCATCACTTCCCTGTATTGGGAACATTTCCATCACTTCCCTGTCCTTGTGAACATTTCCAGCACTTCCCTGTCCTTGTGAACCTTCCACCAGCGCTTCCCTGTCCTTGTGAACCTTCCTCCAGCACTTCCCTGTCCTTGTGAACTTTTCCATCACGTCCCTGTCCTTGTGAACCTTCCTCCAGCGCTTCCCTGTCTTTGTGAACTTTTCCATTACTTCCCTGTCCTTGTGAGCTTCCTCCAGCGCTTTCCTGTCCTTTTGAACCTTCCTCCAGCACTTCTCTGTCCTTGTGAACCTTCCTCCATCACTTCACTGTCCTTGTGAACTTTTCAAACGCTTCCCTGTCCTTGTGAAACTTCCTCCAGCACTGCCCTGTCCTTGTGAACCTTCCTCCATCTTCCCTGTCCTTGTGAAACTTCCTCCATCTTCCCTGTCCTTGTGAATCTTCCTCCAGCACTTCCCTGTCCTTGTGAACCTCACTCCAGCACTTCCCTGTCCTTGTGAACTTTTCCATCACTTCCCTGTCCTTGTGAACCTTCCACCATCACTTCACAGTCCTTGGGAACTTTTCCATCACTCCCCTGTCCTTGTGAACCTTCCTCCATCACTTCCCTGTCCTTGTCAACTTTTCCATCAATTCCCTGTCCTTTTGAACCTTCCTCCAGCACTTCCCTGTCCTTGTGAACCTTCCTGAATCTTGACTGTCCTTGTGAACGTTCCTCTATCTTCCCTGTCCTTGTGAACCTTCCTCCAAAACTTCCGTCGTAGTGAACCTTCCTGCAAAACTTCTCTGTCGTTGTGAACCTTCCACCAGCGCTTCCCTGTCCTTGTGAACCTTCCTCCAGCACTTCCCTGTCCTTGTGAACTTTTCCATCACGTCCCTGTCCTTGAGAACCTTCCTCCAGCGCTTCCCTGTCTTTGTGAACTTTTCCATTACTTCCCTGTCCTTGTGAACTTTCCTCCAGCACTTCCCTGTCCTTGTGAACCTTCCACCAGCGCTTCCCTGTCCTTGTGAACCTTCCTCCAGCACTTCCCTGTCCTTGTGAACTTTTCCATCACGTCTCTGTCCTTGTGAACCTTCCTCCAGCGCTTCCCTGTCTTTGTGAACTTTTCCATTACTTCCCTGTCCTTGTGAACTTTCCTCCAGCACTTCCCTGTCCTTGTGAACATTCCTCCATCTTCCCTGTCCTAATGAACTTCCTCCAGTGCTTCCCTGTCCTTGTGAACCTTCCTCCAACGCTTCCCTGTCCTTGTGAAACTTCCTCCAGAGCTTCCCTGTCCTTGTGAACTTTCCTCCACCACTTCCCTGTCCTTGTGAACATTCCTTCATCTTCCCTGTCCTACTGAACTTCCTCCAGCGCTTCCCTGTCCTTGAGAACCTTCCTCCATCACTTCCCTGTATTGGGAACATTTCCATCACTTCCCTGTCCTTGTGAACATTTCCAGCACCTCCCTGTCCTTGTGAACCTTCCACCAGCGCTTCCCTGTCCTTGTGAACCTTCCTCCAGCACTTCCCTGTCCTTGTGAACTTTTCCATCACGTCCCTGTCCTTGTGAACCTTCCTCCAGCGCTTCCCTGTCTTTGTGAACTTTTCCATTACTTCCCTGTCCTTGTGAACTTCCTCCAGCGCTTTCCTGTCCTTTTGAACCTTCCTCCAGCACTTCTCTGTCCTTGTGAACCTCACTCCAGCACTTCCCTGTCCTTGTGAACTTTTCCATCACTTCCCTGTCCTTGTGAACCTTCCACCATCACTTCACAGTCCTTGGGAACTTTTCCATCACTCCCCTGTCCTTGTGAACCTTCCTCCATCACTTCCCTGTCCTTGTCAACTTTTCCATCAATTCCCTGTCCTTTTGAACCTTCCTCCAGCACTTCCCTGTCCTTGTGAACCTTCCTGAATCTTGACTGTCCTTGTGAACGTTCCTCTATCTTCCCTGTCCTTGTGAACCTTCCTCCAAAACTTCCGTCGTAGTGAACCTTCCTGCAAAACTTCTCTGTCGTTGCAAAGCTTCCTCCAGCACTTCCCTGTCCTTGTGAACCTTCCACCAGCGCTTCCCTGTCCTTGTGAACCTTCCTCCAGCACTTCCCTGTCCTTGTGAAATTTTCCATCACGTCCCTGTCCTTGTGAACCTTCCTCCAGCGCTTCCCTGTCTTTGTGAACTTTTCCATTACTTCCCTGTCCTTGTGAACTTTCCTCCAGCACTTCCCTGTCCTTGTGAACATTCCTCCAGCGCTTCCCTGTCCTTGTCAACTTTTCCTTCAATTCCCTGTCCTTGTGAACCTTCCTCCAGCACATCCCTGTCCTTGTGAACCTTCCTCAATCTTGACTGTCCTTGTGAACATTCCTCTATCTTCCCTGTCCTTGTGAACCTTCCACCAGCGCTTCCCTGTCCTTGTGAACTTTTCCATCACCTCCCTGTCCTTGTCAACTTTTCCATCACTTCCCTGTCCTTGTGAACTTTTCCATCACTTCCCTGTCCTTGTGAACTTTGCCATCAATTCCATGTCCTTGTGAACCTTCCTCCATGTTGCGTGTCCTTGTTAACGTTCCTCCATCTTCCCTGTCCTTGCGAACCTTCCTCTATCTTCCCTGTCCTTGTGAACCATCCTACAAAACTTCCCTGTCTTGTGAACTTTTCCATCACTTCCCTGTCCTTGTGAACCTTCCTCCATCAATTCCCTGTCCTTGTTAACCTTCCTCCAGCACTTCCCTGTCCTTGTGAACTTTTCCATCACTTCCCTGTCCTTGTGAACCTTCCTCCAGCACTTCCCTGTCCTTGTGAACCTTCCTCCATCTTCCCTGTCCTTGTGAAACTTCCTCCATCTTCCCTGTCCTTGTGAACCTTCCTCTATCTTCCCTGCCCTTCTGAAACTTCCTCCAGCACTTCCCTGTCCTTGTGAACCATCCACCAGCACTTCCCTGTCATTGCACAGCTTCCTCCAGCACTTCCCTGTCCTTGTGAACCTTCCACCAGCGCTTCCCTGTCCTTGTGAACCTTCCTCCAGCACTTCCCTGTCCTTGTGAACTTTTCCATCACGTCCCTGTCCTTGTGAACCTTCCTCCAGCGCTTCCCTGTCTTTGTGAACTTTTCCATTACTTCCCTGTCCTTGTGAACTTTCCTCCAGCACTTCCCTGTCCTTGTGAACCTTCCACCAGCGCTTCCCTGTCCTTGTGAACCTTCCTCCAGCACTTCCCTGTCCTTGTGAACTTTTCCATCACGTCCCTGTCCTTGTGAACCTTCCTCCAGTGCTTCCCTGTCTTTGTGAACTTTTCCATTACTTCCCTGTCCTTGTGAACTTTCCTCCAGCACTTCCCTGTCCTTGTGAACATTCCTCCATCTTCCCTGTCCTAGTGAACTTCCTCTAGTGCTTCCCTGTCCTTGTGAACCTTCCTCCAACGCTTCCCTGTCCTTGTGAAACTTCCTCCAGAGCTTCCCTGTCCTTGTGAACTTTCCTCCAGCACTTCCCTGTCCTTGTGAACATTCCTTCATCTTCCCTGTCCTACTGAACTTCCTCCAGCGCTTCCCTGTCCTTGAGAACCTTCCTCCATCACTTCCCTGTATTGGGAACATTTCCATCACTTCCCTGTCCTTGTGAACATTTCCAGCACTTCCCTGTCCTTGTGAACCTTCCACCAGCGCTTCCCTGTCCTTGTGAACCTTCCTCCAGCACTTCCCTGTCCTTGTGAACTTTTCCATCACGTCCCTGTCCTTGTGAACCTTCCTCCAGCGCTTCCCTGTCTTTGTGAACTTTTCCATTACTTCCCTGTCCTTGTGAGCTTCCTCCAGCGCTTTCCTGTCCTTTTGAACCTTCCTCCAGCACTTCTCTGTCCTTGTGAACCTTCCTCCATCACTTCACTGTCCTTGTGAACTTTTCAAACGCTTCCCTGTCCTTGTGAAACTTCCTCCAGCACTGCCCTGTCCTTGTGAACCTTCCTCCATCTTCCCTGTCCTTGTGAAACTTCCTCCATCTTCCCTGTCCTTGTGAATCTTCCTCCAGCACTTCCCTGTCCTTGTGAACCTCACTCCAGCACTTCCCTGTCCTTGTGAACTTTTCCATCACTTCCCTGTCCTTGTGAACCTTCCACCATCACTTCACAGTCCTTGGGAACTTTTCCATCACTCCCCTGTCCTTGTGAACCTTCCTCCATCACTTCCCTGTCCTTGTCAACTTTTCCATCAATTCCCTGTCCTTTTGAACCTTCCTCCAGCACTTCCCTGTCCTTGTGAACCTTCCTGAATCTTGACTGTCCTTGTGAACGTTCCTCTATCTTCCCTGTCCTTGTGAACCTTCCTCCAAAACTTCCGTCGTAGTGAACCTTCCTGCAAAACTTCTCTGTCGTTGTGAACCTTCCACCAGCGCTTCCCTGTCCTTGTGAACCTTCCTCCAGCACTTCCCTGTCCTTGTGAACTTTTCCATCACGTCCCTGTCCTTGAGAACCTTCCTCCAGCGCTTCCCTGTCTTTGTGAACTTTTCCATTACTTCCCTGTCCTTGTGAACTTTCCTCCAGCACTTCCCTGTCCTTGTGAACCTTCCACCAGCGCTTCCCTGTCCTTGTGAACCTTCCTCCAGCACTTCCCTGTCCTTGTGAACTTTTCCATCACGTCTCTGTCCTTGTGAACCTTCCTCCAGCGCTTCCCTGTCTTTGTGAACTTTTCCATTACTTCCCTGTCCTTGTGAACTTTCCTCCAGCACTTCCCTGTCCTTGTGAACATTCCTCCATCTTCCCTGTCCTAATGAACTTCCTCCAGTGCTTCCCTGTCCTTGTGAACCTTCCTCCAACGCTTCCCTGTCCTTGTGAAACTTCCTCCAGAGCTTCCCTGTCCTTGTGAACTTTCCTCCACCACTTCCCTGTCCTTGTGAACATTCCTTCATCTTCCCTGTCCTACTGAACTTCCTCCAGCGCTTCCCTGTCCTTGAGAACCTTCCTCCATCACTTCCCTGTATTGGGAACATTTCCATCACTTCCCTGTCCTTGTGAACATTTCCAGCACCTCCCTGTCCTTGTGAACCTTCCACCAGCGCTTCCCTGTCCTTGTGAACCTTCCTCCAGCACTTCCCTGTCCTTGTGAACTTTTCCATCACGTCCCTGTCCTTGTGAACCTTCCTCCAGCGCTTCCCTGTCTTTGTGAACTTTTCCATTACTTCCCTGTCCTTGTGAACTTCCTCCAGCGCTTTCCTGTCCTTTTGAACCTTCCTCCAGCACTTCTCTGTCCTTCTGAAACTTCCTCCATCACTTCCCTGTCCTTGTGAACTTTTCCAACGCTTCCCTGTCCTTGTGAACCTTCCTCCAGCACTTCCCTGTCCTTGTGAACCTTCCTCCATCTTCCCTGTCCTTGTGAAACTTCCTCCATCTTCCCTGTCCTTGTGAACCTTCCTCCAGCACTTCCCTGTCCTTGTGAACCTCACTCCAGCACTTCCCTGTCCTTGTGAACTTTTCCATCACTTCCCTGTCCTTGTGAACCTTCCACCATCACTTCACAGTCCTTGGGAACTTTTCCATCACTCCCCTGTCCTTGTGAACCTTCCTCCATCACTTCCCTGTCCTTGTCAACTTTTCCATCAATTCCCTGTCCTTTTGAACCTTCCTCCAGCACTTCCCTGTCCTTGTGAACCTTCCTGAATCTTGACTGTCCTTGTGAACGTTCCTCTATCTTCCCTGTCCTTGTGAACCTTCCTCCAAAACTTCCGTCGTAGTGAACCTTCCTGCAAAACTTCTCTGTCGTTGCAAAGCTTCCTCCAGCACTTCCCTGTCCTTGTGAACCTTCCACCAGCGCTTCCCTGTCCTTGTGAACCTTCCTCCAGCACTTCCCTGTCCTTGTGAAATTTTCCATCACGTCCCTGTCCTTGTGAACCTTCCTCCAGCGCTTCCCTGTCTTTGTGAACTTTTCCATTACTTCCCTGTCCTTGTGAACTTTCCTCAAGCACTTCCCTGTCCTTGTGAACATTCCTCCATCACTTCCCTGTCCTTGTGAACTTTTCAAACGCTTCCCTGTCCTTGTGAACCTTCCTCCAGCACTGCCCTGTCCTTGTGAACCTTCCTCCATCTTCCCTGTCCTTGTGAAACTTCCTCCATCTTCCCTGTCCTTGTGAACCTTCCTTCAGCACTTCCCTGTCCTTGTGAACCTCACTCCAGCACTTCCCTTTCCTTGTGAACTTTTCCATCACTTCCCTGTCCTTGTGAACCTTCCACCATCACTTCACAGTCCTTGGGAACTTTTCCATCACTCCCCTGTCCTTGTGAACCTTCCTCCATCACTTCCCTGTCCTTGTCAACTTTTCCATCAATTCCCTGTCCTTTTGAACCTCACTCCAGCACTTCCCTGTCCTTGTGAACTTTTCCATCACTTCCCTGTCCTTGTGAACCTTCCACCATCACTTCACAGTCCTTGGGAACTTTTCCATCACTCCCCTGTCCTTGTGAACCTTCCTCCATCACTTCCCTGTCCTTGTCAACTTTTCCATCAATTCCCTGTCCTTTTGAACCTTCCTCCAGCACTTCCCTGTCCTTGTGAACCTTCCTGAATCTTGACTGTCCTTGTGAACGTTCCTCTATCTTCCCTGTCCTTGTGAACCTTCCTCCAAAACTTCCGTCGTAGTGAACCTTCCTGCAAAACTTCTCTGTCGTTGCAAAGCTTCCTCCAGCACTTCCCTGTCCTTGTGAACCTTCCACCAGCGCTTCCCCGTCCTTGTGAACCTTCCTCCAGCACTTCCCTGTCCTTGTGAACTTTTCCATCACGTCCCTGTCCTTGTGACCCTTCCTCCAACGCTTCCCTGTCCTTGTGAAACTTCCTCCAGAGCTTCCCTGTCCTTGTGAACTTTCCTCCACCACTTCCCTGTCCTTGTGAACATTCCTTCATCTTCCCTGTCCTACTGAACTTCCTCCAGCGCTTCCCTGTCCTTGAGAACCTTCCTCCATCACTTCCCTGTATTGGGAACATTTCCATCACTTCCCTGTCCTTGTGAACATTTCCAGCACCTCCCTGTCCTTGTGAACCTTCCACCAGCGCTTCCCTGTCCTTGTGAACCTTCCTCCAGCACTTCCCTGTCCTTGTGAACTTTTCCATCACGTCCCTGTCCTTGTGAACCTTCCTCCAGCGCTTCCCTGTCTTTGTGAACTTTTCCATTACTTCCCTGTCCTTGTGAACTTCCTCCAGCGCTTTCCTGTCCTTTTGAACCTTCCTCCAGCACTTCTCTGTCCTTCTGAAACTTCCTCCATCACTTCCCTGTCCTTGTGAACTTTTCCAACGCTTCCCTGTCCTTGTGAACCTTCCTCCAGCACTTCCCTGTCCTTGTGAACCTTCCTCCATCTTCCCTGTCCTTGTGAAACTTCCTCCATCTTCCCTGTCCTTGTGAACCTTCCTCCAGCACTTCCCTGTCCTTGTGAACCTCACTCCAGCACTTCCCTGTCCTTGTGAACTTTTCCATCACTTCCCTGTCCTTGTGAACCTTCCACCATCACTTCACAGTCCTTGGGAACTTTTCCATCACTCCCCTGTCCTTGTGAACCTTCCTCCATCACTTCCCTGTCCTTGTCAACTTTTCCATCAATTCCCTGTCCTTTTGAACCTTCCTCCAGCACTTCCCTGTCCTTGTGAACCTTCCTGAATCTTGACTGTCCTTGTGAACGTTCCTCTATCTTCCCTGTCCTTGTGAACCTTCCTCCAAAACTTCCGTCGTAGTGAACCTTCCTGCAAAACTTCTCTGTCGTTGCAAAGCTTCCTCCAGCACTTCCCTGTCCTTGTGAACCTTCCACCAGCGCTTCCCTGTCCTTGTGAACCTTCCTCCAGCACTTCCCTGTCCTTGTGAAATTTTCCATCACGTCCCTGTCCTTGTGAACCTTCCTCCAGCGCTTCCCTGTCTTTGTGAACTTTTCCATTACTTCCCTGTCCTTGTGAACTTTCCTCAAGCACTTCCCTGTCCTTGTGAACATTCCTCCATCACTTCCCTGTCCTTGTGAACTTTTCAAACGCTTCCCTGTCCTTGTGAACCTTCCTCCAGCACTGCCCTGTCCTTGTGAACCTTCCTCCATCTTCCCTGTCCTTGTGAAACTTCCTCCATCTTCCCTGTCCTTGTGAACCTTCCTTCAGCACTTCCCTGTCCTTGTGAACCTCACTCCAGCACTTCCCTTTCCTTGTGAACTTTTCCATCACTTCCCTGTCCTTGTGAACCTTCCACCATCACTTCACAGTCCTTGGGAACTTTTCCATCACTCCCCTGTCCTTGTGAACCTTCCTCCATCACTTCCCTGTCCTTGTCAACTTTTCCATCAATTCCCTGTCCTTTTGAACCTCACTCCAGCACTTCCCTGTCCTTGTGAACTTTTCCATCACTTCCCTGTCCTTGTGAACCTTCCACCATCACTTCACAGTCCTTGGGAACTTTTCCATCACTCCCCTGTCCTTGTGAACCTTCCTCCATCACTTCCCTGTCCTTGTCAACTTTTCCATCAATTCCCTGTCCTTTTGAACCTTCCTCCAGCACTTCCCTGTCCTTGTGAACCTTCCTGAATCTTGACTGTCCTTGTGAACGTTCCTCTATCTTCCCTGTCCTTGTGAACCTTCCTCCAAAACTTCCGTCGTAGTGAACCTTCCTGCAAAACTTCTCTGTCGTTGCAAAGCTTCCTCCAGCACTTCCCTGTCCTTGTGAACCTTCCACCAGCGCTTCCCCGTCCTTGTGAACCTTCCTCCAGCACTTCCCTGTCCTTGTGAACTTTTCCATCACGTCCCTGTCCTTGTGACCCTTCCTCCAGCGCTTCCCTGTATTGGGAACTTTTCCATCACTTCCCTGTCCTTGTGAACATTTCCATCACTTCCCTGTCCTTGTGAACTTTTCCATCAATTCCCTGTCCTTGTGAACCTCCCTCCAGCCCGTCCCTGTTCTTGTGAACCTTCCTCCATCTTCCCTGTCCCTGTGAACCTTCCTCTATCTTCCCTGTCCTTCTGAAACTTGCTCCAGCACTTCCCTGTCCTTGTGAACTTTTCCAACGCTTCCCTGTCCTTGTGAACCTTCCTCCAGCACTTTCCTGTACTTGTGAACCTTCCTCCATCTTCCCTGTCCTTGTGAAACTTCCTCCATCTTCCCTGTCCTACTGAACTTCCTCCAGTGCATCCCTGTCCTTGAGAACCTTCCTCCATCACTTCCCTGTATTGGGAACTTTTCCATCACTTCCCTGTCCTTGTGAACATTTCCATCACTTCCCTGTCCTTGTGAACCTTCCTCTATCTTCCCTGCCCTTCTGAAACTTCCTCCAGCACTTCCCTGTCCTTGTGAACCATCCACCAGCACTTCCCTGTCATTGCACAGCTTCCTCCAGCACTTACCTGTCCTTGTGAACCTTCCACCAGCGCTTCCCTGTCCTTGTGAACTTCCTCCAGCGCTTTCCTGTCCTTTTGAACCTTCCTCCAGCACTTCTCTGTCCTTGTGAACCTTCCTCCATCACTTCCCTGTCCTTGTGAACTTTTCCAACGCTTCCCTGTCCTTGTGAACCTTCCTCCAGCACTTCCCTGTCCTTGTGAACTTTTCCATCAATTCCCTGTCCTTGTGAACCTTCCTCCAGCGCTTCCCTGTCTTTGTGAACTTTTCCATTACTTCCCTGTCCTTGTGAACTTTCCTCCAGCACTTCCCTGTCCTTGTGAACCTTCCACCAGCGCTTCCCTGTCCTTGTGAACCTTCCTCCAGCACTTCCCTGTCCTTGTGAACTTTTCCATCACGTCTCTGTCCTTGTGAACCTTCCTCCAGCGCTTCCCTGTCTTTGTGAACTTTTCCATTACTTCCCTGTCCTTGTGAACTTTCCTCCAGCACTTCCCTGTCCTTGTGAACATTCCTCCATCTTCCCTGTCCTAATGAACTTCCTCCAGTGCTTCCCTGTCCTTGTGAACCTTCCTCCAACGCTTCCCTGTCCTTGTGAAACTTCCTCCAGAGCTTCCCTGTCCTTGTGAACTTTCCTCCACCACTTCCCTGTCCTTGTGAACATTCCTTCATCTTCCCTGTCCTACTGAACTTCCTCCAGCGCTTCCCTGTCCTTGAGAACCTTCCTCCATCACTTCCCTGTATTGGGAATATTTCCATCACTTCCCTGTCCTTGTGAACATTTCCAGCACCTCCCTGTCCTTGTGAACCTTCCACCAGCGCTTCCCTGTCCTTGTGAACCTTCCTCCAGCACTTCCCTGTCCTTGTGAACTTTTCCATCACGTCCCTGTCCTTGTGAACCTTCCTCCAGCGCTTCCCTGTCTTTGTGAACTTTTCCATTACTTCCCTGTCCTTGTGAACTTCCTCCAGCGCTTTCCTGTCCTTTTGAACCTTCCTCCAGCACTTCTCTGTCCTTCTGAAACTTCCTCCATCACTTCCCTGTCCTTGTGAACTTTTCCAACGCTTCCCTGTCCTTGTGAACCTTCCTCCAGCACTTCCCTGTCCTTGTGAACCTTCCTCCATCTTCCCTGTCCTTGTGAAACTTCCTCCATCTTCCCTGTCCTTGTGAACCTTCCTCCAGCACTTCCCTGTCCTTGTGAACCTCACTCCAGCACTTCCCTGTCCTTGTGAACTTTTCCATCACTTCCCTGTCCTTGTGAACCTTCCACCATCACTTCACAGTCCTTGGGAACTTTTCCATCACTCCCCTGTCCTTGTGAACCTTCCTCCATCACTTCCCTGTCCTTGTCAACTTTTCCATCAATTCCCTGTCCTTTTGAACCTTCCTCCAGCACTTCCCTGTCCTTGTGAACCTTCCTGAATCTTGACTGTCCTTGTGAACGTTCCTCTATCTTCCCTGTCCTTGTGAACCTTCCTCCAAAACTTCCGTCGTAGTGAACCTTCCTGCAAAACTTCTCTGTCGTTGCAAAGCTTCCTCCAGCACTTCCCTGTCCTTGTGAACCTTCCACCAGCGCTTCCCTGTCCTTGTGAACCTTCCTCCAGCACTTCCCTGTCCTTGTGAAATTTTCCATCACGTCCCTGTCCTTGTGAACCTTCCTCCAGCGCTTCCCTGTCTTTGTGAACTTTTCCATTACTTCCCTGTCCTTGTGAACTTTCCTCCAGCACTTCCCTGTCCTTGTGAACATTCCTCCATCACTTCCCTGTCCTTGTGAACTTTTCAAACGCTTCCCTGTCCTTGTGAACCTTCCTCCAGCACTGCCCTGTCCTTGTGAACCTTCCTCCATCTTCCCTGTCCTTGTGAAACTTCCTCCATCTTCCCTGTCCTTGTGAACCTTCCTCCAGCACTTCCCTGTCCTTGTGAACCTCACTCCAGCACTTCCCTTTCCTTGTGAACTTTTCCATCACTTCCCTGTCCTTGTGAACCTTCCACCATCACTTCACAGTCCTTGGGAACTTTTCCATCACTCCCCTGTCCTTGTGAACCTTCCTCCATCACTTCCCTGTCCTTGTCAACTTTTCCATCAATTCCCTGTCCTTTTGAACCTCACTCCAGCACTTCCCTGTCCTTGTGAACTTTTCCATCACTTCCCTGTCCTTGTGAACCTTCCACCATCACTTCACAGTCCTTGGGAACTTTTCCATCACTCCCCTGTCCTTGTGAACCTTCCTCCATCACTTCCCTGTCCTTGTCAACTTTTCCATCAATTCCCTGTCCTTTTGAACCTTCCTCCAGCACTTCCCTGTCCTTGTGAACCTTCCTGAATCTTGACTGTCCTTGTGAACGTTCCTCTATCTTCCCTGTCCTTGTGAACCTTCCTCCAAAACTTCCGTCGTAGTGAACCTTCCTGCAAAACTTCTCTGTCGTTGCAAAGCTTCCTCCAGCACTTCCCTGTCCTTGTGAACCTTCCACCAGCGCTTCCCTGTCCTTGTGAACCTTCCTCCAGCACTTCCCTGTCCTTGTGAACTTTTCCATCACGTCCCTGTCCTTGTGACCCTTCCTCCAGCGCTTCCCTGTATTGGGAACTTTTCCATCACTTCCCTGTCCTTGTGAACATTTCCATCACTTCCCTGTCCTTGTGAACTTTTCCATCAATTCCCTGTCCTTGTGAACCTCCCTCCAGCCCGTCCCTGTTCTTGTGAACCTTCCTCCATCTTCCCTGTCCCTGTGAACCTTCCTCTATCTTCCCTGTCCTTCTGAAACTTGCTCCAGCACTTCCCTGTCCTTGTGAACTTTTCCAACGCTTCCCTGTCCTTGTGAACCTTCCTCCAGCACTTTCCTGTCCTTGTGAACCTTCCTCCATCTTCCCTGTCCTTGTGAAACTTCCTCCATCTTCCCTGTCCTACTGAACTTCCTCCAGTGCATCCCTGTCCTTGAGAACCTTCCTCCATCACTTCCCTGTATTGGGAACTTTTCCATCACTTCCCTGTCCTTGTGAACATTTCCATCACTTCCCTGTCCTTGTGAACCTTCCTCTATCTTCCCTGCCCTTCTGAAACTTCCTCCAGCACTTCCCTGTCCTTGTGAACCATCCACCAGCACTTCCCTGTCATTGCACAGCTTCCTCCAGCACTTACCTGTCCTTGTGAATCTTCCACCAGCGCTTCCCTGTCCTTGTGAACCTTCCTCCAGCACTTCCCTGTCCTTGTGAACTTTTCCATCACGTCCCTGTCCTTGTGAACCTTCCTCCAGCGCTTCCCTGTCTTTGTGAACTTTTCCATTACTTCCCTGTCCTTGTGAACTTTCCTCCACCACTTCCCTGTCCTTGTGAACATTCCTTCATCTTCCCTGTCCTACTGAACTTCCTCCAGCGCTTCCCTGTCCTTGAGAACCTTCCTCCATCACTTCCCTGTATTGGGAACATTTCCATCACTTCCCTGTCCTTGTGAACATTTCCAGCACCTCCCTGTCCTTGTGAACCTTCCACCAGCGCTTCCCTGTCCTTGTGAACCTTCCTCCAGCACTTCCCTGTCCTTGTGAACTTTTCCATCACGTCCCTGTCCTTGTGAACCTTCCTCCAGCGCTTCCCTGTCTTTGTGAACTTTTCCATTACTTCCCTGTCCTTGTGAACTTCCTCCAGCGCTTTCCTGTCCTTTTGAACCTTCCTCCAGCACTTCTCTGTCCTTCTGAAACTTCCTCCATCACTTCCCTGTCCTTGTGAACTTTTCCAACGCTTCCCTGTCCTTGTGAACCTTCCTCCAGCACTTCCCTGTCCTTGTGAACCTTCCTCCATCTTCCCTGTCCTTGTGAAACTTCCTCCATCTTCCCTGTCCTTGTGAACCTTCCTCCAGCACTTCCCTGTCCTTGTGAACCTCACTCCAGCACTTCCCTGTCCTTGTGAACTTTTCCATCACTTCCCTGTCCTTGTGAACCTTCCACCATCACTTCACAGTCCTTGGGAACTTTTCCATCACTCCCCTGTCCTTGTGAACCTTCCTCCATCACTTCCCTGTCCTTGTCAACTTTTCCATCAATTCCCTGTCCTTTTGAACCTTCCTCCAGCACTTCCCTGTCCTTGTGAACCTTCCTGAATCTTGACTGTCCTTGTGAACGTTCCTCTATCTTCCCTGTCCTTGTGAACCTTCCTCCAAAACTTCCGTCGTAGTGAACCTTCCTGCAAAACTTCTCTGTCGTTGCAAAGCTTCCTCCAGCACTTCCCTGTCCTTGTGAACCTTCCACCAGCGCTTCCCTGTCCTTGTGAACCTTCCTCCAGCACTTCCCTGTCCTTGTGAAATTTTCCATCACGTCCCTGTCCTTGTGAACCTTCCTCCAGCGCTTCCCTGTCTTTGTGAACTTTTCCATTACTTCCCTGTCCTTGTGAACTTTCCTCCAGCACTTCCCTGTCCTTGTGAACATTCCTCCATCTTCCCTGTCCTAGTGAACTTCCTCCAGTGCTTCCCTGTCCTTGTGAACCTTCCTACAATGCTTCCCTGTCCTTGTGAAACTTCCTCCATCTTCCCTGTCCTACTGAACTTCCTCCAGTGCATCCCTGTCCTTGAGAACCTTCCTCCATCACTTCCCTGTATTGGGAACTTTTCCATCACTTCCCTGTCCTTGTGAACATTTCCATCACTTCCCTGTCCTTGTGAACTTTTCCATCAATTCCCTGTCCTTGTGAACCTCCCTCCAGCCCGTCCCTGTTCTTGTGAACCTTCCTCCATCTTCCCTGTCCTTGTGAACCTTCCTCCATCTTCCCTGTCCTTGCGAACCTTCCTCTATCTTCCCTGTCCTTGTGAAACTTCCTACAAAACTTCCCTGTTGTTGTGAAGCTTTCTCCAGCACTTCCCTATCCTTGTGAACCTTCCACCAGCGCTTCCCTGTCCTTGTGAACCTCACTCCAGCACTTCCCTGTTCTTGTGAACTTTTCCATACGTCCCTGTCCTTGGCAACCTTCCGCCAGCACTTCCCTGTCCTTGAGAACCTCCCTCCAGCACTTCCCTGCCGTTGTGAACTTTTCCATCACTTCCCTGACCTAGTGAACTTTTCCATCACCTCCCTGTCCTTGTGAACCTTCCACCATCACTTCCCTGTCCTTGTGAACCTTCCACCATCACTTCCCCGTCTTTGGGAACTTTTCCATCATTCCCCTGTCCTTGTGAACATTCCTCCAGCACTTCCCTGCCCTTGTGAACTTTTCCATCACTTCCCTGACCTTGTGAACTTTTCCATCACCTCCCTGTCCTTGTGAACCTTCCACCATCACTTCCCTGTCCTTGTGAACCTTCCACCATCACTTCCCTGTCCTTGGGAACTTTTCCATCATTCCCCTGTCCTTGTGAACATTCCTCCAGCGCTTCCCTGCCCTTGTGAACTTTTCCATCACGTCCCTGTCCTTGTGAACCTTCCACCATCAGTTCCCTGTCCTTGTGAACCTTCCACCATCACTTCCCCGTCTTTGGGAACTTTTCCATCATTCCCCTGTCCTTGTGAACATTCCTCCAGCACTTCCCTGCCCTTGTGAACTTTTCCATCACTTCCCTGACACTTGTGAACTTTTCCATCACCTCCCTGTCCTTGTGAACCTTCCACCAAAACTTCCCTGTCCTTGTGAACCTTCCACCATCACTTCCCTGTCCTTGGGAACTTTTCCATCATTCCCCTGTCCTTGTGAACATTCCTCCAGCGCTTCCCTGTCCTTGTGAACTTTTCCATCACTTCCCTGTCCTTGTCAACTTTTCCTTCAATTCCCTGTCCTTGTGAACCTTCCTCCAGCACATCCCTGTCCTTGTGATCCTTCCTCAATCTTGACTGTCCTTGTGAACATTCCTCTATCTTCCCTGTCCTTGTGAACCTTCCAGCAGCGCTTCCCTGTCCTTGTGAACTTTTCCATCACCTCCCTGTCCTTGTCAACTTTTCCATCACTTCCCGGTCCTTGTGAACTTTTCCATCACTTCCCTGTCCTTGTGAACTTTGCCATCAATTCCATGTCCTTGTGAACCTTCCTCCATGTTGCGTGTCCTTGTTAACGTTCCTCTATCTTCCCTGTCCTTGCGAACCTTCCTCTATCTTCCCTGTCCTTGTGAACCATCCTACAAAACTTCCCTGTCTTGTGAACTTTTCCATCACTTCCATGTCCTTGTGAACCTTCCTCCAGCACTTCCCTGTCCTTGTTAACCTTCCTCCAGCACTTCCCTGTCCTTGTGAACTTCTCCATCACTTCCCTGTCCTTGTGAACCTTCCTCCAGCACTTCCCTGTCCTTGTAAACCTTCCTCCATCTTCCCTGTCCTTGTGAAACTTCCTCCATCTTCCCTGTCCTTGTGAACCTTCCTCTATCTTCCCTGCCCTTCTGAAACTTCCTCCAGCACTTCCCTGTCCTTGTGAACCATCCACCAGCACTTCCCTGTCATTGCACAGCTTCCTCCAGCACTTCCCTGTCCTTGTGAACCTTCCACCTGCGCTTCCCTGTCCTTGTGAACCTTCCTCCAGCACTTCCCTGTCCTTGTGAACTTTTCCATCATGTCCCTGTCCTTGTGAACCTTCCTCCAGCGCTTCCCTGTCTTTGTGAACATTTCTATTACTTCCCTGTCCTTGTGAACTTTCCTCCAGCACTTCCCTGTCCTTGTGAACATTCCTCTCTTCCCTGTCCTAGTGAACTTCCTCCAGTGCTTCCCTGTCCTTGTGAAACTTCTTCCAATGCTTCCCTGTCCTTGTGAAACTTCCTCCAGAGCTTCCCTGTCCTTGTGAACTTTCCTCCAGCACTTCCCTGTCCTTGTGAACATTCCTTCATCTTCCCTGTCCTACTGAACTTCCTCCAGCGCTTCCCTGTCCTTGAGAACCTTCCTCCATCACTTCCCTGTATTGGGAACATTTCCATCACTTCCCTGTCCTTGTGAACATTTCCAGCACTTCCCTGTCCTTGTGAACCTTCCACCAGCGCTTCCCTGTCCTTGTGAACCTTCCTCCAGCGCTTCCCTGTCTTTGTGAACTTTTCCATTACTTCCCTGTCCTTGTGAACTTCCTCCAGCGCTTTCCTGTCCTTTTGAACCTTCCTCCAGCACTTCTCTGTCCTTGTGAACCTTCCTCCATCACTTCCCTGTCCTTGTGAACTTTTCAAACGCTTCCCTGTCCTTGTGAACCTTCCTCCAGCACTGCCCTGTCCTTGTGAACCTTCCTCCATCTTCCCTGTCCTTGTGAAACTTCCTCCATCTTCCCTGTCCTTGTGAACCTTCCTCCAGCACTTCCCTGTCCTTGTGAACCTCACTCCAGCACTTCCCTGTCCTTGTGAACTTTTCCATCACTTCCCTGTCCTTGTGAACCTTCCACCATCACTTCACAGTCCTTGGGAACTTTTCCATCACTCCCCTGTCCTTGTGAACCTTCCTCCATCACTTCCCTGTCCTTGTCAACTTTTCCATCAATTCCCTGTCCTTTTGAACCTTCCTCCAGCACTTCCCTGTCCTTGTGAACCTTCCTGAATCTTGACTGTCCTTGTGAACGTTCCTCTATCTTCCCTGTCCTTGTGAACCTTCCTCCAAAACTTCCGTCGTAGTGAACCTTCCTGCAAAACTTCTCTGTCGTTGCAAAGCTTCCTCCAGCACTTCCCTGTCCTTGTGAACCTTCCACCAGCGCTTCCCTGTCCTTGTGAACCTTCCTCCAGCACTTCCCTGTCCTTGTGAACTTTTCCATCACGTCCCTGTCCTTGTGACCCTTCCTCCAGCGCTTCCCTGTATTGGGAACTTTTCCATCACTTCCCTGTCCTTGTGAACATTTCCATCACTTCCCTGTCCTTGTGAACTTTTCCATCAATTCCCTGTCCTTGTGAACCTCCCTCCAGCCCGTCCCTGTTCTTGTGAACCTTCCTCCATCTTCCCTGTCCCTGTGAACCTTCCTCTATCTTCCCTGTCCTTCTGAAACTTGCTCCAGCACTTCCCTGTCCTTGTGAACTTTTCCAACGCTTCCCTGTCCTTGTGAACCTTCCTCCAGCACTTTCCTGTCCTTGTGAACCTTCCTCCATCTTCCCTGTCCTTGTGAAACTTCCTCCATCTTCCCTGTCCTACTGAACTTCCTCCAGTGCATCCCTGTCCTTGAGAACCTTCCTCCATCACTTCCCTGTATTGGGAACTTTTCCATCACTTCCCTGTCCTTGTGAACATTTCCATCAATTCCCTGTCCTTGTGAACCTCCCTCCAGCCCGTCCCTGTTCTTGTGAACCTTCCTCCATCTTCCCTGTCCTTGTGAACCTTCCTCCATCTTCCCTGTCCTTGCGAACCTTCCTCTATCTTCCCTGTCCTTGTGAACCTTCCTACAAAACTTCCCTGTTGTTGTGAAGCTTTCTCCAGCACTTCCCTATCCTTGTATCCTTCCACCAGCGCTTCCCTGTCCTTGTGAACCTCACTCCAGCACTTCCCTGTTCTTGTGAACTTTTCCATACTTCCCTGTCCTTGGCAACCTTCCGCCAGCACTTCCCTGTCCTTGAGAACCTCCCTCCAGCACTTCCCTGCCGTTGTGAACTTTTCCATCACTTCCCTGACCTTGTGAACTTTTCCATCACCTCCCTGTCCTTGTGAACCTTCCACCATCACTTCCCTGTCCTTGTGAACCTTCCACTATCACTTCCCCGTCTTTGGGAACTTTTCCATCATTCCCCTGTCCTTGTGAACATTCCTCCAGCACTTCCCTGCCCTTGTGAACTTTTCCATCACTTCCCTGACACTTGTGAACTTTTCCATCACCTCCCTGTCCTTGTGAACCTTCCACCATCACTTCCCTGTCCTAGTGAACCTTCCACCATCACTTCCCTGTCCTTGGGAAGTTTTCCATCATTCCCCTGTCCTCGTGAACATTCCTCCAGCGCTTCCCTGTCCTTGTGAACTTTTCCATCACTTCCCTGTCCTTGTCAACTTTTCCTTCAATTCCCTGTCCTTGTGAACCTTCCTCCAGCACATCCCTGTCCTTGTGAACCTTCCTCAATCTTGACTGTCCTTGTGAACATTCCTCTATCTTCCCTGTCCTTGTGAACCTTCCACCAGCGCTTCCCTGTCCTTGTGAACTTTTCCATCACCTCCCTGTCCTTGTCAACTTTTCCATCACTTCCCGGTCCTTGTGAACTTTTCCATCACTTCCCTGTCCTTGTGAACTTTGCCATCAATTCCATGTCCTTGTGAACCTTCCTCCATGTTGCGTGTCCTTGTTAACGTTCCTCTATCTTCCCTGTCCTTGCGAACCTTCCTCTATCTTCCCTGTCCTTGTGAACCATCCTACAAAACTTCCCTGTCCTTGTGAACTTTTCCATCACTTCCCTGTCCTTGTGAACCTTCCTCCATCACTTCCCTGTCCTTGTTAACCTTCCTCCAGCACTTCCCTGTCCTTGTGAACTTTTCCATCACTTCCCTGTCCTTGTGAACCTTCCTCCAGCACTTCCCTGTCCTTGTGAACCTTACACCAGCGCTTCCCTGTCCTTGTTAAACTTCCTCCAGCACTTCTCTGTCCTTGTGAACCTTCCTCCATCTTCCCTGTCCTTGTGAAACTTCCTCCATCTTCCCTATCCTTGTGAACCTTTCTCTATCTTCCCTGCCCTTCTGAAACTTCCTCCAGCACTTCCCTGTCCTTGTGAACCATCCACCAGCACTTCCCTGTCATTGCACAGCTTCCTCCAGCACTTCCCTGTCCTTGTGAACCTTCCACCAGCGCTTCCCTGTCCTTGTGAACCTTCCTCCAGCACTTCCCTGTCCTTGTGAACTTTTCCATCACGTCCCTGTCCTTGTGAACGTTCCTCCAGCGCTTCCCTGACCTTGTGAACTTTTCCATCAATTCCCTGTCCTTGTGAACCTCCCTCCAGCCCGTCCCTGTTCTTGTGAACCTTCCTCCATCTTCCCTGTCCCTGTGAACCTTCCTCTATCTTCCCTGTCCTTCTGAAACTTGCTCCAGCACTTCCCTGTCCTTGTGAACTTTTCCAACGCTTCCCTGTCCTTGTGAACCTTCCTCCAGCACTTTCCTGTCCTTGTGAACCTTCCTCCATCTTCCCTGTCCTTGTGAAACTTCCTCCATCTTCCCTGTCCTACTGAACTTCCTCCAGTGCATCCCTGTCCTTGAGAACCTTCCTCCATCACTTCCCTGTATTGGGAACTTTTCCATCACTTCCCTGTCCTTGTGAACATTTCCATCACTTCCCTGTCCTTGTGAACTTTTCCATCAATTCCCTGTCCTTGTGAACCTCCCTCCAGCCCGTCCCTGTTCTTGTGAACCTTCCTCCATCTTCCCTGTCCTTGTGAACCTTCCTCCATCTTCCCTGTCCTTGCGAACCTTCCTCTATCTTCCCTGTCCTTGTGAACCTTCCTACAAAACTTCCCTGTTGTTGTGAAGCTTTCTCCAGCACTTCCCTATCCTTGTATCCTTCCACCAGCGCTTCCCTGTCCTTGTGAACCTCACTCCAGCACTTCCCTGTTCTTGTGAACTTTTCCATACTTCCCTGTCCTTGGCAACCTTCCGCCAGCACTTCCCTGTCCTTGAGAACCTCCCTCCAGCAATTCCCTGCCGTTGTGAACTTTTCCATCACTTCCCTGACCTTGTGAACTTTTCCATCACCTCCCTGTCCTTGTGAACCTTCCACCATCACTTCCCTGTCCTTGTGAACCTTCCACTATCACTTCCCCGTCTTTGGGAACTTTTCCATCATTCCCCTGTCCTTGTGAACATTCCTCCAGCACTTCCCTGCCCTTGTGAACTTTTCCATCACTTCCCTGACACTTGTGAACTTTTCCATCACCTCCCTGTCCTTGTGAACCTTCCACCATCACTTCCCTGTCCTAGTGAACCTTCCACCATCACTTCCCTGTCCTTGGGAACTTTTCCATCATTCCCCTGTCCTCGTGAACATTCCTCCAGCGCTTCCCTGTCCTTGTGAACTTTTCCATCACTTCCCTGTCCTTGTCAACTTTTCCTTCAATTCCCTGTCCTTGTGAACCTTCCTCCAGCACATCCCTGTCCTTGTGAACCTTCCTCAATCTTGACTGTCCTTGTGAACATTCCTCTATCTTCCCTGTCCTTGTGAACCTTCCACCAGCGCTTCCCTGTCCTTGTGAACTTTTCCATCACCTCCCTGTCCTTGTCAACTTTTCCATCACTTCCCGGTCCTTGTGAACTTTTCCATCACTTCCCTGTCCTTGTGAACTTTGCCATCAATTCCATGTCCTTGTGAACCTTCCTCCATGTTGCGTGTCCTTGTTAACGTTCCTCTATCTTCCCTGTCCTTGCGAACCTTCCACTATCTTCCCTGTCCTTGTGAACCATCCTACAAAACTTCCCTGTCCTTGTGAACTTTTCCATCACTTCCCTGTCCTTGTGAACCTTCCTCCATCACTTCCCTGTCCTTGTTAACCTTCCTCCAGCACTTCCCTGTCCTTGTGAACTTTTCCATCACTTCCCTGTCCTTGTGAACCTTCCTCCAGCACTTCCCTGTCCTTGTGAACCTTACACCAGCGCTTCCCTGTCCTTGTTAAACTTCCTCCAGCACTTCTCTGTCCTTGTGAACCTTCCTCCAGCACTTCCCTGTCCTTGTGAACCTTCCTCCATCTTCCCTGTCCTTGTGAAACTTCCTCCATCTTCCCTATCCTTGTGAACCTTCCTCTATCTTCCCTGCCCTTCTGAAACTTCCTCCAGCACTTCCCTGTCCTTGTGAACCATCCACCAGCACTTCCCTGTCATTGCACAGCTTCCTCCAGCCCTTCCCTGTCCTTGTGAACCTTCCACCAGCGCTTCCCTGTCCTTGTGAACCTTCCTCCAGCACTTCCCTGTCCTTGTGAACTTTTCCATCACGTCCCTGTCCTTGTGAACGTTACTCCAGCGCTTCCCTGTCTTTGTGAACTTTTCCATTACTTCCCTGTCCTTGTGAACTTTCCTCCAGCACTTCCCTGTCCTTGTGAACATTCCTCCATCTTCCCTGTCCTAGTGAACTTCCACCAGCGCTTCCCTGTCCTTGTGAACCTCACTCCAGCACTTCCCTGTTCTTGTGAACTTTTCCATACTTCCCTGTCCTTGGCAACCTTCCGCCAGCACTTCCCTGTCCTTGAGAACCTCCCTCCAGCAATTCCCTGCCGTTGTGAACTTTTCCATCACTTCCCTGACCTTGTGAACTTTTCCATCACCTCCCTGTCCTTGTGAACCTTCCACCATCACTTCCCTGTCCTTGTGAACCTTCCACTATCACTTCCCCGTCTTTGGGAACTTTTCCATCATTCCCCTGTCCTTGTGAACATTCCTCCAGCACTTCCCTGCCCTTGTGAACTTTTCCATCACTTCCCTGACACTTGTGAACTTTTCCATCACCTCCCTGTCCTTGTGAACCTTCCACCATCACTTCCCTGTCCTAGTGAACCTTCCACCATCACTTCCCTGTCCTTGGGAACTTTTCCATCATTCCCCTGTCCTCGTGAACATTCCTCCAGCGCTTCCCTGTCCTTGTGAACTTTTCCATCACTTCCCTGTCCTTGTCAACTTTTCCTTCAATTCCCTGTCCTTGTGAACCTTCCTCCAGCACATCCCTGTCCTTGTGAACCTTCCTCAATCTTGACTGTCCTTGTGAACATTCCTCTATCTTCCCTGTCCTTGTGAACCTTCCACCAGCGCTTCCCTGTCCTTGTGAACTTTTCCATCACCTCCCTGTCCTTGTCAACTTTTCCATCACTTCCCGGTCCTTGTGAACTTTTCCATCACTTCCCTGTCCTTGTGAACTTTGCCATCAATTCCATGTCCTTGTGAACCTTCCTCCATGTTGCGTGTCCTTGTTAACGTTCCTCTATCTTCCCTGTCCTTGCGAACCTTCCACTATCTTCCCTGTCCTTGTGAACCATCCTACAAAACTTCCCTGTCCTTGTGAACTTTTCCATCACTTCCCTGTCCTTGTGAACCTTCCTCCATCACTTCCCTGTCCTTGTTAACCTTCCTCCAGCACTTCCCTGTCCTTGTGAACTTTTCCATCACTTCCCTGTCCTTGTGAACCTTCCTCCAGCACTTCCCTGTCCTTGTGAACCTTACACCAGCGCTTCCCTGTCCTTGTTAAACTTCCTCCAGCACTTCTCTGTCCTTGTGAACCTTCCTCCAGCACTTCCCTGTCCTTGTGAACCTTCCTCCATCTTCCCTGTCCTTGTGAAACTTCCTCCATCTTCCCTATCCTTGTGAACCTTCCTCTATCTTCCCTGCCCTTCTGAAACTTCCTCCAGCACTTCCCTGTCCTTGTGAACCATCCACCAGCACTTCCCTGTCATTGCACAGCTTCCTCCAGCACTTCCCTGTCCTTGTGA
The DNA here is from genome assembly GCF_030144855.1 of Hypanus sabinus. Taxonomy (NCBI): domain Eukaryota; kingdom Metazoa; phylum Chordata; class Chondrichthyes; order Myliobatiformes; family Dasyatidae; genus Hypanus; species Hypanus sabinus. The sequence continues at coordinate 8,328,578 of NC_082729.1, read as the reverse complement.
ACCTTCCACCAGCGCTTCCCTGTCCTTGTGAACCTTCCTCCAGCACTTCCCTGTCCTTGTGAACTTTTCCATCACGTCCCTGTCCTTGTGAACGTTACTCCAGCGCTTCCCTGTCTTTGTGAACTTTTCCATTACTTCCCTGTCCTTGTGAACTTTCCTCCAGCACTTCCCTGTCCTTGTGAACATTCCTCCATCTTCCCTGTCCTAGTGAACTTCCTCCAGTGCTTCCCTGTCCTTGTGAACCTTCCTCCAACGCATCCCTGTCCTTGTGAAACTTCCTCCAGAGCTTCCCTGTCCTTGTGAACATTCCTCCAGCACTTCCCTGTCCTTGTGAACATTCCTTCATCTTCCCTGTCCTACTGAACTTCCTCCAGCGCTTCCCTGTCCTTGAGAACCTTCCTCCATCACTTCCCTGTATTTTGAACATTTCCATCACTTCCCTGTCCTTGTGAACATTTCCATCACTTCCCTGTCCTTGTGAACTTTTCCATCAATTCCCTGTCCTTGTGAACCTCCCTCCAGCCCGTCCCTGTCCTTGTGAACCTTCCTCCATCTTCCCTGTCCTTGTGAACCTTCCACCATCTTCCCTGTCCTTGTGAACCTTCCTACATATCTTCCCTGTTGTTGTGAAGCTTTCTCCAGCACTTCCCTATCCCTGTGAACCTTCCACCAGCGCTTCCCTGTCCTTGTGAACCTCACTCCAGCACTTCCCTGTTCTTGTGAACTTTTCCATCACTTCCCTGTCCTTGGCAACCTTCCGCCAGCACTTCCCTATCCTTGAGAACCTCCCTCCAGCACTTCCCTGCCCTTGTGAAATTTTCCATCACTTCCCTGACCTTGTGAACTTTTCCATCACCTCCCTGTCCTTGTGAACCTTCCACCATCACTTCCCTGTCCTTGTGAACCTTCCACCATCACTTCCCTGTCCTTGGGAACTTTTCCATCATTCCCCTGTCCTTGTGAACATTCCTCCAGCGTTTCCCTGTCCTTGTGAACTTTTCCATCACTTCCCTATCCTTGTGAACCTTCCACCAGCGCTTCCCTGTCCTTGTGAACCTCACTCCAGCACTTCCCTGTTCTTGTGAACTTTTCCATCACTTCCCTGTCCTTGGCAACCTTCCGCCAGCACTTCCCTATCCTTGAGAACCTCCCTCCAGCACTTCCCTGCCCTTGTGATATTTTCCATCACTTCCCTGACCTTGTGAACTTTTCCATCAACTCCCTGTCCTTGTGAACCTTCCACCATCACTTCCCTGTCCTTGTGAACCTTCCACCATCACTTCCCTGTCCTTGGGAACTTTTCCATCATTCCCCTGTCCTTGTGAACATTCCTCCAGCGTTTCCCTGTCCTTGTGAACTTTTCCATCACTTCCCTGTCCTTGTCAACTTTTCCTTCAATTCCCTGTCCTTGTGAACCTTCCTCAATCTTGACTGTCCTTGTGAACTTTCCTCTATCTTCCCTGTCCTTGTGAACCTTCCACCAGCGCTTCCCTGTCCTTGTGAACTTTTCCATCACTTCCCTGTCCTTGTGAACTTTTCCATCACTTCCCTGTCCTTGTGAACTTTGCCATCAATTCCTTGTCCTTGTGAACCTTCCTCCAGCACTTCCCTGTCCTTGTGAACCTTCCTCCATCTTCCCTGTCCTTGTGAAACTTCCTCCATCTTCCCTGTCCTTGTGAACCTTCCTCTATCTTCCCTGCCCTTCTGAAACTTCCTCCAGCACTTCCCTGTCCTTGTGAACCATCCACCAGCACTTCCCTGTCATTGCACAGCTTCCTCCAGCACTTCCCTGTCCTTGTGAACCTTCCACCAGCGCTTCCCTGTCCTTGTGAACCTTCCTCCAGCACTTCCCTGTCCTTGTGAACTTTTCCATTACTTCCCTGTCCTTGTGAACTTTCCTCCAGCACTTCCCTGACCTTGTGAACATTCCTCCATCTTCCCTGTCCTAGTGAACTTCCTCCAGTGCTTCCCTGTCCTTGTGAACCTTCCTCCAACGCATCCCTGTCCTTGTGAAACTTCCTCCAGAGCTTCCCTGTCCTTGTGAACCTCCCTCCAGCCCGTCCCTGTCCTTGTGAACCTTCTTCCATCTTCCCTGTCCTTGTGAACCTTCCACCATCTTCCCTGTCCTTGTGAACCTTCCTACAAATCTTCCCTGTTGTTGTGAAGCTTTCTCCAGCACTTCCCTATCCTTGTGAACCTTCCACCAGCGCTTCCCTGTCCTTGTGAACCTCACTCCAGCACTTCCCTGTTCTTGTGAACTTTTCCATCACTTCCCTGTCCTTGGCAACCTTCCGCCAGCACTTCCCTATCCTTGAGAACCTCCCTCCAGCACTTCCCTGCCCTTGTGAAATTTTCCATCACTTCCCTGACCTTGTGAACTTTTCCATCACCTCCCTGTCCTTGTGAACCTTCCACCATCACTTCCCTGTCCTTGTGAACCTTCCACCATCACTTCCCTGTCCTTGGGAACTTTTCCATCATTCCCCTGTCCTTGTGAACATTCCTCCAGCGTTTCCCTGTCCTTGTGAACTTTTCCATCACTTCCCTGTCCTTGTCAACTTTTCCTTCAATTCCCTGTCCTTGTGAACCTTCCTCAATCTTGACTGTCCTTGTGAACTTTCCTCTATCTTCCCTGTCCTTGTGAACCTTCCACCAGCGCTTCCCTGTCCTTGTGAACTTTTCCATCACTTCCCTATCCTTGTGAACTTTTCCATCACTTCCCTGTCCTTGTGAACTTTGCCATCAATTCCTTGTCCTTGTGAACCTTCCTCCAGCACTTCCCTGTCCTTGTGAACCTTCCTCCATCTTCCCTGTCCTTGTGAAACTTCCTCCATCTTCCCTGTCCTTGTGAACCTTCTTCTATCTTCCCTGCCCTTCTGAAACTTCCTCCAGCACTTCCCTGTCCTTGTGAACCATCCACCAGCACTTCCCTGTCATTGCACAGCTTCCTCCAGCACTTCCCTGTCCTTGTGAACCTTCCACCAGCGCTTCCCTGTCCTTGTGAACCTTCCTCCAGCACTTCCCTGTCCTTGTGAACTTTTCCATCACGTCCCTGTCCTTGTGAACCTTCCTCCAGCGCTTCCCTGTCTTTGTGAACTTTTCCATTACTTCCCTGTCCTTGTGAACTTTCCTCCAGCACTTCCCTGACCTTGTGAACATTCCTCCATCTTCCCTGTCCTAGTGAACTTCCTCCAGTGCTTCCCTGTCCTTGTGAACCTTCCTCCAACGCATCCCTGTCCTTGTGAAACTTCCTCCAGAGCTTCCCTGTCCTTGTGAACCTCCCTCCAGCCCGTCCCTGTCCTTGTGAACCTTCCTCCATCTTCCCTGTCCTTGTGAACCTTCCACCATCTTCCCTGTCCTTGTGAACCTTCCTACAAATCTTCCCTGTTGTTGTGAAGCTTTCTCCAGCACTTCCCTATCCTTGTGAACCTTCCACCAGCTCTTCCCTGTCCTTGTGAACCTCACTCCAGCACTTCCCTGTTCTTGTGAACTTTTCCATCACTTCCCTGTCCTTGGCAACCTTCCGCCAGCACTTCCCTATCCTTGAGAACCTCCCTCCAGCACTTCCCTGCCCTTGTGAAATTTTCCATCACTTCCCTGACCTTGTGAACTTTTCCATCACCTCCCTGTCCTTGTGAACCTTCCACCATCACTTCCCTGTCCTTGTGAACCTTCCACCATCACTTCCCTGTCCTTGGGAACTTTTCCATCATTCCCCTGTCCTTGTGAACATTCCTCCAGCGTTTCCCTGTCCTTGTGAACTTTTCCATCACTTCCCTGTCCTTGTCAACTTTTCCTTCAATTCCCTGTCCTTGTGAACCTTCCTCAATCTTGACTGTCCTTGTGAACTTTCCTCTATCTTCCCTGTCCTTGTGAACCTTCCACCAGCGCTTCCCTGTCCTTGTGAACTTTTCCATCACTTCCCTATCCTTGTGAACTTTTCCATCACTTCCCTGTCCTTGTGAACTTTGCCATCAATTCCTTGTCCTTGTGAACCTTCCTCCAGCACTTCCCTGTCCTTGTGAACCTTCCTCCATCTTCCCTGTCCTTGTGAAACTTCCTCCATCTTCCCTGTCCTTGTGAACCTTCCTCTATCTTCCCTGCCCTTCTGAAACTTCCTCCAGCACTTCCCTGTCCTTGTGAACCATCCACCAGCACTTCCCTGTCATTGCACAGCTTCCTCCAGCACTTCCCTGTCCTTGTGAACCTTCCACCAGCGCTTCCCTGTCCTTGTGAACCTTCCTCCAGCACTTCCCTGTCCTTGTGAACTTTTCCATCACGTCCCTGTCCTTGTGAACCTTCCTCCAGCGCTTCCCTGTCTTTGTGAACTTTTCCATTACTTCCCTGTCCTTGTGAACTTTCCTCCAGCACTTCCCTGTCCTTGTGAACATTCCTCCATCTTCCCTGTCCTAGTGAACTTCCTCCAGTGCTTCCCTGTCCTTGTGAACCTTCCTCCAACGCATCAATGTCCTTGTGAAACTTCCTCCAGAGCTTCCCTGTCCTTGTGAACATTCCTCCAGCACTTCCCTGTCCTTGTGAACATTCCTTCATCTTCCCTGTCCTACTGAACTTCCTCCAGCGCTTCCCTGTCCTTGAGAACCTTCCTCCATCACTTCCCTGTATTGGGAACATTTCCATCACTTCCCTGTCCTTGTGAACATTTCCAGCACTTCCCTGTCCTTGTGAACCTTCCACCAGCGCTTCCCTGTCCTTGTGAACCTTCCTCCAGCACTTCCCTGTCCTTGTGAACTTTTCCATCACGTCCCTGTCCTTGTGAACCTTCCTCCAGCGCTTCCCTGTCTTTGTGAACTTTTCCATTACTTCCCTGTCCTTGTGAACTTTCCTCCAGCACTTCCCTGACCTTGTGAACATTCCTCCATCTTCCCTGTCCTAGTGAACTTCCTCCAGTGCTTCCCTGTCCTTGTGAACCTTCCTCCAACGCATCCCTGTCCTTGTGAAACTTCCTCCAGAGCTTCCCTGTCCTTGTGAACCTCCCTCCAGCCCGTCCCTGTCCTTGTGAACCTTCCTCCATCTTCCCTGTCCTTGTGAACCTTCCACCATCTTCCCTGTCCTTGTGAACCTTCCTACAAATCTTCCCTGTTGTTGTGAAGCTTTCTCCAGCACTTCCCTATCCTTGTGAACCTTCCACCAGCGCTTCCCTGTCCTTGTGAACCTCACTCCAGCACTTCCCTGTTCTTGTGAACTTTTCCATCACTTCCCTGTCCTTGGCAACCTTCCGCCAGCACTTCCCTATCCTTGAGAACCTCCCTCCAGCACTTCCCTGCCCTTGTGAAATTTTCCATCACTTCCCTGACCTTGTGAACTTTTCCATCACCTCCCTGTCCTTGTGAACCTTCCACCATCACTTCCCTGTCCTTGTGAACCTTCCACCATCACTTCCCTGTCCTTGGGAACTTTTCCATCATTCCCCTGTCCTTGTGAACATTCCTCCAGCGTTTCCCTGTCCTTGTGAACTTTTCCATCACTTCCCTGTCCTTGTCAACTTTTCCTTCAATTCCCTGTCCTTGTGAACCTTCCTCAATCTTGACTGTCCTTGTGAACTTTCCTCTATCTTCCCTGTCCTTGTGAACCTTCCACCAGCGCTTCCCTGTCCTTGTGAACTTTTCCATCACTTCCCTATCCTTGTGAACTTTTCCATCACTTCCCTGTCCTTGTGAACTTTGCCATCAATTCCTTGTCCTTGTGAACCTTCCTCCAGCACTTCCCTGTCCTTGTGAACCTTCCTCCATCTTCCCTGTCCTTGTGAAACTTCCTCCATCTTCCCTGTCCTTGTGAACCTTCCTCTATCTTCCCTGCCCTTCTGAAACATCCTCCAGCACTTCCCTGTCCTTGTGAACCATCCACCAGCACTTCCCTGTCATTGCACAGCTTCCTCCAGCACTTCCCTGTCCTTGTGAACCTTCCACCAGCGCTTCCCTGTCCTTGTGAACCTTCCTCCAGCACTTCCCTGTCCTTGTGAACTTTTCCATCACGTCCCTGTCCTTGTGAACCTTCCTCCAGCGCTTCCCTGTCTTTGTGAACTTTTCCATTACTTCCCTGTCCTTGTGAACTTTCCTCCAGCACTTCCCTGTCCTTGTGAACATTCCTCCATCTTCCCTGTCCTAGTGAACTTCCTCCAGTGCTTCCCTGTCCTTGTGAACCTTCCTCCAACGCATCCCTGTCCTTGTGAAACTTCCTCCAGAGCTTCCCTGTCCTTGTGAACATTCCTCCAGCACTTCCCTGTCCTTGTGAACAGTCCTTCATCTTCCCTGTCCTACTGAACTTCCTCCAGCGCTTCCCTGTCCTTGAGAACCTTCCTCCATCACTTCCCTGTATTGGGAACATTTCCATCACTTCCCTGTCCTTGTGAACATTTCCATCACTTCCCTGTCCTTGTGAACTTTTCCATCAATTCCCTGTCCTTGTGAACCTCCCTCCAGCCCGTCCCTGTCCTTGTGAAACTTCCTCCATCTTCCCTGTCCTTGTGAACCTTCCACCATCTTCCCTGTCCTTGCGAACCTTCCTCTATCTTTCCTGTCCTTGTGAACCTTCCTACAAAACTTCCCTGTTGTTGTGAAGCTTTCTCCAGCACTTCCCTATCCTTGTGAACCTTCCACCAGTGCTTCCCTGTCCTTGTGAACCTCACTCCAGCACTTCCCTGTCCTTGTGAACTTTTCCATCACGTCCCTGTCCTTGTGAACCTTCCTCCAGCGCTTCCCTGTCTTTGTGAACTTTTCCATTACTTCCCTGACCTTGTGAACTTTCCTCCAGCACTTCCCTGTCCTTGTGAACATTCCTCCATCTTCCCTGTCCTAGTGAACTTCCTCCAGTGCTTCCCTGTCCTTGTGAACCTTCCTCCAACGCATCCCTGTCCTTGTGAAACTTCCTCCAGAGCTTCCCTGTCCTTGTGAACATTCCTCCAGCACTTCCCTGTCCTTGTGAACATTCCTTCATCTTCCCTGTCCTACTGAACTTCCTCCAGCGCTTCCCTGTCCTTGAGAACCTTCCTCCATCACTTCCCTGTATTGGGAACATTTCCATCACTTCCCTGTCCTTGTGAACATTTCCATCACTTCCCTGTCCTTGTGAACTTTTCCATCAATTCACTGTCCTTGTGAACCTCCCTCCAGCCCGTCCCTGTCCTTGTGAACCTTCCTCCATCTTCCCTGTCCTTGTGAACCTTCCACCATCTTCCCTGTCCTTGCGAACCTTCCTCTATCTTCCCTGTCCTTGTGAACCTTCCTACAAAACTTCCCTGTTGTTGTGAAGCTTTCTCCAGCACTTCCCTATCCTTGTGAACCTTCCACCAGTGCTTCCCTGTCCTTGTGAACCTCACTCCAGCACTTCCCTGTTCTTGTGAACTTTTCCATCACTTCCCTGTCCTTGGCAACCTTCCGCCAGCACTTCCCTATCCTTGAGAACCTCCCTCCAGCACTTCCCTGCCCTTGTGAAATTTTCCATCACTTCCCTGACCTTGTGAACTTTTCCATCACCTCCCTGTCCTTGTGAACCTTCCACCATCACTTCCCTGTCCTTGTGAACCTTCCACCATCATTCCCCTGTCCTTGTGAACATTCCTCCAGCGTTTCCCTGTCCTTGTGAACTTTTCCATCACTTCCCTGTCCTTGTCAACTTTTCCTTCAATTCCCTGTCCTTGTGAACCTTCCTCAATCTTGACTGTCCTTGTGAACTTTCCTCTATCTTCCCTGTCCTTGTGAACCTTCCACCAGCGCTTCCCTGTCCTTGTGAACTTTTCCATCACTTCCCTGTCCTTGTGAACTTTTCCATCACTTCCCTGTCCTTGTGAACTTTGCCATCAATTCCTTGTCCTTGTGAACCATCCTCCAGCGCTTCCCTGTCCTTGTGAACTTCCTCCAGCGCTTCCCTGTCCTTGTGAACCTTGCTCCATCTTCCCTGTCCGTGTGAACCTTCCTCCAGCGTTTTCATGTCCATGTGAACCTTCCTCCAGCACTTTCCTGTCCTTGTGAACCTTCCTCCAGTGATTCCCTGTCCTTGTGAACCTTCCTCCATCACTTCCCTATCCTTGTAAATCTTCCTCCAGCACTTCCTTATCCTTGTGAACATTTCCAGCACTTCCCTGTCCCTGTGAACTTTTCCATCACTTCCCTGTCCTTGTGAACCGTCCTCCAACACATCCCTGTCCTTGTGAACCTTCCTCCATCTCTTCCCTGTCCTTGTGAACATTCCTCCATCTTCCCTGTCCTTGTGAAACTTACTCCATCTTCCCTGTCCTTGGGAACTTTTCCATCACTTCCCTGTCCTTGTGAACCTTCCTCCAGCACATCCCTGTCCTTGTGAAACTTCCTCCATCACTACCCTGTCCTTGTAAACCTTCCTCCAGCACTACCCTGTCCTTGTAAACCGTCCTCCAGCACTTCCCTGTCCTTGTGAACTTTTCCATCACTTCCCTGTCCTTGTGAACCTTCCTCCATCACATCCCTGTCCTTGTGAACCTTCCTCCATCTCTTCCCTGTCCTTGTGAACATTCCTCCACCTTCCCTGTCCTTGTGAAACTTTCTCCATCTTCCCTGTCCTTGGGAACTTTTCCATCACTTCCCTGTCCTTGTGAACCTTCCTCCATCACTTCCCTGTCCTTGTGAACCTTCCTCCATCTTCCCTGTCCTTGGGAACTTTTCCATCACTTCCCTGTCCTTGGGAACCTTCCTCCATCACTTCCCTGTCCTTGTGAACTTTTCCATCACGTCCCTGTCCTTGTGAACCTTCCTCCATCACTTCCCTGTATTGGGAACTTTTCCATCACTTCCCTGTCCTTGTGAACATTTCCATCACTTCCCTGTCCTTGTGAACTTTTCCATCAATTCCCTGTCCTTGTGAACCTCCCTCCAGCCCGTCCCTGTTCTTGTGAACCTTCCTCCATCTTCCCTGTCCCTGTTAACCTTCCTCTATCTTCCCTGTCCTTCTGAAACTTGCTCCAGCACTTCCCTGTCCTTGTGAACTTTTCCAACGCTTCCCTGTCCTTGTGAACCTTCCTCCAGCACTTTTCTGTCCTTGTGAACCTTCCTCCATCTTCCCTGTCCTTGTGAAACTTCCTCCATCTTCCCTGTCCTACTGAACTTCCTTCAGTGCATCCCTGTCCTTGAGAACCTTCCTCCATCACTTCCCTGTATTGGGAACTTTTCCATCACTTCCCTGTCCTTGTGAACATTTCCATCACTTCCCTGTCCTTGTGAACTTTTCCATCAATTCCCTGTCCTTGTGAACCTCCCTCCAGCCCTTTCCCTGTTCTTGTGAACATTCCTCCATCTTCCCTGTCCTTGCGAACCTTCCTCTATCTTCCCTGTCCTTGTGAACCTTCCTACAAAACTTCCCTGTTGTTGTGAAGCTTTCTCCAGCACTTCCCTATCCTTGTGAACCTTCCACCAGCGCTTCCCTGTCCTTGTGAACCACACTCCAGCACTTCCCTGTTCTTGTGAACTTTTCCATACTTCCCTGTCCTTGGCAACCTTCCGCCAGCACTTCCCTGTCCTTGAGAACCTCCCTCCAGCACTTCCCTGCCGTTGTGAACTTTTCCATCACTTCCCTGACCTTGTGAACTTTTCCATCACCTCCCTGTCCTTGTGAACCTTCCACCATCACTTCCCTGTCCTTGTGAACCTTCCACCATCACTTCCCTGTCCTTGGGAACTTTTCCATCATTCCCCTGTCCTTGTGAACATTCCTCCAGTGCTTCCCTGCCCTTGTGAACTTTTCCATCACGTCCCTGTCCTTGTGAACCTTCCACCATCACTTCCCCATCTTTGGGAACTTTTCCATCATTCCCCTGTTCTTGTGAACATTCCTCCAGCGCTTCCCTGCCCTTGTGAACTTTTCCATCACGTCCCTGTCCTTGTGAACCTTCCACCAGCACTTCCCTGTCCTTGTGAACCTTCAACCATCACTTCCCTGTCCTTGGGAACTTTTCCATCATTCCCCTGACCTTGTGAACATTCCTCCAGCGCTTCCCTGTCCTTGTGAACTTTTCCATCACTTCCCTGTCCTTGTCAACTTTTCCTTCAATTCCCTGTCCTTGTGAACCTTCCTCCAGCACATCCCTGTCCTTGTGAACCTTCCTCAATCTTGACTGTCCTTGTGAACATTCCTCTATCTTCCCTGTCCTTGTGAACCTTCCACCAGCGCTTCCCTGTCCTTGTGAACTTTTCCATCACCTCCCTGTCCTTGTCAACTTTTCCATCACTTCCCGATCCTTGTGAACTTTTCCATCACTTGCCTGTCCTTGTGAACCTTCCTCCATCACTTCCCTGTCCTTGTTAACCTTCCTCCAGCACTTCCCTGTCCTTGTGAACTTTTCCATCACTTCCCTGTCCTTGTGAACCTTCCTCCAGCACTTCCCTGTCCTTGTGAAACTTCCTCCATCTTCCCTGTCCTTGTGAAACTTCCTCCATCTTCCCTGTCCTTGTGAACCTTCCTCTATCTTCCCTGCCCTTCTGAAACTTCCTCCAGCACTTCCCTGTCCTTGTGAACCATCCACCAGCACTTCCCTGTCATTGCACAGCTTCCTCCAGCACTTCCCTGTCCTTGTGAACCTTCCACCAGCGCTTCCCTGTCCTTGTGAACCTTCCTCCAGCACTTCCCTGTCCTTGTGAACTTTTCCATCACGTCCCTGTCCTTGTGAACCTTCCTCCAGCGCTTCCCTGTCTTTGTGAACTTTTCCATTACTTCCCTGTCCTTGTGAACTTTCCTCCAGCAATTCCCTGTCCTTGTGAACATTCCTCCATCTTACCTGTCCTAGTGAACTTCCTCCAGTGCTTCCCTGTCCTTGTGAACCTTCCTCCAACGCTTCCCTGTCCTTGTGAAACTTCCTCCAGAGCTTCCCTGTCCTTGTGAACTTTCCTCCAGCACTTCCCTGTCCTTGAGAACATTCCTTCATCTTCCCTGTCCTACTGAACTTCCTCCAGCGCTTCCATGTCCTTGAGAACCTTCCTCCATCACTTCTCTGTATTGGGAACATTTCCATCACTCCCCTGTCCTTGTGAACATTTCCAGCACTTCCCTGTCCTTGTGAACCTTCCACCAGCGCTTCCCTGTCCTTGTGAACCTTCCTCCAGCACTTCCCTGTCCTTGTGAACTTTTCCATCACGTCCCTGTCCTTGTGAACCTTCCTCCAGCGCTTCCCTGTCTTTGTGAACTTTTCCATTACTTCCCTGTCCTTGTGAACTTCCTCCAGCACTTTCCTGTCCTTCTGAACCTTCCTCCAGCACTTCTCTGTCCTTGTGAACCTTCCTCCATCACTTCCCTGTCCTTGTGAACTTTTCCAATGCTTCCCTGTCCTTGTGAACCTTCCTCCAGCACTTCCCTGTCCTTGTGAACCTTCCTCCATCTTCCCTGTCCTTGTGAAACTTCCTCCATCTTCCCTGTCCTTGTGAACCTTCCTCCAGCACTTCCCTGTCCTTGTGAACCTCACTCCAGCACTTCCCTGTCCTTGTGAACTTTTCCATCACTTCCCTGTCCTTGTGAACCTTCCACCATCACTTCACAGTCCTTGGGAACTTTTCCATCACTCCCCTGTCCTTGTGAACCTTCCTCCATCACTTCCCTGTCGTTGTCAACTTTTCCATCAATTCCCTGTCATTTTGATATTTCCTCCAGCACTTCCCTGTCCTTGTGAACCTTCCTGAATCTTGACTGTCCTTGTGAACGTTCCTCTATCTTCCCTGTCCTTGTGAACCTTCCTCCAAAACTTCCGTCGTAGTGAACCTTCCTGCAAAACTTCTCTGTCGTTGCAAAGCTTCCTCCAGCACTTCCCTGTCCTTGTGAACCTTCCACCAGCGCTTCCCTATCCTTGTGAACCTTCCTCCAGCACTTCCCTGTCCTTGTGAACTTTTCCATCACGTCCCTGTCCTTGTGAACCTTCCTCCAGCGCTTCCCTGTCTTTGTCAACTTTTCCGTTACTTCCCTGTCCTTGTGAACTTTCCTCCAGCACTTCCCTGTCCTTGTGAACATTCCTCCATCTTCCCTGTCCTAGTGAACTTCCTCCAGTGCTTCCCTGTCCTTGTGAACCTTCCTACAACGCTTCCCTGTCCTTGTGAAACTTCCTCCATCTTCCCTGTCCTACTGAACTTCCTCCAGTGCATCCCTGTCCTTGTGAACCTCCCTCCAGCCCGTCCCTGTTCTTGTGAACCTTCCTCCATCTTCCCTGTCCTTGTGAACCTTCCTCCATCTTCCCTGTCCTTGCGAACCTTCCTCTATCTTCCCTGTCCTTGTGAACCTTCCTACAAAACTTCCCTGTTGTTGTGAAGCTTTCTCCAGCACATCCCTATCCTTGTGAACCTTCCACCAGCGCTTCCCTGTCCTTGTGAACCTCACTCCAGCACTTCCCTGTTCTTGTGAACTTTTCCATACTTCCCTGTCCTTGGCAACCTTCCGCCAGCACTTCCCTCTCCTTGAGAACCTCCCTCCAGCACTTCCCTGCCGTTGTGAACTTTTCCATCACTTCCCTGACCTTGTGAACTTTTCCATCACCTCCCTGTCCTTGTGAACCTTCCACCATCACTTCCCTGTCCTTGTGAACCTTCCACTATCACTTCCCAGTCTTTGGGAACTTTTCCATCATTCCCCTGTCCTTGTGAACATTCCTCCAGCACTTCCCTGCCCTTGTGAACTTTTCCATCACTTCCCTGACACTTGTGAACTTTTCCATCACCTCCCTGTCCTTGTGAACCTTCCACCATCACTTCCCTGTCCTTGTGAACCTTCCACCATCACTTCCCTGTCCTTGGGAACTTTTCCATCATTCCCCTGTCCTTGTGAACATTCCTCCAGCGCTTCCCTGTCCTTGTGAACTTTTCCATCACTTCCCTGTCCTTGTCAACTTTTCCTTCAATTCCCTGTCCTTGTGAACCTTCCTCCAGCACATCCCTGTCCTTGTGAACCTTCCTCAATCTTGACTGTCCTTGTGAACATTCCTCTATCTTCCCTGTCCTTGTGAACCTTCCACCAGCGCTTCCCTGTCCTTGTGAACTTTTCCATCACCTCCCTGTCCTTGTCAACTTTTCCATCACTTCCCGGTCCTTGTGAACTTTTCCATCACTTCCCTGTCCTTGTGAGCTTTGCCATCAATTCCATGTCCTTGTGAACCTTCCTCCATGTTGCGTGTCCTTGTTAACGTTCCTCTATCTTCCCTGTCCTTGCGAACCTTCCTCTATCTTCCCTGTCCTTGTGAACCATCCTACAAAACTTCCCTGTCCTTGTGAACTTTTCCATCACTTCCCTGTCCTTGTGAACCTTCCTCCATCACTTCCCTGTCCTTGTTAACCTTCCTCCAGCACTTCCCTGTCCTTGTGAACTTTTCCATCACTTCCCTGTCCTTGTGAACCTTCCTCCAGCACTTCCCTGTCCTTGTGAACCTTACACCAGCGCTTCCCTGTCCTTGTTAAACTTCCTCCAGCACTTCTCTGTCCTTGTGAACATTCCTCCATCTTCCCTGTCCTAGTGAACTTCCTCCAGTGCTTCCCTGTCCTTGTGAAACTTCCTCCATCTTCCCTATCCTTGTGAACCTTCCTCTATCTTCCCTGCCCTTCTGAAACTTCCTCCAGCACTTCCCTGTCCTTGTGAACCATCCACCAGCACTTCCCAGTCATTGCACAGCTTCCTCCAGCACTTCCCTGTCCTTGTGAACCTTCCACCAGCGCTTCCCTGTCCTTGTGAACCTTCCTCCAGCACTTCCCTGTCCCTGTGAACTTTTCCATCACGTCCCTGTCCTTGTGAACGTTCCTCCAGCGCTTCCCTGTCTTTGTGAACTTTTCCATTACTTCCCTGTCTTTGTGAACTTTCCTCCAGCACTTCCCTGTCCTTGTGAACATTCCTCCATCTTCCCTGTCCTTGTGAAACTTCCTCCAGAGCTTCCCTGTCCTTGTGAACATTCCTCCAGCACTTCCCTGTCCTTGTGAACATTCCTTCATCTTCCCTGTCCTACTGAAGTTCCTCCAGCGCTTCCCTGTCCTTGAGAACCTTCCTCCATCACTTCCCTGTATTGGGAACATTTCCATCACTTCCCTGTCCTTGTGAACATTTCCATCACTTCCCTGTCCTTGTGATCTTTTCCATCAATTCCCTGTCCTTGTGAAACTCCCTCCAGCCCGTCCCTGTCCTTGTGAACCTTCCTCCATCTTCCCTGTCCTTGTGAACCTTCCACCATCTTCCCTGTCCTTGTGAACCTTCCTACAAAACTTCCCTGTTGTTGTGAAGCTTTCTCCAGCACTTCCCTATCCTTGTGAACCTTCCGCCAGCACTTCCCTATCCTTGAGAACCTCCCTCCAGCACTTCCCTGCCCTTGTGAAATTTTCCATCACTTCCCTGACCTTGTGAACTTTTCCAACACCTCCCTGTCCTTGTGAACCTTCCACCATCACTTCCCTGTCCTTGTGAACCTTCGACCATCACTTCCCTGTCCTTGGGAACTTTTCCATCATTCCCCTGTCCTTGTGAACATTCCTCCAGCGTTTCCCTGTCCTTGTGAACTTTTCCATCACTTCCCTGTCCTTGTCAACTTTTCCTTCAATTCCCTGTCCTTGTGAACCTTCCTCAATCTTGACTGTCCTTGTGAACTTTCCTCTATCTTCCCTGTCCTTGTGAACCTTCCACCATCACTTCCCCGTCTTTGGGAACTTTTCCATCATTCCCCTGTCCTTGTGAACATTCCTCCAGCACTTCCCTGCCCTTGTGAACTTTTCCATCACTTCCCTGACCTTGTGAACTTTTCCATCACCTCCCTGTACCTGTGAACCTTCCACCATCACTTCCCTGTCCTTGTGAACCTTCCACCATCACTTCCCTGCCCTTGTGAACTTTTCCATCACGTCCCTGTCCTTGTGAACCTTCCACCATCACTTCCCCGTCTTTGGGAACTTTTCCATCATTCCCCTGTTCTTGTGAACATTCCTCCAGCGCTTCCCTGTATTGGGAACATTTCCATCACTTCCCTGTCCTTGTGAACATTTCCATCACTTCCCTGTCCTTGTGATCTTTTCCATCAATTCCCTGTCCTTGTGAAACTCCCTCCAGCCCGTCCCTGTCCTTGTGAACCTTCCTCCATCTTCCCTGTCCTTGTGAACCTTCCACCATCTTCCCTGTCCTTGTGAACCTTCCTACAAAACTTCCCTGTTGTTGTGAAGCTTTCTCCAGCACTTCCCTATCCTTGTGAACCTTCCGCCAGCACTTCCCTATCCTTGAGAACCTCCCTCCAGCACTTCCCTGCCCTTGTGAAATTTTCCATCACTTCCCTGACCTTGTGAACTTTTCCATCACCTCCCTGTCCTTGTGAACCTTCCACCATCACTTCCCTGTCCTTGTGAACCTTCCACCATCACTTCCCTGTCCTTGTGAACCTTCCTCCATCACTTCCCTGTCCTTGTTAACCTTCCTCCAGCACTTCCCTGTCCTTGTGAACTTTTCCATCACTTCCCTGTCCTTGTGAACCTTCCTCCAGCACTTCCCTGTCCTTGTGAACCTTACACCAGCGCTTCCCTGTCCTTGTTAAACTTCCTCCAGCACTTCTCTGTCCTTGTGAACCTTCCTCCAGCACTTCCCTGTCCTTGTGAACCTTCCTCCATCTTCCCTGTCCTTGTGAAACTTCCTCCATCTTCCCTATCCTTGTGAACCTTCCTCTATCTTCCCTGCCCTTCTGAAACTTCCTCCAGCACTTCCCTGTCCTTGTGAACCATCCACCAGCACTTCCCAGTCATTGCACAGCTTCCTCCAGCACTTCCCTGTCCTTGTGAACCTTCCACCAGCGCTTCCCTGTCCTTGTGAACCTTCCTCCAGCACTTCCCTGTCCCTGTGAACTTTTCCATCACGTCCCTGTCCTTGTGAACGTTCCTCCAGTGCTTCCCTGTCTTTGTGAACTTTTCCATTACTTCCCTGTCCTTGTGAACTTTCCTCCAGCACTTCCCTGTCCTTGTGAACATTCCTCCATTTTCCCTGTCCTAGTGAACTTCCTCCAGTGCTTCCCTGTCCTTGTGAACCTTCCTCCAACGCATCCCTGTCCTTGTGAAACTTCCTCCAGAGCTTCCCTGTCCTTGTGAACATTCCTCCAGCACTTCCCTGTCCTTGTGAACATTCCTTCATCTTCCCTGTCCTACTGAACTTCCTCCAGCGCTTCCCTGTCCTTGAGAACCTTCCTCCATCACTTCCCTGTATTGGGAACATTTCCATCACTTCCCTGTCCTTGTGAACATTTCCATCACTTCCCTGTCCTTGTGATCTTTTCCATCAATTCCCTGTCCTTGTGAAACTCCCTCCAGCCCGTCCCTGTCCTTGTGAACCTTCCTCCATCTTCCCTGTCCTTGTGAACCTTCCACCATCTTCCCTGTCCTTGTGAACCTTCCTACAAAACTTCCCTGTTGTTGTGAAGCTTTCTCCAGCACTTCCCTATCCTTGTGAACCTTCCGCCAGCACTTCCCTATCCTTGAGAACCTCCCTCCAGCACTTCCCTGCCCTTGTGAAATTTTCCATCACTTCCCTGACCTTGTGAACTTTTCCATCACCTCCCTGTCCTTGTGAACCTTCCACCATCACTTCCCTGTCCTTGTGAACCTTCGACCATCACTTCCCTGTCCTTGGGAACTTTTCCATCATTCCCCTGTCCTTGTGAACATTCCTCCAGCGTTTCCCTGTCCTTGTGAACTTTTCCATCACTTCCCTGTCCTTGTCAACTTTTCCTTCAATTCCCTGTCCTTGTGAACCTTCCTCAATCTTGACTGTCCTTGTGAACTTTCCTCTATCTTCCCTGTCCTTGTGAACCTTCCACCATCACTTCCCCGTCTTTGGGAACTTTTCCATCATTCCCCTGTCCTTGTGAACATTCCTCCAGCACTTCCCTGCCCTTGTGAACTTTTCCATCACTTCCCTGACCTTGTGAACTTTTCCATCACCTCCCTGTACCTGTGAACCTTCCACCATCACTTCCCTGTCCTTGTGAACCTTCCACCATCACTTCCCTGCCCTTGTGAACTTTTCCATCACGTCCCTGTCCTTGTGAACCTTCCACCATCACTTCCCCGTCTTTGGGAACTTTTCCATCATTCCCCTGTTCTTGTGAACATTCCTCCAGCGCTTCCCTGTATTGGGAACATTTCCATCACTTCCCTGTCCTTGTGAACATTTCCATCACTTCCCTGTCCTTGTGATCTTTTCCATCAATTCCCTGTCCTTGTGAAACTCCCTCCAGCCCGTCCCTGTCCTTGTGAACCTTCCTCCATCTTCCCTGTCCTTGTGAACCTTCCACCATCTTCCCTGTCCTTGTGAACCTTCCTACAAAACTTCCCTGTTGTTGTGAAGCTTTCTCCAGCACTTCCCTATCCTTGTGAACCTTCCGCCAGCACTTCCCTATCCTTGAGAACCTCCCTCCAGCACTTCCCTGCCCTTGTGAAATTTTCCATCACTTCCCTGACCTTGTGAACTTTTCCATCACCTCCCTGTCCTTGTGAACCTTCCACCATCACTTCCCTGTCCTTGTGAACCTTCCACCATCACTTCCCTGTCCTTGTGAACCTTCCTCCATCACTTCCCTGTCCTTGTTAACCTTCCTCCAGCACTTCCCTGTCCTTGTGAACTTTTCCATCACTTCCCTGTCCTTGTGAACCTTCCTCCAGCACTTCCCTGTCCTTGTGAACCTTACACCAGCGCTTCCCTGTCCTTGTTAAACTTCCTCCAGCACTTCTCTGTCCTTGTGAACCTTCCTCCAGCACTTCCCTGTCCTTGTGAACCTTCCTCCATCTTCCCTGTCCTTGTGAAACTTCCTCCATCTTCCCTATCCTTGTGAACCTTCCTCTATCTTCCCTGCCCTTCTGAAACTTCCTCCAGCACTTCCCTGTCCTTGTGAACCATCCACCAGCACTTCCCAGTCATTGCACAGCTTCCTCCAGCACTTCCCTGTCCTTGTGAACCTTCCACCAGCGCTTCCCTGTCCTTGTGAACCTTCCTCCAGCACTTCCCTGTCCCTGTGAACTTTTCCATCACGTCCCTGTCCTTGTGAACGTTCCTCCAGCGCTTCCCTGTCTTTGTGAACTTTTCCATTACTTCCCTGTCCTTGTGAACTTTCCTCCAGCACTTCCCTGTCCTTGTGAACATTCCTCCATCTTCCCTGTCCTAGTGAACTTCCTCCAGTGCTTCCCTGTCCTTGTGAACCTTCCTCCAACGCATCCCTGTCCTTGTGAAACTTCCTCCAGAGCTTCCCTGTCCTTGTGAACATTCCTCCAGCACTTCCCTGTCCTTGTGAACATTCCTTCATCTTCCCTGTCCTACTGAACTTCCTCCAGCGCTTCCCTGTCCTTGAGAACCTTCCTCCATCACTTCCCTGTATTGGGAACATTTCCATCACTTCCCTGTCCTTGTGAACATTTTCATCACTTCCCTGTCCTTGTGATCTTTTCCATCAATTCCCTGTCCTTGTGAAACTCCCTCCAGCCCGTCCCTGTCCTTGTGAACCTTCCTCCATCTTCCCTGTCCTTGTGAACCTTCCACCATCTTCCCTGTCCTTGTGAACCTTCCTACAAAACTTCCCTGTTGTTGTGAAGCTTTCTCCAGCACTTCCCTATCCTTGTGAACCTTCCGCCAGCACTTCCCTATCCTTGAGAACCTCCCTCCAGCACTTCCCTGCCCTTGTGAAATTTTCCATCACATCCCTGACCTTGTGAACTTTTCCATCACCTCCCTGTCCTTGTGAACCTTCCACCATCACTTCCCTGTCCTTGTGAACCTTCGACCATCACTTCCCTGTCCTTGGGAACTTTTCCATCATTCCCCTGTCCTTGTGAACATTCCTCCAGCGTTTCCCTGTCCTTGTGAACTTTTCCATCACTTCCCTGTCCTTGTCAACTTTTCCTTCAATTCCCTGTCCTTGTGAACCTTCCTCAATCTTGACTGTCCTTGTGAACTTTCCTCTATCTTCCCTGTCCTTGTGAACCTTCCACCATCACTTCCCCGTCTTTGGGAACTTTTCCATGATTCCCCTGTCCTTGTGAACATTCCTCCAGCACTTCCCTGCCCTTGTGAACTTTTCCATCACTTCCCTGACCTTGTGAACTTTTCCATCACCTCCCTGTACCTGTGAACCTTCCACCATCACTTCCCTGTCCTTGTGAACCTTCCACCATCACTTCCCTGCCCTTGTGAACTTTTCCATCACGTCCCTGTCCTTGTGAACCTTCCACCATCACTTCCCCGTCTTTGGGAACTTTTCCATCATTCCCCTGTTCTTGTGAACATTCCTCCAGCGCTTCACTGTATTGGGAACATTTCCATCACTTCCCTGTCCTTGTGAACATTTCCATCACTTCCCTGTCCTTGTGATCTTTTCCATCAATTCCCTGTCCTTGTGAAACTCCCTCCAGCCCGTCCCTGTCCTTGTGAACCTTCCTCCATCTTCCCTGTCCTTGTGAACCTTCCACCATCTTCCCTGTCCTTGTGAACCTTCCTACAAAACTTCCCTGTTGTTGTGAAGCTTTCTCCAGCACTTCCCTATCCTTGTGAACCTTCCGCCAGCACTTCCCTATCCTTGAGAACCTCCCTCCAGCACTTCCCTGCCCTTGTGAAATTTTCCATCACTTCCCTGACCTTGTGAACTTTTCCATCACCTCCCTGTCCTTGTGAACCTTCCACCATCACTTCCCTGTCCTTGTGAACCTTCCACCATCACTTCCCTGTCCTTGGGAACTTTTCCATCATTCCCCTGTCCTTGTGAACATTCCTCCAGCGTTTCCCTGTCCTTGTGAACTTTTCCATCACTTCCCTGTCCTTGTCAACTTTTCCTTCAATTCCCTGTCCTTGTGAACCTTCCTCAATCTTGACTGTCCTTGTGAACTTTCCTCTATCTTCCCTGTCCTTGTGAACCTTCCACCATCACTTCCCCGTCTTTGGGAACGTTTCCATCATTCCCCTGTCCTTGTGAACATTCCTCCAGCACTTCCCTGCCCTTGTGAACTTTTCCATCACATCCCTGACCTTGTGAACTTTTCCATCACCTCCCTGTACCTGTGAACCTTCCACCATCACTTCCCTGTCCTTGTGAACCTTCCACCATCACTTCCCTGCCCTTGTGAACTTTTCCATCACGTCCCTGTCCTTGTGAACCTTCCACCATCACTTCCCCGTCTTTGGGAACTTTTCCATCATTCCCCTGTTCTTGTGAACATTCCTCCAGCGCTTCCCTGCCCTTGTGAACTTTTCCATCACATCCCTGTCCTTGTGAACCTTCCACCAGCACTTCCCTGTCCTTGTGAACCTTCCACCATCACTTCCCTGTCCTTGGGAACTTTTCCATCATTCCCCTGACCTTGTGAACATTCCTCCAGCGCTTCCCTGTCCTTGTGAACTTTTCCATCACTTCCCTGTCCTTGTCAACTTTTCCTTCAATTCCCTGTCCTTGTGAACCTTCCTCCAGCACATCCCTGTCCTTGTGAACCTTCCTCAATCTTGACTGTCCTTGTGAACATTCCTCTATCTTCCCTGTCCTTGTGAACCTTCCACCAGCGCTTCCCTGTCCTTGTGAACTTTTCCATCACCTCCCTGTCCTTGTCAACTTTTCCATCACTTCCCGATCCTTGTGAACTTTTCCATCACTTGCCTGTCCTTGTGAACCTTGCCATCAATTCCATGTCCTTGTGAACCTTCCTCCATGTTGCGTGTCCTTGTTAAAGTTCCTCTATCTTCCCTGTCCTTGCGAACCTTCCTCTATCTTCCCTGTACTTGTGAACCATCCTACAAAACTTCCCTGTCTTGTGAACTTTTCCATCACTTCCCTGTCCTTGTGAACCTTCCTCCATCACTTCCCTGTCCTTGTTAACCTTCCTCCAGCACTTCCCTGTCCTTGTGAACTTTTCCATCACTTCCCTGTCCTTGTGAACCTTCCTCCAGCACTTCCCTGTCCTTGTGAAACTTCCTCCATCTTCCCTGTCCTTGTGAAACTTCCTCCATCTTCCCTGTACTTGTGAACCTTCCTCTATCTTCCCTGCCCTTCTGAAACTTCCTCCAGCACTTCCCTGTCCTTGTGAACCATCCACCAGCACTTCCCTGTCATTGCACAGCTTCCTCCAGCACTTCCCTGTCCTTGTGAACCTTCCACCAGCGCTTCCCTGTCCTTGTGAACCTTCCTCCAGCACTTCCCTGTCCTTGTGAACTTTTCCATCACGTCCCTGTCCTTGTGAACCTTCCTCCAGCGCTTCCCTGTCTTTGTGAACTTTTCCATTACTTCCCTGTCCTTGTGAACTTTCCTCCAGCACTTCCCTGTCCTTGTGAACATTCCTCCATCTTCCCTGTCCTAGTGAACTTCCTCCAGTGCTTCCCTGTCCTTGTGAACCTTCCTCCAACGCTTCCCTGTCCTTGTGAAACTTCCTCCAGAGCTTCCCTGTCCTTGTGAATTTTCCTCCAGCACTTCCCTGTCCTGGTGAAAATTCCTTCATCTTCCCTGTCCTACTGAACTTCCTCCAGCGCTTCCATGTCCTTGAGAACCTTCCTCCATCACTTCTCTGTATTGGGAACATTTCCATCACTCCCCTGTCCTTGTGAACATTTCCAGCACTTCCCTGTCCTTGTGAACCTTCCACCAGCGCTTCCCTGTCCTTGTGAACCTTCCTCCAGCACTTCCCTGTCCTTGTGAACTTTTCCATCACGTCCCTGTCCTTGTGAACCTTCCTCCAGCGCTTCCCTGTCTTTGTGAACTTTTCCATTACTTCCCTGTCCTTGTGAACTTCCTCCAGCGCTTTCCTGTCCTTTTGAACCTTCCTCCAGCACTTCTCTGTCCTTGTGAACCTTCCTCCATCACTTCCCTGTCCTTGTGAACTTTTCCAACGCTTCCCGGTCCTTGTGAACCTTCCTCCAGCACTTCCCTGTCCTTGTGAACCTTCCTCCATCTTCCCTGTCCTTGTGAAACTTCCTCCATCTTCCCTGTCCTTGTGAACCTTCCTCCAGCACTTCCCTGTCCTTGTGAACCTCACTCCAGCACTTCCCTGTCCTTGTGAACTTTTCCATCACTTCCCTGTCCTTGTGAACCTTCCACCATCACTTCACAGTCCTTGGGAACTTTTCCATCACTCCCCTGTCCTTGTGAACCTTCCTCCATCACTTCCCTGTCCTTGTCAACTTTTCCATCAATTCCCTGTCCTTTTGAACCTTCCTCCAGCACTTCCCTGTCCTTGTGAACCTTCCTGAATCTTGACTGTCCTTGTGAACGTTCCTCTATCTTCCCTGTCCTTGTGAACCTTCCTCCAAAACTTCCGTCGTAGTGAACCTTCCTGCAAAACTTCTCTGTCATTGCAAAGCTTCCTCCAGCACTTCCCTGTCCTTGTGAACCTTCCACCAGCGCTTCCCTGTCCTTGTGAACCTTCCTCCAGCACTTCCCTGTCCTTGTGAACTTTTCCATCACGTCCCTGTCCTTGTGAACCTTCCTCCAGCGCTTCCCTGTCTTTGTCAACTTTTCCATTACTTCCCTGTCCTTGTGAACTTTCCTCCAGCACTTCCCTGTCCTTGTGAACATTCCTCCATCTTCCCTGTCCTAGTGAACTTCCTCCAGTGCTTCCCTGTCCTTGTGAACCTTCCTACAACGCTTCCCTGTCCTTATGAAACTTCCTCCATCTTCCCTGTCCTACTGAACTTCCTCCAGTGCATCCCTGTCCTTGTGAACCTCCCTCCAGCCCGTCCCTGTTCTTGTGAACCTTCCTCCATCTTCCCTGTCCTTGTGAAACTTCCTCCATCTTCCCTGTCCTTGCGAACCTTCCTCTATCTTCCCTGTCCTTGTGAACCTTCCTACAAAACTTCCCTGTTGTTGTGAAGCTTTCTCCAGCACTTCCCTATCCTTGTGAACCTTCCACCAGCGCTTCCCTGTCCTTGTGAACCTCACTCCAGCACTTCCCTGTTCTTGTGAACTTTTCCATACTTCCCTGTCCTTGGCAACCTTCCGCCAGCACTTCCCTGTCCTTGAGAACCTCCCTCCAGCACTTCCCTGCCGTTGTGAACTTTTCCATCACTTCCCTGACCTTGTGAACTTTTCCATCACCTCCCTGTCCTTGTGAACCTTCCACCATCACTTCCCTGTCCTTGTGAACCTTCCACTATCACTTCCCCGTCTTTGGGAACTTTTCCATCATTCCCCTGTCCTTGTGAACATTCCTCCAGCACTTCCCTGCCCTTGTGAACTTTTCCATCACTTCCCTGACACTTGTGAACTTTTCCATCACCTCCCTGTCCTTGTGAACCTTCCACCATCACTTCCCTGTCCTTGTGAACCTTCCACCATCACTTCCCTGTCCTTGGGAACTTTTCCATCATTTCCCTGTCCTTGTGAACATTCCTCCAGCGCTTCCCTGTCCTTGTGAACTTTTCCATCACTTCCCTGTCCTTGTCAACTTTTCCTTCAATTCCCTGTCCTTGTGAACCTTCCTCCAGCACATCCCTGTCCTTGTGAACCTTCCTCAATCTTGACTGTCCTTGTGAACATTCCTCTATCTTCCCTGTCCTTGTGAACCTTCCACCAGCGCTTCCCTGTCCTTGTGAACTTTTCCATCACCTCCCTGTCCTTGTCAACTTTTCCATCACTTCCCGGTCCTTGTGAACTTTTCCATCACTTCCCTGTCCTTGTGAGCTTTGCCATCAATTCCATGTCCTTGTGAACCTTCCTCCATGTTGCGTGTCCTTGTTAACGTTCCTCTATCTTCCCTGTCCTTGCGAACCTTCCTCTATCTTCCCTGTCCTTGTGAACCATCCTACAAAACTTCCCTGTCCTTGTGAACTTTTCCATCACTTCCCTGTCCTTGTGAACCTTCCTCCATCACTTCCCTGTCCTTGTTAACCTTCCTCCAGCACTTCCCTGTCCTTGTGAACTTTTCCATCACTTCCCTGTCCTTGTGAACCTTCCTCCAGCACTTCCCTGTCCTTGTGAACCTTACACCAGCGCTTCCCTGTCCTTGTTAAACTTCCTCCAGCACTTCTCTGTCCTTGTGAACCTTCCTCCAGCACTTCCCTGTCCTTGTGAACCTTCCTCCATCTTCCCTGTCCTTGTGAAACTTCCTCCATCTTCCCTATCCTTGTGAACCTTCCTCTATCTTCCCTGCCCTTCTGAAACTTCCTCCAGCACTTCCCTGTCCTTGTGAACCATCCACCAGCACTTCCCAGTCATTGCACAGCTTCCTCCAGCACTTCCCTGTCCTTGTGAACCTTCCACCAGCGCTTCCCTGTCCTTGTGAACCTTCCTCCAGCACTTCCCTGTCCCTGTGAACTTTTCCATCACGTCCCTGTCCTTGTGAATGTTCCTCCAGCGCTTCCCTGTCTTTGTGAACTTTTCCATTACTTCCCTGTCCTTGTGAACTTTCCTCCAGCACTTCCCTGTCCTTGTGAACATTCCTCCATCTTCCCTGTCCTTGTGAAACTTCCTCCAGAGCTTCCCTGTCCTAGTGAACATTCCTCCAGCACTTCCCTGTCCTTGTGAACATTCCTTCATCTTCCCTGTCCTACTGAACTTCCTCCAGCGCTTCCCTGTCCTTGAGAACCTTCCTCCATCACTTCCCTGTATTGGGAACATTTCCATCACTTCCCTGTCCTTGTGAACATTTCCATCACTTCCCTGTCCTTGTGAACTTTTCCATCAATTCCCTGTCCTTGTGAACCTCCCTCCAGCCCGTCCCTGTCCTTGTGAACCTTCCTCCATCTTCCCTGTCCTTGTGAACCTTCCACCATCTTCCCTGTCCTTGTGAACCTTCCTACAAAACTTCCCTGTTGTTGTGAAGCTTTCTCCAGCACTTCCCTATCCTTGTGAACCTTCCGCCAGCACTTCCCTATCCTTGAGAACCTCCCTCCAGCACTTCCCTGCCCTTGTGAAATTTTCCATCACTTCCCTGACCTTGTGAACTTTTCCATCACCTCCCTGTCCTTGTGAACCTTCCACCATCACTTCCCTGTCCTTGTGAACATTCCACCATCACTTCCCTGTCCTTGGGAACTTTTCCATCATTCCCCTGTCCTTGTGAACATTCCTCCAGCGTTTCCCTGTCCTTGTGAACTTTTCCATCACTTCCCTGTCCTTGTCAACTTTTCCTTCAATTCCCTGTCCTTGTGAACCTTCCTCAATCTTGACTGTCCTTGTGAACTTTCCTCTATCTTCCCTGTCCTTGTGAACCTTCCACCAGCGCTTCCCTGTCCTTGTGAACTTTTCCATCACTTCCCTGTCCTTGTGAACTTTTCCATCACTTCCCTGTCCTTGTGAACTTTGCCATCAATTCCTTGTCCTTGTGAACCTTCCTCCAGCACTTCCCTGCCCTTGTGAACCTCCTCCATCTTCCCTGTCCAGATTTTAACTTCCTCCATCTTCCCTGTCCTTGTGAACCTTCCTCTATCTTCCCTGCCCTTCTGAAACTTCCTCCAGCACTTCCCTGTCCTTGTGAACCATCCACCAGCACTTCCCTGTCATTGCACAGCTTCCTCCAGCACTTACCTGTCCTTGTGAACCTTCCACCAGCGCTTCCCTGTCCTTGTGAACCTTCCTCCAGCACTTCCCTGTCCTTGTGAACTTTTCCATCACGTCCCTGTCCTTGTGAACCTTCCTCCAGCGCTTCCTGTCTTTGTGAACTTTTCCATTACTTCCCTGTCCTTGTGAACTTTCCTCCAGCACTTCCCTGTCCTTGTGAACATTCCTCCATCTTCCCTGTCCTAGTGAACTTCCTCCAGTGCTTCCCTGTCCTTGTAAACCTTCATCCATCACTTCCCTGTCCTTGTGAACCTTCCACCAGCGCTTCCCTGTCCTTGTGAACTTTCCTCCAGCACTTCCCTGTCCTTGTGAACATTCCTCCATCTTCCCTGTCCTAGTGAACTTCCTCCAGTGCTTCCCTGTCCTTGTGAACCTTCATCCAACGCATCCCTGTCCTTGTGAAACTTCCTCCAGAGCTTCCCTGTCCTTGTGAACATTCCTCCAGCACTTCCCTGTCCTTGTGAACATTCCTTCATCTTCCCTGTCCTACTGAACTTCCTCCAGCGCTTCCCTGTCCTTGCGAACCTTCCTCCATCACTTCCCTGTATTGGGAACATTTCCATCACTTCCCTGTCCTTGTGAACATTTCCATCACTTCCCTGTGCTTGTGAACTTTTCCATCAATTCCCTGTCCTTGTGAACCTCCCTCCAGCCCGTCCCTGTCCTTGTGAACCTTCCTCCATCTTCCCTGTCCTTGTGAACCTTCCACCATCTTCCCTGTCCTTGCGAACCTTCCTCTATCTTCCCTGTCCTTGTGAACCTTCCTACAAAACTTCCCTGTTGTTGTGAAGCTTTCTCCAGCACTTCCCTATCCTTGTGAACCTTCCACCAGTGCTTCCCTGTCCTTGTGAACCTCACTCCAGCACTTCCCTGTTCTTGTGAACTTTTCCATCACTTCCCTGTCCTTGGCAACCTTCCGCCAGCACTTCCCTATCCTTGAGAACCTCCCTCCAGCACTTCCCTGCCCTTGTGAAATTTTCCATCACTTCCCTGACCTTGTGAACTTTTCCATCACCTCCCTGTCCTTGTGAACCTTCCACCATCACTTCCCTGTCCTTGTGAACCTTCCACCATCACTTCCCTGTCCTTGGAACTTTTCCATCATTCCCCTGTCCTTGTGAACATTCCTCCAGCGTTTCCCTGTCCTTGTGAACTTTTCCATCACTTCCCTGTCCTTGTCAACTTTTCCTTCAATTCCCTGTCCTTGTGAACCTTCCTCAATCTTGACTGTCCTTGTGAACTTTCCTCTATCTTCCCTGTCCTTGTGAACCTTCCACCAGCGCTTCCCTGTCCTTGTGAACTTTTCCATCACTTCCCTGTCCTTGTGAACTTTTCCATCACTTCCCTGTCCTTGTGAACTTTGCCATCAATTCCTTGTCCTTGTGAACCTTCCTCCAGCGCTTCCCTGTCCTTGTGAACTTCCTCCAGCGCTTCCCTGTCCTTGTGAACCTTGCTCCATCTTCCCTGTCCGTGTGAACCTTCCTCCAGCGTTTTCATGTCCATGTGAACCTTCCTCCAGCGCTTTCCTGTCCTTGTGAACCTTCCTCCAGTGATTCCCTGTCCTTGTGAACCTTCCTCCATCACTTCCCTGTCCTTGTAAATCTTCCTCCAGCACTTCCTTATCCTTGTGAACATTTCCAGCACTTCCCTGTCCCTGTGAACTTTTCCATCACTTCCCTGTCCTTGTGAACCTTCTCCAACACATCCCTGTCCTTGTGAACCTTCCTCCATCTCTTCCCTGTCCTTGTGAACATTCCTCCATCTTCCCTGTCCTTGTGAAACTTATTCCATCTTCCCTGTCCTTGGGAACTTTTCCATCACTTCCCTGTCCTTGTGAACCCTCCTCCATCACTACCCTGTCCTTGTAAACCGTCCTCCAGCACTTCCCTGTCCTTGTGAACTTTTCCATCACATCCCTGTCCTTGTGAACCTTCCTCCATCTCTTCCCTGTCCTTGTGAACATTCCTCCACCTTCCCTGTCCTTGTGAAACTTACTCCATCTTCCCTGTCCTTGGGAACTTTTCCATCACTTCCCTGTTCTTGTGAACCTTCCTCCATCACTTCCCTGTCCTTGGGAACCTTCCTCCATCACTTCCCTGTCCTTGTGAACCTTCCTCCAGCACTTCCCTGTCCTTGTGAACTTTTCCATCACTTCCCTGTCCTTGTCAACTTTTCCTTCAATTCCCTGTCCTTGTGAACCTTCCTCCAGCACATCCCTGTCCTTGTGAACCTTCCTCAATCTTGACTGTCCTTGTGAACATTCCTCTATCTTCCCTGTCCTTGTGAAACTTCCACCAGCGCTTCCCTGTCCTTGTGAACTTTTCCATCACCTCCCTGTCCTTGTCAACTTTTCCATCACTTCCCGGTCATTGTGAACTTTTCCATCACTTCCCTGTCCTTGTGAACTTTGCCATCAATTCCATGTCCTTGTGAACCTTCCTCCATGTTGCGTGTCCTTGTTAACGTTCCTCTATCTTCCCTGTCCTTGCGTACCTTCCTCTATCTTCCCTGTCCTTGTGAACCATCCTACAAAACTTCCCTGTCCTTGTGAACTTTTCCATCACTTCCCTGTCCTTGTGAACCTTCCTCCATCACTTCCCTGTCCCTGTTAACCTTCCTCCAGCACTTCCCTGTCCTTGTGAACTTTTCCATCACTTCCCTGTCCTTGTGAACCTTCCACCATCTTCCCTGTCCTTGCGAACCTTCCTCTATCTTCCCTGTCCTTGTGAACCTTCCTACAAAACTTCCCTGTTGTTGTGAAGCTTTCTCCAGCACTTCCCTATCCTTGTGAACCTTCCACCAGCGCTTCCCTGTCCTTGTGAACCTCACTCCAGCACTTCCCTGTTCTTGTGAACTTTTCCATCACTTCCCTGTCCTTGGCAACCTTCCGCCAGCACTTCCCTATCCTTGAGAACCTCCCTCCAGCACTTCCCTGCCCTTGTGAAATTTTCCATCACTTCCCTGACCTTGTGAACTTTTCCATCACCTCCCTGTCCTTGTGAACCTTCCACCATCACTTCCCTGTCCTTGTGAACCTTCCACCATCACTTCCCTGTCCTTTGGAACTTTTCCATCATTCCCCTGTCCTTGTGAACATTCCTCCAGCGTTTCCCTGTCCTTGTGAACTTTTCCATCACTTCCCTGTCCTTGTCAACTTTTCCTTCAATTCCCTGTCCTTGTGAAACTTCCTCAATCTTGACTGTCCTTGTGAACTTTCCTCTATCTTCCCTGTCCTTGTGAACCTTCCACCAGCGCTTCCCTGTCCTTGTGAACTTTTCCATCACTTCCCTGTCCTTGTGAACTTTTCCATATCTTCCCTGTCCGTGTGAACCTTCCTCCAGCGCTTTCATGTCCATGTGAACCTTTCTCCAGCGCTTTCCTGTCCTTGTGAACCTTCCTCCAGTGATTCCCTGTCCTTGTGAACCTTCCTCCATCACTTCCCTGTCCTTGTAAATCTTCCTCCAGCACTTCCTTATCCTTGTGAACATTTCCAGCACTTCCCTGTCCCTGTGAACTTTTCCATCACTTCCCTGTCCTTGTAAACCTTCCTCGATTGCTTCCCTGTCCTGGAGAACTTTTCCATCACTTCCCTGTCCTTGTGAACCTTCATCCAGCACATCCCTGTCCTTGTGAAACTTCCTCCATCACTACCCTGTCCTTGTAAACCTTCCTCCAGCACTTCCCTGCCCTTGTAAATCTTCCTCCAGCACTTCCCTGTCCTTGTGAACTTTTCCATCACTTCCCTGTCCTTGTGCACCTTCCTCCAACACATCCCTGTCCTTGTGAACCTTCCTCCATCTCTTCCCTGTCCTTGTGAACCTTCCTCCAGCACTTCCCTGTCCTTGTAAACCTTCCTCCAGCACTTCCCTGTCCTTGTGAACTTTTCCATCACTTCCCTGTCCTTGTGAACCTTCATCCAGCACATCCCTGTCCTTGTGAAACTTCCTCCATCACTACCCTGTCCTTGTAAACCTTCCTCCAGCACTTCCCTGTCCTTGTAAACCTTCCTCCAGCACTTCCCTGTCCTTGTGAACTTTTCCATCACTTCCCTGTCCTTGTGAACCTTCCTCCAACACATCCCTGTCCTTGTGAACCTTCCTCCATCTCTTCCCTCTCCTTGTGAACATTCCTCCATCTTCCCTGTCCTTGTGAAACTTACTCCATCTTCCCTGTCCTTGGGAACTTTTCCATCACTTCCCTGTCCTTGTGAACCTTCCTCCAGCACATCCCTGTCCTTGTGAAACTTCCTCCATCACTACCCTGTCCTTGTAAACCTTCCTCCAGCACTACCCTGTCCTTGTAAACCTTCCTCCAGCACTTCCCTGTCCTTGTGAACTTTTCCATCACTTCCCTGTCCTTGTGAACCTTCCTCCATCACATCCCTGTCCTTGTGAACCTTCCTCCATCTCTTCCCTGTCCTTGTGAACATTCCTCCACCTTCCCTGTCCTTGTGAATCTTACTCCATCTTCCCTGTCCTTGGGAACTTTTCCATCACTTCCCTGTCCTTGTGAACCTTCCTCCATCACTTCCCTGTCCTTGTGAACCTTCCTCCATCTTCCCTGTCCTTGGGAACTTTTCCATCACTTCCCTGTCCTTGGGAACCTTCCTCCATCACTTCCCTGTCCTTGTGAACCTTCCTCCAGCACTTCCCTGTCCTTGTGAACCTTCCTCCATCACTTCCCTGTACTTGTGAACCTTCCTCCATCACTTCCTGTCATTGTGAACCTTCCTCCAGCACTTCCCTGTTCTTGTGAACTTTTCCATCACTTCCCTGTCCTTGCGAAGTTTTCCATCACTTCACTGTCCTTGCGAACCTTCGTCTACCTTTCCTGTCCTTGTGAACCTTCCACCATCACTTCCCCGTCTTTGGGAACTTTTCCATCATTCCCCTGTCCTTGTGAACATTCCTCCAGCACTTCCCTGCCCTTGTGAACTTTTCCATCACTTCCCTGACACTTGTGAACTTTTCCATCACCTCCCTGTCCTTGTGAACCTTCCACCATCACTTCCCTGTCCTTGTGAACCTTCCACCATCACTTCCCTGTCCTTGGGAACTTTTCCATCATTCTCCTGTCCTTGTGAACATTCCTCCAGCGCTTCCCTGTCCTTGTGAACTTTTCCATCACTTCCCTGTCCTTGTCAACTTTTCCTTCAATTCCCTGTCCTTGTGAACCTTCCTCCAGCACATCCCTGTCCTTGTGAACCTTCCTCAATCTTGACTGTCCTTGTGAACATTCCTCTATCTTCCCTGTCCTTGTGAACCTTTCACCAGCACTTCCCTGTTCTTGTGAACATTTCCATCACTTCCCTGTCCTTGGCAACCTTCCGCCAGCAGTTCCCTATCCTTGAGAACCTCCCTCCAGCACTTCCCTGCCCTTGTGAAATTTTCCATCACTTCCCTGACCTTGTGAACTTTTCCATCACCTCCCTGTCCTTGTGAACCTTCCACCATCACTTCCCTGTCCTTGTGAACCTTCCACCATCACTTCCCTGTCCTTGGGAACTTTTCCATCATTCCCCTGTCCTTGTGAACATTCCTCCAGCGTTTCCCTGTCCTTGTGAACTTTTCCATCACTTCCCTGTCCTTGTCAACTTTTCCTTCAATTCCCTGTCCTTGTGAACCTTCCTCAATCTTGACTGTCCTTGTGAACTTTCCTCTATCTTCCCTGTCCTTGTGAACCTTCCACCAGCGCTTCCCTGTCCTTGTGAACTTTTCCATCACTTCCCTGTCCTTGTGAACTTTTCCATATCTTCCCTGTCCGTGTGAACCTTCCTCCTGCGCTTTCATGTCCATGTGAACCTTCCTCCAGCGCTTTCCTGTCCTTGTGAACCTTCCTCCATCACTTCCCTGTCCTTGTAAATCTTCCTCCAGCACTTCCTTATCCTTGTGAACATTTCCAGCACTTCCCTGTCCCTGTGAACTTTTCCGTCACTTCCCTGTCCTTGTAAACCTTCCTCGATTGCTTCCCTGTCCTGGAGAACTTTTCCATCACTTCCCTGTCCTTGTGAACCTTCATCCAGCACATCCCTGTCCTTGTGAAACTTCCTCCATCACTACCCTGTCCTTGTAAACCTTCCTCCAGCACTTCCCTGCCCTTGTAAACCTTCCTCCAGCACTTCCCTGTCCTTGTGAACTTTTCCATCACTTCCCTGTCCTTGTGAACCTTCCTCCAACACATCCCTGTCCTTGTGAACCTTCCTCCATCTCTTCCCTGTCCTTGTGAACCTTCCTCCAGCACTTCCCTGTCCTTGTAAACCTTCCTCCAGCACTTCCCTGTCCTTGTGAACTTTTCCATCACTTCCCTGTCCTTGTGAACCTTCATCCAGCACATCCCTGTCCTTGTGAAACTTCCTCCATCACTACCCTGTCCTTGTAAACCTTCCTCCAGCACTTCCCTGTCCTTGTAAACCTTCCTCCAGCACTTCCCTGTCCTTGTGAACGTTTCCATCACTTCCCTGTCCTTGTGAACCTTCCTCCAACACATCCCTGTCCTTGTGAACCTTCCTCCATCTCTTCCCTGTCCTTGTGAACATTCCTCCATCTTCCCTGTCCTTGTGAAACTTACTCCATCTTCCCTGTCCTTGGGAACTTTTCCATCACTTCCCTGTCCTTGTGAACCTTCCTCCAGCACTTTCCTGTCCTTGTGAACCTTCCTCCATCTTCCCTGTCCTTGTGAAACTTCCTCCATCTTCCCTGTCCTACTGAACTTCCTTCAGTGCATCCCTGTCCTTGAGAACCTTCCTCCATCACTTCCCTGTATTGGGAACTTTTCCATCACTTCCCTGTCCTTGTGAATATTTCCATCACTTCCCTATCCTTGTGAACTTTTCCATCAATTCCCTGTCCTTGTGAACCTCCCTCCAGCCCGTCCCTGTTCTTGTGAACCTTCCTCCATCTTCCCTGTCCTTGCGAACCTTCCTCTATCTTCCCTGTCCTTGTGAACCTTCCTACAAAACTTCCCTGTTGTTGTGAAGCTTTCTCCAGCACTTCCCTATCCTTGTGAACCTTCCACCAGCGCTTCCCTGTCCTTGTGAACCTCACTCCAGCACTTCCCTGTTCTTGTGAACTTTTCCATACTTCCCTGTCCTTGGCAACCTTCCGCCAGCACTTCCCTGTCCTTGTGAACCTTCATCCAGCACATCCCTGTCCTTGTGAAACTTCCTCCATCACTACCCTGTCCTTGTAAACCTTCCTCCAGCACTTCCCTGTCCTTGTAAACCTTCCTCCAGCACTTCCCTGTCCTTGTGAACTTTTCCATCACTTCCCTGTCCTTGTGAACCTTCCTCCAACACATCCCTGTCCTTGTGAACCTTCCTCCATCTCTTCCCTGTCCTTGTGAACATTCCTCCATCTTCCCTGTCCTTGTGAAACTTACTCCATCTTCCCTGTCCTTGGGAACTTTTCCATCACTTCCCTGTCCTTGTGAACCTTCCTCCAGCACATCCCTGTCCTTGTGAAACTTCCTCCATCACTACCCTGTCCTTGTAAACCTTCCTCCAGCACTACCCTGTCCTTGTAAACCTTCCTCCAGCACTTCCCTGTCCTTGTGAACTTTAACATCACTTCCCTGTCCTTGTGAACCTTCCTCCATCACATCCCTGTCCTTGTGAATCTTCCTCCATCTCTTCCCTGTCCTTGTGAACATTCCTCCACCTTCCCTGTCCTTGTGAAACTTACTCCATCTTCCCTGTCCTTGGGAACTTTTCCATCACTTCCCTGTCCTTGTGAACCTTCCTCCATCACTTCCCTGTCCTTGTGAACCTTCCTCCATCTTCCCTGTCCTTGGGAACTTTTCCATCACTTCCCTGTCCTTGGGAACCTTCCTCCATCACTTCCCTGTCCTTGTGAACCTTCCTCCAGCACTTCCCTGTCCTTGTGAACCTTCCTCCATCACTTCCCTGTACTTGTGAACCGTCCTCCATCACTTCCTGTCATTGTGAACCTTCCTCCAGCACTTCCCTGTTCTTGTGAACTTTTCCATCACTTCCCTGTCCTTGCGAAGTTTTCCATCACTTCA
Organism: Hypanus sabinus; assembly: GCF_030144855.1. Classification (NCBI taxonomy): domain Eukaryota; kingdom Metazoa; phylum Chordata; class Chondrichthyes; order Myliobatiformes; family Dasyatidae; genus Hypanus; species Hypanus sabinus. The sequence goes on along the minus strand of NC_082729.1, from coordinate 8,295,067 downwards.
CTGTCCTTGCGAACCTTCGTCTACCTTTCCTGTCCTTGTGAACCTTCCACCATCACTTCCCCGTCTTTCGGAACTTTTCCATCATTCCCCTGTCCTTGTGAACATTCCTCCAGCACTTCCATGCCCTTGTGAACTTTTCCATCACTTCCCTGACACTTGTGAACTTTTCCATCACCTCCCTGTCCTTGTGAACCTTCCACCATCACTTCCCTGTCCTTGTGAACCTTCCACCATCACTTCCCTGTCCTTGGGAACTTTTCCATCATTCTCCTGTCCTTGTGAACATTCCTCCAGCGCTTCCCTGTCCTTGTGAACTTTTCCAACACTTCCCTGTCCTTGTCAACTTTTCCTTCAATTCCCTGTCCTTGTGAACCTTCCTCCAGCACATCCCTATCCTTGTGAACCTTCCTCAATCTTGACTGTCCTTGTGAACATTCCTCTATCTTCCCTGTCCTTGTGAACCTTCCACCAGCACTTCCCTGTTCTTGTGAACTTTTCCATCACTTCCCTGTCCTTGGCAACCTTCCGCCAGCACTTCCCTATCCTTGAGAACCTCCCTCCAGCACTTCCCTGCCCTTGTGAAATTTTCCATCACTTCCCTGACCTTGTGAACTTTTCCATCACCTCCCTGTCCTTGTGAACCTTCCACCATCACTTCCCTGTCCTTGTGAACCTTCCACCATCACTTCCCTGGCCTTGGCAACTTTTCCATCATTCCCCTGTCCTTGTGAACATTCCTCCAGCGTTTCCCTGTCCTTGTGAACTTTTCCATCACTTCCCTGTCCTTGTCAACTTTTCCTTCAATTCCCTGTCCTTGTGAACCTTCCTCAATCTTGACTGTCCTTGTGAACTTTCCTCTATCTTCCCTGTCCTTGTGAACCTTCCACCAGCGCTTCCCTGTCCTTGTGAACTTTTCCATCAATTCCCTGTCCTTGTGAACCTTCCTCAATCTTGACTGTCCTTGTGAACTTTCCTCTATCTTCCCTGTCCTTGTGAACCTTCCACCATCACTTCCCTGTCCTTGTGAACTTTTCCATATCTTCCCTGTCCGTGTGAACCTTCCTCCTGCGCTTTCATGTCCATGTGAACCTTCCTCCAGCGCTTTCCTGTCCTTGTGAACCTTCCTCCATCACTTCCCTGTCCTTGTAAATCTTCCTCCAGCACTTCCTTATCCTTGTGAACATTTCCAGCACTTCCCTGTCCCTGTGAACTTTTCCATCACTTCCCTGTCCTTGTAAACCTTCCTCGATTGCTTCCCTGTCCTGGAGAACTTTTCCATCACTTCCCTGTCCTTGTGAACCTTCATCCAGCACATCCCTGTCCTTGTGAAACTTCCTCCATCACTACCCTGTCCTTGTAAACCTTCCTCCAGCACTTCCCTGCCCTTGTAAACCTTCCTCCAGCACTTCCCTGTCCTTGTGAACTTTTCCATCACTTCCCTGTCCTTGTGAACCTTCCTCCAACACATCCCTGTCCTTGTGAACCTTCCTCCATCTCTTCCCTGTCCTTGTGAACCTTCCTCCAGCACTTCCCTGTCCTTGTAAACCTTCCTCCAGCACTTCCCTGTCCTTGTGAACTTTTCCATCACTTCCCGTTCCTTGTGAACCTTCATCCAGCACATCCCTGTCCTTGTGAAACTTCCTCCATCACTACCCTGTCCTTGTAAACCTTCCTCCAGCACTTCCCTGTCCTTGTAAACCTTCCTCCAGCACTTCCCTGTCCTTGTGAACGTTTCCATCACTTCCCTGTCCTTGTGAACCTTCCTCCAACACATCCCTGTCCTTGTGAACCTTCCTCCATCTCTTCCCTGTCCTTGTGAACATTCCTCCATCTTCCCTGTCCTTGTGAAACTTACTCCATCTTCCCTGTCCTTGGGAACTTTTCCATCACTTCCCTGTCCTTGTGAACCTTCCTCCAGCACTTTCCTGTCCTTGTGAACCTTCCTCCATCTTCCCTGTCCTTGTGAAACTTCCTCCATCTTCCCTGTCCTACTGAACTTCCTTCAGTGCATCCCTGTCCTTGAGAACCTTCCTCCATCACTTCCCTGTATTGGGAACTTTTCCATCACTTCCCTGTCCTTGTGAATATTTCCATCACTTCCCTATCCTTGTGAACTTTTCCATCAATTCCCTGTCCTTGTGAACCTCCCTCCAGCCCGTCCCTGTTCTTGTGAACCTTCCTCCATCTTCCCTGTCCTTGCGAACCTTCCTCTATCTTCCCTGTCCTTGTGAACCTTCCTACAAAACTTCCCTGTTGTTGTGAAGCTTTCTCCAGCACTTCCCTATCCTTGTGAACCTTCCACCAGCGCTTCCCTGTCCTTGTGAACCTCACTCCAGCACTTCCCTGTTCTTGTGAACTTTTCCATACTTCCCTGTCCTTGGCAACCTTCCGCCAGCACTTCCCTGTCCTTGTGAACCTTCATCCAGCACATCCCTGTCCTTGTGAAACTTCCTCCATCACTACCCTGTCCTTGTAAACCTTCCTCCAGCACTTCCCTGTCCTTGTAAACCTTCCTCCAGCACTTCCCTGTCCTTGTGAACTTTTCCATCACTTCCCTGTCCTTGTGAACCTTCCTCCAACACTTCCCTGTCCTTGTAAACCTTCCTCCAGCACTTCCCTGTCCTTGTGAACTTTTCCATCACTTCCCTGTCCTTGTGAACCTTCCTCCAACACATCCCTGTCCTTGTGAACCTTCCTCCATCTCTTCCCTGTCCTTGTGAACATTCCTCCATCTTCCCTGTCCTTGTGAAACTTACTCCATCTTCCCTGTCCTTGGGAACTTTTCCATCACTTACCTGTCCTTGTGAACCTTCCTCCAGCACTTTCCTGTCCTTGTGAACCTTCCTCCATCTTCCCTGTCCTTGTGAAACTTCCTCCATCTTCCCTGTCCTACTGAACTTCCTTCAGTGCATCCCTGTCCTTGAGAACCTTCCTCCATCACTTCCCTGTCCTTGTGAACATTCCTCCATCTTCCCTGTCCTAGTGAACTTCCTCCAGTGCTTCCCTGTCCTTGTGAACCTTCCTACAATGCTTCCCTGTCCTTGTGAAACTTCCTCCATCTTCCCTGTCCTACTGAACTTCCTCCAGTGCATCCCTGTCCTTGAGAACCTTCCTCCATCACTTCCCTGTATTGGGAACTTTTCCATCACTTCCCTGTCCTTGTGAACATTTCCATCACTTCCCTGTCCTTGTGAACTTTTCCATCAATTCCCTGTCCTTGTGAACCTCCCTCCAGCCCGTCCCTGTTCTTGTGAACCTTCCTCCATCTTCCCTGTCCTTGCGAACCTTCCTCTATCTTCCCTGTCCTTGTGAACCTTCCTACAAAACTTCCCTGTTGTTGTGAAGCTTTCTCCAGCACTTCCCTATCCTTGTGAACCTTCCACCAGCGCTTCCCTGTCCTTGTGAACCTCACTCCAGCACTTCCCTGTTCTTGTGAACTTTTCCATACTTCCCTGTCCTTGGCAACCTTCCGCCAGCACTTCCCTGTCCTTGAGAACCTTCCACCATCACTTCCCCGTCTTTGGGAACTTTTCCATCATTCCCCTGTCCTTGTGAACATTCCTCCAGCACTTCCCTGCCCTTGTGAACTTTTCCATCACTTCCCTGACCTTGTGAACTTTTCCATCACCTCCCTGTACCTGTGAACCTTCCACCATCACTTCCCTGTCCTTGTGAACCTTCCACCATCACTTCCCTGTCCTTGGGAACTTTTCCATCATTCCCCTGTCCTTGTGAACATTCCTCCAGTGCTTCCCTGCCCTTGTGAACTTTTCCATCACGTCCCTGTCATTGTGAACCTTCCACCATCACTTCCCCGTCTTTGGGAACTTTTCCATCATTCCCCTGTTCTTGTGAACATTCCTCCAGCGCTTCCCTGCCCTTGTGAACTTTTCCATCACGTCCCTGTCCTTGTGAACCTTCCACCAGCACTTCCCTGTCCTTGTGAACCTTCCACCATCACTTCCCTGTCCTTGGGAACTTTTCCATCATTCCCCTGACCTTGTGAACATTCCTCCAGCGCTTCCCTGTCCTTGTGAACTTTTCCATCACTTCCCTGTCCTTGTCAACTTTTCCTTCAATTCCCTGTCCTTGTGAACCTTCCTCCAGCACATCCCTGTCCTTGTGAACCTTCCTCAATCTTGACTGTCCTTGTGAACATTCCTCTATCTTCCCTGTCCTTGTGAACCTTCCTCAATCTTGACTGTCCTTGTGAACTTTCCTCTATCTTCCCTGTCCTTGTGAACCTTCCACCATCACTTCCCCGTCTTTGGGAACTTTTCCATCATTCCCCTGTCCTTGTGAACATTCCTCCAGCACTTCCCTGCCCTTGTGAACTTTTCCATCACTTCCCTGACCTTGTGAACTTTCCCATCACCTCCCTGTACCTGTGAACCTTCCACCATCACTTCCCTGTCCTTGTGAACCTTCCACCATCACTTCCCTGTCCTTGGGAACTTTTCCATCATTCCCCTGTCCTTGTGAACATTCCTCCAGTGCTTCCCTGCCCTTGTGAACTTTTCCATCACGTCCCTGTCCTTGTGAACCTTCCACCATCACTTCCCCGTCTTTGGGAACTTTTCCATCATTCCCCTGTTCTTGTGAACATTCCTCCAGCGCTTCCCTGCCCTTGTGAACTTTTCCATCACGTCCCTGTCCTTGTGAACCTTCCACCAGCACTTCCCTGTCCTTGTGAACTTTTCCATCACTTCCCTGTCCTTGTCAACTTTTCCTTCAATTCCCTGTCCTTGTGAACCTTCCTCCAGCACATCCCTGTCCTTGTGAAACTTCCTCAATCTTGACTGTCCTTGTGAACATTCCTCTATCTTCCCTGTCCTTGTGAACCTTCCACCAGCGCTTCCCTGTCCTTGTGAACTTTTCCATCACCTCCCTGTCCTTGTCAACTTTTCCATCACTTCCCGATCCTTGTGAACTTTTCCATCACTTGCCTGTCCTTGTGAACCTTGACATCAATTCCATGTCCTTGTGAACCTTCCTCCATGTTGCGTGTCCTTGTTAAAGTTCCTCTATCTTCCCTGTCCTTGCGAACCTTCCTCTATCTTCCCTGTCCTTGTGAACCATCCTACAAAACTTCCCTGTCTTGTGAACTTTTCCATCACTTCCCTGTCCTTGTGAACCTTCCTCCATCACTTCCCTGTCCTTGTTAACCTTCCTCCAGCACTTCCCTGTCCTTGTGAACTTTTCCATCACTTCCCTGTCCTTGTGAACCTTCCTCCATCTTCCCTGTCCTTGTGAACCTTCCACCATCTTCCCTGTCCTTGTGAACCTTCCTACAAAACTTCCCTGTTGTTGTGAAGCTTTCTCCAGCACTTCCCTATCCTTGTGAACCTTCCGCCAGCACTTCCCTATCCTTGAGAACCTCCCTCCAGCACTTCCCTGCCCTTGTGAAATTTTCCATCACTTCCCTGACCTTGTGAACTTTTCCATCACCTCCCTGTCCTTGTGAACCTTCCACCATCACTTCCCTGTCCTTGTGAACCTTCCACCATCACTTCCCTGTCCTTGGGAACTTTTCCATCATTCCCCTGTCCTTGTGAACATTCGTCCAGCGTTTCCCTGTCCTTGTGAACTTTTCCATCACTTCCCTGTCCTTGTCAACTTTTCCTTCAATTCCCTGTCCTTGTGAACCTTCCTCAATCTTGACTGTCCTTGTGAACTTTCCTCTATCTTCCCTGTTCTTGTGAACCTTCCACCAGCGCTTCCCTGTCCTTGTGAACTTTTCCATCACTTCCCTGTCCTTGTGAACTTTTCCATCACTTCCCTGTCCTTGTGAACTTTGCCATCAATTCCTTGTCCTTGTGAACCTTCCTCCAGCACTTCCCTGTCCTTGTGAACCTTCCTCCATCTTCCCTGTCCTTGTGAAACTTCCTCCATCTTCCCTGTCCTTGTGAACCTTCCTCTATCTTCCCTGCCCTTCTGAAACTTCCTCCAGCACTTCCCTGTCCTTGTGAACCATCCACCAGCACTTCCCTGTCATTGCACAGCTTCCTCCAGCACTTCCCTGTCCTTGTGAACCTTCCTCCAGCACTTCCCTGTCCTTGTGAACTTTTCCATCACGTCCCTGTCCTTGTGAACCTTCCTCCAGCGCTTCCCTGTCTTTGTGAACTTTTCCATTACTTCCCTGTCCTTGTGAACTTTCCTCCAGCACTTCCCTGTCCTTGTGAATATTCCTCCATCTTCCCTGTCCTAGTGAACTTCCTCCAGTGCTTCCCTGTCCTTGTGAACCTTCCTCCAACGCTTCCCTGTCCTTGTGAAACTTCCTCCAGAGCTTCCCTGTCCTTGTGAACTTTCCTCCAGCACTTCCCTGTCCTTGTGAACATTCCTTCATCTTCCCTGTCCTACTGAACTTCCTCCAGCGCTTCCATGTCCTTGAGAACCTTCCTCCATCACTTCTCTGTATTGGGAACATTTCCATCACTCCCCTGTCCTTGTGAACATTTCCAGCACTTCCCTGTCCTTGTGAACCTTCCACCAGCGCTTCCCTGTCCTTGTGAACCTTCCTCCAGCACTTCCCTGTCCTTGTGAACTTTTCCATCACGTCCCTGTCCTTGTGAACCTTCCTCCAGGGCTTACCTGTCTTTGTGAACTTTTCCATTACTTCCCTGTCCTTGTGAACTTCCTCCAGCGCTTTCCTGTCCTTTTGAACCTTCCTCCAGCACTTCTCTGTCCTTGTGAACCTTCCTCCATCACTTCCCTGTCCTTGTGAACTTTTCCAACGCTTCCCTGTCCTTGTGAACCTTCCTCCAGCACTTCCCTGTCCTTGTGAACCTTCCTCCATCTTCCCTGTCCTTGTGAAACTTCCTCCATCTTCCCTGTCCTTGTGAACCTTCCTCCAGCACTTCCCTGTCCTTGTGAACCTCACTCCAGCACTTCCCTGTCCTTGTGAACTTTTCCATCACTTCCCTGTCCTTGTGAACCTTCCACCATCACTTCACAGTCCTTGGGAACTTTTCCATCACTCCCCTGTCCTTGTGAACCTTCCTCCATCACTTCCCTGTCCTTGTCAACTTTTCCATCAATTCCCTGTCCTTTTGAACCTTCCTCCAGTACTTCCCTGTCCTTGTGAACCTTCCTGAATCTTGACTGTCCTTGTGAACGTTCCTCTATCTTCCCTGTCCTTGTGAACCTTCCACCAGCGCTTCCCTGTCCTTGTGAACCTTCCTCCAGCACTTCCCTGTCCTTGTGAACTTTTCCATCACGTCCCTGTCCTTCTGAACCTTCCTCCAGCGCTTCCCTGTCTTTGTCAACTTTTCCATTACTTCCCTGTCCTTGTGAACTTTCCTCCAGCACTTCCCTGTCCTTGTGAACATTCCTCCATCTTCCCTGTCCTAGTGAACTTCCTCCAGTGCTTCCCTGTCCTTGTGAACCTTCCTACAACGCTTCCCTGTCCTTGTGAACATTCCTCTATCTTCCCTGTCCTTGTGAACCTTCCACCAGCACTTCACTGTTCTTGTGAACTTTTCCATCACTTCCCTGTCCTTGGCAACCTTCCGCCAGCACTTCCCTATCCTTGAGAACCTCCCTCCAGCACTTCCCTGCCCTTGTGAAATTTTCCATCACTTCCCTGACCTTGTGAACTTTTCCATCACCTCCCTGTCCTTGTGAACCTTCCACCATCACTTCCCTGTCCTTGTGAACCTTCCACCATCACTTCCCTGTCCTTGGGAACTTTTCCATCATTCCCCTGTCCTTGTGAACATTCCTCCAGCGTTTCCCTGTCCTTGTGAACTTTTCCATCACTTCCCTGTCCTTGTCAACTTTTCCTTCAATTCCCTGTCCTTGTGAACCTTCCTCAATCTTGACTGTCCTTGTGAACTTTCCTCTATCTTCCCTGTCCTTGTGAACCTTCCACCAGCGCTTCCCTGTCCTTGTGAACTTTTCCATCACTTCCCTGTCCTTGTGAACTTTTCCATATCTTCCCTGTCCGTGTGAACCTTCCTCCTGTGCTTTCATGTCCATGTGAACCTTCCTCCAGCGCTTTCCTGTCCTTGTGAACCTTCCTCCATCACTACCCTGTCCTTGTAAATCTTCCTCCAGCACTTCCTTATCCTTGTGAACATTTCCAGCACTTCCCTGTCCCTGTGAACTTTTCCATCACTTCCCTGTCCTTGTAAACCTTCCTCGATTGCTTCCCTGTCCTGGAGAACTTTTCCATCACTTCCCTGTCCTTGTGAACCTTCATCCAGCACATCCCTGTCCTTGTGAAACTTCCTCCATCACTACCCTGTCCTTGTAAACCTTCCTCCAGCACTTCCCTGCCCTTGTAAACCTTCCTCCAGCACTTCCCTGTCCTTGTGAACTTTTCCATCACTTCCCTGTCCTTGTGAACCTTCCTCCAACACATCCCTGTCCTTGTGAACCTTCCTCCATCTCTTCCCTGTCCTTGTGAACCTTCCTCCAGAACTTCCCTGTCCTTGTAAACCTTCCTCCAGCACTTCCCTGTCCTTGTGAACTTTTCCATCACTTCCCTGTCCTTGTGAACCTTCATCCAGCACATCCCTGTCCTTGTGAAACTTCCTCCAGCACTTCCCTGTCCTTGTGAACTTTTCCATCACTTCCCTGTCCTTGTGAACCTTCCTCCAACACATCCCTGTCCTTGTGAACCTTCCTCCATCTCTTCCCTGTCCTTGTGAACATTCCTCCATCTTCCCTGTCCTTGTGAAACTTACTCCATCTTCCCTGTCCTTGGGAACTTTTCCATCACTTCCCTGTCCTTGTGAACCTTCCTCCAGCACATCCCTGTCCTTGTGAAACTTCCTCCATCACTACCCTGTCCTTGTAAACCTTCCTCCAGCACTACCCTGTCCTTGTAAACCTTCCTCCAGCACTTCCCTGTCCTTGTGAACTTTTCCATCACTTCCCTGTCCTTGTGAACCTTCCTCCATCACATCCCTGTCCTTGTGAACCTTCCTCCATCTCTTCCCTGTCCTTGTGAACATTCCTCCACCTTCCCTGTCCTTGTGAAACTTACTCCATCTTCCCTGTCCTTGGGAACTTTTCCATCACTTCCCTGTCCTTGTGAACCTTCCTCCATCACTTCCCTGTCCTTGTGAACCTTCCTCCATCTTCCCTGTCCTTGGGAACTTTTCCATCACTTCCCTGTCCTTGGGAACCTTCCTCCATCACTTCCCTGTCCTTGTGAACCTTCCTCCAGCACTTCCCTGTCCTTGTGAACCTTCCTCCATCACTTCCCTGTACTTGTGAACCTTCCTCCATCACTTCCTGTCATTGTGAACCTTCCTCCAGCACTTCCCTGTTCTTGTGAACTTTTCCATCACTTCCCTGTCCTTGCGAAGTTTTCCATCATTTCACTGTCCTTGCGAACCTTCGTCTACCTTTCCTGTCCTTGTGAACCTTCCACCATCACTTCCCTGTCCTTGTGAACCTTCCACCATCACTTCCCTGTCCTTGGGAACTTTTTCATCATTCCCCTGTCCTTGTGAACATTCCTCCAGCGTTTCCCTGTCCTTGTGAACTTTTCCATCACTTCCCTGTCCTTGTCAACTTTTCCTTCAATTCCCTGTCCTTGTGAACCTTCCTCAATCTTGACTGTCCTTGTGAACTTTCCTCTATCTTCCCTGTCCTTGTGAACCTTCCACCAGCGCTTCCCTGTCCTTGTGAACTTTTCCATCACTTCCCTGTCCTTGTGAACTTTTCCATATCTTCCCTGTCCGTGTGAACCTTCCTCCTGCGCTTTCATGTCCATGTGAACCTTCCTCCAGCGCTTTCCTGTCCTTGTGAACCTTCCTCCATCACTTCCCTGTCCTTGTAAATCTTCCTCCAGCACTTCCTTATCCTTGTGAACATTTCCAGCACTTCCCTGTCCCTGTGAACTTTTCCATCACTTCCCTGTCCTTGTAAACCTTCCTCGATTGCTTCCCTGTCCTGGAGAACTTTTCCATCACTTCCCTGTCCTTGTGAACCTTCATCCAGCACATCCCCGTCCTTGTGAAACTTCCTCCATCACTACCCTGTCCTTGTAAACCTTCCTCCAGCACTTCCCTGCCCTTGTAAACCTTCCTCCAGCACTTCCCTGTCCTTGTGAACTTTTCCAACACTTCCCTGTCCTTGTGAACCTTCCTCCAACACATCCCTGTCCTTGTGAACCTTCCTCCATCTCTTCCCTGTCCTTGTGAACCTTCCTCCAGCACTTCCCTGTCCTTGTAAACCTTCCTCCAGCACTTCCCTGTCCTTGTGAACTTTTCCATCACTTCCCTGTCCTTGTGAACCTTCATCCAGCACATCCCTGTCCTTGTGAAACTTCCTCCATCACTACCCTGTCCTTGTAAACCTTCCTCCAGCACTTCCCTGTCCTTGTAAACCTTCCTCCAGCACTTCCCTGTCCTTGTGAACTTTTCCATCACTTCCCTGTCCTTGTGAACCTTCCTCCAACACATCCCTGTCCTTGTGAACCTTCCTCCATCTCTTCCCTGTCCTTGTGAACATTCCTCCATCTTCCCTGTCCTTGTGAACCTTCCACCATCACTTCCCTGTCCTTGGGAACTTTTCCATCATTCCCCTGTCCTTGTGAACATTCGTCCAGCGTTTCCCTGTCCTTGTGAACTTTTCCATCACTTCCCTGTCCTTGTCAACTTTTCCTTCAATTCCCTGTCCTTGTGAACCTTCCTCAATCTTGACTGTCCTTGTGAACTTTCCTCTATCTTCCCTGTTCTTGTGAACCTTCCACCAGCGCTTCCCTGTCCTTGTGAACTTTTCCATCACTTCCCTGTCCTTGTGAACTTTTCCATCACTTCCCTGTCCTTGTGAACTTTGCCATCAATTCCTTGTCCTTGTGAACCTTCCTCCAGCACTTCCCTGTCCTTGTGAACCTTCCTCCATCTTCCCTGTCCTTGTGAAACTTCCTCCATCTTCCCTGTCCTTGTGAACCTTCCTCTATCTTCCCTGCCCTTCTGAAACTTCCTCCAGCACTTCCCTGTCCTTGTGAACCATCCACCAGCACTTCCCTGTCATTGCACAGCTTCCTCCAGCACTTCCCTGTCCTTGTGAACCTTCCTCCAGCACTTCCCTGTCCTTGTGAACTTTTCCATCACGTCCCTGTCCTTGTGAACCTTCCTCCAGCGCTTCCCTGTCTTTGTGAACTTTTCCATTACTTCCCTGTCCTTGTGAACTTTCCTCCAGCACTTCCCTGTCCTTGTGAATATTCCTCCATCTTCCCTGTCCTAGTGAACTTCCTCCAGTGCTTCCCTGTCCTTGTGAACCTTCCTCCAACGCTTCCCTGTCCTTGTGAAACTTCCTCCAGAGCTTCCCTGTCCTTGTGAACTTTCCTCCAGCACTTCCCTGTCCTTGTGAACATTCCTTCATCTTCCCTGTCCTACTGAACTTCCTCCAGCGCTTCCATGTCCTTGAGAACCTTCCTCCATCACTTCTCTGTATTGGGAACATTTCCATCACTCCCCTGTCCTTGTGAACATTTCCAGCACTTCCCTGTCCTTGTGAACCTTCCACCAGCGCTTCCCTGTCCTTGTGAACCTTCCTCCAGCACTTCCCTGTCCTTGTGAACTTTTCCATCACGTCCCTGTCCTTGTGAACCTTCCTCCAGGGCTTACCTGTCTTTGTGAACTTTTCCATTACTTCCCTGTCCTTGTGAACTTCCTCCAGCGCTTTCCTGTCCTTTTGAACCTTCCTCCAGCACTTCTCTGTCCTTGTGAACCTTCCTCCATCACTTCCCTGTCCTTGTGAACTTTTCCAACGCTTCCCTGTCCTTGTGAACCTTCCTCCAGCACTTCCCTGTCCTTGTGAACCTTCCTCCATCTTCCCTGTCCTTGTGAAACTTCCTCCATCTTCCCTGTCCTTGTGAACCTTCCTCCAGCACTTCCCTGTCCTTGTGAACCTCACTCCAGCACTTCCCTGTCCTTGTGAACTTTTCCATCACTTCCCTGTCCTTGTGAACCTTCCACCATCACTTCACAGTCCTTGGGAACTTTTCCATCACTCCCCTGTCCTTGTGAACCTTCCTCCATCACTTCCCTGTCCTTGTCAACTTTTCCATCAATTCCCTGTCCTTTTGAACCTTCCTCCAGTACTTCCCTGTCCTTGTGAACCTTCCTGAATCTTGACTGTCCTTGTGAACGTTCCTCTATCTTCCCTGTCCTTGTGAACCTTCCACCAGCGCTTCCCTGTCCTTGTGAACCTTCCTCCAGCACTTCCCTGTCCTTGTGAACTTTTCCATCACGTCCCTGTCCTTCTGAACCTTCCTCCAGCGCTTCCCTGTCTTTGTCAACTTTTCCATTACTTCCCTGTCCTTGTGAACTTTCCTCCAGCACTTCCCTGTCCTTGTGAACATTCCTCCATCTTCCCTGTCCTAGTGAACTTCCTCCAGTGCTTCCCTGTCCTTGTGAACCTTCCTACAACGCTTCCCTGTCCTTGTGAACATTCCTCTATCTTCCCTGTCCTTGTGAACCTTCCACCAGCACTTCACTGTTCTTGTGAACTTTTCCATCACTTCCCTGTCCTTGGCAACCTTCCGCCAGCACTTCCCTATCCTTGAGAACCTCCCTCCAGCACTTCCCTGCCCTTGTGAAATTTTCCATCACTTCCCTGACCTTGTGAACTTTTCCATCACCTCCCTGTCCTTGTGAACCTTCCACCATCACTTCCCTGTCCTTGTGAACCTTCCACCATCACTTCCCTGTCCTTGGGAACTTTTCCATCATTCCCCTGTCCTTGTGAACATTCCTCCAGCGTTTCCCTGTCCTTGTGAACTTTTCCATCACTTCCCTGTCCTTGTCAACTTTTCCTTCAATTCCCTGTCCTTGTGAACCTTCCTCAATCTTGACTGTCCTTGTGAACTTTCCTCTATCTTCCCTGTCCTTGTGAACCTTCCACCAGCGCTTCCCTGTCCTTGTGAACTTTTCCATCACTTCCCTGTCCTTGTGAACTTTTCCATATCTTCCCTGTCCGTGTGAACCTTCCTCCTGTGCTTTCATGTCCATGTGAACCTTCCTCCAGCGCTTTCCTGTCCTTGTGAACCTTCCTCCATCACTACCCTGTCCTTGTAAATCTTCCTCCAGCACTTCCTTATCCTTGTGAACATTTCCAGCACTTCCCTGTCCCTGTGAACTTTTCCATCACTTCCCTGTCCTTGTAAACCTTCCTCGATTGCTTCCCTGTCCTGGAGAACTTTTCCATCACTTCCCTGTCCTTGTGAACCTTCATCCAGCACATCCCTGTCCTTGTGAAACTTCCTCCATCACTACCCTGTCCTTGTAAACCTTCCTCCAGCACTTCCCTGCCCTTGTAAACCTTCCTCCAGCACTTCCCTGTCCTTGTGAACTTTTCCATCACTTCCCTGTCCTTGTGAACCTTCCTCCAACACATCCCTGTCCTTGTGAACCTTCCTCCATCTCTTCCCTGTCCTTGTGAACCTTCCTCCAGAACTTCCCTGTCCTTGTAAACCTTCCTCCAGCACTTCCCTGTCCTTGTGAACTTTTCCATCACTTCCCTGTCCTTGTGAACCTTCATCCAGCACATCCCTGTCCTTGTGAAACTTCCTCCAGCACTTCCCTGTCCTTGTGAACTTTTCCATCACTTCCCTGTCCTTGTGAACCTTCCTCCAACACATCCCTGTCCTTGTGAACCTTCCTCCATCTCTTCCCTGTCCTTGTGAACATTCCTCCATCTTCCCTGTCCTTGTGAAACTTACTCCATCTTCCCTGTCCTTGGGAACTTTTCCATCACTTCCCTGTCCTTGTGAACCTTCCTCCAGCACATCCCTGTCCTTGTGAAACTTCCTCCATCACTACCCTGTCCTTGTAAACCTTCCTCCAGCACTACCCTGTCCTTGTAAACCTTCCTCCAGCACTTCCCTGTCCTTGTGAACTTTTCCATCACTTCCCTGTCCTTGTGAACCTTCCTCCATCACATCCCTGTCCTTGTGAACCTTCCTCCATCTCTTCCCTGTCCTTGTGAACATTCCTCCACCTTCCCTGTCCTTGTGAAACTTACTCCATCTTCCCTGTCCTTGGGAACTTTTCCATCACTTCCCTGTCCTTGTGAACCTTCCTCCATCACTTCCCTGTCCTTGTGAACCTTCCTCCATCTTCCCTGTCCTTGGGAACTTTTCCATCACTTCCCTGTCCTTGGGAACCTTCCTCCATCACTTCCCTGTCCTTGTGAACCTTCCTCCAGCACTTCCCTGTCCTTGTGAACCTTCCTCCATCACTTCCCTGTACTTGTGAACCTTCCTCCATCACTTCCTGTCATTGTGAACCTTCCTCCAGCACTTCCCTGTTCTTGTGAACTTTTCCATCACTTCCCTGTCCTTGCGAAGTTTTCCATCATTTCACTGTCCTTGCGAACCTTCGTCTACCTTTCCTGTCCTTGTGAACCTTCCACCATCACTTCCCTGTCCTTGTGAACCTTCCACCATCACTTCCCTGTCCTTGGGAACTTTTTCATCATTCCCCTGTCCTTGTGAACATTCCTCCAGCGTTTCCCTGTCCTTGTGAACTTTTCCATCACTTCCCTGTCCTTGTCAACTTTTCCTTCAATTCCCTGTCCTTGTGAACCTTCCTCAATCTTGACTGTCCTTGTGAACTTTCCTCTATCTTCCCTGTCCTTGTGAACCTTCCACCAGCGCTTCCCTGTCCTTGTGAACTTTTCCATCACTTCCCTGTCCTTGTGAACTTTTCCATATCTTCCCTGTCCGTGTGAACCTTCCTCCTGCGCTTTCATGTCCATGTGAACCTTCCTCCAGCGCTTTCCTGTCCTTGTGAACATTCCTCCATCACTTCCCTGTCCTTGTAAATCTTCCTCCAGCACTTCCTTATCCTTGTGAACATTTCCAGCACTTCCCTGTCCCTGTGAACTTTTCCATCACTTCCCTGTCCTTGTAAACCTTCCTCGATTGCTTCCCTGTCCTGGAGAACTTTTCCATCACTTCCCTGTCCTTGTGAACCTTCATCCAGCACATCCCCGTCCTTGTGAAACTTCCTCCATCACTACCCTGTCCTTGTAAACCTTCCTCCAGCACTTCCCTGCCCTTGTAAACCTTCCTCCAGCACTTCCCTGTCCTTGTGAACTTTTCCAACACTTCCCTGTCCTTGTGAACCTTCCTCCAACACATCCCTGTCCTTGTGAACCTTCCTCCATCTCTTCCCTGTCCTTGTGAACCTTCCTCCAGCACTTCCCTGTCCTTGTAAACCTTCCTCCAGCACTTCCCTGTCCTTGTGAACTTTTCCATCACTTCCCTGTCCTTGTGAACCTTCATCCAGCACATCCCTGTCCTTGTGAAACTTCCTCCATCACTACCCTGTCCTTGTAAACCTTCCTCCAGCACTTCCCTGTCCTTGTAAACCTTCCTCCAGCACTTCCCTGTCCTTGTGAACTTTTCCATCACTTCCCTGTCCTTGTGAACCTTCCTCCAACACATCCCTGTCCTTGTGAACCTTCCTCCATCTCTTCCCTGTCCTTGTGAACATTCCTCCATCTTCCCTGTCCTTGTGAAACTTACTCCATCTTCCCTGTCCTTGGGAACTTTTCCATCATTTCCCTGTCCTTGTGAACCTTTCTCCAGCACATCCCTGTCCTTGTGAAACTTCCTCCATCACTACCCTGTCCTTGTAAACCTTCCTCCAGCACTACCCTGTCCATGTAAACCTTCCTCCAGCACTTCCCTGTCCTTGTGAACTTTTCCATCACTTCCCTGTCCTTGTGAACCTTCCTCCATCACATCCCTGTCCTTGTGAACCTTCCTCCATCTCTTCCCTGTCCTTGTGAACATTCCTCCACCTTCCCTGTCCTTGTGAAACTTACTCCATCTTCCCTGTCCTTGGGAACTTTTCCATCACTTCCCTGTCCTTGTGAACCTTCCTCCATCTCTTCCCTGTCCTTGTGAACCTTCCTCCATCTTCCCTGTCCTTGGGAACTTTTCCATCACTTCCCTGTCCTTGGGAACCTTCCTCCATCACTTCCCTGTCCTTGTGAACCTTCCTCCAGCACTTCCCTGTCCTTGTGAACTTTCCTCCATCACTTCCCTGTACTTGTGAACCTTCCTCCATCACTTCCTGTCATTGTGAACCATCCTCCAGCACTTCCCTGTTCTTGTGAACTTTTCCATCACTTCCCTGTCCTTGCGAAGTTTTCCATCATTTCACTGTCCTTGCGAACCTTCGTCTACCTTTCCTGTCCTTGTGAACCTTCCACCTTCACTTCCCCGTCTTTGGGAACTTTTCCATCATTCCCCTGTCCTTGTGAACATTCCTCCAGCACTTCCCTGCCCTTGTGAACTTTTCCATCACTTCCCTGACACTTGTGAACTTTTCCATCACCTCCCTGTCCTTGTGAACCTTCCACCATCACTTCCCTGTCCTTGTGAACCTTCCACCATCACTTCCCTGTCCTTGGGAACTTTTCCATCATTCTCCTGTCCTTGTGAACATTCCTCCAGCGCTTCCCTGTCCTTGTGAACTTTTCCATCACTTCCCTGTCCTTGTCAACTTTTCCTTCAATTCCCTGTCCTTGTGAACCTTCCTCCAGCACATCCCTGTCCTTGTTAACCTTCCTCAATCTTGACTGTCCTTGTGAACATTCCTCTATCTTCCCTGTCCTTGTGAACCTTCCAACAGCGCTTCCCTGTCCTTGTGAACTTTTCCATCTCTTCCCTGTCCTTGTGAACTTTTCCATCACTTCCCTGTCCTTGTGAACTTTGCCATCAATTCCTTGTCCTTGTGAACCTTCCACCAGCGCTTCCCTGTCCTTGTGAACTTTTCCATCACTTCCCTGTCCTTGTGAACTTTTCCATCACTTCCCTGTCCTTGTGAACTTTGCCATCAATTCCTTGTCCTTGTGAACCTTCCTCCAGCGCTTCCCTGTCCTTGTGAACTTCCTCCAGCGCTTCCCTGTCCTTGTGAACCTTGCTCCATCTTCCCTGTCCGTGTGAACCTTCCTCCAGCGCTTTCATGTCCATGTGAACCTTCCTCCAGCGCTTTCCTGTCCTTGTAAACCTTCCTCGATTGCTTCCCTGTCCTGGAGAACTTTTCCATCACTTCCCTGTCCTTGTGAACCTTCCTCCAGCACATCCCTGTCCTTGTGAAACTTCCTCCATCACTACCCTGTCCTTGTAAACCTTCCTCCAGCACTTCCCTGTCCTTGTAAACCTTCCTCCAGCACTTCCCTGTCCTTGTGAACTTTTCCATCACTTCCCTGTCCTTGTGAACCTTCCTCCAACACATCCCTGTCCTTGTGAACCTTCCTCCATCTCTTCCCTGTCCTTGTGAACATTCCTCCATCTTCCCTGTCCTTGTGAAACTTACTCCATCTTCCCTGTCCTTGGGAACTTTTCCATCACTTCCCTGTCCTTGTGAACCTTCCTCCAGCACATCCCTGTCCTTGTGAAACTTCCTCCATCACTACCCTGTCCTTGTAAACCTTCCTCCAGCACTACCCTGTCCTTGTAAACCTTCCTCCAGCACTTCCCTGTCCTTGTGAACTTTTCCATCACTTCCCTGTCCTTGTGAACCTTCCTCCATCACATCCCTGTCCTTGTGAACCTTCCTCCATCTCTTCCCTGTCCTTGTGAATATTCCTCCACCTTCCCTGTCCTTGTGAAACTTACTCCATCTTCCCTGTCCTTGGGAACTTTTCCATCACTTCCCTGTCCTTGTGAACCTTCCTCCATCTTCCCTGTCCTTGGGAACTTTTCCATCACTTCCCTGTCCTTGGGAACCTTCCTCCATCACTTCCCTGTCCTTGTGAACCTTCCTCCAGCACTTCCCTGTCCTTGTGAACCTTCCTCCATCACTTCCCTGTACTTGTGAACCTTCCTCCATCACTTCCTGTCATTGTGAACCTTCCTCCAGCACTTCCCTGTTCTTGTGAACTTTTCCATCACTTCCCTGTCCTTGCGAAGTTTTCCATCACTTCACTGTCCTTGCGAACCTTCGTCTACCTTTCCTGTCCTTGTGAACCTTCCACCATCACTTCCCCGTCTTTGGGAACTTTTCCATCATTCCCCTGTCCTTGTGAACATTCCTCCAGCACTTCCCTGTCCTTGTGAACCTTCCACCATCACTTCCCTGTCCTTGGGAACTTTTCCATCATTCTCCTGTCCTTGTGAACATTCCTCCAGCGCTTCCCTGTCCTTGTGAACTTTTCCATCACTTCCCTGTCCTTGTGAACCTTCCTCCAACACATCCCTGTCCTTGTGAACCTTCCTCCATCTCTTCCCTGTCCTTGTGAACCTTCCTCCAGCACTTCCCTGTCCTTGTAAACCTTCCTCCAGCACTTCCCTGTCCTTGTGAACTTTTCCATCACTTCCCTGTCCTTGTGAACCTTCATCCAGCACATCCCTGTCCTTGTGAAACTTCCTCCATCACTACCCTGTCCTTGTAAACCTTCCTCCAGCACTTCCCTGTCCTTGTAAACCTTCCTCCAGCACTTCCCTGTCCTTGTGAACTTTTCCATCACTTCCCTGTCCTTGTGAACCTTCCTCCAACACATCCCTGTCCTTGTGAACCTTCCTCCATCTCTTCCCTGTCCTTGTAAACCTTCCTCCAGCACTTCCCTGTCCTTGTAAACCTTCCTCCAGCACTTCCCTGTCCTTGTGAACTTTTCCATCACTTCCCTGTCCTTGTGAACCTTCCTCCAACACATCCCTGTCCTTGTGAACCTTCCTCCATCTCTTCCCTGTCCTTGTGAAACTTCCTCCATCACTACCCTGTCCTTGTAAACCTTCCTCCAGCACTACCCTGTCCTTGTAAACCTTCCTCCAGCACTTCCCTGTCCTTGTGAACTTTTCCATCACTTTCCTGTCCTTGTGAACCTTCCTCCATCACATCCCTGTCCTTGTGAACCTTCCTCCATCTCTTCCCTGTCCTTGTGAACATTCCTCCACCTTCGCTGTCCTTGTGAAACTTACTCCATCTTCCCTGTCCTTGGGAACTTTTCCATCACTTCCCTGTCCTTGTGAACCTTCCTCCATCACTTCCCTGTCCTTGTGAACCTTCCTCCATCTTCCCTGTCCTTGGGAACTTTTCCATCACTTCCCTGTCCTTGGGAACCTTCCTCCATCAATTCCCTGTCCTTGTGAACCTTCCTCCAGCACTTCCCTGTCTTTGTGAACCTTCCTCCATCACTTCCCTGTACTTGTGAACCTTCCTCCATCACTTCCTGTCATTGTGAACCTTCCTCCAGCACTTCCCTGTTCTTGTGAACTTTTCCATCACTTCCCTGTCCTTGCGAAGTTTTCCATCATTTCACTGTCCTTGCGAACCTTCGTCTACCTTTCCTGTCCTTGTGAACCTTCCACCATCACTTCCCCGTCTTTGGGAACTTTTCCATCATTCCCCTGTCCTTGTGAACATTCCTCCAGCACTTCCCTGCCCTTGTGAACTTTTCCATCACTTCCCTGACACTTGTGAACTTTTCCATCACCTCCCTGTCCTTGTGAACCTTCCACCATCACTTCCCTGTCCTTGTGAACCTTCCACCATCACTTCCCTGTCCTTGGGAACTTTTCCATCATTCTCCTGTCCTTGTGAACATTCCTCCAGCGCTTCCCTGTCCTTGTGAACTTTTCCATCACTTCCCTGTCCTTGTCAACTTTTCCTTCAATTCCCTGTCCTTGTGAACCTTCCTCCAGCACATCCCTGTCCTTGTGAACCTTCCTCAATCTTGACTGTCCTTGTGAACATTCCTCTATCTTCCCTGTCCTTGTGAACCTTCCACCAGCGCTTCCCTGTCCTTGTGAACTTTTCCATCACTTCCCTGTCCTTGTGAACTTTTCCATCACTTCCCTGTCCTTGTGAACTTTGCCATCAATTCCTTGTCCTTGTGAACCTTCCTCCAGCGCTTCCCTGTCCTTGTGAACTTCCTCCAGCGCTTCCCTGTCCTTGTGAACCTTGCTCCATCTTCCCTGTCCGTGTGAACCTTCCTCCAGCGCTTTCATGTCCATGTGAACCTTCCTCCAGCGCTTTCCTGTCCTTGTAAACCTTCCTCGATTGCTTCCCTGTCCTGGAGAACTTTTCCATCACTTCCCTGTCCTTGTGAACCTTCCTCCAGCACATCCCTGTCCTTGTGAAACTTCCTCCATCACTACCCTGTCCTTGTAAACCTTCCTCCAGCACTTCCCTGTCCTTGTAAACCTTCCTCCAGCACTTCCCTGTCCTTGTGAACTTTTCCATCACTTCCCTGTCCTTGTGAACCTTCCTCCAACACATCCCTGTCCTTGTGAACCTTCCTCCATCTCTTCCCTGTCCTTGTGAACATTCCTCCATCTTCCCTGTCCTTGTGAAACTTACTCCATCTTCCCTGTACTTGGGAACTTTTCCATCACTTCCCTGTCCTTGTGAACCTTCCTCCAGCACATCCCTGTCCTTGTGAAACTTCCTCCATCACTACCCTGTCCTTGTAAACCTTCCTCCAGCACTACCCTGTCCTTGTAAACCTTCCTCCAGCACTTCCCTGTCCTTGTGAACTTTTCCATCACTTCCCTGTCCTTGTGAACCTTCCTCCATCACATCCCTGTCCTTGTGAACCTTCCTCCATCTCTTCCCTGTCCTTGTGAACATTCCTCCACCTTCCCTGTCCTTGTGAAACTTACTCCATCTTCCCTGTCCTTGGGAACTTTTCCATCACTTCCCTGTCCTTGTGAACCTTCCTCCATCACTTCCCTGTCCTTGTGAACCTTCCTCCATCTTCCCTGTCCTTGGGAACTTTTCCATCACTTCCCTGTCCTTGGGAACCTTCCTCCATCACTTCCCTGTCCTTGTGAACCTTCCTCCAGCACTTCCCTGTCCTTGTGAACCTTCCTCCATCACTTCCCTGTACTTGTGAACCTTCCTCCATCACTTCCTGTCATTGTGAACCTTCCTCCAGCACTTCCCTGTTCTTGTGAACTTTTCCATCACTTCCCTGTCCTTGCGAAGTTTTCCATCACTTCACTGTCCTTGCGAACCTTCGTCTACCTTTCCTGTCCTTTTGAACCTTCCACCATCACTTCCCCGTCTTTGGGAACTTTTCCATCATTCCCCTGTCCTTGTGAACATTCCTCCAGCACTTCCCTGCCCTTGTGAACTTTTCCATCACTTCCCTGACACTTGTGAACTTTTCCATCACCTCCCTGTCCTTGTGAACCTTCCACCATCACTTCCCTGTCCTTGTGAACCTTCCACCATCACTTCCCTGTCCTTGGGAACTTTTCCATCATTCTCCTGTCCTTGTGAACATTCCTCCAGCGCTTCCCTGTCCTTGTGAACTTTTCCATCACTTCCCTGTCCTTGTGAACCTTCCTCCAACACATCCCTGTCCTTGTGAACCTTCCTCCATCTCTTCCCTGTCCTTGTGAACCTTCCTCCAGCACTTCCCTGTCCTTGTAAACCTTCCTCCAGCACTTCCCTGTCCTTGTGAACTTTTCCATCACTTCCCTGTCCTTGTGAACCTTCATCCAGCACATCCCTGTCCTTGTGAAACTTCCTCCATCACTACCCTGTCCTTGTAAACCTTCCTCCAGCACTTCCCTGTCCTTGTAAACCTTCCTCCAGCACTTCCCTGTCCTTGTGAACTTTTCCATCACTTCCCTGTCCTTGTGAACCTTCCTCCAACACATCCCTGTCCTTGTGAACCTTCCTCCATCTCTTCCCTGTCCTTGTAAACCTTCCTCCAGCACTTCCCTGTCCTTGTAAACCTTCCTCCAGCACTTCCCTGTCCTTGTGAACTTTTCCATCACTTCCCTGTCCTTGTGAACCTTCCTCCAACACATCCCTGTCCTTGTGAACCTTCCTCCATCTCTTCCCTGTCCTTGTGAAACTTCCTCCATCACTACCCTGTCCTTGTAAACCTTCCTTCAGCACTACCCTGTACTTGTAAACCTTCCTCCAGCACTTCCCTGTCCTTGTGAACTTTTCCATCACTTCCCTGTCCTTGTGAACCTTCCTCCATCACATCCCTGTCCTTGTGAACCTTCCTCCATCTCTTCCCTGTCCTTGTGAACATTCCTCCACCTTCGCTGTCCTTGTGAAACTTACTCCATCTTCCCTGTCCTTGGGAACTTTTCCATCACTTCCCTGTCTTTGTGAACCTTCCTCCATCACTTCCCTGTCCTTGTGAACCTTCCTCCATCTTCCCTGTCCTTGGGAACTTTTCCATCACTTCCCTGTCCTTGGGAACCTTCCTCCATCACTTCCCTGTCCTTGTGAACCTTCCTCCAGCACTTCCCTGTCCTTGTGAACCTTCCTCCATCACTTCCCTGTACTTGTGAACCTTCCTCCATCACTTCCTGTCATTGTGAACCTTCCTCCAGCACTTCCCTGTTCTTGTGAACTTTTCCATCACTTCCCTGTCCTTGCGAAGTTTTCCATCATTTCACTGTCCTTGCGAACCTTCGTCTACCTTTCCTGTCCTTGTGAACCTTCCACCATCACTTCCCCGTCTTTGGGAACTTTTCCATCATTCCCCTGTCCTTGTGAACATTCCTCCAGCACTTCCCTGCCCTTGTGAACTTTTCCATCACTTCCCTGACACTTGTGAACTTTTCCATCACCTCCCTGTCCTTGTGAACCTTCCACCATCACTTCCCTGTCCTTGTGAACCTTCCACCATCACTTCCCTGTCCTTGGGAACTTTTCCATCATTCTCCTGTCCTTGTGAACATTCCTCCAGCGCTTCCCTGTCCTTGTGAACTTTTCCATCACTTCCCTGTCCTTGTCAACTTTTCCTTCAATTCCCTGTCCTTGTGAACCTTCCTCCAGCACATCCCTGTCCTTGTGAACCTTCCTCAATCTTGACTGTCCTTGTGAACATTCCTCTATCTTCCCTGTCCTTGTGAACCTTCCACCAGCGCTTCCCTGTCCTTGTGAACTTTTCCATCACTTCCCTGTCCTTGTGAACTTTTCCATCACTTCCCTGTCCTTGTGAACTTTGCCATCAATTCCTTGTCCTTGTGAACCTTCCTCCAGCGCTTCCCTGTCCTTGTGAACTTCCTCCAGCGCTTCCCTGTCCTTGTGAACCTTGCTCCATCTTCCCTGTCCGTGTGAACCTTCCTCCAGCGCTTTCATGTCCATGTGAACCTTCCTCCAGCGCTTTCCTGTCCTTGTAAACCTTCCTCGATTGCTTCCCTGTCCTGGAGAACTTTTCCATCACTTCCCTGTCCTTGTGAACCTTCCTCCAGCACATCCCTGTCCTTGTGAAACTTCCTCCATCACTACCCTGTCCTTGTAAACCTTCCTCCAGCACTTCCCTGTCCTTGTAAACCTTCCTCCAGCACTTCCCTGTCCTTGTGAACTTTTCCATCACTTCCCTGTCCTTGTGAACCTTCCTCCAACACATCCCTGTCCTTGTGAACCTTCCTCCATCTCTTCCCTGTCCTTGTGAACATTCCTCCATCTTCCCTGTCCTTGTGAAACTTACTCCATCTTCCCTGTCCTTGGGAACTTTTCCATCACTTCCCTGTCCTTGTGAACCTTCCTCCAGCACATCCCTGTCCTTGTGAAACTTCCTCCATCACTACCCTGTCCTTGTAAACCTTCCTCCAGCACTACCCTGTCCTTGTAAACCTTCCTCCAGCACTTCCCTGTCCTTGTGAACTTTTCCATCACTTCCCTGTCCTTGTGAACCTTCCTCCATCACATCCCTGTCCTTGTGAACCTTCCTCCATCTCTTCCCTGTCCTTGTGAACATTCCTCCACCTTCCCTGTCCTTGTGAAACTTACTCCATCTTCCCTGTCCTTGGGAACTTTTCCATCACTTCCCTGTCCTTGTGAACCTTCCTCCATCTTCCCTGTCCTTGGGAACTTTTCCATCACTTCCCTGTCCTTGGGAACCTTCCTCCATCACTTCCCTGTACTTGTGAACCTTCCTCCAGCACTTCCCTGTCCTTGTGAACCTTCCTCCATCACTTCCCTGTACTTGTGAACCTTCCTCCATCACTTCCTGTCATTGTGAACCTTCCTCCAGCACTTCCCTGTTCTTGTGAACTTTTCCATCACTTCCCTGTCCTTGCGAAGTTTTCCATCACTTCACTGTTCTTGCGAACCTTCGTCTACCTTTCCTGTCCTTGTGAACCTTCCACCATCACTTCCCCGTCTTTGGGAACTTTTCCATCATTCCCCTGTCCTTGTGAACATTCCTCCAGCACTTCCCTGCCCTTGTGAACTTTTCCATCACTTCCCTGACACTTGTGAAATTTTCCATCACCTCCCTGTCCTTGTGAACCTTCCACCATCACTTCCCTGTCCTTGTGAACCTTCCACCATCACATCCCTGTCCTTGGGAACTTTTCCATCATTCTCCTGTCCTTGTGAACATTCCTCCAGCGCTTCCCTGTCCTTGTGAACTTTTCCATCACTTCCCTGTCCTTGTGAACCTTCCTCCAACACATCCCTGTCCTTGTGAACCTTCCTCCATCTCTTCCCTGTCCTTGTGAACCTTCCTCCAGCACTTCCCTGTCCTTGTAAACCTTCCTCCAGCACTTCCCTGTCCTTGTAGAACTTTTCAATCACTTCCCTGTCCTTGTGAACCTTCATCCAGCACATCCCTGTCCTTGTGAAACTTCCTCCATCACTACCCTGTCCTTGTAAACCTTCCTCCAGCACTTCCCTGTCCTTGTAAACCTTCCTCCAGCACTTCCCTGTCCTTGTGAACTTTTCCATCACTTCCCTGTCCTTGTGAACCTTCCTCCAGCACATCCCTGTCCTTGTGAAACTTCCTCCATCACTACCCTGTCCTTGTAAACCTTCCTCCAGCACTACCCTGTCCTTGTAAACCTTCCTCCAGCACTTCCCTGTCCTTGTGAACTTTTCCATCACTTCCCTGTCCTTGTGAACCTTCCTCCATCACATCCCTGTCCTTGTGAACCTTCCTCCATCTCTTCCCTGTCCTTGTGAACATTCCTCCACCTTCCCTGTCCTTGTGAAACTTACTCCATCTTCCCTGTCCTTGGGAACTTTTCCATCACTTCCCTGTCCTTGTGAACCTTCCTCCATCACTTCCCTGTCCTTGTGAACCTTCCTCCATCTTCCCTGTCCTTGGGAACTTTTCCATCACTTCCCTGTCCTTGGGAACCTTCCTCCATCACTTCCCTGTCCTTGTGAACCTTCCTCCAGCACTTCCCTGTCCTTGTGAACCTTCCTCCATCACTTCCCTGTACTTGTGAACCTTCCTCCATCACTTCCTGTCATTGTGAACCTTCCTCCAGCACTTCCCTGTTCTTGTGAACTTTTCCATCACTTCCCTGTCCTTGCGAAGTTTTCCATCATTTCACTGTCCTTGCGAACCTTCGTCTACCTTTCCTGTCCTTGTGAACCTTCCACCATCACTTCCCCGTCTTTGGGAACTTTTCCATCATTCCCCTGTCCTTGTGAACATTCCTCCAGCACTTCCCTGCCCTTGTGAACTTTTCCATCACTTCCCTGACACTTGTGAACTTTTCCATCACCTCCCTGTCCTTGTGAACCTTCCACCATCACTTCCCTGTCCTTGTGAACCTTCCACCATCACTTCCCTGTCCTTGGGAACTTTTCCATCATTCTCCTGTCCTTGTGAACATTCCTCCAGCGCTTCCCTGTCCTTGTGAACTTTTCCATCACTTCCCTGTCCTTGTCAACTTTTCCTTCAATTCCCTGTCCTTGTGAACCTTCCTCCAGCACATCCCTGTCCTTGTGATCCTTCCTCAATCTTGACTGTCCTTGTGAACATTCCTCTATCTTCCCTGTCCTTGTGAACCTTCCACCAGCGCTTCCCTGTCCTTGTGAACTTTTCCATCACTTCCCTGTCCTTGTGAACTTTTCCATCACTTCCCTGTCCTTGTGAACTTTGCCATCAATTCCTTGTCCTTGTGAACCTTCCTCCAGCTCTTCCCTGTCCTTGTGAACTTCCTCCAGCGCTTCCCTGTCCTTGTGAACCTTGCTCCATCTTCCCTGTCCGTGTGAACCTTCCTCCAGCGCTTTCATGTCCATGTGAACCTTCCTCCAGCGCTTTCCTGTCCTTGTAAACCTTCCTCGATTGCTTCCCTGTCCTGGAGAACTTTTCCAACACTTCCCTGTCCTTGTGAACCTTCCTCCAGCACATCCCTGTCCTTGTGAAACTTCCTCCATCACTACCCTGTCCTTGTAAACCTTCCTCCAGCACTTTCCTGTCCTTGTAAACCTTCCTCCAGCACTTCCCTGTCCTTGTGAACTTTTCCATCACTTCCCTGTCCTTGTGAACCTTCCTCCAGCACATCCCTGTCCTTGTGAAACTTCCTCCATCACTACCCTGTCCTTGTAAACCTTCCTCCAGCACTACCCTGTCCTTGTAAACCTTCCTCCAGCACTTCCCTGTCCTTGTGAACTTTTCCATCACTTCTCTGTCCTTGTGAACCTTCCTCCATCACATCCCTGTCCATGTGAACCTTCCTCCAGCACTTCCCTGTCCTTGTAAACCTTCCTCCAGCACTTCCCTGTCCTTGTGAACTTTTCCATCACTTCCCTGTCCTTGTGAACCTTCATCCAGCACATCCCTGTCCTTGTGAAACTTCCTCCATCACTACCCTGTCCTTGTAAACCTTCCTCCAGCACTTCCCTGTCCTTGTAAACCTTCCTCCAGCACTTCCCTGTCCTTGTGAACTTTTCTATCACTTCCCTGTCCTTGTGAACCTTCCTCCAACACATCCCTGTCCTTGTGAACCTTCCTCCATCTCTTCCCTGTCCTTGTGAACATTCCTCCATCTTCCCTGTCCTTGTGAAACTTACTCCATCTTCCCTGTCCTTGGGAACTTTTCCATCACTTCCCTGTCCTTGTGAACCTTCCTCCAACACATCCCTGTCCTTGTGAACCTTCCTCCATCTCTTCCCTGTCCTTGTAAACCTTCCTCCAGCACTTCCCTGTCCTTGTAAACCTTCCTCCAGCACTTCCCTGTCCTTGTGAACTTTTCCATCACTTCCCTGTCCTTGTGAACCTTCCTCCAACACATCCCTGTCCTTGTGAACCTTCCTCCATCTCTTCCCTGTCCTTGTGAAACTTCCTCCATCACTACCCTGTCCTTGTAAACCTTCCTTCAGCACTACCCTGTACTTGTAAACCTTCCTCCAGCACTTCCCTGTCCTTGTGAACTTTTCCATCACTTCCCTGTCCTTGTGAACCTTCCTCCATCACATCCCTGTCCTTGTGAACCTTCCTCCATCTCTTCCCTGTCCTTGTGAACATTCCTCCACCTTCGCTGTCCTTGTGAAACTTACTCCATCTTCCCTGTCCTTGGGAACTTTTCCATCACTTCCCTGTCCTTGTGAACCTTCCTCCATCACTTCCCTGTCCTTGTGAACCTTCCTCCATCTTCCCTGTCCTTGGGAACTTTTCCATCACTTCCCTGTCCTTGGGAACCTTCCTCCATCACTTCCCTGTCCTTGTGAACCTTCCTCCAGCACTTCCCTGTCCTTGTGAACCTTCCTCCATCACTTCCCTGTACCTGTGAACCTTCCTCCATCACTTCCTGTCATTGTGAACCTTCCTCCAGCACTTCCCTGTTCTTGTGAACTTTTCCATCACTTCCCTGTCCTTGCGAAGTTTTCCATCATTTCACTGTCCTTGCGAACCTTCGTCTACCTTTCCTGTCCTTGTGAACCTTCCACCATCACTTCCCCGTCTTTGGGAACTTTTCCATCATTCCCCTGTCCTTGTGAACATTCCTCCAGCACTTCCCTGCCCTTGTGAACTTTTCCATCACTTCCCTGACACTTGTGAACTTTTCCATCACCTCCCTGTCCTTGTGAACCTTCCACCATCACTTCCCTGTCCTTGTGAACCTTCCACCATCACTTCCCTGTCCTTGGGAACTTTTCCATCATTCTCCTGTCCTTGTGAACATTCCTCCAGCGCTTCCCTGTCCTTGTGAACTTTTCCATCACTTCCCTGTCCTTGTCAACTTTTCCTTCAATTCCCTGTCCTTGTGAACCTTCCTCCAGCACATCCCTGTCCTTGTGAACCTTCCTCAATCTTGACTGTCCTTGTGAACATTCCTCTATCTTCCCTGTCCTTGTGAACCTTCCACCAGCGCTTCCCTGTCCTTGTGAACTTTTCCATCACTTCCCTGTCCTTGTGAACTTTTCCATCACTTCCCTGTCCTTGTGAACTTTGCCATCAATTCCTTGTCCTTGTGAACCTTCCTCCAGCGCTTCCCTGTCCTTGTGAACTTCCTCCAGCGCTTCCCTGTCCTTGTGAACCTTGCTCCATCTTCCCTGTCCGTGTGAACCTTCCTCCAGCGCTTTCATGTCCATGTGAACCTTCCTCCAGCGCTTTCCTGTCCTTGTAAACCTTCCTCGATTGCTTCCCTGTCCTGGAGAACTTTTCCATCACTTCCCTGTCCTTGTGAACCTTCCTCCAGCACATCCCTGTCCTTGTGAAACTTCCTCCATCACTACCCTGTCCTTGTAAACCTTCCTCCAGCACTTTCCTGTCCTTGTAAACCTTCCTCCAGCACTTCCCTGTCCTTGTGAACTTTTCCATCACTTCCCTGTCCTTGTGAACCTTCCTCCAGCACATCCCTGTCCTTGTGAAACTTCCTCCATCACTACCCTGTCCTTGTAAACCTTCCTCCAGCACTACCCTGTCCTTGTAAACCTTCCTCCAGCACTTCCCTGTCCTAGTGAACTTTTCCATCACTTCCCTGTCCTTGTGAACCTTCCTCCATCACATCCCTGTCCTTGTGAACCTTCCTCCATCTCTTCCCTGTCCTTGTGAACATTCCTCCATCTTCCCTGTCCTTGTGAAACTTACTCCATCTTCCCTGTCCTTGGGAACTTTACCATCACTTCCCTGTCCTTGTGAACCTTCCTCCATCACTTCCCTGTCCTTGTGAACCTTCATCTTCCCTGTCCTTGGGAACTTTTCCATCACTTCCCTGTCCTTGTGAACCTTCCTCCAACACTTCCCTGTCCTTGTGAACCTTCCTCCAGCACTTCCCTGTCCTTGTGAACCTTCCTCCATCACTTCCCTGTACTTGTGAACCTTCCTCCATCACTTCCTGTCATTGTGAACCTTCCTCCAGCACTTCCCTGTCCTTGCGAAGTTTTCCATCACTTCACTGTCCTTGCGAACCTTCGTCTACCTTTCCTGTCATTGTGAACCTTCCTCCAGGACTTCCCTGTACTTGTGAACCTTCCTCCATCTTCCCTGTCCTTGTGAACCTTCATCCAGCGCTTCCCTGTCCTTGTAAACATTCATCCATCACTTCCCTGTCCTTGTGAACCTTCCTCCAGCGCTTCCCTGTCTTTGTCAACCTTCCTCCATCTTCCCTGTCCTTGTAAACCTTCATCCATCACTTCCCTGTCCTTGTGAACCTTCCTCCTGTGCTTCGCTGTCCTTGTGAACTTTTCCATCACTTCCCTGTCCCTGTGAACCTTCCTCCAGCACTTCACTGTCCTTGTGAACTTTTCCATCACTTCCCTGTCCTTGTGAACTTTTCCATCAATTCCTTGTCTTTGTGAACCTTCCTCCAGCACTTCCCTGTCCTTGTGAACCTCCCCGCAGCACGTCCCTGTCCCTGAGACCTTTTCCAACACTTCCCTGTCCTTGTGAACCTTCGGCCATCACTTCCCTGTCCTTGTGAAACATCCTCCAGCACTTCCCTGTCCTTGTGAACCTTCCACCATCACTTCCCTGTCCTTGTGAACTTTTCCATCACTTTCCTGTCCTTGTGAACCTTCCTCCATCTTCCCTGTCCTTGGGAACTTTTCCATCACTTCCCTGTCCTTGGGAACCTTCCTCCATCACTTCCCTGTCCTTGTGAACCTTCCTCCAGCACTTCCCTGTCCTTGTGAACCTTCCTCCATCACTTCCCTGTACTTGTGAACCTTCCTCCATCACTTCCTGTCATTGTGAACCTTCCTCCAGCACTTCCCTGTTCTTGTGAACTTTTCCATCACTTCCCTGTCCTTGCGAAGTTTTCCTTCATTTCACTGTCCTTGCGAACCTTCGTCTACCTTTCCTGTCCTTGTGAACCTTCCACCATCACTTCCCCGTCTTTGGGAACTTTTCCATCATTCCCCAGTCCTTGTGAACATTCCTCCAGCACTTCCCTGCCCTTGTGAACTTTTCCATCACTTCCCTGACACTTGTGAACTTTTCCATCACCTCCCTGTCCTTGTGAACCTTCCACCATCACTTCCCTGTCCTTGTGAACCTTCCACCATCACTTCCCTGTCCTTGGGAACTTTTCCATCATTCTCCTGTCCTTGTGAACATTCCTCCAGCGCTTCCCTGTCCTTGTGAACTTTTCCATCACTTCCCTGTCCTTGTCAACTTTTCCTTCAATTCCCTGTCCTTGTGAACCTTCCTCCAGCACATCCCTGTCCTTGTGAACCTTCCTCAATCTTGACTGTCCTTGTGAACATTCCTCTATCTTCCCTGTCCTTGTGAACCTTCCACCAGCGCTTCCCTGTCCTTGTGAACTTTTCCATCACTTCCCTGTCCTTGTGAACTTTTCCATCACTTCCCTGTCCTTGTGAACTTTGCCATCAATTCCTTGTCCTTGTGAACCTTCCTCCAGCGCTTCCCTGTCCTTGTGAACTTCCTCCAGCGCTTCCCTGTCCTTGTGAACCTTGCTCCATCTTCCCTGTCCGTGTGAACCTTCCTCCAGCGCTTTCATGTCCATGTGAACCTTCCTCCAGCGCTTTCCTGTCCTTGTAAACCTTCCTCGATTGCTTCCCTGTCCTGGAGAACTTTTCCATCACTTCCCTGTCCTTGTGAACCTTCCTCCAGCACATCCC
Source organism: Hypanus sabinus (assembly GCF_030144855.1). Lineage (NCBI taxonomy): Eukaryota > Metazoa > Chordata > Chondrichthyes > Myliobatiformes > Dasyatidae > Hypanus > Hypanus sabinus. Next base: position 8,264,354 of record NC_082729.1, on the reverse strand, counting down.
TGTCCTTGTGAAACTTCCTCCATCACTACCCTGTCCTTGTAAACCTTCCTCCAGCACTTTCCTGTCCTTGTAAACCTTCCTCCAGCACTTCCCTGTCCTTGTGAACTTTTCCATCACTTCCCTGTCCTTGTGAACCTTCCTCCAGCACATCCCTGTCCTTGTGAAACTTCCTCCATCACTACCCTGTCCTTGTAAACCTTCCTCCAGCACTACCCTGTCCTTGTAAACCTTCCTCCAGCACTTCCCTGTCCTTGTGAACTTTTCCATCACTTCCCTGTCCTTGTGAACCTTCCTCCATCACATCCCTGTCCTTGTGAACCTTCCTCCATCTCTTCCCTGTCCTTGTGAACATTCCTCCATCTTCCCTGTCCTTGTGAAACTTACTCCATCTTCCCTGTCCTTGGGAACTTTACCATCACTTCCCTGTCCTTGTGAACCTTCCTCCATCACTTCCCTGTCCTTGTGAACCTTCATCGTCCCTGTCCTTGGGAACTTTTCCATCACTTCCTTGTCCTTGTGAACCTTCCTCCAACACTTCCCTGTCCTTGTGAAACTTCCTCCAGCACTTCCCTGTCCTTGTGAACCTTCCTCCATCACTTCCCTGTACTTGTGAACCTTCCTCCATCACTTCCTGTCATTGTGAACCTTCCTCCAGCACTTCCCTGTCCTTGCGAAGTTTTCCATCACTTCACTGTCCTTGCGAACCTTCGTCTACCTTTCCTGTCATTGTGAACCTTCCTCCAGGACTTCCCTGTACTTGTGAACCTTCCTCCATCTTCCCTGTCCTTGTGAACCTTCATCCAGCGCTTCCCTGTCCTTGTAAACCTTCATCCATCACTTCCCTGTCCTTGTGAACCTTCCTCCAGCGCTTCCCTGTCTTTGTCAACCTTCCTCCATCTTCCCTGTCCTTGTAAACCTTCATCCATCACTTCCCTGTCCTTGTGAACCTTCCTCCTGTGCTTCGCTGTCCTTGTGAACTTTTCCATCACTTCCCTGTCCCTGTGAACCTTCCTCCAGCACTTCACTGTCCTTGTGAACTTTTCCATCACTTCCCTGTCCTTGTGAACTTTTCCATCAATTCCTTGTCTTTGTGAACCTTCCTCCAGCACTTCCCTGTCCTTGTGAACCTCCCCGCAGCACGTCCCTGTCCCTGAGACCTTTTCCAACACTTCCCTGTCCTTGTGAACATTCGGCCATCACTTCCCTGTCCTTGTGAAACATCCTCCAGCACTTCCCTGTCCTTGTGAACCTTCCACCATCACTTCCCTGTCCTTGTGAACTTTTCCATCACTTTCCTGTCCTTGTGAGCCTTCCTCCATCTTCCCTGTCCTTGGGAACTTTTCCATCACTTCCCTGTCGTTGTGAACCTTCCTCCATCACTTCCCTGTCCTTGTGAACCTTCCTCCAGCACTTCCCTGTCCTTGTGAACCTTCCTCCATCACTTCCCTGTACTTGTGAACCTTACTCCATCACTTCCTGTCATTGTGAACCTTCCTCCAGCACTTCCCTGTTCTTGTGAACTTTTCCATCACTTCCCTGTCCTTGTGAAGTTTTCCATCACTTCCCTGTCCTTGTGAACCTTCGTCTACCTTTCTTGTCATTGTGAAGCTTCCTCCATCACTACCCTGTCCTTGTGAACCTTCTTCCATCTTCCCTGTCCTTGTGAAACTTCCTCCATCTTCCCTGTCCTTGTGAACCATCCTCTATCTTCCCTGTCCTTCTGAAACTTCCTCTATCTTCCCAGTCCTTCTGAAACTTCCTCCAGCTCTTCCCTGTCCTTGTGCACCTCACTCCATCACTTCCCTGTCCTTGTGAACCTCCCCGCAGCACGTCCCTGTCCCTGAGACCTTTTCCAACACTTCCCTGTCCTTGTGAACCTTCGGCCATCACTTCCCTGTCCTTGTGAAACATCCTCCAGCACTTCCCTGTCCTTGTGAACTTTTCCATCACTTCCCTGTCCTTGTGAACCTTCGTCTACCTTTCTTGTCATTGTGAAGCTTCCTCCATCACTACCCTGTCCTTGTGAACCTTCTTCCATCTTCCCTGTCCTTGTGAAACTTCCTCCATCTTCCCTGTCCTTGTGAACCATCCTCTATCATCCCTGTCCTTCTGAAACTTCCTCAATCTTCCCTGTCCTTCTGAAACTTCCTCCAGCTCTTCACTGTCCTTGTGCACCTCACTCCATCACTTCCCTGTCCTTGTGAACCTCCCCGCAGCACGTCCCTGTCCTTCTGAACCTTTCTCCATCACTTCCCTGTCCTTGTGAACTTTTCCATCACTTCCCTGTCCTTGTGAACTTTCCTCCATCTTCGATGTCCTTGTAAACCTTGATCCATCACGTCCCTGTCCTTGTGAACTTCCCCCAGCGCTTCCCTGTCCTTGTCAACCTTCTTACATCACTACCCTGTCCTTGTAAACCTTTCTCCAGCACTTCCCTGTCCTTGTAAATCTTCCTCCAGCACTTCCTTATCCTTGTGAACATTTCCAGCACTTCCCTGTCCTTGTGAACCTTCCACCATCACTTCCCTGTCCTTGTGAACTTTTCCATCACTTTCCTGTCCTTGTGAGCCTTCCTCCATCTTTCCTGTCCTTGGGAACTTTTCCATCACTTCCCTGTCCTTGTGAACCTGCCTCCATCACTTCCCTGTCCTTGTGAACCTTCCTCCAGCACTTCCCTGTCCTTGTGAACCTTACTTCATCACTTCCTGTCATTGTGAACCTTCCTCCAGCACTTCCCTGTTCTTGTGAACTTTTCCATCACTTCCCTGTCCTTGTGAAGTTTTCCAGCACTTTCCTGTCCTTGTGAACCTTCCTCCATCTTCCCTGTCCTTGTGAAACTTCCTCCATCTTCCCTGTCCTTGTGAACCTTCCTCTATCTTCCCTGTCCTTCTGAAACTTCCTCCAGCACTTCCCTGTCCTTGTGAACCTCACTCCATCACTTCCTGTCATTGTGAACCTTCCTCCAGCACTTCCCTGTTCTTGTGAACTTTTCCATCACTTCCCTGTCCTTGTGAAGTTTTCCATCACTTTCCTGTCCTTGTGAACCTTCCTCCATCTTCCCTGTCCTTGTGAAACTTCCTCCATCTTCCCTGTCCTTGGGAACCTTCCTCCATCGCTTCCCTGTCCTTGTGAACCTTCCTCCATCTTCCCTGTCCTTGTAAACCTTGCTCCATCACTTCCCTGTCCTTCTGAACCTTTCTCCATCACTTCCCTGTCCTTGTGAACTTTTCCATCACTTCCCTGTCCTTGTGAACTTTCCTCCATCTTCGATGTCCTTGTAAACCTTCATCCATCACGTCCCTGTCCTTGTGAACTTCCCCCAGCCCTTCCCTGTCCTTGTCAACCTTCTTCCATCACTACCCTGTCCTTGTAAACCTTTCTCCAGCACTTCCCTGTCCTTGTAAATCTTCCTCCAGCACTTCCTTATCCTTGTGAACATTTCCAGCACTTCCCTGTCCCTGTGAACTTTTCCATCACTTCCCTGTCCTTGTAAACCTTCCTCGATTGCTTCCCTGTACTGGAGAACATTTCCATCACTTCCCTGTCCTTGTGAACTTTCCTCCAGCTCATCCCTGTCCTTGTGAAACTTCCTCCATCACTACCCTGTCCTTGTAAACCTTCCTCCAGCACTTCCCTGTCCTTGTAAACCTTCCTCCAGCACTTCCCTGTCCTTGTGAACTTTTCCATCACTTCCCTGTCCTTGTGAACCTTCCTCCATCACTTCCCTGTCCTTGTGAACCTTCCTCCATCTCTTCCCTGTCCTTGTGAACATTCCTCCATATTCCCTGTCCTTGTGAACCTTCCTCCATCTTCCCTGTCCTTGGGAACTTTTCCATCACTTCCCTGTCCTTGGGAACCTTCCTCCATCACTTCCCTGTCCTTGTGAACCTTCCTCCATCACTTCCCTGTACTTGTGAACCTTCCTCCATCACTTCCTGTCATTGTGAACCTTCCTCCAGCACTTCCCTGTTCTTGTGAACTTTTCCATCACTTCCCTGTCATTGCGAAGTTTTCCATCACTTTACTGTCCTTGCGAACCTTCGTCTACCTTTCCTGTCATTGTGAACCTTCCTCCAGGACTTCCCTGTACTTGTGAACCTTCCTCCATCTTCCCTGTCCTTGTGAACCTTCATCCAGCGCTTCCCTGTCCTTGTAAACCTTCATCCATCACTTCCCTGTCCTTGTGAACCTTCCTCCAGCACTTCCCTGTCTTTGTCAACCTTCCTCCATCTTCCCTGTCCTTGTAAACCTTCATCCATCACTTCCCTGTCCTTGTGAACCTTCCTCCTGTGCTTCGCTGTCCTTGTGAACTTTTCCATCACTTCCCTGTCCCTGTGAACCTTCCTCCAGCACTTCACTGTCCTTGTGAACTTTTCCATCACTTCCCTGTCCTTGTGAACTTTTCCATCAATTCCTTGTCTTTGTGAACCTTCCTCCAGCACTTCCCTGTCCTTGTGAACCTCCCCGCAGCACGTCCCTGTCCCTGAGAACTTTTCCAACACTTCCCTGTCCTTGTGAACCTTCGGCCATCACTTCCCTGTCCTTGTGAAACATCCTCCAGCACTTCCCTGTCCTTGTGAACCTTCCACCATCACTTCCCTGTCCTTGGGAACTTTTCCATCACTTCCCTGTCCTTGTGAACCTGCCTCCATCACTTCCCTGTCCTTGTGAACCTTCCTCCAGCACTTCCCTGTCCTTGTGAACCTTACTTCATCACTTCCTGTCATTGTGAACCTTCCTCCAGCACTTCCCTGTTCTTGTGAACTTTTCCATCACTTCCCTGTCCTTGTGAAGTTTTCCAGCACTTTCCTGTCCTTGTGAACCTTCCTCCATCTTCCCTGTCCTTGTGAAACTTCCTCCATCTTCCCTGTCCTTGTGAACCTTCCTCTATCTTCCCTGTCCTTCTGAAACTTCCTCCAGCACTTCCCTGTCCTTGTGAACCTCACTCCATCACTTCCTGTCATTGTGAACCTTCCTCCAGCACTTCCCTGTTCTTGTGAACTTTTCCATCACTTCCCTGTCCTTGTGAAGTTTTCCATCACTTTCCTGTCCTTGTGAACCTTCCTCCATCTTCCCTGTCCTTGTGAAACTTCCTCCATCTTCCCTGTCCTTGGGAACCTTCCTCCATCGCTTCCCTGTCCTTGTGAACCTTCCTCCATCTTCCCTGTCCTTGTAAACCTTGCTCCATCACTTCCCTGTCCTTCTGAAACTTTCTCCATCACTTCCCTGTCCTTGTGAACTTTTCCATCACTTCCCTGTCCTTGTGAACTTTCCTCCATCTTCGATGTCCTTGTAAACCTTCATCCATCACGTCCCTGTCCTTGTGAACTTCCCCCAGCGCTTCCCTGTCCTTGTCAACCTTCTTCCATCACTACCCTGTCCTTGTAAACCTTTCTCCAGCACTTCCCTGTCCTTGTAAATCTTCCTCCAGCACTTCCTTATCCTTGTGAACATTTCCAGCACTTCCCTGTCCCTGTGAACTTTTCCATCACTTCCCTGTCCTTGTAAACCTTCCTCGATTGCTTCCCTGTACTGGAGAACATTTCCATCACTTCCCTGTCCTTGTGAACTTTCCTCCAGCACATCCCTGTCCTTGTGAAACTTCCTCCATCACTACCCTGTCCTTGTAAACCTTCCTCCAGCACTTCCCTGTCCTTGTAAACCTTCCTCCAGCACTTCCCTGTCCTTGTGAACTTTTCCATCACTTCCCTGTCCTTGTGAACCTTCCTCCATCACTTCCCTGTCCTTGTGAACCTTCCTCCATCTCTTCCCTGTCCTTGTGAACATTCCTCCATATTCCCTGTCCTTGTGAACCTTCCTCCATCTTCCCTGTCCTTGGGAACTTTTCCATCACTTCCCTGTCCTTGGGAACCTTCCTCCATCACTTCCCTGTCCTTGTGAACCTTCCTCCATCACTTCCCTGTACTTGTGAACCTTCCTCCATCACTTCCTGTCATTGTGAACCTTCCTCCAGCACTTCCCTGTTCTTGTGAACTTTTCCATCACTTCCCTGTCATTGCGAAGTTTTCCATCACTTTACTGTCCTTGCGAACCTTCGTCTACCTTTCCTGTCATTGTGAACCTTCCTCCAGGACTTCCCTGTACTTGTGAACCTTCCTCCATCTTCCCTGTCCTTGTGAACCTTCATCCAGCGCTTCCCTGTCCTTGTAAACCTTCATCCATCACTTCCCTGTCCTTGTGAACCTTCCTCCAGCGCTTCCCTGTCTTTGTCAACCTTCCTCCATCTTCCCTGTCCTTGTAAACCTTCATCCATCACTTCCCTGTCCTTGTGAACCTTCCTCCTGTGCTTCGCTGTCCTTGTGAACTTTTCCATCACTTCCCTGTCCCTGTGAACCTTCCTCCAGCACTTCACTGTCCTTGTGAACTTTTCCATCACTTCCCTGTCCTTGTGAACTTTTCCATCAATTCCTTGTCTTTGTGAACCTTCCTCCAGCAGTTCCCTGTCCTTGTGAACCTCCCCGCAGCACGTCCCTGTCCCTGAGAACTTTTCCAACACTTCCCTGTCCTTGTGAACCTTCGGCCATCACTTCCCTGTCCTTGTGAAACATCCTCCAGCACTTCCCTGTCCTTGTGAACCTTCCACCATCACTTCCCTGTCCTTGTGAACTTTTCCATCACTTTCCTGTCCTTGTGAGCCTTCCTCCATCTTCCCTGTCCTTGGGAACTTTTCCATCACTTCCCTGTCCTTGTGAACCTTCCGCCATCACTTCCCTGTCCTTGTGAACCTTCCTCCAGCACTTCCCTGTCCTTGTGAACCTTCCTCCATCACTTCCCTGTACTTGTGAACCTTACTCCATCACTTCCTGTCATTGTGAACCTTCCTCCAGCACTTCCCTGTTCTTGTGAACTTTTCCATCACTTCCCTGTCCTTGTGAAGTTTTCCATCACTTCCCTGTCCTGGTGAACCTTCGTCTACCTTTCTTGTCATTGTGAAGCTTCCTCCATCACTACCCTGTCCTTGTGAACCTTCTTCCATCTTCCCTGTCCTTGTGAAACTTCCTCCATCTGCCCTGTCCTTGTGAACCATCCTCTATCTTCCCTGTCCTTCTGAAACTTCCTCTATCTTCGCTGTCCTTCTGAAACTTCCTCCAGCAGTTCCCTGTCCTTGTGAACATTCATCCAGCGCTTCCCTGTCCTTGTAAACCTTCATCCATCACTTCCCTGTCCTTGTGAACTTCCCCCAGCGCTTCCCTGTCCTTGTCAACCTTCTTCCATCACTACCCTGTCCTTGTAAACCTTTCTCCAGCACTTCCCTGTCCTTGTAAATCTTCCTCCAGCACTTCCTTATCCTTGTGAACATTTCCAGCACTTCCCTGTCCCTGTGAACTTTTCCATCACTTCCCTGTCCTTGTAAACCTTCCTCGATTGCTTCCCTGTACTGGAGAACATTTCCATCACTTCCCTGTCCTTGTGAACTTTCCTCCAGCACATCCCTGTCCTTGTGAAACTTCCTCCATCACTACCCTGTCCTTGTAAACCTTCCTCCAGCACTTCCCTGTCCTTGTAAACCTTCCTCCAGCACTTCCCTGTCCTTGTGAACTTTTCCATCACTTCCCTGTCCTTGTGAACCTTCCTCCATCACTTCCCTGTCCTTGTGAACCTTCCTCCATCTCTTCCCTGTCCTTGTGAACATTCCTCCATATTCCCTGTCCTTGTGAACCTTCCTCCATCTTCCCTGTCCTTGGGAACTTTTCCATCACTTCCCTGTCCTTGGGAACCTTCCTCCATCACTTCCCTGTCCTTGTGAACCTTCCTCCATCACTTCCCTGTACTTGTGAACCTTCCTCCATCACTTCCTGTCATTGTGAACCATCCTCCAGCACTTCCCTGTTCTTGTGAACTTTTCCATCACTTCCCTGTCATTGCGAAGTTTTCCATCACTTTACTGTCCTTGCGAACCTTCGTCTACCTTTCCTGTCATTGTGAACCTTCCTCCAGGACTTCCCTGTACTTGTGAACCTTCCTCCATCTTCCCTGTCCTTGTGAACCTTCATCCAGCGCTTCCCTGTCCTTGTAAACCTTCATCCATCACTTCCCTGTCCTTGTGAACCTTCCTCCAGCGCTTCCCTGTCTTTGTCAACCTTCCTCCATCTTCCCTGTCCTTGTAAACCTTCATCCATCACTTCCCTGTCCTTGTGAACCTTCCTCCTGTGCTTCGCTGTCCTTGTGAACTTTTCCATCACTTCCCTGTCCCTGTGAACCTTCCTCCAGCACTTCACTGTCCTTGTGAACTTTTCCATCACTTCCCTGTCCTTGTGAACTTTTCCATCAATTCCTTGTCTTTGTGAACCTTCCTCCAGCACTTCCCTGTCCTTGTGAACCTCCCCGCAGCACGTCCCTGTCCCTGAGAACTTTTCCAACACTTCCCTGTCCTTGTGAACCTTCGGCCATCACTTCCCTGTCCTTGTGAAACATCCTCCAGCACTTCCCTGTCCTTGTGAACCTTCCACCATCACTTCCCTGTCCTTGTGAACTTTTCCATCACTTTCCTGTCCTTGTGAGCCTTCCTCCATCTTCCCTGTCCTTGGGAACTTTTCCATCACTTCCCTGTCCTTGTGAACCTTCCGCCATCACTTCCCTGTCCTTGTGAACCTTCCTCCAGCACTTCCCTGTCCTTGTGAACCTTCCTCCATCACTTCCCTGTACTTGTGAACCTTACTCCATCACTTCCTGTCATTGTGAACCTTCCTCCAGCACTTCCCTGTTCTTGTGAACTTTTCCATCACTTCCCTGTCCTGGTGAACCTTCGTCTACCTTTCTTGTCATTGTGAAGCTTCCTCCATCACTACCCTGTCCTTGTGAACCTTCTTCCATCTTCCCTGTCCTTGTGAAACTTCCTCCATCTGCCCTGTCCTTGTGAACCATCCTCTATCTTCCCTGTCCTTCTGAAACTTCCTCTATCTTCGCTGTCCTTCTGAAACTTCCTCCAGCAGTTCCCTGTCCTTGTGAACATTCATCCAGCGCTTCCCTGTCCTTGTAAACCTTCATCCATCACTTCCCTGTCCTTGTGAACTTCCCCCAGCGCTTCCCTGTCCTTGTCAACCTTCTTCCATCACTACCCTGTCCTTGTAAACCTTTCTCCAGCACTTCCCTGTCCTTGTAAATCTTCCTCCAGCACTTCCTTATCCTTGTGAACATTTCCAGCACTTCCCTGTCCCTGTGAACTTTTCCATCACTTCCCTGTCCTTGTAAACCTTCCTCGATTGCTTCCCTGTACTGGAGAACATTTCCATCACTTCCCTGTCCTTGTGAACTTTCCTCCAGCACATCCCTGTCCTTGTGAAACTTCCTCCATCACTACCCTGTCCTTGTAAACCTTCCTCCAGCACTTCCCTGTCCTTGTAAACCTTCCTCCAGCACTTCCCTGTCCTTGTGAACTTTTCCATCACTTCCCTGTCCTTGTGAACCTTCCTCCATCACTTCCCTGTCCTTGTGAACCTTCCTCCATCTCTTCCCTGTCCTTGTGAACATTCCTCCATATTCCCTGTCCTTGTGAACCTTCCTCCATCTTCCCTGTCCTTGGGAACTTTTCCATCACTTCCCTGTCCTTGGGAACCTTCCTCCATCACTTCCCTGTCCTTGTGAACCTTCCTCCATCACTTCCCTGTACTTGTGAACCTTCCTCCATCACTTCCTGTCATTGTGAACCATCCTCCAGCACTTCCCTGTTCTTGTGAACTTTTCCATCACTTCCCTGTCATTGCGAAGTTTTCCATCACTTTACTGTCCTTGCGAACCTTCGTCTACCTTTCCTGTCATTGTGAACCTTCCTCCAGGACTTCCCTGTACTTGTGAACCTTCCTCCATCTTCCCTGTCCTTGTGAACCTTCATCCAGCGCTTCCCTGTCCTTGTAAACCTTCATCCATCACTTCCCTGTCCTTGTGAACCTTCCTCCAGCGCTTCCCTGTCTTTGTCAACCTTCCTCCATCTTCCCTGTCCTTGTAAACCTTCATCCATCACTTCCCTGTCCTTGTGAACCTTCCTCCTGTGCTTCGCTGTCCTTGTGAACTTTTCCATCACTTCCCTGTCCCTGTGAACCTTCCTCCAGCACTTCACTGTCCTTGTGAACTTTTCCATCACTTCCCTGTCCTTGTGAACTTTTCCATCAATTCCTTGTCTTTGTGAACCTTCCTCCAGCACTTCCCTGTCCTTGTGAACCTCCCCGCAGCACGTCCCTGTCCCTGAGAACTTTTCCAACACTTCCCTGTCCTTGTGAACCTTCGGCCATCACTTCCCTGTCCTTGTGAAACATCCTCCAGCACTTCCCTGTCCTTGTGAACCTTCCACCATCACTTCCCTGTCCTTGTGAACTTTTCCATCACTTTCCTGTCCTTGTGAGCCTTCCTCCATCTTCCCTGTCCTTGGGAACTTTTCCATCACTTCCCTGTCCTTGTGAACCTTCCGCCATCACTTCCCTGTCCTTGTGAACCTTCCTCCAGCACTTCCCTGTCCTTGTGAACCTTCCTCCATCACTTCCCTGTACTTGTGAACCTTACTCCATCACTTCCTGTCATTGTGAACCTTCCTCCAGCACTTCCCTGTTCTTGTGAACTTTTCCATCACTTCCCTGTCCTTGTGAAGTTTTCCATCACTTCCCTGTCCTTGTGAACCTTCGTCTACCTTTCTTGTCATTGTGAAGCTTCCTCCATCACTACCCTGTCCTTGTGAACCTTCTTCCATCTTCCCTGTCCTTGTGAAACTTCCTCCATCTTCCCTGTCCTTGTGAACCATCCTCTATCTTCCCTGTCCTTCTGAAACTTCCTCTATCTTCGCTGTCCTTCTGAAACTTCCTCCAGCACTTCCCTGTCCTTGTGAACATTCATCCAGCGCTTCCCTGTCCTTGTAAACCTTCATCCATCACTTCCCTGTCCTTGTGAACCTTCCTCCATCTTCCCTGTGCTTGTAAACCTTCATCCATCACTTCCCTGTCCTTGTGAACCTTCCTCCTGTGCTTCGCTGTCCTTGTGAACTTTTCCATCACTTCCCTGTCCCTGTGAACCTTCCTCCAGCACTTCACTGTCCTTGTGAACTTTTCCATCACTTCCCTGTCCTTGTGAACTTTTCCATCAATTCCTTGTCTTTGTGAACCTTCCTCCAGCACTTCCCTGTCCTTGTGAACCTCCCCGCAGCACGTCCCTGTCCCTGAGACCTTTTCCAACACTTCCCTGTCCTTGTGAACCTTCGGCCATCACTTCCCTGTCCTTGTGAAACATCCTCCAGCACTTCCCTGTCCTTGTGAACCTTCCACCATCACTTCCCTGTCCTTGTGAACTTTTCCATCACTTTCCTGTCCTTGTGAGCCTTCCTCCATCTTCCCTGTCCTTGGGAACTTTTCCATCACTTCCCTGTCCTTGTGAACCTTCCGCCATCACTTCCCTGTCCTTGTGAACCTTCCTCCAGCACTTCCCTGTCCTTGTGAACCTTCCTCCATCACTTCCCTGTACTTGTGAACCTTACTCCATCACTTCCTGTCATTGTGAACCTTCCTCCAGCACTTCCCTGTTCTTGTGAACTTTTCCATCACTTCCCTGTCCTTGTGAAGTTTTCCATCACTTCCCTGTCCTGGTGAACCTTCGTCTACCTTTCTTGTCATTGTGAAGCTTCCTCCATCACTACCCTGTCCTTGTGAACCTTCTTCCATCTTCCCTGTCCTTGTGAAACTTCCTCCATCTTCCCTGTCCTTGTGAACCATCCTCTATCTTCCCTGTCCTTCTGAAACTTCCTCTATCTTCGCTGTCCTTCTGAAACTTCCTCCAGCACTTCCCTGTCCTTGTGAACATTCATCCAGCGCTTCCCTGTCCTTGTAAACCTTCATCCATCACTTCCCTGTCCTTGTGAACCTTCCTCCAGCGCTTCCCTGTCTTTGTCAACCTTCCTCCATCTTCCCTGTCCTTGTAAACCTTCATCCATCACTTCCCTGTCCTTGTGAACCTTCCTCCTGTGCTTCGCTGTCCTTGTGAACTTTTCCATCACTTCCCTATCCCTGTGAACTTTCCTCCAGCACTTCACTGTCCTTGTGAACTTTTCCATCACTTCCCTGTCCTTGTGAACTTTTCCATCAATTCCTTGTCTTTGTGAACCTTCCTCCAGCACTTCCCTGTCCTTGTGAACCTCACCGCAGCACGTCTCTGTCCCTGAGACCTTTTCCAACACTTCCCTGTCCTTGTGAACCTTCGGCCATCACTTCCCTGTCCTTGTGAAACATCCTCCAGCACTTCCCTGTCCTTGTGAACCTTCCACCATCACTTCCCTGTCCTTGTGAACTTTTCCATCACTTTCCTGTCCTTGTGAGCCTTCCTCCATCTTCCCTGTCCTTGGGAACTTTTCCATCACTTCCCTGTCCTTGTGAACCTTCCTCCATCACTTCCCTGTCCTTGTGAACCTTCCTCCAGCACTTCCCTGTCCTTGTGAACCTTCCTCCATCACTTCCCTGTACTTGTGAACCTTACTCCATCACTTCCTGTCATTGTGAACCTTCCTCCAGCACTTCCCTGTTCTTGTGAACTTTTCCATCACTTCCCTGTCCTTGTGAAGTTTTCCATCACTTCCCTGTCCTTGTGAACCTTCGTCTACCTTTCTTGTCATTGTGAAGCTTCCTCCATCACTACCCTGTCCTTGTGAACCTTCTTCCATCTTCCCTGTCCTTGTGAAACTTCCTCCATCTTCCCTGTCCTTGTGAACCATCCTCTATCTTCCCTGTCCTTCTGAAACTTCCTCTATCTTCCCTGTCCTTCTGAAACTTCCTCCAGCTCTTCCCTGTCCTTGTGCACCTCACTCCATCACTTCCCTGTCCTTGTGAACCTCCCCGCAGCACGTCCCTGTCCCTGAGACCTTTTCCAACACTTCCCTGTCCTTGTGAACCTTCGGCCATCACTTCCCTGTCCTTGTGAACCTTCCTCCATCACTTCCCTGTACTTGTGAACCTTACTCCATCACTTCCTGTCATTGTGAACCTTCCTCCAGCACTTCCCTGTTCTTGTGAACTTTTCCATCACTTCCCTGTCCTTGTGAAGTTTTCCATCACTTCCCTGTCCTTGTGAACCTTCGTCTACCTTTCTTGTCATTGTGAAGCTTCCTCCATCACTACCCTGTCCTTGTGAACCTTCTTCCATCTTCCCTGTCCTTGTGAAACTTCCTCCATCTTCCCTGTCCTTGTGAACCATCCTCTATCTTCCCTGTCCTTCTGAAACTTCCTCCAGCTCTTCCCTGTCCTTGTGCACCTCACTCCATCACTTCCTTGTCCTTGTGAACCTCCCCGCAGCACGTCCCTGTCCCTGAGACCTTTTCCAACACTTCCCTGTCCTTGTGAACTTTTCCATCACTTTCCTGTCCTTGTGAGCCTTCCTCCATCTTCCCTGTCCTTGGGAACTTTTCCATCACTTCCCTGTCCTTGTGAACCTTCCTCCATCACTTCCCTGTCCTTGTGAACCTTCCTCCAGCACTTCCCTGTCCTTGTGAACCTTCCTCCATCACTTCCCTGTACTTGTGAACCTTACTCCATCACTTCCTGTCATTGTGAACCTTCCTCCAGCACTTCCCTGTTCTTGTGAACTTTTCCATCACTTCCCTGTCCTTGTGAAGTTTTCCATCACTTCCCTGTCCTGGTGAACCTTCGTCTACCTTTCTTGTCATTGTGAAGCTTCCTCCATCACTACCCTGTCCTTGTGAACCTTCTTCCATCTTCCCTGTCCTTGTGAAACTTCCTCCATCTTCCCTGTCCTTGTGAACCATCCTCTATCTTCCCTGTCCTTCTGAAACTTCCTCTATCTTCGCTGTCCTTCTGAAACATCCTCCAGCACTTCCCTGTCCTTGTGAACATTCATCCAGCGCTTCCCTGTCCTTGTAAACCTTCATCCATCACTTCCCTGTCCTTGTGAACCTTCCTCCAGCGCTTCCCTGTCTTTGTCAAACTTCCTCCATCTTCCCTGTCCTTGTAAACCTTCATCCATCACTTCCCTGTCCTTGTGAACCTTCCTCCTGTGCTTCGCTGTCCTTGTGAACTTTCCAATCACTTCCCTATCCCTGTGAACTTTCCTCCAGCACTTCACTGTCCTTGTGAACTTTTCCATCACTTCCCTGTCCTTGTGAACTTTTCCATCAATTCCTTGTCTTTGTGAACCTTCCTCCAGCACTTCCCTGTCCTTGTGAACCTCCCCGCAGCACGTCTCTGTCCCTGAGACCTTTTCCAACACTTCCCTGTCCTTGTGAACCTTCATCCAGCGCTTCCCTGTCCTTGTAAACCTTCATCCATCACTTCCCTGTCCTTGTGAACCTTCCTCCAGCGCTTCCCTGTCTTTGTCAACCTTCCTCCATCTTCCCTGTCCTTGTAAACCTTCATCCATCACTTCCCTGTCCTTGTGAACCTTCCTCCTGTGCTTCGCTGTCCTTGTGAACTTTTCCATCACTTCCCTGTCCCTGTGAACTTTCCTCCAGCACTTCACTGTCCTTGTGAACTTTTCCATCACTTCCCTGTCCTTGTGAACTTTTCCATCAATTCCTTGTCTTTGTGAACCTTCCTCCAGCACTTCCCTGTCCTTGTGAACCTCCCCGCAGCACGTCTCTGTCCCTGAGACCTTTTCCAACACTTCCCTGTCCTTGTGAACCTTCGGCCATCACTTCCCTGTCCTTGTGAACCTTCCTCCATCACTTCCCTGTCCTTGTGAACCTTCCTCCAGCACTTCCCTGTCCTTGTGAACCTTCCTCCATCACTTCCCTGTACTTGTGAACCTTACTCCATCACTTCCTGTCATTGTGAACCTTCCTCCATCTTCCCTGTTCTTGTGAAACTTCCTCCATCTTCCCTGTCCTTGTGAACCTTCCTCTATCTTCCCTGTCCTTCTGAAACTTCCTCCAGCACTTCCCTGTCCTTGTGAACCTCACTCCATCACTTCCTGTCATTGTGAACCTTCCTCCAGCACTTCCCTGTTCTTGTGAACTTTTCCATCACTTCCCTGTCCTTGTGAAGTTTTCCATCACTTCCCTGTCCTTGTGAACCTTCGTCTACCTTTCCTGTCATTGTGAAACTTCCTCCATCACTACCCTGTCCTTGTGAACCTTCTTCCATCTTCCCTGTCCTTGGGAACCTTCCTCCATCGCTTCCCTGTCCTTGTGAACCTTCCTCCATCTTCCCTGTCCTTGTAAACCTTGCTCCATCACTTCCCTGTCCTTGTGAACTTTTCCATCACTTCCCTGTCCTTGTGAACCTTCCTCCATCACTTCCCTGTCCTTGTGAACCTTTCTCCATCACTTCCCTGTCCTTGTGAACGTTTCCATCACTTCCCTGTCCTTGTGAACTTTCCTCCATCTTCGATGTCCTTGTAAACCTTCATCCATCACTTCCCTGTCCTTGTGAACTTCCCCCAGCGCTTCCCTGTCCTTGTCAACCTTCTTCCATCACTACCCTGTCCTTGTAAACCTTTTTCCAGCACTTCCCTGTCCTTGTAAATCTTCCTCCAGCACTTCCTTATCCTTGTGAACATTTCCAGCACTTCCCTGTCCCTGTGAACTTTTCCATCACTTCCCTGTACTTGTAAACCTTCCTCGATTGCTTCCCTGTACTGGAGAACATTTCCATCACTTCCCTGTCCTTGTGAACATTCCTCCAGCACATCCCTGTCCTTGTGAAACATCCTCCATCACTACCCTGTCCTTGTAAACCTTCCTCCAGCACTTCCCTGTCCTTGTAAACCTTCCTCCAGCACTTCCCTGTCCTTGTGAACTTTTCCATCACTTCCCTGTCCTTGTGAACCTTCCTCCATCACTTCCCTGTCCTTGTGAACCTTCCTCCATCTCTTCCCTGTCCTTGTGAACATTCCTCCATCTTCCCTGTCCTTGTGAAACTTACTCCATCTTCCCTGTCCTTGGGAACTTTTCCATCACTTCCCTGTCCTTGGGAACCTTCCTCCATCACTTCCCTGTCCTTGTGAACCTTCCTCCAGCACTTCCCTGTCCTTGTGAACCTTCCTCCATCACTTCCCTGTACTTGTGAACCTTCCTCCAACACTTCCTGTCATTGTGAACCTTCCTCCAGCACTTCCCTGTTCTTGTGAACTTTTCCATCACTTCCCTGTCATTGCGAAGTTTTCCATCACTTTACTGTCCTTGCCAACATTCGTCTACTTTTCCTGTCATCGTGAACCTTCCTCCAGGACTTCCCTGTACTTGTGAACCTTCCTCCATCTTCCCTGTCCTTGTGAACCTTCATCCAGCGCTTCCCTGTCCTTGTAAACCTTCATCCATCACTTCCCTGTCCTTGTGAAGTTTTCCATCACTTCCCTGTCCTTGTGAACCTTCGTCTACCTTTCCTGTCATTGTGAAACTTCCTCCATCACTACCCTGTCCTTGTGAACCTTCTTCCATCTTCCCTGTCCTTGGGAACCTTCCTCCATCGCTTCCCTGTCCTTGTGAACCTTCCTCCATCTTCCCTGTCCTTGTAAACCTTGCTCCATCACTTCTCTGTCCTTCTGAACTTTTCCATCACTTCCCTGTCCTTCTGAACCTTTCTCCATCACTTCCCTGTCCTTGTGAACGTTTCCATCACTTCCCTGCCCTTGTGAACTTTCCTCCATCTTCGATGTCCTTGTAAACCTTCATCCATCACTTCCCTGTCCTTGTGAACTTCCCCCAGCGCTTCCCTGTCCTTGTCAACCTTCTTCCATCACTACCCTGTCCTTGTAAACCTTTCTCCAGCACTTCCCTGTCCTTGTAAATCTTCCTCCAGCACTTCCTTATCCTTGTGAACATTTCCAGCACTTCCCTGTCCCTGTGAACTTTTCCATCACTTCCCTGTCCTTGTAAACCTTCCTTGATTGCTTCCCTGTACTGGAGAACATTTCCATCACTTCCCTGTCCTTGTGAACCTTCCTCCAGCACATCCCTGTCCTTGTGAAACTTCCTCCATCACTACCCTGTCCTTGTAAACCTTCCTCCAGCACTTCCCTGTCCTTGTAAACCTTCCTCCAGCACTTCCCTGTCCTTGTGAACTTTTCCATCACTTCCCTGTCCTTGTGAACCTTCCTCCATCACTTCCCTGTCCTTGTGAACCTTCCTCCATCTCTTCCCTGTCCTTGTGAACATTCCTCCATCTTCCCTGTCCTTGTGAAACTTACTCCATCTTCCCTGTCCTTGGGAACTTTTCCATCACTTCCCTGTCCTTGTGAACCTTTCTCCAGCACTTCCCTGTCCTTGTGAACCTTCCTCCATAACTTCCCTGTACTTGTGAACCTTCCTCCAACACTTCCTGTCATTGTGAACCCTCCTCCAGCACTTCCCTGTTCTTGTGAACTTTTCCATCACTTCCCTGTCATTGGGAAGTTTTCCATCACTTTACTGTCCTTGCCAACATTCGTCTACCTTTCCTGTCATCGTGAACCTTCCTCCAGGACTTCCCTGTACTTGTGAACCTTCATCCATCACTTCCCTGTCCTTGTGAACCTTCCTCCAGCGCTTCTCTGTCTTTGTCAACCTTCCTCCATCTTCCCTGTCCTTGTAAACCTTCATCCATCACTTCCCTGTCCTTGTGAACCTTCCTCCTGTGCTTCGCTGTCCTTGTGAACTTTTCCATCACTTCACTGTCCCTGTGAACCTTCCTCCAGCACTTCACTGTCCTTGTGAACTTTTCCATCACTTCCCTGTCCTTGTGAACTTTTCCATCAATTCCTTGTCTTTGTGAACCTTCCGCCAGCACTTCCCTGTCCTTCTGAACCTCCCCCCAGCACGTCCCTGTCCCTGAGACCTTTTCCAACACTTCCCTGTCCTTGTGAACCTTCGCCCATCACTTCCCTGTCCTTGTGAAACATCCTCCAGCACTTCCCTGTCCTTGTGAACCTTCCACCATCACTTCCCTGTCCTTGTGAACTTTTCCATCACTTCCCTGTCCTTGTGAACTTTCCTCCATCTTCGATGTCCTTGTAAACCTTCATCCATCACTTCCCTGTCCTTGTGAACTTCCCCCAGCGCTTCCCTGTCCTTGTCAACCTTCTTCCATCACTACCCTGTCCTTGTAAACCTTTCTCCAGCACTTCCCTGTCCTTGTAAATCTTCCTCCAGCACTTCCTTATCCTTGTGAACATTTCCAGCACTTCCCTGTCCCTGTGAACTTTTCCATCACTTCCCTGTCCTTGTAAACCTTCCTTGATTGCTTCCCTGTACTGGAGAACATTTCCATCACTTCCCTGTCCTGGAGAACATTTCCATCACTTCCCTGTTCTTGTGAACTTTTCCATCACTTCCCTGTCCTTGTGAAGTTTTCCATCACTTCCCTGTCCTTGTGAACCTTCGTCTACCTTTCCTGTCATTGTGAAACTTCCTCCATCACTACCCTGTCCTTGTGAACCTTCTTCCATCTTCCCTGTCCTTGGGAACCTTCCTCCATCGCTTCCCTGTCCTTGTGAACCTTCCTCCATCTTCCCTGTCCTTGTAAACCTTGCTCCATCACTTCCCTGTCCTTGTGAACTTTTCCATCACTTCCCTGTCCTTGTGAACCTTCCTCCATCACTTCCCTGTCCTTGTGAACCTTTCTCCATCACTTCCCTGTCCTTGTGAACGTTTCCATCACTTCCCTGTCCTTGTGAACTTTCCTCCATCTTCGATGTCCTTGTAAACCTTCATCCATCACTTCCCTGTCCTTGTGAACTTCCCCCAGCGCTTCCCTGTCCTTGTCAACCTTCTTCCATCACTACCCTGTCCTTGTAAACCTTTTTCCAGCACTTCCCTGTCCTTGTAAATCTTCCTCCAGCACTTCCTTATCCTTGTGAACATTTCCAGCACTTCCCTGTCCCTGTGAACTTTTCCATCACTTCCCTGTACTTGTAAACCTTCCTCGATTGCTTCCCTGTACTGGAGAACATTTCCATCACTTCCCTGTCCTTGTGAACATTCCTCCAGCACATCCCTGTCCTTGTGAAACATCCTCCATCACTACCCTGTCCTTGTAAACCTTCCTCCAGCACTTCCCTGTCCTTGTAAACCTTCCTCCAGCACTTCCCTGTCCTTGTGAACTTTTCCATCACTTCCCTGTCCTTGTGAACCTTCCTCCATCACTTCCCTGTCCTTGTGAACCTTCCTCCATCTCTTCCCTGTCCTTGTGAACATTCCTCCATCTTCCCTGTCCTTGTGAAACTTACTCCATCTTCCCTGTCCTTGGGAACTTTTCCATCACTTCCCTGTCCTTGGGAACCTTCCTCCATCACTTCCCTGTCCTTGTGAACCTTCCTCCAGCACTTCCCTGTCCTTGTGAACCTTCCTCCATCACTTCCCTGTACTTGTGAACCTTCCTCCAACACTTCCTGTCATTGTGAACCTTCCTCCAGCACTTCCCTGTTCTTGTGAACTTTTCCATCACTTCCCTGTCATTGCGAAGTTTTCCATCACTTTACTGTCCTTGCCAACATTCGTCTACTTTTCCTGTCATCGTGAACCTTCCTCCAGGACTTCCCTGTACTTGTGAACCTTCCTCCATCTTCCCTGTCCTTGTGAACCTTCATCCAGCGCTTCCCTGTCCTTGTAAACCTTCATCCATCACTTCCCTGTCCTTGTGAAGTTTTCCATCACTTCCCTGTCCTTGTGAACCTTCGTCTACCTTTCCTGTCATTGTGAAACTTCCTCCATCACTACCCTGTCCTTGTGAACCTTCTTCCATCTTCCCTGTCCTTGGGAACCTTCCTCCATCGCTTCCCTGTCCTTGTGAACCTTCCTCCATCTTCCCTGTCCTTGTAAACCTTGCTCCATCACTTCTCTGTCCTTCTGAACTTTTCCATCACTTCCCTGTCCTTCTGAACCTTTCTCCATCACTTCCCTGTCCTTGTGAACGTTTCCATCACTTCCCTGTCCTTGTGAACTTTCCTCCATCTTCGATGTCCTTGTAAACCTTCATCCATCACTTCCCTGTCCTTGTGAACTTCCCCCAGCGCTTCCCTGTCCTTGTCAACCTTCTTCCATCACTACCCTGTCCTTGTAAACCTTTCTCCAGCACTTCCCTGTCCTTGTAAATCTTCCTCCAGCACTTCCTTATCCTTGTGAACATTTCCAGCACTTCCCTGTCCCTGTGAACTTTTCCATCACTTCCCTGTCCTTGTAAACCTTCCTTGATTGCTTCCCTGTACTGGAGAACATTTCCATCACTTCCCTGTCCTTGTGAACCTTCCTCCAGCACATCCCTGTCCTTGTGAAACTTCCTCCATCACTACCCTGTCCTTGTAAACCTTCCTCCAGCACTTCCCTGTCCTTGAAAACCTTCCTCCAGCACTTCCCTGTCCTTGTGAACTTTTCCATCACTTCCCTGTCCTTGTGAACCTTCCTCCATCACTTCCCTGTCCTTGTGAACCTTCCTCCATCTCTTCCCTGTCCTTGTGAACATTCCTCCATCTTCCCTGTCCTTGTGAAACTTACTCCATCTTCCCTGTCCTTGGGAACTTTTCCATCACTTCCCTGTCCTTGTGAACCTTTCTCCAGCACTTCCCTGTCCTTGTGAACCTTCCTCCATAACTTCCCTGTACTTGTGAACCTTCCTCCAACACTTCCTGTCATTGTGAACCCTCCTCCAGCACTTCCCTGTTCTTGTGAACTTTTCCATCACTTCCCTGTCATTGGGAAGTTTTCCATCACTTTACTGTCCTTGCCAACATTCGTCTACCTTTCCTGTCATCGTGAACCTTCCTCCAGGACTTCCCTGTACTTGTGAACCTTCATCCATCACTTCCCTGTCCTTGTGAACCTTCCTCCAGCGCTTCTCTGTCTTTGTCAACCTTCCTCCATCTTCCCTGTCCTTGTAAACCTTCATCCATCACTTCCCTGTCCTTGTGAACCTTCCTCCTGTGCTTCGCTGTCCTTGTGAACTTTTCCATCACTTCACTGTCCCTGTGAACCTTCCTCCAGCACTTCACTGTCCTTGTGAACTTTTCCATCACTTCCCTGTCCTTGTGAACTTTTCCATCAATTCCTTGTCTTTGTGAACCTTCCGCCAGCACTTCCCTGTCCTTCTGAACCTCCCCCCAGCACGTCCCTGTCCCTGAGACCTTTTCCAACACTTCCCTGTCCTTGTGAACCTTCGCCCATCACTTCCCTGTCCTTGTGAAACATCCTCCAGCACTTCCCTGTCCTTGTGAACCTTCCACCATCACTTCCCTGTCCTTGTGAACTTTTCCATCACTTCCCTGTCCTTGTGAACTTTCCTCCATCTTCGATGTCCTTGTAAACCTTCATCCATCACTTCCCTGTCCTTGTGAACTTCCCCCAGCGCTTCCCTGTCCTTGTCAACCTTCTTCCATCACTACCCTGTCCTTGTAAACCTTTCTCCAGCACTTCCCTGTCCTTGTAAATCTTCCTCCAGCACTTCCTTATCCTTGTGAACATTTCCAGCACTTCCCTGTCCCTGTGAACTTTTCCATCACTTCCCTGTCCTTGTAAACCTTCCTTGATTGCTTCCCTGTACTGGAGAACATTTCCATCACTTCCCTGTCCTGGAGAACATTTCCATCACTTCCCTGTCCTTGTGAACCTTCCTCCAGCACATCCCTGTCCTTGTGAAACTTCCTCCATCACTACCCTGTCCTTGTAAACCTTCCTCCAGCACTTCCCTGTCCTTGTAATCCTTCCTCCAGCACTTCCCTGTCCTTGTGAACTTTTCCATCACTTCCCTGTCCTTGTGAACCTTCCTCCATCACTTCCCTGTCCTTGTGAACCTTCCTCCATCTCTTCCCTGTCCTTGTGAACATTCCTCCATCTTCCCTGTCCTTGTGAAACATACTCCATCTTCCCTGTCCTTGGAAACTTTTCCATCACTTATCTGTACTTGTGAACCTTCCTCCAGCACATCCCTGTCCTTGTGAAACTTGCTCCATCACTACCCTGTCCTTGTAAACCTTCCTCCAGCACTACCCTGTCCTTGTAAACCTTCCTCCAGCACATCCCTGTCCTTGTGAACTTTTCCATCACTTCCCTGTCCTTGTGAACCTTCCTCCATCACATCCCTGTCCTTGTGAACCTTCCTCCATCTCTTCCCGGTCCTTGTGAACATGCCTCCATCTTCCCTGTCCTTCTGAAACTTACTCCATCTTCCCTGTCCTTGGGAACTTTTCCATCACTTCCCTGTCCTTGTGAACCTTCCTCCATCACTTCCCTGTCCTTGTGAACCTTCCTCCATCACTTCCCTGTCCTTGTGAACCTTCCTCCATCTCTTCCCTGTCCTTGTGAACATTCCTCCATCTTCCCTGTCCTTGTGAAACTTACTCCATCTTCCCTGTCCTTGGGAACTTTTCCATCACTTCCCTGTCCTTGTGAACCTTTCTCCAGCACTTCCCTGTCCTTGTGAACCTTCCTCCATCACTTCCCTGTACTTGTGAACCTTCCTCCAACACTTCCTGTCATTGTGAACCTTCCTCCAGCACTTCCCTGTTCTTGTGAACTTTTCCATCACTTCCCTGTCATTGCGAAGTTTTCCATCACTTTACTGTCCTTGCCAACATTCGTCTACCTTTCCTGTCATCGTGAACCTTCCTCCAGGACTTCCCTGTACTTGTGAACCTTCATCCATCACTTCCCTGTCCTTGTGAACCTTCCTCCAGCGCTTCTCTGTCTTTGTCAACCTTCCTCCATCTTCCCTGTCCTTGTAAACCTTCATCCATCACTTCCCTGTCCTTGTGAACCTTCCTCCTGCGCTTCACTGTCCTTGTGAACTTTTCCATCACTTCCATGTCCCTGTGAACCTTCCTCCAGCACTTCACTGTCCTTGTGAACTTTTCCATCACTTCCCTGTCCTTGTGAACTTTTCCATCAATTCCTTGTCTTTGTGAACCTTCCGCCAGCACTTCCCTGTCCTTGTGAACCTCCCCCCAGCACGTCCCTGTCCCTGAGACCTTTTCCAACACTTCCCTGTCCTTGTGAACCTTCGGCCATCACTTCCCTGTCCTTGTGAAACATCCTCCAGCACTTCCCTGTCCTTGTGAACCTTCCACCATCACTTCCCTGTCCTTGTGAACTTTTCCATCACTTCCCTGTCCTTGTGAACTTTCCTCCATCTTCGATGTCCTTGTAAACCTTCATCCATCACTTCCCTGTCCTTGTGAACTTCCCCCAGCGCTTCCCTGTCCTTGTCAACCTTCTTCCATCACTACCCTGTCCTTGTAAACCTTTCTCCAGCACTTCCCTGTCCTTGTAAATCTTCCTCCAGCACTTCCTTATCCTTG
The DNA here is from genome assembly GCF_030144855.1 of Hypanus sabinus. Lineage (NCBI taxonomy): Eukaryota > Metazoa > Chordata > Chondrichthyes > Myliobatiformes > Dasyatidae > Hypanus > Hypanus sabinus. Next base: position 8,241,149 of record NC_082729.1, on the reverse strand, counting down.
TGAACATTTCCAGCACTTCCCTGTCCCTGTGAACTTTTCCATCACTTCCCTGTCCTTGTAAACCTTCCTCGATTGCTTCCCTGTACTGGAGAACATTTCCATCACTTCCCTGTCCTTGTGAACCTTCCTCCAGCACATCCCTGTCCTTGTGAAACTTCCTCCATCACTACCCTGTCCTTGTAAACCTTCCACCAGCACTTCCCTGTCCTTGTAAACCTTCCTCCAGCACTTCCCTGTCCTTGTGAACTTTTCCATCACTTCCCTGTCCTTGTGAACCTTCCTCCATCACTTCCCTGTCCTTGTGAACCTTCCTCCATCTCTTCCCTGTCCTTGTGAACATTCCTCCATCTTCCCTGTCCTTGTGAAACTTACTCCATCTTCCCTGTCCTTGGGAACTTTTCCATCACTTCCCTGTCCTTGTGAACCTTCCTCCAGCACTTCCCTGTCCTTGTGAACCTTCCTCCATCACTTCCCTGTACTTGTGAACCTTCCTCCAACACTTCCTGTCATTGTGAACCTTCCTCCAGCACTTCCCTGTTCTTGTAAATCTTCCTCCAGCACTTCCTTATCCTTGTGAACATTTCCAGCACTTCCCTGTCCCTGTGAACTTTTCCATCACTTCCCTGTCCTTGCAAACCTTCCTCGATTGCTTCCCTGTACTGGAGAACATTTCCATCACTTCCCTGTCCTTGTGAACCTTCCTCCAGCACATCCCTGTCCTTGTGAAACTTCCTCCATCACTACCCTGTCCTTGTAAACCTTCCTCCAGCACTTCCCTGTCCTTGTGAAACTTACTCCATCTTCCCTGTCCATGGGAACTTTTCCATCACTACCCTGTCCTTGTAAACCTTTCTCCAGCACTTCCCTGTCCTTGTAAATCTTCCTCCAGCACTTCCTTATCCTTGTGAACATTTCCAGCACTTCCCTGTCCCTGTGAACTTTTCCATCACTTCCCTGTCCTTGTAAACCTTCCTCAATTGCTTCCCTGTACTGGAGAACATTTCCATCACTTCCCTGTCCTTGTGAACCTTCCTCCAGCACATCCCTGTCCTTGTGAAACTTCCTCCATCACTACCCTGTCCTTGTAAACCTTCCTCCAGCACTTCCCTGTCCTTGTAAACCTTCCTCCAGCACTTCCCTGTCCTTGTGAACTTTTCCATCACTTCCCTGTCCTTGTGAACCTTCCTCCAGCACTTCCCTGTCCTTGTGAACCTTCCTCCATCCTCCCTGTCCTTGTGAACCTTCCTCCAGCGCTTCCCTGTCCTTGTGAACCTTCCTCCATCTCTTCCCTGTCCTTGTGAACATTCCTCCATCTTCCCTGTCCTTGTGAAACTTACTCCATCTTCCCAGTCCTTGGGAACTTTTCCATCACTTCCCTGTCCTTGTGAACCTTCCTCCATCTTCCCTGTCCTTGGGAACTTTTCCATCACTTCCCTGTCCTTGTGAACCTTCCTCCAGCGCTTCTCTGTCTTTGTCAACCTTCCTCCATCTTCCCTGTCCTTGTAAACCTTCATCCATCACTTCCCTGTCCTTGTGAACCTTCCTCCATCTTCCCTGTCCTTGGGAACTTTTCCATCACTTCCCTGTCCTTGTGAACCTTCCTCCAGCGCTTCTCTGTCTTTGTCAACCTTCCTCCATCTTCCCTGTCCTTGTAAACCTTCATCCATCACTTCCCTGTCCTTGTGAACCTTCCTCCATCTTCCCTGTCCTTGGGAACTTTTCCATCACTTCCCTGTCCTTGTGAACCTTCCTCCAGCGCTTCTCTGTCTTTGTCAACCTTCCTCCATCTTCCCTGTCCTTGTAAACCTTCATCCATCACTTCCCTGTCCTTGTGAACCTTCCTCCTGTGCTTCGCTGTCCTTGTGAACTTTTCCATCACTTCCCTGTCCCTGTGAACCTTCCTCCATCACTTCCCTGTCCTTGTGAACCTTCCTCCATCTCTTCCCTGTCCTTGTGAACATTCCTCCATCTTCCCTGTCCTTGTGAAACTTACTCCATCTTCCCTGTCCTTGGGAACTTTTCCATCACTTCCCTGTCCTTGTGAACCTTCCTCCAGCACTTCCCTGTCCTTGTGAACCTTCCTCCATCACTTCCCTGTACATGTGAACCTTCCTCCAACACTACCTGTCATTGTGAACCTTCCTCCAGCACTTCCCTGTTCTTGTAAATCTTCCTCCAGCACTTCCTTATCCTTGTGAACATTTCCAGCACTTCCCTGTCCCTGTGAAGTTTTCCATGACTTCCCTGTCCTTGTAAACCTTCCTCGATTGCTTCCCTGTACTGGAGAACATTTCCATCACTTCCCTGTCCTTGTGAACCTTCCTCCAGCACATCCCTGTCCTTGTGAAACTTCCTCCATCACTACCCTGTCCTTGTAAACCTTCCTCCAGCACTTCCCTGTCCTTGTAAACCTTCCTCCAGCACTTCCCTGTCCTTGTGAACTTTTCCATCACTTCCCTGTCCTTGTGAACCTTCCTCCATCACTTCCCTGTCCTTGGGAACTTTTCCATCACTTCCCTGTCCTTGTGAACTTTTCCATCGCTTCCCTGTCCCTGTGAACCTTCCTCCAGCACTTCCCTGTCCTTGTGAACCTTCCTCCATCCTCCCTGTCCTTGTGAACCTTCCTCCAGCGCTTCCCTGTCCTTGTGAACCTTCCTCCATCTCTTCCCTGTCCTTGTGAACATTCCTCCATCTTCCCTGTCCTTGTGAAACTTACTCCATCTTCCCTGTCCTTGGGAACTTTTCCATCACTTCCCTGTCCTTGTGAACCTTCCTCCATCTTCCCTGTCCTTGGGAACTTTTCCATCACTTCCCTGTCCTTGTGAACCTTCCTCCAGCGCTTCTCTGTCTTTGTCAACCTTCCTCCATCTTCCCTGTCCTTGTAAACCTTCATCCATCACTTCCCTGTCCTTGTGAACCTTCCTCCTGTGCTTCGCTGTCCTTGTGAACTTTTCCATCACTTCCCTGTCCCTGTGAACCTTCCTCCAGCACTTCACTGTCCTTGTGAACTTTTCCATCACTTCCCTGTCCTTGTGAACTTTTCCATCTCTTCCCTGTCCTTGTGAACCTTCCTCCATCACTTCCCTGTCCTTGTAAACCTTCCTCCATCTCTTCCCTGTCCTTGTGAACATTCCTCCATCTTCCCTGTCCTTGTGAAACTTACTCCATCTTCCCTGTCCTTGGGAACTTTTCCATCACTTCCCTGTCCTTGTGAACCTTCCTCCAGCACTTCCCTGTCCTTGTGAACCTTCCTCCATCACTTCCCTGTACATGTGAACCTTCCTCCAACACTTCCTGTCATTGTGAACCTTCCTCCAGCACTTCCCTGTTCTTGTAAATCTTCCTCCAGCACTTCCTTATCCTTGTGAACATTTCCAGCACTTCCCTGTCCCTGTGAACTTTTCCATCACTTCCCTGTCCTTGTAAACCTTCCTCGATTGCTTCCCTGTAATGGAGAACATTTCCATCACTTCCCTGTCCTTGTGAACCTTCCTCCAGCACATCCCTGTCCTTGTGAAACTTCCTCCATCACTACCCTGTCCTTGTAAACCTTCCTCCAGCACTTCCCTGTCCTTGTGAAACTTACTCCATCTTCCCTGTCCATGGGAACTTTTCCATCACTACCCTGTCCTTGTAAACCTTTCTCCAGCACTTCCCTGTCCTTGTAAATCTTCCTCCAGCACTTCCTTATCCTTGTGAACATTTCCAGCACTTCCCTGTCCCTGTGAAGTTTTCCATGACTTCCCTGTCCTTGTAAACCTTCCTCGATTGCTTCCCTGTACTGGAGAACATTTCCATCACTTCCCTGTCCTTGTGAACCTTCCTCCAGCACATCCCTGTCCTTGTGAAACTTCCTCCATCACTACCCTGTCCTTGTAAACCTTCCTCCAGCACTTCCCTGTCCTTGTAAACCTTCCTCCAGCACTTCCCTGTCCTTGTGAACTTTTCCATCACTTCCCTGTCCTTGTGAACCTTCCTCCATCACTTCCCTGTCCTTGGGAACTTTTCCATCACTACCCTGTCCTTGTAAACCTTTCTCCAGCACTTCCCTGTCCTTGTAAATCTTCCTCCAGCACTTCCTTATCCTTGTGAACATTTCCAGCACTTCCCTGTCCCTGTGAAGTTTTCCATGACTTCCCTGTCCTTGTAAACCTTCCTCGATTGCTTCCCTGTACTGGAGAACATTTCCATCACTTCCCTGTCCTTGTGAACCTTCCTCCAGCACATCCCTGTCCTTGTGAAACTTCCTCCATCACTACCCTGTCCTTGTAAACCTTCCTCCAGCACTTCCCTGTCCTTGTAAACCTTCCTCCAGCACTTCCCTGTCCTTGTGAACTTTTCCATCACTTCCCTGTCCTTGTGAACCTTCCTCCATCACTTCCCTGTCCTTGGGAACTTTTCCATCACTTCCCTGTCCTTGTGAACTTTTCCATCGCTTCCCTGTCCTTGTGAACCTTCCTCCAGCACTTCCCTGTCCTTGTGAACCTTCCTCCATCCTCCCTGTCCTTGTGAACATTCCTCCATCTTCCCTGTCCTTGTAATCCTTCCTCCAGCACTTCCCTGTCCTTGTGAAACTTCCTCCATCACTACCCTGTCCTTGTAAACCTTCCTCCAGCACTTCCCTGTCCTTGTAATCCTTCCTCCAGCACTTCCCTGTCCTTGTGAACTTTTCCATCACTTCCCTGTCCTTGTGAACCTTCCTCCATCACTTCCCTGTCCTTGTGAACCTTCCTCCATCTCTTCCCTGTCCTTGTGAACATTCCTCCATCTTCCCTGTCCTTGTGAAACATACTCCATCTTCCCTGTCCTTGGAAACTTTTCCATCACTTATCTGTACTTGTGAACCTTCCTCCAGCACATCCCTGTCCTTGTGAAACTTGCTCCATCACTACCCTGTCCTTGTAAACCTTCCTCCAGCACTACCCTGTCCTTGTAAACCTTCCTCCAGCACATCCCTGTCCTTGTGAACTTTTCCATCACTTCCCTGTCCTTGTGAACCTTCCTCCATCACATCCCTGTCCTTGTGAACCTTCCTCCATCTCTTCCCGGTCCTTGTGAACATGCCTCCATCTTCCCTGTCCTTCTGAAACTTACTCCATCTTCCCTGTCCTTGGGAACTTTTCCATCACTTCCCTGTCCTTGTGAACCTTCCTCCATCACTTCCCTGTCCTTGTGAACCTTCCTCCATCACTTCCCTGTCCTTGTGAACCTTCCTCCATCTCTTCCCTGTCCTTGTGAACATTCCTCCATCTTCCCTGTCCTTGTGAAACTTACTCCATCTTCCCTGTCCTTGGGAACTTTTCCATCACTTCCCTGTCCTTGTGAACCTTTCTCCAGCACTTCCCTGTCCTTGTGAACCTTCCTCCATCACTTCCCTGTACTTGTGAACCTTCCTCCAACACTTCCTGTCATTGTGAACCTTCCTCCAGCACTTCCCTGTTCTTGTGAACTTTTCCATCACTTCCCTGTCATTGCGAAGTTTTCCATCACTTTACTGTCCTTGCCAACATTCGTCTACCTTTCCTGTCATCGTGAACCTTCCTCCAGGACTTCCCTGTACTTGTGAACCTTCATCCATCACTTCCCTGTCCTTGTGAACCTTCCTCCAGCGCTTCTCTGTCTTTGTCAACCTTCCTCCATCTTCCCTGTCCTTGTAAACCTTCATCCATCACTTCCCTGTCCTTGTGAACCTTCCTCCTGCGCTTCACTGTCCTTGTGAACTTTTCCATCACTTCCATGTCCCTGTGAACCTTCCTCCAGCACTTCACTGTCCTTGTGAACTTTTCCATCACTTCCCTGTCCTTGTGAACTTTTCCATCAATTCCTTGTCTTTGTGAACCTTCCGCCAGCACTTCCCTGTCCTTGTGAACCTCCCCCCAGCACGTCCCTGTCCCTGAGACCTTTTCCAACACTTCCCTGTCCTTGTGAACCTTCGGCCATCACTTCCCTGTCCTTGTGAAACATCCTCCAGCACTTCCCTGTCCTTGTGAACCTTCCACCATCACTTCCCTGTCCTTGTGAACTTTTCCATCACTTCCCTGTCCTTGTGAACTTTCCTCCATCTTCGATGTCCTTGTAAACCTTCATCCATCACTTCCCTGTCCTTGTGAACTTCCCCCAGCGCTTCCCTGTCCTTGTCAACCTTCTTCCATCACTACCCTGTCCTTGTAAACCTTTCTCCAGCACTTCCCTGTCCTTGTAAATCTTCCTCCAGCACTTCCTTATCCTTGTGAACATTTCCAGCACTTCCCTGTCCCTGTGAACTTTTCCATCACTTCCCTGTCCTTGTAAACCTTCCTCGATTGCTTCCCTGTACTGGAGAACATTTCCATCACTTCCCTGTCCTTGTGAACCTTCCTCCAGCACATCCCTGTCCTTGTGAAACTTCCTCCATCACTACCCTGTCCTTGTAAACCTTCCACCAGCACTTCCCTGTCCTTGTAAACCTTCCTCCAGCACTTCCCTGTCCTTGTGAACTTTTCCATCACTTCCCTGTCCTTGTGAACCTTCCTCCATCACTTCCCTGTCCTTGTGAACCTTCCTCCATCTCTTCCCTGTCCTTGTGAACATTCCTCCATCTTCCCTGTCCTTGTGAAACTTACTCCATCTTCCCTGTCCTTGGGAACTTTTCCATCACTTCCCTGTCCTTGTGAACCTTCCTCCAGCACTTCCCTGTCCTTGTGAACCTTCCTCCATCACTTCCCTGTACTTGTGAACCTTCCTCCAACACTTCCTGTCATTGTGAACCTTCCTCCAGCACTTCCCTGTTCTTGTAAATCTTCCTCCAGCACTTCCTTATCCTTGTGAACATTTCCAGCACTTCCCTGTCCCTGTGAACTTTTCCATCACTTCCCTGTCCTTGCAAACCTTCCTCGATTGCTTCCCTGTACTGGAGAACATTTCCATCACTTCCCTGTCCTTGTGAACCTTCCTCCAGCACATCCCTGTCCTTGTGAAACTTCCTCCATCACTACCCTGTCCTTGTAAACCTTCCTCCAGCACTTCCCTGTCCTTGTGAAACTTACTCCATCTTCCCTGTCCATGGGAACTTTTCCATCACTACCCTGTCCTTGTAAACCTTTCTCCAGCACTTCCCTGTCCTTGTAAATCTTCCTCCAGCACTTCCTTATCCTTGTGAACATTTCCAGCACTTCCCTGTCCCTGTGAACTTTTCCATCACTTCCCTGTCCTTGTAAACCTTCCTCAATTGCTTCCCTGTACTGGAGAACATTTCCATCACTTCCCTGTCCTTGTGAACCTTCCTCCAGCACATCCCTGTCCTTGTGAAACTTCCTCCATCACTACCCTGTCCTTGTAAACCTTCCTCCAGCACTTCCCTGTCCTTGTAAACCTTCCTCCAGCACTTCCCTGTCCTTGTGAACTTTTCCATCACTTCCCTGTCCTTGTGAACCTTCCTCCAGCACTTCCCTGTCCTTGTGAACCTTCCTCCATCCTCCCTGTCCTTGTGAACCTTCCTCCAGCGCTTCCCTGTCCTTGTGAACCTTCCTCCATCTCTTCCCTGTCCTTGTGAACATTCCTCCATCTTCCCTGTCCTTGTGAAACTTACTCCATCTTCCCAGTCCTTGGGAACTTTTCCATCACTTCCCTGTCCTTGTGAACCTTCCTCCATCTTCCCTGTCCTTGGGAACTTTTCCATCACTTCCCTGTCCTTGTGAACCTTCCTCCAGCGCTTCTCTGTCTTTGTCAACCTTCCTCCATCTTCCCTGTCCTTGTAAACCTTCATCCATCACTTCCCTGTCCTTGTGAACCTTCCTCCATCTTCCCTGTCCTTGGGAACTTTTCCATCACTTCCCTGTCCTTGTGAACCTTCCTCCAGCGCTTCTCTGTCTTTGTCAACCTTCCTCCATCTTCCCTGTCCTTGTAAACCTTCATCCATCACTTCCCTGTCCTTGTGAACCTTCCTCCATCTTCCCTGTCCTTGGGAACTTTTCCATCACTTCCCTGTCCTTGTGAACCTTCCTCCAGCGCTTCTCTGTCTTTGTCAACCTTCCTCCATCTTCCCTGTCCTTGTAAACCTTCATCCATCACTTCCCTGTCCTTGTGAACCTTCCTCCTGTGCTTCGCTGTCCTTGTGAACTTTTCCATCACTTCCCTGTCCCTGTGAACCTTCCTCCATCACTTCCCTGTCCTTGTGAACCTTCCTCCATCTCTTCCCTGTCCTTGTGAACATTCCTCCATCTTCCCTGTCCTTGTGAAACTTACTCCATCTTCCCTGTCCTTGGGAACTTTTCCATCACTTCCCTGTCCTTGTGAACCTTCCTCCAGCACTTCCCTGTCCTTGTGAACCTTCCTCCATCACTTCCCTGTACATGTGAACCTTCCTCCAACACTACCTGTCATTGTGAACCTTCCTCCAGCACTTCCCTGTTCTTGTAAATCTTCCTCCAGCACTTCCTTATCCTTGTGAACATTTCCAGCACTTCCCTGTCCCTGTGAAGTTTTCCATGACTTCCCTGTCCTTGTAAACCTTCCTCGATTGCTTCCCTGTACTGGAGAACATTTCCATCACTTCCCTGTCCTTGTGAACCTTCCTCCAGCACATCCCTGTCCTTGTGAAACTTCCTCCATCACTACCCTGTCCTTGTAAACCTTCCTCCAGCACTTCCCTGTCCTTGTAAACCTTCCTCCAGCACTTCCCTGTCCTTGTGAACTTTTCCATCACTTCCCTGTCCTTGTGAACCTTCCTCCATCACTTCCCTGTCCTTGGGAACTTTTCCATCACTTCCCTGTCCTTGTGAACTTTTCCATCGCTTCCCTGTCCCTGTGAACCTTCCTCCAGCACTTCCCTGTCCTTGTGAACCTTCCTCCATCCTCCCTGTCCTTGTGAACCTTCCTCCAGCGCTTCCCTGTCCTTGTGAACCTTCCTCCATCTCTTCCCTGTCCTTGTGAACATTCCTCCATCTTCCCTGTCCTTGTGAAACTTACTCCATCTTCCCTGTCCTTGGGAACTTTTCCATCACTTCCCTGTCCTTGTGAACCTTCCTCCATCTTCCCTGTCCTTGGGAACTTTTCCATCACTTCCCTGTCCTTGTGAACCTTCCTCCAGCGCTTCTCTGTCTTTGTCAACCTTCCTCCATCTTCCCTGTCCTTGTAAACCTTCATCCATCACTTCCCTGTCCTTGTGAACCTTCCTCCTGTGCTTCGCTGTCCTTGTGAACTTTTCCATCACTTCCCTGTCCCTGTGAACCTTCCTCCAGCACTTCACTGTCCTTGTGAACTTTTCCATCACTTCCCTGTCCTTGTGAACTTTTCCATCTCTTCCCTGTCCTTGTGAACCTTCCTCCATCACTTCCCTGTCCTTGTAAACCTTCCTCCATCTCTTCCCTGTCCTTGTGAACATTCCTCCATCTTCCCTGTCCTTGTGAAACTTACTCCATCTTCCCTGTCCTTGGGAACTTTTCCATCACTTCCCTGTCCTTGTGAACCTTCCTCCAGCACTTCCCTGTCCTTGTGAACCTTCCTCCATCACTTCCCTGTACATGTGAACCTTCCTCCAACACTTCCTGTCATTGTGAACCTTCCTCCAGCACTTCCCTGTTCTTGTAAATCTTCCTCCAGCACTTCCTTATCCTTGTGAACATTTCCAGCACTTCCCTGTCCCTGTGAACTTTTCCATCACTTCCCTGTCCTTGTAAACCTTCCTCGATTGCTTCCCTGTAATGGAGAACATTTCCATCACTTCCCTGTCCTTGTGAACCTTCCTCCAGCACATCCCTGTCCTTGTGAAACTTCCTCCATCACTACCCTGTCCTTGTAAACCTTCCTCCAGCACTTCCCTGTCCTTGTGAAACTTACTCCATCTTCCCTGTCCATGGGAACTTTTCCATCACTACCCTGTCCTTGTAAACCTTTCTCCAGCACTTCCCTGTCCTTGTAAATCTTCCTCCAGCACTTCCTTATCCTTGTGAACATTTCCAGCACTTCCGTGTCCCTGTGAAGTTTTCCATGACTTCCCTGTCCTTGTAAACCTTCCTCGATTGCTTCCCTGTACTGGAGAACATTTCCATCACTTCCCTGTCCTTGTGAACCTTCCTCCAGCACATCCCTGTCCTTGTGAAACTTCCTCCATCACTACCCTGTCCTTGTAAACCTTCCTCCAGCACTTCCCTGTCCTTGTAAACCTTCCTCCAGCACTTCCCTGTCCTTGTGAACTTTTCCATCACTTCCCTGTCCTTGTGAACCTTCCTCCATCACTTCCCTGTCCTTGGGAACTTTTCCATCACTACCCTGTCCTTGTAAACCTTTCTCCAGCACTTCCCTGTCCTTGTAAATCTTCCTCCAGCACTTCCTTATCCTTGTGAACATTTCCAGCACTTCCCTGTCCCTGTGAAGTTTTCCATGACTTCCCTGTCCTTGTAAACCTTCCTCGATTGCTTCCCTGTACTGGAGAACATTTCCATCACTTCCCTGTCCTTGTGAACCTTCCTCCAGCACATCCCTGTCCTTGTGAAACTTCCTCCATCACTACCCTGTCCTTGTAAACCTTCCTCCAGCACTTCCCTGTCCTTGTAAACCTTCCTCCAGCACTTCCCTGTCCTTGTGAACTTTTCCATCACTTCCCTGTCCTTGTGAACCTTCCTCCATCACTTCCCTGTCCTTGGGAACTTTTCCATCACTTCCCTGTCCTTGTGAACTTTTCCATCGCTTCCCTGTCCTTGTGAACCTTCCTCCAGCACTTCCCTGTCCTTGTGAACCTTCCTCCATCCTCCCTGTCCTTGTGAACCTTCCTCCAGCGCTTCCCTGTCCTTGTGAACCTTCCTCCATCTCTTCCCTGTCCTTGTGAACATTCCTCCATCTTCCCTGTCCTTGTGAAACTTACTCCATCTTCCCTGTCCTTGGGAACTTTTCCATCACTTCCCTGTCCTTGTGAAACTTCCTCCATCTTCCCTGTCCTTGGGAACTTTTCCATCACTTCCCTGTCCTTGGGAACCTTGCTCCATCACTTCCCTGTCCTTGTGAACCTTCCTCCAGCACTTCCCTGTCCTTGTGAACCTTCCTCCATCACTTCCCTGTACTTGTGAACCTTCCTCCAACACTTCCTGTCATTGTGAACCTTCCTCCAGCACTTCCCTGTTCTTGTGAACTTTTCCATCACTTCCCTGTCATTGCGAAGTTTTCCATCACTTTACTGTCCTTGCCAACATTCGTCTACCTTTCCTGTCATCGTGAACCTTCCTCCAGGACTTCCCTGTACTTGTGAACTTTCCTCCATCTTCCCTGTCCTTGTGAACCTTCATCCAGCGCTTCCCTGTCCTTGTAAACCTTCATCCATCACTTCCCTGTCCTTGTGAACCTTCCTCCAGCGCTTCTCTGTCTTTGTCAACCTTCCTCCATCTTCCCTGTCCTTGTAAACCTTCATCCATCACTTCCCTGTCCTTGTGAACCTTCCTCCTGTGCTTCGCTGTCCTTGTGAACTTTTCCATCACTTCCCTGTCCCTGTGAACCTTCCTCCAGCACTTCACTGTCCTTGTGAACTTTTCCATCACTTCCCTGTCCTTGTGAACTTTTCCATCACTTCCCTGTCCTTGTGAACCTTCCTCCAGCACTTCCCTGTCCTTGAGAAACTTACTCCATCTTCCCTGTCCATGGGAACTTTTCCATCACTACCCTGTTCTTGTAAACCTTTCTCCAGCACTTCCCTGTCCTTGTAAATCTTCCTCCAGCACTTCCTTATCCTTGTGAAGTTTTCCATCACTTCCCTGTCCTTGTAAACCTTCCTCGATTGCTTCCCTGTACTGGAGAACATTTCCATCACTTCCCTGTCCTTGTGAACCTTCCTCCAGCACATCCTTGTCCTTGTGAAACTTCCTCCATCACTACCCTGTCCTTGTAAACCTTCCTCCAGCACTTCCCTGTCCTTGTAAACCTTCCTCCAGCACTTCCCTGTCCTTGTGAACTTTTCCATCACTTCCCTGTCCTTGTGAACCTTCCTCCATCACTTCCCTGTCCTTGTGAACCTTCCTCCATCTCTTCCCTGTCCTTGTGAACATTCCTCCATCTTCCCTGTCCTTGTGAAACTTACTCCATCTTCCCTGTCCTTGGGAACTTTTCCATCACTTCCCTGTCCTTGTGAACCTTCCTCCATCTTCCCTGTCCTTGGGAACTTTTCCATCACTTCCCTGTCCTTGGGAACCTTGCTCCATCACTTCCCTGTCCTTGTGAACCTTCCTCCAGCACTTCCCTGTCCTTGTGAACCTTCCTCCATCACTTCCCTGTACTTGTGAACCTTCCTCCAACACTTCCTGTCATTGTGAACCTTCCTCCAGCACTTCCCTGTTCTTGTGAACTTTTCCATCACTTCCCTGTCATTGCGAAGTTTTCCATCACTTTACTGTCCTTGCCAACATTCGTCTAACTTTCCTGTCATCGTGAACCTTCCTCCAGGACTTCCCTGTACTTGTGAACCTTCCTCCATCTTCCCTGTCCTTGTGAACCTTCATCCAGCGCTTCCCTGTCCTTGTAAACCTTCATCCATCACTTCCCTGTCCTTGTGAACCTTCCTCCAGCGCTTCTCTGTCTTTGTCAACCTTCCTCCATCTTCCCTGTCCTTGTAAACCTTCATCCATCACTTCCCTGTCCTTGTGAACCTTCCTCCTGTGCTTCGCTGTCCTTGTGAACTTTTCCATCACTTCCCTGTCCCTGTGAACCTTCCTCCAGCACTTCACTGTCCTTGTGAACTTTTCCATCACTTCCCTGTCCTTGTGAACTTTTCCATCAATTCCTTGTCTTTGTGAACCTTCCTCCAGCACTTCCCTGTCCTTGTGAACCTCCCCGCAGCACGTCCCTGTCCCTGAGACCTTTTCCAACACTTCCCTGTCCTTGTGAACCTTCGGCCATCACTTCCCTGTCCTTGTGAAACATCCTCCAGCACTTCCCTGTCCTTGTGAACCTTCCACCATCACTTCCCTGTCCTTGTGAACTTTTCCATCACTTTCCTGTCCTTGTGAGCCTTCCTCCATCTTCCCTGTCCTTGGGAACTTTTCCATCACTTCCCTGTCCTTGTGAACCTTCCGCCATTACTTCCCTGTCCTTGTGAACCTTCCTCCAGCACTTCCCTGTCCTTGTGAACCTTCCTCCATCACTTCCCTGTACTTGTGAACCTTACTCCATCACTTCCTGTCATTGTGAACCTTCCTCCAGCACTTCCCTGTTCTTGTGAACTTTTCCATCACTTCCCTGTCCTTGTGAAGTTTTCCATCACTTCCCTGTCCTTGTGAACCTTCGTCTACCTTTCTTGTCATTGTGAAGCTTCCTCCATCACTACCCTGTCCTTGTGAACCTTCTTCCATCTTCCCTGTCCTTGTGAAACTTCCTCCATCTTCCCTGTCCTTGTGAACCATCCTCTATCTTCCCTGTCCTTCTGAAACTTCCTCTATCTTCCCTGTCCTTCTGAAACTTCCTCCAGCACTTCCCTGTCCTTGTGAACCTCACTCCATCACATCCCTGTCCTTGTGAACCTCCCCGCAGCACGTCCCTGTCCCTGAGACCTTTTCCAACACTTCCCTGTCCTTGTGAACCTTCGGCCATCACTTCCCTGTCCTTGTGAAACATCCTCCAGCACTTCCCTGTCCTTGTGAAGCTTCCACCATCACTTCCCTGTCCTTGTGAACTTTTCCATCACTTTCCTGTCCTTGTGAGCCTTCCTCCATCTTCCCTGTACTTGGGAACTTTTCCATCACTTCCCTGTCCTTGTGAACCTTCCTCCATCACTTCCCTGTCCTTGTGAACCTTCCTCCAGCACTTCCCTGTACTTGTGAACCTTACTCCATCACTTCCTGTCATTGTGAACCTTCCTCCAGCACTTCCCTGTTCTTGTGAACTTTTCCATCACTTCCCTGTCCTTGTGAAGTTTTCCATCACTTCCCTGTCCTTGTGAACCTTCGTCTACCTTTCTTGTCATTGTGAAGCTTCCTCCATCACTACCCTGTCCTTGTGAACCTTCTTCCATCTTCCCTGTCCTTGTGAAACTTCCTCCATCTTCCCTGTCCTTGTGAACCATCCTCTATCTTCCCTGTCCTTCTGAAACTTCCTCTATCTTCCCTGTCCTTCTGAAACTTCCTCCAGCACTTCCCTGTCCTTGTGAACCTCACTCCATCACATCCCTGTCCTTGTGAACCTCCCCGCAGCACGTCCCTGTCCCTGAGACCTTTTCCAACACTTCCCTGTCCTTGTGAACCTTCGGCCATCACTTCCCTGTCCTTGTGAAACATCCTCCAGCACTTCCCTGTCCTTGTGAAGCTTCCACCATCACTTCCCTGTCCTTGTGAACTTTTCCATCACTTTCCTGTCCTTGTAAGCCTTCCTCCATCTTCCCTGTACTTGGGAACTTTTCCATCACTTCCCTGTCCTTGTGAACCTTCCTCCATCACTTCCCTGTCCTTGTGAACCTTCCTCCAGCACTTCCCTGTCCTTGTGAACCTTACTCCATCACTTCCTGTCATTGTGAACCTTCCTCCAGCACTTCCCTGTTCTTGTGAACTTTTCCATCACTTCCCTGTCCTTGTGAATTTTTCCAGCACTTTCCTGTCCTTGTGAACCTTCCTCCATCTTCTCTGTCCTTGTGAAACTTCCTCCATCTTCCCTGTCCTTGAGAACCTTCCTCTATCTTCCCTGTCCTTCTGAAACTTCCTCCAGCACTTCCCTGTCCTAGTGAACCTCACTCCATCACTTCCTGTCATTGTGAACCTTCCTCCAGCACTTCCCTGTTCTTGTGAACTTTTCCATCACTTCCCTGTCCTTGTGAACCTTCGTCTACCTTTCCTGTCATTGTGAAACTTCCTCCATCACTACCCTGTCCTTGTGAACCTTCTTCCATCTTCCCTGTCCTTGGGAACCTTCCTCCATCGCTTCCCTGTCCTTGTGAACCTTCCTCCATCTTCCCTGTCCTTGTAAACCTTGCTCCATCACTTCTCTGTCCTTGTGAACTTTTCCATCACTTCCCTGTCCTTCTGAAACTTTCTCAATCACTTCCCTGTCCTTGTGAAGTTTTCCAGCACTTTCCTGTCCTTGTGAACCTTCCTCCATCTTCCCTGTCCTTGTGAAACTTCCTCCATCTTCCCTGTCCTTGTGAACCTTCCTCTATCTTCCCTGTCCTTCTGAAACTTCCTCCAGCACTTCCCTGTCCTTGTGAACCTCACTCCATCACTTCCTGTCATTGTGAACCTTCCTCCAGCACTTCCCTGTTCTTGTGAACTTTTCCATCACTTCCCTGTCCTTGTGAAGTTTTCCATCACTTCCCTGTCCTTGTGAACCTTCGTCTACCTTTCCTTTCATTGTGAAACTTCCTCCATCACTGCCCTGTCCTTGTGAACCTTCTGCCATCTTCCCTGTCCTTGTGAACCTTCCTCCATCTTCCCTGCCCTTGTGAACCTTCCTCCAGCACTTCTCTGTCCTTGTGAACATTCCTCCATTTTCCCTGTCCTTGGGAACCTTCCTCCATCGCTTCCCTGTCCTTGTGAACCTTCCTCCATCTTCCCTGTCCTTGTAAACCTTGCTCCATCACTTCTCTGTCCTTCTGAACTTTTCCATCACTTCCCTGTCCTTCTGAACCTTTCTCCATCACTTCCCTGTCCTTGTGAACTTTTCCATCACTTCCCTGTCCTTGTGAACTTTCCTCCATCTTCGCTGTCATTGTAAACCTTCATCCATCACTTCCCTGTCCTTGTGAACTTCCCCCAGCGCTTCCCTGTCCTTGTCAACCTTCTTCCATCACTACCCTGTCCTTGTAAACCTTTCTCCAGCACTTCACTGTCCTTGTAAATCTTCCTCCAGCACTTCCTTATCCTTGTGAACATTTCCAGCACTTCCCTGTCCCTGTGAACATTTCCATCACTTCCCTGTCCTTGTAAACCTTCCTCGATTGCTTCCCTGTACTGGAGAACTTTTCCATCACTTCCCTGTCCTTGTGAACCTTCCTCCAGCACATCCCTGTCCTTGTGAAACTTCCTCCATCACTACCCTGTCCTTGTAAACCTTCCTCCAGCACTTCCCTGTCCTTGTAATCCTTCCTCCAGCACTTCCCTGTCCTTGTGAATTTTTCCATCACTTCCCTGTCCTTGTGAACCTTCCTCCATCACTTCCCTGTCCTTGTGAACCTTCCTCCATCTCTTCCCTGTCCTTGTGAACATTCCTCCATCTTCCCTGTCCTTGTGAAACATACTCCATCTTCCCTGTCCTTGGAAACTTTTCCATCACTTATCTGTACTTGTGAACCTTCCTCCAGCACATCCCTGTCCTTGTGAAACTTGCTCCATCACTACCCTGTCCTTGTAAACCTTCCTCCAGCACTACCCTGTCCTTGTAAACCTTCCTCCAGCACCTCCCTGTCCTTGTGAACTTTTCCATCACTTCCCTGTCCTTGTGAACCTTCCTCCATCACATCCCTGTCCTTGTGAACCTTCCTCCATCTCTTCCCGGTCCTTGTGAACATGCCTCCATCTTCCCTGTCCTTCTGAAACTTACTCCATCTTCCCTGTCCTTGGGAACTTTTCCATCACTTCCCTGTCCTTGTGAACCTTCCTCCATCACTTCCCTGTCCTTGTGAACCTTCCTCCATCTTCCCTGTCCTTGGGAACTTTTCCATCACTTCCCTGTCCTTGGGAACCTTCCTCCAGCACTTCCCTGTACTTGTGAACCTTCCTCCAGCACTTCCCTGTCCTTGTGAACCTTCCTCCATCACTTCCCTGTACTTGTGAACCTTCCTCCATCACTTCCTGTCATTGTGAACCTTCCTCCAGCACTTCCCTGTTCTTGTGAACTTTTCCATCACTTCCCTGTCCTTGTGAAGTTTTCCATCACTTCCCTGTCCTTGTGAACCTTCGTCTACCTTTCCTGTCATTGTGAAACTTCCTCCATCACTACCCTGTCCTTGTGAACCTTCTTCCATCTTCCCTGTCCTTGTGAACCTTCATCCAGCGCTTCCCTGTCCTTGTAAACCTTCATCCATCACTTCCCTGTCCTTGTGAACCTTCCTCCAGCGCTTCCCTGTCTTTGTCAACCTTCCTCCATCTTCCCTGTCCTTGTAAACCTTCATCCATCACTTCCCTGTCCTTGTGAACCTTCTTCCAGCACATCCCTGTCCTTGTGAACCTTCGTCTACCTTTCTTGTCATTGTGAAGCTTCCTCCATCACTACCCTGTCCTTGTGAACCTTCTTCCATCTTCCCTGTCCTTGTGAAACTTCCTCCATCTTCCCTGTCCTTGTGAACCATCCTCTATCTTCCCTGTCCTTCTGAAACTTCCTCCAGCATCTCCCTGTCCTTGTGAACTTTTCCAATGCTTCCCTGTCCTTGTGAACCTTCCTCCAGCACTTCCCTGTCCTTGGGAACCTTCCTCCATCGCTTCCCTGTCCTTATGAACCTTCCTCCATCTTCCCTGTCCTTGTAAACCTTGCTCCATCACTTCTCTGTCCTTCTGAACTTTTCCATCACTTCCCTGTCCTTCTGAACCTTTCTCCATCACTTCCCTGTCCTTGTGAACTTTTCCATCACTTCCCTGTCCTTGTGAACTTTCCTCCATCTTCGCTGTCATTGTAAACCTTCATCCATCACTTCCCTGTCCTTGTGAACTTCCCCCAGCGCTTCCCTGTCCTTGTCAACCTTCTTCCATCACTACCCTGTCCTTGTAAACCTTTCTCCAGCACTTCACTGTCCTTGTAAATCTTCCTCCAGCACTTCCTTATCCTTGTGAACATTTCCAGCACTTCCCTGTCCCTGTGAACTTTTCCATCACTTCCCTGTCCTTGTAAACCTTCCTCGATTGCTTCCCTGTACTGGAGAACTTTTCCATCACTTCCCTGTCCTTGTGAACCTTCCTCCAGCACATCCCTGTCCTTGTGAAACTTCCTCCATCACTACCCTGTCCTTGTAAACCTTCCTCCAGCACTTCCCTGTCCTTGTAATCCTTCCTCCAGCACTTCCCTGTCCTTGTGAACTTTTCCATCACTTCCCTGCCCTTGTGAACCTTCCTCCATCACTTCCCTGTCCTTGTGAACCTTCCTCCATCTCTTCCCTGTCCTTGTGAACATTCCTCCATCTTCCCTGTCCTTGTGAAACATACTCCATCTTCCCTGTCCTTGGAAACTTTTCCATCACTTATCTGTACTTGTGAACCTTCCTCCAGCACATCCCTGTCCTTGTGAAACTTGCTCCATCACTACCCTGTCCTTGTAAACATTCCTCCAGCACTACCCTGTCCTTGTAAACCTTCCTCCAGCACCTCCCTGTCCTTGTGAACTTTTCCATCACTTCCCTGTCCTTGTGAACCTTCCTCCATCACATCCCTGTCCTTGTGAACCTTCCTCCATCTCTTCCCGGTCCTTGTGAACATGCCTCCATCTTCCCTGTCCTTCTGAAACTTACTCCATCTTCCCTGTCCTTGGGAACTTTTCCATCACTTCCCTGTCCTTGTGAACCTTCCTCCATCACTTCCCTGTCCTTGTGAACCTTCCTCCATCTTCCCTGTCCTTGGGAACTTTTCCATCACTTCCCTGTCCTTGGGAACCTTCCTCCAGCACTTCCCTGTACTTGTGAACCTTCCTCCAGCACTTCCCTGTCCTTGTGAACCTTCCTCCATCACTTCCCTGTACTTGTGAACCTTCCTCCATCACTTCCTGTCATTGTGAACCTTCCTCCAGCACTTCCCTGTTCTTGTGAACTTTTCCATCACTTCCCTGTCCTTGTGAAGTTTTCCATCACTTCCCTGTCCTTGTGAACCTTCGTCTACCTTTCCTGTCATTGTGAAACTTCCTCCATCACTACCCTGTCCTTGTGAACCTTCTTCCATCTTCCCTGTCCTTGTGAACCTTCATCCAGCGCTTCCCTGTCCTTGTAAACCTTCATCCATCACTTCCCTGTCCTTGTGAACCTTCCTCCAGCGCTTCCCTGTCTTTGTCAACCTTCCTCCATCTTCCCTGTCCTTGTAAACCTTCATCCATCACTTCCCTGTCCTTGTGAACCTTCTTCCAGCACATCCCTGTCCTTGTGAACCTTCGTCTACCTTTCTTGTCATTGTGAAGCTTCCTCCATCACTACCCTGTCCTTGTGAACCTTCTTCCATCTTCCCTGTCCTTGTGAAACTTCCTCCATCTTCCCTGTCCTTGTGAACCATCCTCTATCTTCCCTGTCCTTCTGAAACTTCCTCCAGCATCTCCCTGTCCTTGTGAACTTTTCCAATGCTTCCCTGTCCTTGTGAACCTTCCTCCAGCACTTTCCTGTCCTTGTGAACCTTCCTCCATCTTCCCTGTCCTTGTGAAACTTCCTCCATCTTCCCTGTCCTTGTGAACCTTCCTCTATCTTCCCTGTCCTTCTGAAACTTCCTCCAGCACTTCCCTGTCCTTGTGAACCTCACTCCATCACTTCCTGTCATTGTGAACCTTCCTCCAGCACTTCCCTGTTCTTGTGAACTTTTCCATCACTTCCCTGTCCTTGTGAAGTTTTCCATCACTTCCCTGTCCTTGTGAACCTTCGTCTACCTTTCCTGTCATTGTGAAACTTCCTCCATCACTACCCTGTCATTGTGAACCTTCTTCCATCTTCCCTGTCCTTGTGAACCTTCCTCCATCTTCCCTGCCCTTGTGAAACTTCCTCCAGCACTTCTCTGTCCTTGTGAACATTCCTCCATTTTCCCTGTCCTTGGGAACCTTCCTCCATCGCTTCCCTGTCCTTATGAACCTTCCTCCATCTTCCCTGTCCTTGTAAACCTTGCTCCATCACTTCTCTGTCCTTGTGAACTTTTCCATCACTTCCCTGTCCTTCTGAACCTTTCTCCATCACTTCCCTGTCCTTGTGAACTTTTCCATCACTTCCCTGTCCTTGTGAACTTTCCTCCATCTTCGCTGTCCTTGTAAACCTTCATCCATCACTTCCCCGTCCTTGTGAACTTCCCCCAGCGCTTCCCTGTCCTTGTCAACCTTCTTCCATCACTACCCTGTCCTTGTAAACCTTTCTCCAGCACTTCCCTGTCCTTGTAAATCTTCCTCCAGCACTTCCTTATCCTTGTGAACATTTCCAGCACTTCCCTGTCCCTGTGAACTTTTCCATCACTTCCCTGTCCTTGTAAAGCTTCCTCGATTGCTTCCCTGTACTGGAGAACATTTCCATCACTTCCCTGTCCTTGTGAACCTTCCTCCAGCACATCCCTGTCCTTGTGAAACTTCCTCCATCACTACCCTGTCCTTGTAAACCTTCCTCCAGCACTTCCCTGTCCTTGTAAACCTTCCTCCAGCACTTCCCTGTCCTTGTGAACTTTTCCATCACTTCCCAGTCCTTGTGAACCTTCCTCCATCACTTCCCTGTCCTTGTGAACCTTCCTCCATCTCTTCCCTGTCCTTGTGAACATTCCTCCATCTTCCCTGTCCTTGTGAAAGTTACTCCATCTTCCCTGTACTTGGGAACTTTTCCATCACTTCCCTGTCCTTGTGAACCTTCCTCCAGCACATCCCTGTCCTTGTGAAACTTCCTCCATCACTACCCTGTCCTTGTAAACCTTCCTCCAGCACTACCCTGTCCTTGTAAACCTTCCTCCAGCACATCCCTGTCCTTGTGAACTTTTCCATCACTTCCCTGTCCTTGTGAACCATCCTCCATCACATCCCTTTCCTTGTGAACCTTCCTCCATCTCTTCCCGGTCCTTGTGAACTTTCCTCCATCTTCCCTGTCCTTGTGAAACTTACTATATCTTCCCTGTCCTTGGGAACTTTTCCATCACTTCCCTGTCCTTGTGAACCTTCCTCCATCACTACCCTGTCCTTGTGAACCTTCCTCCATCTTCCCTGTCCTTGGGAACTTTTCCATCACTTCCCTGTCCTTGGGAACCTTCCTCCATCACTTCCCTGTCCTTGTGAACCTTCCTCCAGCCCTTCCCTGTCCTTGTGAACCTTCCTCCATCACTTCCCTGTACTTGTGAACCTTCCTCCATCACTTCCTGTCATTGTGAACCTTCCTCCAGCACTTCCCTGTTCTTGTGAACTTTTCCATCACTTCCCTATCCTTGCGAAGTTTTCCATCACTTCACTGTCCTTGCGAACCTTCGTCTACCTTTCCTGTCATTGTGAACCTTCCTCCAGGACTTCCCTGTACTTGTGAACGTTCCTCCATCTTCCCTGTCCTTGTGAAACTTCATCCAGCGCTTCCCTGTCCTTGTAAACCTTCATCCATCACTTCCCTGTCCTTGTAAACCTTCATCCATCACTTCCCTGTCCTTGTGAACCTTCATCCAGCGCTTCCCTGTCCTTGTAAACCTTCATCCATCACTTCCCTGTCCTTGTGAACCGTCCTCCAGCGCTTCGCTGTCCTTGTGAACTTTTCCATCACTTCCCTGTCCTTGTGAACTTTCCTCCATCTTCGCTGTCCTTGTAAACCTTCATCCATCACTTCCCCGTCCTTGTGAACTTCCCCCAGCGCTTCCCTGTCCTTGTCAACCTTCTTCCATCACTACCCTGTCCTTGTAAACCTTTCTCCAGCACTTCCCTGTCCTTGTAAATCTTCCTCCAGCACTTCCTTATCCTTGTGAACATTTCCAGCACTTCCCTGTCCCTGTGAACTTTTCCATCACTTCCCTGTCCTTGTAAAGCTTCCTCGATTGCTTCCCTGTACTGGAGAACATTTCCATCACTTCCCTGTCCTTGTGAACCTTCCTCCAGCACATCCCTGTCCTTGAGAAACTTCCTCCATCACTACCCTGTCCTTGTAAACCTTCCTCCAGCACTTCCCTGTCCTTGTAAACCTTCCTACAGCACTTCCCTGTCCTTGTGAACTTTTCCATCACTTCCCAGTCCTTGTGAACCTTCCTCCATCACTTCCCTGTCCTTGTGAACCTTCCTCCATCTCTTCCCTGTCCTTGTGAACATTCCTCCATCTTCCCTGTCCTTGTGAAACTTACTCCATCTTCCCTGTCCTTGGGAACTTTTCCATCACTTCCCTGTCCTTGTGAACCTTCCTCCAGCACATCCCTGTCCTTGTGAAACTTCCTCCATCACTACCCTGTCCTTGTAAACCTTCCTCCAGCACTACCCTGTCCTTGTAAACCTTCCTCCAGCACATCCCTGTCCTTGTGAACTTTTCCATCACTTCCCTGTCCTTGTGAACCTTCCTCCATCACATCCCTGTCCTTGTGAACCTTCCTCCATCTCTTCCTGGTCCTTGTGAACATTCCTCCATCTTCCCTGTCCTTGTGAAACTTACTATATCTTCCCTGTCCTTGGGAACTTTTCCATCACTTCCCTGTCCTTGTGAACCTTCCTCCATCACTACCCTGTCCTTGTGAACCTTCCTCCATCTTCCCTGTCCTTGGGAACTTTTCCATCACTTCCCTGTCCTTGGGAACCTTCCTCCATCACTTCCCTGTCCTTGTGAACCTTCCTCCAGCCCTTCCCTGTCCTTGTGAACCTTCCTCCATCACTTCCCTGTACTTGTGAACCTTCCTCCATCACTTCCTGTCATTGTGAACCTTCCTCCAGCACTTCCCTGTTCTTGTGAACTTTTCCATCACTTCCCTATCCTTGCAAAGTTTTCCATCACTTCACTGTCCTTGCGAACCTTCGTCTACCTTTCCTGTCATTGTGAACCTTCCTCCAGGACTTCCCTGTACATGTGAACCTTCCTCCATCTTCCCTGTCCTTGTGAACCTTCATCCAGCGCTTCCCTGTCCTTGTAAACCTTCATCCATCACTTCCCTGTCCTTGTAAACCTTCATCCATCACTTCCCTGTCCTTGTGAACCTTCATCCAGCGCTTCCCTGTCCTTGTAAACCTTCATCAATCACTTCCCTGTCCTTGTGAACCTTCCTCCAGCGCTTCCCTGTCTTTGTCAACCTTCCTCCATCTTCCCTGTCCTTGTAAACCTTCATCCATCACGTCCCTGTCCTTGTGAACCGTCCTCCAGCGCTTCGCTGTCCTTGTGAACTTTTCCATCACTTCCCTGTCCTTGTGAACCTTCCTCCAGCGCTTCGCTGTCCTTGTGAACTTTTCCATCACTTCCCTGTCCTTGTGAACCTTCCTCCAGCGCTTCCCTGTCTTTGTCAACCTTCCTCCATCTTCCCTGTCCTTGTAAACCTTCATCCATCACTTCCCTGTCCTTGTGAACCTTCCTCCAGCGCTTCGCTGTCCTTGTGAACTTTTCCATCACTTCCCTGTCCCAGTGAACCTTCCTCCAGCACTTCACTGTCCTTGTGAACTTTTGTCCTTGTGAACTTTTCCAGCAATTCCTTGTCTTTGTGAACCTTCCTCCAGCACTTCCCTGTCCTTGTGAAACATCCTCCAGCACTTCCCTGTCCTTGTGAACCTTCCACCATCACTTCCCAGTCCTTGTGAACTTTTCCATCACTTTCCTGTCCTTGTGAACCTTTCTCCATCTTCCCTGTCCTTGGGAACTTTTCCATCACTTCCCTGTCCTTGTGAACCTTCCGCCATCACTTCCCTGTCCTTGTGAACCATCCTCTATCTTCCCTGTCCTTCTGAAACTTCCTACAGCACTTCCCTGTCCTTGTGAACTTTTCCAACGCTTCCCTGTCCTTGTGAACCTTCCTCCAGCACTTTCCTGTCCTTGTGAACCTTCCTCCATCTTCCCTGTCCTTGTGAAACTTCCTCCATCTTCCCTGTCCTTGTGAACCTTCCTCTATCTTCCCTGTCCTTCTGAAACTTCCTCCAGCACTTCCCTGTCCTTGTGAACCATCCACCAGCACTTCCCTGTCCTTGGTAACCTTCCTCCAGCACTTCCCTGTGCTTGTGAACCTTCCTCCAGCACTTCCCTGTCCTTGTGAACCTTCCTCCAGCACTTCCCTCTCCTTGTGAACTTTTCCATCACTTCCCTGTCCTTGTGAAATTTTCCATCAATTCCCTGTCCTTGTGAACCTTCCTCCAGCACTTCCCTGTCCTTGTGAACCTCCCTGCAGCACTTCCCTGTCCTTGTGAACTTTTCCATCACTTCCCTGTCCTTGTGAACCTTCCGCCATCACATCCCTGTAATTGTGAAACATCCTGCAGCACTTCCCTGTCCCTGTGACCCATCCACCTTCACTTCCCTGTCCTTGTGAACTTTTCCATCACTTTCCTGTCCTTGTGAACCTTCCTCCATCTTCCCTGTCCTTGGGAACTTTCCACCATCTTCCCTGTCCTTGGGAACTTTCCCATCACTTCCTGGTCCTTGTGAACATTCCGCCATCACTTCCCTGTCCTTGTGAAACTACCTCCAGCACTTCCCTGTCCTTGTGAACCTTCCTCCAGCACTTCCCTGTCCTTGTGAACATCCCTGCAGCACTTCCCTGTCCCTGAGAACTTTTCCAGCACTTCCCTGTCCTTGTGAACCTTCCACCATCACTTCCCTGTCCTTGTGAACTTTTCCATCACTTTCCTGTCCTTGTGAACCTTCCTCCATCTTCCCTGTCCTTGGGAACTTTTCCATCACTTCCCTGTCCTTGTGAACCTTCATCCAGCGCTTCCCTGTCCTTGTAAACCTTCATCCATCACTTCCCTGTCCTTGTAAACCTTCATCCATCACTTCCCTGTCCTTGTGAACCTTCATCCAGCGCTTCCCTGTCCTTGTAAACCTTCATCAATCACTTCCCTGTCCTTGTGAACCTTCCTCCAGCGCTTCCCTGTCTTTGTCAACCTTCCTCCATCTTCCCTGTCCTTGTAAACCTTCATCCATCACGTCCCTGTCCTTGTGAACCGTCCTCCAGCGCTTCGCTGTCCTTGTGAACTTTTCCATCACTTCCCTGTCCTTGTGAACCTTCCTCCAGCGCTTCGCTGTCCTTGTGAACTTTTCCATCACTTCCCTGTCCTTGTGAACCTTCCTCCAGCGCTTCCCTGTCTTTGTCAACCTTCCTCCATCTTCCCTGTCCTTGTAAACCTTCATCCATCACTTCCCTGTCCTTGTGAACCTTCCTCCAGCGCTTCGCTGTCCTTGTGAACTTTTCCATCACTTCCCTGTCCCAGTGAACCTTCCTCCAGCACTTCACTGTCCTTGTGAACTTTTGTCCTTGTGAACTTTTCCAGCAATTCCTTGTCTTTGTGAACCTTCCTCCAGCACTTCCCTGTCCTTGTGAAACATCCTCCAGCACTTCCCTGTCCTTGTGAACCTTCCACCATCACTTCCCTGTCCTTGTGAACTTTTCCATCACTTTCCTGTCCTTGTGAACCTTTCTCCATCTTCCCTGTCCTTGGGAACTTTTCCATCACTTCCCTGTCCTTGTGAACCATCCGCCATCACTTCCCTGTCCTTGTGAAACTTCCTCCATCTTACCTGTCCTTGTGAACCATCCTCTATCTTCCCTGTCCTTCTGAAACTTCCTACAGCACTTCCCTGTCCTTGTGAACTTTTCCAACGCTTCCCTGTCCTTGTGAACCTTCCTCCAGCACTTTCCTGTCCTTGTGAACCTTCCTCCATCTTCCCTGTCCTTGTGAAACTTCCTCCATCTTCCCTGTCCTTGTGAACCTTCCTCTATCTTCCCTGTCCTTCTGAAACTTCCTCCAGCACTTCCCTGTCCTTGTGAACCATCCACCAGCACTTCCCTGTCCTTGGTAACCTTCCTCCAGCACTTCCCTGTGCTTGTGAACCTTCCTCCAGCACTTCCCTGTCCTTGTGAACCTTCCTCCAGCACTTCCCTCTCCTTGTGAACTTTTCCATCACTTCCCTGTCCTTGTGAAATTTTCCATCAATTCCCTGTCCTTGTGAACCTTCCTCCAGCACTTCCCTGTCCTTGTGAACCTCCCTGCAGCACTTCCCTGTCCTTGTGAACTTTTCCATCACTTCCCTGTCCTTGTGAACCTTCCGCCATCACATCCCTGTAATTGTGAAACATCCTGCAGCACTTCCCTGTCCCTGTTACCCATCCACCTTCACTTCCCTGTCCTTGTGAACTTTTCCATTACTTTCCTGTCCTTGTGAACCTTCCTCCATCTTCCCTGTCCTTGGGAACTTTCCACCATCTTCCCTGTCCTTGGGAACTTTCCCATCACTTCCTGGTCCTTGTGAACCTTCCGCCATCACTTCCCTGTCCTTGTGAAACTACCTCCAGCACTTCCCTGTCCTTGTGAACCTTCCTCCAGCACTTCCCTGTCCTTGTGAACATCCCTGCAGCACTTCCCTGTCCCTGAGAACTTTTCCAGCACTTCCCTGTCCTTGTGAACCTTCCACCATCACTTCCCTGTCCTTGTGAACTTTTCCATCACTTTCCTGTCCTTGTGAACCTTCCTCCATCTTCCCTGTCCTTGGGAACTTTTCCATCACTTCCCTGTCCTTGTGAACCTTCCGCCATCACTTCCCTGTCCTTGTGAACCTTCCTCCAGCACTTCCCTGTCCTTGTGAACCTTCCGCCATCACTTCCCTGTACTTGTGAACCTTCCTCCAGCACTTCCCTGTCCTTGTGAACCTTCCTCCATCACTTCCTGTCCTTGTGAACCTTCCTCCATCTCTTCCCGGTCCTTGTGAACATTCCTCCATCTTCCCTGCCCTTGTGAAACTTACTCCATCTTACCTGTCCTTGGGAACTTTTCCATCACTTCCCTGTCCTTGTGAACCTTCCTCCATCACTTCCCTGTCCTTGTGAACCTTCCTCCATCTTCCCTGTCCTTGGGAACTTTTCCATCACTTCCCTGTCCTTGGGAACCTTCCTCCATCACTTCCCTGTCCTTGTGAACCTTCCTCCAGCACTTCCCTGTACTTGTGAACCTTCCTCCATCACTTCCCTGTACTTGTGAACCTTCCTCCATCACTTCCTGTCATTGTGAACCTTCCTCCAGCACTTCCCTGTTCTTGTGAACTTTTCCATCACTTCCCTGTCCTTGCGAAGTTTTCCATCACTTCACTGTCCTTGCGATCCTTCGTCTACCTTTCCTGTCATTGTGAACCTTCCTCCAGGACTTCCCTGTACTTGTGAACCTTCCTCCATCTTCCCTGTCCTTGTGAACCTTCATCCAGCGCTTCCCTGTCCTTGTAAACCTTCATCCATCACTTCCCTGTCCTTGTGAACCTTCCTCCAGCACTTCCCTGTCTTTGTCAACCTTCCTCCATCTTCCCTGTCCTTGTAAACCTTCATCCATCACTTCCCTGTCCTTGTGAACCTTCCTCCAGCGCTTCGCTGTCCTTGTGAACTTTTCCATCACTTCCCTGTCCCTGTGAACCTTCCTCCAGCACTTCACTGTCCTTGTGAACTTTTGTCCTTGTGAACTTTTCCAGCAATTCCTTGTCTTTGTGAACCTTCCTCCAGCACTTCCCTGTCCTTGTGAAACATCCTCCAGCACTTCCCTGTCCTTGTGAACCTTCCACCATCACTTCCCTGTCCTTGTGAACTTTTCCATCACTTTCCTGTCCTTGTGAACCT
This sequence comes from Hypanus sabinus, assembly GCF_030144855.1. Taxonomy (NCBI): domain Eukaryota; kingdom Metazoa; phylum Chordata; class Chondrichthyes; order Myliobatiformes; family Dasyatidae; genus Hypanus; species Hypanus sabinus. Next base: position 8,213,811 of record NC_082729.1, on the reverse strand, counting down.
TCCTCCATCTTCCCTGTCCTTGGGAACTTTTCCATCACTTCCCTGTCCTTGTGAACCTTCCGCCATCACTTCCCTGTCCTTGTGAAACTTCCTCCATCTTACCTGTCCTTGTGAACCATCCTCTATCTTCCCTGTCCTTCTGAAACTTCCTACAGCACTTCCCTGTCCTTGTGAACTTTTCCAACGCTTCCCTGTCCTTGTGAACCTTCCTCCAGCACTTTCCTGTCCTTGTGAACCTTCCTCCATCTTCCCTGTCCTTGTGAAACTTCCTCCATCTTCCCTGTCCTTGTGAACCTTCCTCTATCTTCCCTGTCCTTCTGAAACTTCCTCCAGCACTTCCCTGTCCTTGTGAGCCATCCACCAGCACTTCCCTGTCCTTGGTAACCTTCCTCCAGCACTTCCCTGTGCTTGTGAACCTTCCTCCAGCACTTCCCTGTCCTTGTGAACCTTCCTCCAGCACTTCCCTCTCCTTGTGAACTTTTCCATCACTTCCCTGTCCTTGTGAAATTTTCCATCAATTCCCTGTCCTTGTGAACCTTCCTCCAGCACTTCCCTGTCCTTGTGAACCTCCCTGCAGCACTTCCCTGTCCTTGTGAACTTTTCCATCACTTCCCTGTCCTTGTGAACCTTCCGCCATCACATCCCTGTAATTGTGAAACATCCTCCATCACTTCCCTGTCCTTGTGAACCTTCCTCCATCTTCCCTGTCCTTGGGAACTTTTCCATCACTTCCCTGTCCTTGGGAACCTTCCTCCATCACTTCCCTGTCCTTGTGAACCTTCCTCCAGCACTTCCCTGTACTTGTGAACCTTCCTCCATCACTTCCCTGTACTTGTGAACCTTCCTCCATCACTTCCTGTCATTGTGAACCTTCCTCCAGCACTTCCCTGTTCTTGTGAACTTTTCCATCACTTCCCTGTCCTTGCGAAGTTTTCCATCACTTCACTGTCCTTGCGATCCTTCGTCTACCTTTCCTGTCATTGTGAACCTTCCTCCAGGACTTCCCTGTACTTGTGAACCTTCCTCCATCTTCCCTGTCCTTGTGAACCTTCATCCAGCGCTTCCCTGTCCTTGTAAACCTTCATCCATCACTTCCCTGTCCTTGTGAACCTTCCTCCAGCACTTCCCTGTCTTTGTCAACCTTCCTCCATCTTCCCTGTCCTTGTAAACCTTCATCCATCACTTCCCTGTCCTTGTGAACCTTCCTCCAGCGCTTCGCTGTCCTTGTGAACTTTTCCATCACTTCCCTGTCCCTGTGAACCTTCCTCCAGCACTTCACTGTCCTTGTGAACTTTTGTCCTTGTGAACTTTTCCAGCAATTCCTTGTCTTTGTGAACCTTCCTCCAGCACTTCCCTGTCCTTGTGAAACATCCTCCAGCACTTCCCTGTCCTTGTGAACCTTCCACCATCACTTCCCTGTCCTTGTGAACTTTTCCATCACTTTCCTGTCCTTGTGAACCTTCCTCCATCTTCCCTGTCCTTGGGAACTTTTCCATCACTTCCCTGTCCTTGTGAACCTTCCGCCATCACTTCCCTGTCCTTGTGAAACTTCCTCCATCTTACCTGTCCTTGTGAACCATCCTCTATCTTCGCTGTCCTTCTGAAACTTCCTACAGCACTTCCCTGTCCTTGTGAACTTTTCCAACGCTTCCCTGTCCTTGTGAACCTTCCTCCAGCACTTTCCTGTCCTTGTGAACCTTCCTCCATCTTCCCTGTCCTTGTGAAACTTCCTCCATCTTCCCTGTCCTTGTGAACCTTCCTCTATCTTCCCTGTCCTTCTGAAACTTCCTCCAGCACTTCCCTGTCCTTGTGAGCCATCCACCAGCACTTCCCTGTCCTTGGTAACCTTCCTCCAGCACTTCCCTGTGCTTGTGAACCTTCCTCCAGCACTTCCCTGTCCTTGTGAACCTTCCTCCAGCACTTCCCTCTCCTTGTGAACTTTTCCATCACTTCCCTGTCCTTGTGAAATTTTCCATCAATTCCCTGTCCTTGTGAACCTTCCTCCAGCACTTCCCTGTCCTTGTGAACCTCCCTGCAGCACTTCCCTGTCCTTGTGAACTTTTCCATCACTTCCCTGTCCTTGTGAACCTTCTGCCATCACATCCCTGTAATTGTGAAACATCCTCCAGCACTTCCCTGTCCTTGTGAACTTTTCCATCACTTTCCTGTCCTTGTGAACCTTCCTCCATCTTCCCTGTCCTTGGGAACTTTCCACCATCTTCCCTGTCCTTGGGAACTTTCCCATCACTTCCTGGTCCTTCTGAACCTTCCGCCATCACTTCCCTGTCCTTGTGAAACTACCTCCAGCACTTCCCTGTCCTTGTGAACCTTCCTCCAGCACTTCCCAGTCCTTGTGAACATCCCTGCAGCACTTCCCTGTCCCTGAGAATTTTTCCAGCACTTCCCTGTCCTTGTGAACCTTCCACCATCACTTCCCTGTCCTTGTGAACTTTTCCATCACTTTCCTGTCCTTGTGAACCTTCCTCCATCTTCCCTGTCCTTGGGAACTTTTCCATCACTTCCCTGTCCTGGTGAACCTTCCGCCATCACTTCCCTGTCCTTGTGAACCTTCCTCCAACACTTCCCTGCCCTTGTGAACCTTCCTCCATCACTTCCCTGTACTTGTGAACCTTCCTCCAGCACTTCCCTGTCCTTGTGAACCTTCCTCCATCACTTCCTGTTCTTGTGAACCTTCCTCCATCTCTTCCCGGTCCTTGTGAACATTCCTCCATCTTCCCTGCCCTTGTGAAACTTACTCCATCTTACCTGTCCTTGGGAACTTTTCCATCACTTCCCTGTCCTTGTGAACCTTCCTCCATCACTTCCCTGTCCTTGTGAACCTTCCTCCATCTTCCCTGTCCTTGGGAACTTTTCCATCACTTCCCTGTCCTTGGGAACATTCCTCCATCACTTCCCTGTCCTTGTGAACCTTCCTCCAGCACTTCCCTGTCCTTGTGAACCTTCCTCCATCACTTCCCTGTACTTCTGAACCTTCCTCCATCACTTCCTGTCATTGTGAACCTTCCTCCAGCACTTCCCTGTTCTTGTGAACTTTTCCATCACTTCCCTGTCCTTGCGAAGTTTTCCATCACTTCACTGTCCTTGCGAACCTTCGTCTACCTTTCCTGTCATTGTGAACCTTCCTCCAGGACTTCCCTGTACTTGTGAACCTTCCTCCATCTTCCCTGTCCTTGTGAACCTTCATCCAGCGCTTCCCTGTCCTTGTAAACCTTCATCCATCACTTCCCTGTCCTTGTGAACCTTCCTCCAGCACTTCCCTGTCTTTGTCAACCTTCCTCCATCTTCCCTGTCCTTGTAAACCTTCATCCATCACTTCCCTGTCCTTGTGAACCTTCCTCCAGCGCTTCGCTGTCCTTGTGAACTTTTCCATCACTTCCCTGTCCCTGTGAACCTTCCTCCAGCACTTCACTGTCCTTGTGAACATTTGTCCTTGTGAACTTTTCCAGCAATTCCTTGTCTTTGTGAACCTTCCTCCAGCACTTCCCTGTCCTTGTGAAACATCCTCCAGCACTTCCCTGTCCTTGTGAACCTTCCACCATCACTTCCCTGTCCTTGTGAACTTTTCCATCACTTTCCTGTCCTTGTGAACCTTCCTCCATCTTCCCTGTCCTTGGGAACTTTTCCATCACTTCCCTGTCCTTGTGAACCTTCCGCCATCACTTCCCTGTCCTTGTGAACCTTCCTCCAGCACTTCCCTGTCCTTGTGAACCTTCCTCCATCACTTCCCTGTACTTGTGAACCTTACTCCATCACTTCCTGTCATTGTGAACCTTCCACCAGCACTTCCCTGTTCTTGTGAACTTTTCCATCACTTCCCTGTCCTTGTGAAGTTTTCCATCACTTCCCTGTCCTTGTGAACCTTCGTCTACCTTTCCTGTCATTGTGAAACTTCCTCCATCACTACCCTGTCCTTGTGAACCTTCTTCCATCTTCCCTGTCCTTGTGAAACTTCCTCCATCTTACCTGTCCTTGTGAACCATCCTCTATCTTCCCTGTCCTTCTGAAACTTCCTACAGCACTTCCCTGTCCTTGTGAACTTTTCCAACGCTTCCCTGTCCTTGTGAACCTTCCTCCAGCACTTTCCTGTCCTTGTGAACCTTCCTCCATCTTCCCTGTCCTTGTGAAACTTCCTCCATCTTCCCTGTCCTTGTGAACCTTCCTCTATCTTCCCTGTCCTTCTGAAACTTCCTCCAGCACTTCCCTGTCCTTGTGAACCATCCACCAGCACTTCCCTGTCCTTGGTAACCTTCCTCCAGCACTTCCCTGTGCTTGTGAACCTTCCTCCAGCACTTCCCTGTCCTTGTGAACCTTCCTCCAGCACTTCCCTGTCCTTGTGAACTTTTCCATCACTTCCCTGTCCTTGTGAAATTTTCCATCAATTCCCTGTCCTTGTGAACCTTCCTCCAGCACTTCCCTGTCCTTGTGAACCTCCCTGCAGCACTTCCCTGTCCTTGTGAACTTTTCCATCACTTCCCTGTCCTTGTGAACCTTCCGCCATCACATCCCTGTCCTTGTGAAACATCCTCCAGCACTTCCCTGTCCTTGTGACCCATCCACCTTCACTTCCCTGTCCTTGTGAACTTTTCCATCACTTTCCTGTCCTTGTGAACCTTCCTCCATCTTCCCTGTCCTTGGGAACTTTCCACCATCTTCCCTGTCCTTGGGAACTTTCCCATCACTTCCTGGTCCTTGTGAACCTTCCGCCATCACTTCCCTGTCATTGTGAAACTACCTCCAGCACTTCCCTGTCCTTGTGAACCTTCCTCCAGCACTTCCCTGTCCTTGTGAACATCCCTGCAGCACTTCCCTGTCCCTGAGAACTTTTCCAGCACTTCCCTGTCCTTGTGAACCTTCCACCATCACTTCCCTGTCCTTGTGAACTTTTCCATCACTTTCCTGTCCTTGTGAACCTTCCTCCATCTTCCCTGTCCTTGGGAACTTTTCCATCACTTCCCTGTCCTTGTGAACCTTCCGCCATCACTTCCCTGTCCTTGTGAACCTTCCTCCAGCACTTCCCTGTCCTTGTGAACCTTCCTCCATCACTTCCCTGTACTTGTGAACCTTCCTCCAGCACTTCCCTGTCCTTGTGAACCTTCCTCCATCACTTCCTGTCCTTGTGAACCTTCCTCCATCTCTTCCCGGTCCTTGTGAACATTCCTCCATCTTCCCTGTCCTTGTGAAACTTACTCCATCTTCCCTGTCCTTGGGAACTTTTCCATCACTTCCCTGTCCTTGTGAACCTTCCTCCATCACTTCCCTGTCCTTGTGAACCTTCCTCCATCTTCCCTGTCCTTGGGAACTTTTCCATCACTTCCCTGTCCTTGGGAACCTTCCTCCATCACTTCCCTGTACTTGTGAACCTTCCTCCAGCACTTCCCTGTCCTTGTGAACCTTCCTCCATCAGTTCCCTGTACTTGTGAACCTTCCTCCATCACTTCCTGTCATTGTGAACCTTCCTCCAGCACTTCCCTGTTCTTGTGAACTTTTCCATCACTTCCCTGTCCTTGCGAAGTTTTCCATCACTTCACTGTCCTTGCGAACCTTCGTCTACCTTTCCTGTCATTGTGAACCTTCCTCCAGGACTTCCCTGTACTTGTGAACCTTCCTCCATCTTCCCTGTCCTTGTGAACCTTCATCCAGCGCTTCCCTGTCCTTGTAAACCTTCATCCATCACTTCACTGTCCTTGTGAACCTTCCTCCAGCGCTTCGCTGTCCTTGTGAACTTTTCCATCACCTCCCTGTCCCTGTGAACCTTCCTCCAGCACTTCACTGTCCTTGTGAACTTTTGTCCTTGTGAACTTTTCCAGCAATTCCTTGTCTTTGTGAACCTTCATCCATCACTTTCCTGTCCTTGTGAACCTTCCTCCATCACTTCCCTGTCCTTGTGAACTTTTCCATCACTCTCCTGTCCTTGTGAACCTTCCTCCATCTTCCCTGTCCTTGGGAACTTTTCCATCACTTCCCTGTCCTTGTGAACCTTCCGCCATCACTTCCCTGTCCTTGTGAAACTTCCTCCATCTTACCTGTCCTTGTGAACCATCCTCTATCTTCCCTGTCCTTCTGAAACTTCCTACAGCACCTCCCTGTCCTTGTGAACTTTTCCATCACTTCCCTGTCCTTGCGAAGTTTTCCATCACTTCACTGTCCTTGCGAACCTTCGTCTACCTTTCCTGTCATTGTGAACCTTCCTCCAGGACTTCCCTGTACTTGTGAACCTTCCTCCATCTTCCCTGTCCTTGTGAACCTTCCTCCAGCGCTTCCCTGTCTTGGTCAACCTTCCTCCATCTTCCCTGTCCTTGTAAACCTTCATCCATCACTTCACTGTCCTTGTGAACCTTCCTCCAGCGCTTCGCTGTCCTTGTGAACGTTTCCATCACTTCCCTGTCCCTGTGAACCTTCCTCCAGCACTTCACTGTCCTTGTGAACTTTTGTCCTTGGGAACTTTTCCATCACTTCCCTGTCCTTGTGAACCTTCCTCCATCACTTCCCTGTCCTTGTGAACTTTTCCATCACTTTCCTGTCCTTGTGAACCTTCCTCCATCTTCCCTGTCCTTGGGAACTTTTCCATCACTTCCCTGTCCTTGTGAACCTTCCGCCATCACTTCCCTGTCCTTGTGAAACTTCCTCCATCTTACCTGTCCTTGTGAACCATCCTCTATCTTCCCTGTCCTTCTGAAACTTCCTACAGCACTTCCCTGTCCTTGTGAACTTTTCCACCGCTTCCCTGTCCTTGTGAACCTTCCTCCAGCACTTTCCTGTCCTTGTGAACCTTCCTCCATCTTCCCTGTCCTTGTGAAACTTCCTCCATCTTCCCTGTCCTTGTGAACCTTCCTCTATCTTCCCTGTCCTTCTGAAACTTCCTCCAGCACTTCCCTGTCCTTGTGAACCATCCACCAGCACTTCCCTGTCCTTGGTAACCTTCCTCCAGCACTTCCCTGTGCTTGTGAACCTTCCTCCAGCACTTCCCTGTCCTTGTGAACCTTCGTCCAGCACTTCCCTGTCCTTGTGAAATTTTCCATCACTTCCCTGTCCTTGTGAAATTTTCCATCAATTCCCTGTCCTTGTGAACCTTCCTCCAGCACTTCCCTGTCCTTGTGAACCTCCCTGCAGCACTTCCCTGTCCTTGTGAACTTTTCCATCACTTCCCTGTCCTTGTGAACCTTCCGCCATCACATCCCTGTCCTTGTGAAACATCCTCCAGCACTTCCCTGTCCTTGTGACCCATCCACCTTCACTTCCCTGTCCTTGTGAACTTTTCCATCACTTTCCTGTCCTTGTGAACCTTCCTCCATCTTCCCTGTCCTTGGGAACTTTCCACCATCTTCCCTGACCTTGGGAACTTTCCCATCACTTCCTGGTCCTTCTGAACCTTCCGCCATCAATTCCCTGTCCTTGTGAAACTACCTCCAGCACTTCCCTGTCCTTGTGAACCTTCCTCCAGCACTTCCCTGTCCTTGTGAACATCCCTGCAGCACTTCCCTGTCCCTGAGAACTTTTCCAGCACTTCCCTGTCCTTGTGAACCTTCCACCATCACTTCCCTGTCCTTGTGAACTTTTTCATCACTTTCCTGTCCTTGTGAACCTTCCTCCATCTTCCCTGTCCTTGGGAACTTTTCCATCACTTCCCTGTCCTTGTGAACCTTCCGCCATCACTTCCCTGTCCTTGTGAACCTTCCTCCAGCACTTCCCTGTCCTTGTGAACCTTCCTCCATCACTTCACTGTACTTGTGAACCTTCCTCCAGCACTTCCCTGTCCTTGTGAACATTCCTCCATCACTTCCTGTGCTTGTGAACCTTCCTGCATCTCTTCCCGGTCCTTGTGAACATTCCTCCATCTTCCCTGTCCTTGTGAAACTTACTCCATCTTCCCTGTCCTTGGGAACTTTTCCATCACTTCCCTGTCCTTGTGAACCTTCCTCCATCACTTCCCTGTCCTTGTGAACCTTCCTCCATCTTCCCTGTCCTTGGGAACTTTTCCATCACTTCCCTGTCCTTGGGAACCTTCCTCCATCACTTCCCTGTCCTTGTGAACCTTCCTCCAGCACTTCCCTGTCCTTGTGAACCTTCCTCCATCACTTCCCTGTACTTGTGAACCTTCCTCCATCACTTCCTGTCATTGTGAACCTTCCTCCAGCACTTCCCTGTTCTTGTGAACTTTTCCATCACTTCCCTGTCCTTGTGAACCTTCCTCCAGCACATCCCTGTCCTTGTGAAACTTCCTCCATCACTACCCTGTCCTTGTGAACCTTCCTCCATCACATCCCTGTCCTTGTGAACCTTCCTCCATCTCTTCCCGGTCCTTGTGAACATTCCTCCAACTTCCCTGTCCTTGTGAAACTTACTCCATCTTCCCTGTCCTTGGGAACTTTTCCATCACTTCCCTGTCCTTGTGAACCTTCCTCCATCACTTCCCTGTCCTTGTGAACCTTCCGCCATCTTCCCTGTCCTTGGGAACTTTTCCATCACTTCCCTGTCCTTGGGAACCTTCCTCCATCACATCCCTGTCCTTGTGAACCTTCCTCCAGCACTTCCCTGTCCTTGTGAACCTTCCTCCATCACATCCCTGTACTTGTGAACCTTCCTCCATCACTTCCTGTCATTGTGAACCTTCCTCCAGCACTTCCCTGTTCTTGTGAACTTTTCCATCACTTCCCTGTCCTTGCGAAGTTTTCCATCACTTCACTGTCCTTGCGAACCTTCGTCTACCTTTCCTGTCATTGTGAACCTTCCTCCAGGACTTCCCTGTACTTGTGAACCTTCCTCCATCTTCCCTGTCCTTGTGAACCTTCATCCAGCGCTTCCCTGTCCTTGTAAACCTTCATCCATCACTTCCCTGTCCTTGTGAACCTTCCTCCAGCGCTTCCCTGTCTTTGTCAACCTTCCTCCATCTTCCCTGTCCTTGTAAACCTTCATCCATCACTTCCCTGTCCTTGTGAACCTTCCTCCAGCGCTTCCCTGTGTTGGTCAACCTTCCTCCATCTTCCCTGTTCTTGTAAACCTTCATCCATCACTTCACTGTCCTTGTGAACCTTCCTCCAGCGCTTCGCTGTCCTTGTGAACTTTTCCATCACCTCCCTGTCCCTGTGAACCTTCCTCCAGCACTTCACTGTCCTTGTGAACTTTTGTCCTTGTGAACTTTTCCAGCAATTCCTTGTCTTTGTGAACCTTCATCCATCACTTTCCTGTCCTTGTGAACCTTCCTCCATCACTTCCCTGTCCTTGTGAACTTTTCCATCACTCTCCTGTCCTTGTGAACCTTCCTCCATCTTCCCTGTCCTTGGGAACTTTTCCATCACTTCCCTGTCCTTGTGAACCTTCCGCCATCACTTCCCTGTCCTTGTGAAACTTCCTCCATCTTACCTGTCCTTGTGAACCATCCTCTATCTTCCCTGTCCTTCTGAAACTTCCTACAGCACCTCCCTGTCCTTGTGAACTTTTCCATCACTTCCCTGTCCTTGCGAAGTTTTCCATCACTTCACTGTCCTTGCGAACCTTCGTCTACCTTTCCTGTCATTGTGAACCTTCCTCCAGGACTTCCCTGTACTTGTGAACCTTCCTCCATCTTCCCTGTCCTTGTGAACCTTCCTCCAGCGCTTCCCTGTCTTGGTCAACCTTCCTCCATCTTCCCTGTCCTTGTAAACCTTCATCCATCACTTCACTGTCCTTGTGAACCTTCCTCCAGCGCTTCGCTGTCCTTGTGAACGTTTCCATCACTTCCCTGTCCCTGTGAACCTTCCTCCAGCACTTCACTGTCCTTGTGAACTTTTGTCCTTGGGAACTTTTCCATCACTTCCCTGTCCTTGTGAACCTTCCTCCATCACTTCCCTGTCCTTGTGAACTTTTCCATCACTTTCCTGTCCTTGTGAACCTTCCTCCATCTTCCCTGTCCTTGGGAACTTTTCCATCACTTCCCTGTCCTTGTGAACCTTCCGCCATCACTTCCCTGTCCTTGTGAAACTTCCTCCATCTTACCTGTCCTTGTGAACCATCCTCTATCTTCCCTGTCCTTCTGAAACTTCCTACAGCACTTCCCTGTCCTTGTGAACTTTTCCACCGCTTCCCTGTCCTTGTGAACCTTCCTCCAGCACTTTCCTGTCCTTGTGAACCTTCCTCCATCTTCCCTGTCCTTGTGAAACTTCCTCCATCTTCCCTGTCCTTGTGAACCTTCCTCTATCTTCCCTGTCCTTCTGAAACTTCCTCCAGCACTTCCCTGTCCTTGTGAACCATCCACCAGCACTTCCCTGTCCTTGGTAACCTTCCTCCAGCACTTCCCTGTGCTTGTGAACCTTCCTCCAGCACTTCCCTGTCCTTGTGAACCTTCGTCCAGCACTTCCCTGTCCTTGTGAAATTTTCCATCACTTCCCTGTCCTTGTGAAATTTTCCATCAATTCCCTGTCCTTGTGAACCTTCCTCCAGCACTTCCCTGTCCTTGTGAACCTCCCTGCAGCACTTCCCTGTCCTTGTGAACTTTTCCATCACTTCCCTGTCCTTGTGAACCTTCCGCCATCACATCCCTGTCCTTGTGAAACATCCTCCAGCACTTCCCTGTCCTTGTGACCCATCCACCTTCACTTCCCTGTCCTTGTGAACTTTTCCATCACTTTCCTGTCCTTGTGAACCTTCCTCCATCTTCCCTGTCCTTGGGAACTTTCCACCATCTTCCCTGTCCTTGGGAACTTTCCCATCACTTCCTGGTCCTTGTGAACCTTCCGCCATCACTTCCCTGTCATTGTGAAACTACCTCCAGCACTTCCCTGTCCTTGTGAACCTTCCTCCAGCACTTCCCTGTCCTTGTGAACATCCCTGCAGCACTTCCCTGTCCCTGAGAACTTTTCCAGCACTTCCCTGTCCTTGTGAACCTTCCACCATCACTTCCCTGTCCTTGTGAACTTTTTCATCACTTTCCTGTCCTTGTGAACCTTCCTCCATCTTCCCTGTCCTTGGGAACTTTTCCATCACTTCCCTGTCCTTGTGAACCTTCCGCCATCACTTCCCTGTCCTTGTGAACCTTCCTCCAGCACTTCCCTGTCCTTGTGAACCTTCCTCCATCACTTCACTGTACTTGTGAACCTTCCTCCAGCACTTCCCTGTCCTTGTGAACATTCCTCCATCACTTCCTGTGCTTGTGAACCTTCCTGCATCTCTTCCCGGTCCTTGTGAACATTCCTCCATCTTCCCTGTCCTTGTGAAACTTACTCCATCTTCCCTGTCCTTGGGAACTTTTCCATCACTTCCCTGTCCTTGTGAACCTTCCTCCATCACTTCCCTGTCCTTGTGAACCTTCCTCCATCTTCCCTGTCCTTGGGAACTTTTCCATCACTTCCCTGTCCTTGGGAACCTTCCTCCATCACTTCCCTGTCCTTGTGAACCTTCCTCCAGCACTTCCCTGTCCTTGTGAACCTTCCTCCATCACTTCCCTGTACTTGTGAACCTTCCTCCATCACTTCCTGTCATTGTGAACCTTCCTCCAGCACTTCCCTGTTCTTGTGAACTTTTCCATCACTTCCCTGTCCTTGTGAACCTTCCTCCAGCACATCCCTGTCCTTGTGAAACTTCCTCCATCACTACCCTGTCCTTGTGAACCTTCCTCCATCACATCCCTGTCCTTGTGAACCTTCCTCCATCTCTTCCCGGTCCTTGTGAACATTCCTCCAACTTCCCTGTCCTTGTGAAACTTACTCCATCTTCCCTGTCCTTGGGAACTTTTCCATCACTTCCCTGTCCTTGTGAACCTTCCTCCATCACTTCCCTGTCCTTGTGAACCTTCCGCCATCTTCCCTGTCCTTGGGAACTTTTCCATCACTTCCCTGTCCTTGGGAACCTTCCTCCATCACATCCCTGTCCTTGTGAACCTTCCTCCAGCACTTCCCTGTCCTTGTGAACCTTCCTCCATCACATCCCTGTACTTGTGAACCTTCCTCCATCACTTCCTGTCATTGTGAACCTTCCTCCAGCACTTCCCTGTTCTTGTGAACTTTTCCATCACTTCCCTGTCCTTGCGAAGTTTTCCATCACTTCACTGTCCTTGCGAACCTTCGTCTACCTTTCCTGTCATTGTGAACCTTCCTCCAGGACTTCCCTGTACTTGTGAACCTTCCTCCATCTTCCCTGTCCTTGTGAACCTTCATCCAGCGCTTCCCTGTCCTTGTAAACCTTCATCCATCACTTCCCTGTCCTTGTGAACCTTCCTCCAGCGCTTCCCTGTCTTTGTCAACCTTCCTCCATCTTCCCTGTCCTTGTAAACCTTCATCCATCACTTCCCTGTCCTTGTGAACCTTCCTCCAGCGCTTCGCTGTCCTTGTGAACTTTTCCAGCAATTCCTTGTCTTTGTGAACCTTCCTCCAGCACTTCCCTGTCCTTGTGAAACATCCTCCAGCACTTCCCTGTCCTTGTGAACCTTCCACCATCACTTCCCTGTCCTTGTGAACTTTTCCATCACTTTCCTGTCCTTGTGAACCTTCCTCCATCTTCCCTGTCCTTGGGAACTTTTCCATCACTTCCCTGTCATTGTGCACCTTCCGCCATCACTTCCCTGTCCTTGTGAACCTTCCTCCAGCACTTCCCTGTCCTTGTGAACCTTCCTCCATCACTTCCCTGTACTTGTGAACCTTACTCCATCACTTCCTGTCATTGTGAAACTTCCTCCAGCACTTCCCTGTTCTTGTGAACTTTTCCATCACTTCCCTGTCCTGGTGAAGTTTTCCATCACTTCCCTGTCCTTGTGAACCTTCGTCTACCTTTCCTGTCATTGTGAAACTTCCTCCATCACTACCCTGTCCTTGTGAACCTTCTTCCATCTTCCCTGTCCTTGTGAAACTTCCTCCATCTTACCTGTCCTTGTGAACCATCCTCTATCTTCCCTGTCCTTCTGAAACTTCCTACAGCACTTCCCTGTCCTTCTGAACTTTTCCAACGCTTCCCTGTCCTTGTGAACCTTCCTCCAGCACTTTCCTGTCCTTGTGAACCTTCCTCCATCTTCCCTGTTCTTGTGAAACTTCCTCCATCTTCCCTGTCCTTGTGAACCTTCCTCTATCTTCCCTGTCCTTCTGAAACTTCCTCCAGCACTTCCCTGTCCTTGTGAACCATCCACCATCACTTCCCTGTCCTTGTGAACTTTTCCAGCAATTCCTTGTCTTTGTGAACCTTCCTCCAGCACTTCCCTGTCCTTGTGAACCTTCCACCATCACTTCCCTGTCCTTGTGAACTTTTCCATCACTTTCCTGTCCTTGTGAACCTTCCTCCATCTTCCCTGTCCTTGGGAACTTTCCACCATCTTCCCTGTCCTTGGGAACTTTCCCATCAATTCCTGGTCCTTCTGAACCTTCCGCCATCACTTCCCTGTCCTTGTGAAACTTCCTCCAGCACTTCCCTGTCCTTGTGAACCTTCCTCCAGCACTTCCCTGTCCTTGTGAACATCCCTGCAGCACTTCCCTGTCCCTGAGAACTTTTCCAGCACTTCCCTGTCCTTGTGAACCTTCCACCATCACTTCCCTGTCCTTGTGAACTTTTCCATCACTTTCCTGTCCTTGTGAAACTTCCTCCATCTTCCCTGTACTTGGGAACTTTTCCATCACTTCCCTGTCCTTGTGAACCTTCCGCCATCACTTCCCTGTCCTTGTGAACCTTCCTCCAGCACTTCCCTGTCCTTGTGAACCTTCCTCCATCACTTCCCTGTACTTGTGAACCTTCCTCCAGCACTTCCCTGTCCTTGTGAACCTTCCTCCATCACTTCCTGTCCTTGTGAACCTTCCTCCATCTCTTCCCGGTCCTTGTGAACATTCCTCCATCTTCCCTGTCCTTGTGAAACTTACTCCATCTTCCCTGTCCTTGGGAACTTTTCCATCACTTTCCTGTCCTTGCGAAGTTTTCCATCACTTCACTGTCCTTGCGAACCTTCGTCTACCTTTCCTGTCATTGTGAACCTTCCTCCAGGACTTCCCTGTACTTGTGAACCTTACTCCATCTTCCCTGTCCTTGGGAACTTTTCCATCACTTCCCTGTCCTTGGGAACCTTCCTCCATCACTTCCCTGTCCTTGTGAACCTTCCTCCAGCACTTCCCTGTCCTTGTGAACCTTCCTCCATCACTTCCCTGTACTTGTGAAACTTCCTCCATCACTTCCTGTCATTGTGAACCTTCCTCCAGCACTTCCCTGTTCTTGTGAACTTTTCCATCACTTCCCTGTCCTTGCGAAGTTTTCCATCACTTCACTGTCCTTGCGAACCTTCGTCTACCTTTCCTGTCATTGTGAACCTTCCTCCAGGACTTCCCTGTACTTGTGAACCTTCCTCCATTTTCCCTGTCCTTGTGAACCTTCATCCAGCGCTTCCCTGTCCTTGTAAACCTTCATCCATCACTTCCCTGTCCTTGTGAACCTTCCTCCAGCGCTTCCCTGTCTTTGTCAACCTTCCTCCATCTTCCCTGTCCTTGTAAACCTTCATCCATCACTTCCCTGTCCTTGTGAACCTTCCTCCAGCGCTTCGCTGTCCTTGTGAACTTTTCCATCACTTCCCTGTCCCTGTGAACCTTCCTCCAGCACTTCACTGTCCTTGTGAACTTTTGTCCTTGTGAACTTTTCCAGCAATTCCTTGTCTTTGTGAACCTTCCTCCAGCACTTCCCTGTCCTTGTGAAACATCCTCCAGTACTTCCCTGTCCTTGTGAACCTTCCACCATCACTTCCCTGTCCTTGTGAACTTTTCCATCACTTTCCTGTCCTTGTGAACCTTCCTCCATCTTCCCTGTCCTTGGGAACTTTTCCATCACTTCCCTGTCCTTGTGAACCTTCCGCCATCACTTCCCTGTCCTTGTGAACCTTCCTCCAGCACTTCCCTGTCCTTGTGAACCTTCCTCCATCACTTCCCTGTACTTGTGAACCTTACTCCATCACTTCCTGTCATTGTGAACCTTCCTCCAGCGCTTCCCTGTCTTTGTCAACCTTCCTCCATCTTCCCTGTCCTTGTAAACCTTCATCCATCACTTCCCTGTCCTTGTGAACCTTCCTCCAGCGCTTCGCTGTCCTTGTGAACTTTTCCATCACTTCCATGTCCCTGTGAACCTTCCTCCAGCACTTCACTGTCCTTGTGAACTTTTGTCCTTGTGAACTTTTCCAGCAATTCCTTGTCTTTGTGAACCTTCCTCCAGCACTTCCCTGTCCTTGTGAAACATCCTCCAGTACTTCCCTGTCCTTGTGAACCTTCCACCATCACTTCCCTGTCCTTGTGAACTTTTCCATCACTTTCCTGTCCTTGTGAACCTTCCTCCATCTTCCCTGTCCTTGGGAACTTTTCCATCACTTCCCTGTCCTTGTGAACCTTCCGCCATCACTTCCCTGTCCTTGTGAACCTTCCTCCAGCACTTCCCTGTCCTTGTGAACCTTCCTCCATCACTTCCCTGTACTTGTGAACCTTACTCCATCACTTCCTGTCATTGTGAACCTTCCTCCAGCACTTCCCTGTTCTTGTGAACTTTTCCATCACTTCCCTGTCCTTGTGAAGTTTTCCATCACTTCCCTGTCCTTGTGAACCTTCGTCTACCTTTCCTGTCATTGTGAAACTTCCTCCATCACTACCCTGTCCTTGTGAACCTTCTTCCATCTTCCCTGTCCTTGTGAAACTTCCTCCATCTTACCTGTCCTTGTGAACCATCCTCTATCTTCCCTGTCCTTCTGAAACTTCCTACAGCACTTCCCTGTCCTTGTGAACTTTTCCAACGCTTCCCTGTCCTTGTGAACCTTCCTCCAGCACTTTCCTGTCCTTGTGAACCTTCCTCCATCTTCCCTGTCCTTGTGAAACTTCCTCCATCTTCCCTGTCCTTGTGAACCTTCCTCTATCTTCCCTGTCCTTCTGAAACTTCCTCCAGCACTTCCCTGTCCTTGTGAACCATCCACCAGCACTTCCCTGTCCTTGGTAACCTTCCTCCAGCACTTCCCTGTGCTTGTGAACCTTCCTCCAGCAATTCCCTGTCCTTGTGAACCATCCTCCAGCACTTCCCTGTCCTTGTGAACTTTTCCATCACTTCCCTGTCCTTGTGAAATTTTCCATCAATTCCCTGTCCTTGTGAACCTTCCTCCAGCACTTCCCTGTCCTTGTGAACCTCCCTGCAGCACTTACCTGTCCTTGTGAACTTTTCCATCACTTCCCTGTCCTTGTGAACCTTCCGCCATCACATCCCTGTCCTTGTGAAACATCCTCCAGCACTTCCCTGTCCTTGTGAACCATCCACCTTCACTTCCCTGTCCTTGTGAACTTTTTCATCACTTTCCTGTCCTTGTGAACCTTCCCCCATCTTCCCTGTCCTTGGGAACTTTCCACCATCTTCCCTGTCCTTGGGAACTTTCCCATCACTTCCCGGTCCTTGTGAACCTTCCGCCATCACTTCCCTGTCCTTGTGAAACTACCTCCAGCACTTCCCTGTCCTTGTGAACCTTCCTCCAGCACTTCCCTGTCCTTGTGAACATCCCTGCAGCACTTCCCTGTCCCTGAGAACTTTTCCAGCACATCCCTGTCCTTGTGAACCTTCCACCATCACTTCCCTGTCCTTGTGAACTTTTCCATCACTTTCCTGTCCTTGTGAACCTTCCTCCATCTTCCCTGTCCTTGGGAACTTTTCCATCACTTCCCTGTCCTTGTGAACCTTCTGCCATCACTTCCCTGTCCTTGTGAACCTTCCTCCAGCACTTCCCTGTAC
The DNA here is from genome assembly GCF_030144855.1 of Hypanus sabinus. NCBI lineage: Eukaryota > Metazoa > Chordata > Chondrichthyes > Myliobatiformes > Dasyatidae > Hypanus > Hypanus sabinus. Next base: position 8,197,104 of record NC_082729.1, on the reverse strand, counting down.
TTGTGAACCTTCCTCCATCTTCCCTGTGCTTGTGAACCTTCATCCAGCGCTTCCCTGTCCTTGTAAACCTTCATCCATCACTTCCCTGTCATTGTGAACCTTCCTCCAGCGCTTCCCTATCTTTGTCAACCTTCCTCCATCTTCCCTGTCCTTGTAAACCTTCATCCATCACTTCCCTGTCCTTGTGAACCTTCGTCTACCTTTCTTTTCATTGTGAAGCTTCCTCCATCACTACCCTGTCCTTGTGAACCTTCTTCCATCTTCCCTGTCCTTGTGAAACTTCCTCCATCTTCCCTGTCCTTCTGAAACTTCCTCCAGCATCTCCCTGTCCTTGTGAACTTTTCCAATGCTTCATTGTCCTTGTGAACCTTCCTCCAGCACTTTCCTGTCCTTGTGAACCTTCCTCCATCTTCCCTGTCCTTGTGAAACTTCCTCCATCTTCCCTGTCCTTGTGAACCTTCCTCTATCTTACCTGTCCTTCTGAAACTTCCTCCAGCACTTCCCTGTCCTTGTGAACCTCACTCCATCACTTCCTGTCATTGTGAACCTTCCTCCAGCACTTCCCTGTTCTTGTGAACTTTTCCATCACTTCCCTGTCCTGGTGAAGTTTTCCATCACTTCCCTGTCCTTGTGAACCTTCGTCTACCTTTCCTGTCATTGTGAAACTTCCTCCATCACTACCCTGTCCTTGTGAACCTTCTTCCATCTTCCCTGTCCTTGTGAACCTTCCTCCATCTTCCCTGCCCTTGTGAAACTTCCTCCAGCACTTCTCTGTCCTTGTGAACATTCCTCCATTTTCCCTGTCCTTGGGAACCTTCCTCCATCGCATCCCTGTCCTTATGAACCTTCCTCCATCTTCCCTGTCCTTGTAAACCTTGCTCCATCACTTCTCTGTCCTTGTGAACTTTTCCATCACATCCCTGTCCTTCTGAACCTTTCTCCATCACTTCCCTGTCCTTGTGAACTTTTCCATCACTTCCCTGTCCTTGTGAACTTTCCTCCATCTTCGCTGTCCTTGTAAACCTTCATCCATCACTTCCCCGTCCTTCTGAACTTCCCCCAGCGCTTCCCTGTCCTTGTCAACCTTCTTCCATCACTACCCTGTCCTTGTAAACCTTTCTCCAGCACTTCCCTGTCCTTGTAAATCTTCCTCCAGCACTTCCTTATCCTTGTGAACATTTCCATCACTTCCCTGTCCTTGTGAACCTTCCTCCATCACATCCCTGTCCTTGTGAAACTTCCTCCATCACTACCCTGTCCTTGTAAACCTTCCTCCAGCACTTCCCTGTCCTTGTAAACCTTCCTCCAGCACTTCCCTGTCCTTGTGAACATTTCCATCACTTCCCTGTCCTTGTGAACCTTCCTCCATCACTTCCCTGTCCTTGTGAACCTTCCTCCATCTCTTCCCTGTCCTTGTGAACATTCCTCCATCTTCCCTGTCCTTGTGAAACTTAGTCCATCTTCCCTGTCCTTGGGAACTTTTCCATCACTTCCCTGTCCTTGTGAACCTTCCTCCAGCAGATCCCTCTCCTTGTGAAACTTCCTCCATCACTACCCTGTCCTTGTGAACCTTCCTCCATCTCTTCCCGGTCCTTGTGAACATTCCTCCATCTTCCCTGTCCTTGTGAAACTTACTCCATCTTCCCTGTCCTTGGGAACTTTTCCATCACTTCCCTGTCCTTGTGAACCTTCCTCCATCACTTCCCTGTCCTTGTGAACCTTCCTCCATCTTCCCTGTCCTTGGGAACTTTTCCATCACTTCCCTGTCCTTGGGAACCTTCCTCCATCACTTCCCTGTCCTTGTGAACCTTCCTCCAGCACTTCCCTGTCCTTGTGAACTTTCCTCCATCACTTCCCTGTACTTGTGAACCTTCCTCCATCACTTCCTGTCATTGTGAACCTTCCTCCAGCACTTCCCTGTTCTTGTGAACTTTTCCATCACTTCCCTGTCCTTGCGAAGTTTTCCATCACTTCACTGTCCTTGCAAACCTTCGTCTACCTTTCCTGTCATTGTGAACCTTCATCCAGGACTTCCCTGTACTTCTGAACCTTCCTACATCTTCCCTGTCCTTGTGAACCTTCATCCATCACTTCCCTGTCCTTGTGAACCTTCCATCAGCGCTTCCCTGTCTTTGTCAACCTTCCTCCATCTTCCCTGTCCTTGTAAACCTTCATCCATCACTTCCCTGTCCTTGTGAACCTTCCTCCAGCGCTTCGCTGTCCTTGTGAACTTTTCCATCACTTCCCTGTCCCTGTGAACCTTCCTCCAGCACTTCACTGTCCTTGTGAACTTTTGTCCTTGTGAACTTTTCCAGCAATTCCTTGTCTTTGTGAACCTTCCCCCAGCACTTCCCTGTCCTTGTGAAACATCCTCCAGCACTTCCCTGTCCTTGTGAACCTTCCACCATCACTTCCCTGTCATTGTGAACCTTCCTCCATCACTTCCCTGTCCTTGTGAACTTTTCCATCACATCCCTGTCCTTGTGAAATTTTCCATCAATTCCCTGTCCTTGTGAACCTTCCTCCAGCACTTCCCTGTCCTTGTGAACCTCCCTGCAGCACTTCCCTGTCCTTGTGAACTTTTCCATCACTTCCCTGTCCTTGTGAACCTTCCGCCATCACATCCCTGTCCTTGTGAAACATCCTGCAGCACATCCCTGTCCTTGTGAAACATCCTCCAGCACTTCCCTGTCCTTGTGAACCTTCCACCATCACTTCCCTGTCCTTGTGAACTTTTCCATCACTTTCCTGTCCTTGTGAACCTTCCTCCATCTTCCCTGTCCTTGGGAACTTTTCCATCACTTCCCTGTCCTTGTGAACCTTCCGCCATCACTTCCCTGTCCTTGTAAACCTTCCTCCAGCACTTCCCTGTCCTTGTGAACCTTCCTCCATCACTTCCCTGTACTTGTGAACCTTCCTCCAGCACTTCCCTGTCCTTGTGAACCTTCCATCAGCGCTTCCCTGTCTTTGTCAACCTTCCTCCATCTTCCCTGTCCTTGTAAACCTTCATCCATCACTTCCCTGTCCTTGTGAACCTTCCTCCTGCGCTTCGCTGTCCTTGTGAACTTTTCCATCACTTCCCTGTCCCTGTGAACCTTCCTCCAGCACTTCACTGTCCTTGTGAACTTTTGTCCTTGTGAACTTTTCCAGCAATTCCTTGTCTTTGTGAACCTTCCCCCAGCACTTCCCTGTCCTTGTGAAACATCCTCCAGCACTTCCCTGTCCTTGTGTACCTTCCACCATCACTTCCCTGTCCTTGTGAACTTTTCCATCACTTTCCTGTCCTTGTGAACCTTCCTCCATCTTCCCTGTCCTTGGGAACTTTTCCATCACTTCCCTGTCCCTGTGAACCTTCCGCCATCACTTCCCTGTCCTTGTGAAACTTCCTCCATCTTACCTGTCCTTGTGAACCATCCTCTATCTTCCCTGTCCTTCTGAAACTTCCTACAGCCCTTCCCTGTCCTTGTGAACTTTTCCAACGCTTCCCTGTCCTTGTGAACCTTCCTCCAGCACTTTCCTGTCCTTCTGAACCTTCCTCCATCTTCCCTGTCATTGTGAAACTTCCTCCATCTTCCCTGTCCTTGTGAACCTTCCTCTATCTTCCCTGTCCTTCTGAAACTACCTCCAGCACTTCCCTGTCCTTGTGAACCATCCACCAGCACTTCCCTGTCCTTGGTAACCTTCCTCCAGCACTTCCCTGTGCTTGTGAACCTTCCTCCAGCACTTCCCTGTCCTTGTGAACCTTCCTCCAGCACTTCCCTGTCCTTGTGAACTTTTCCATCACTTCCCTGTCCTTGTGAAATTTTCCATCAATTCCCTGTCCTTGTGAACCTTCCTCCAGCACTTCCCTGTCCTTGTGAACCTCCCTGCAGCACTTCCCTGTCCTTGTGAACTTTTCCATCACTTCCCTGTCCTTGTGAACCTTCCGCCATCACATCCCTGTCCTTGTGAAACATCCTCCAGCACATCCCTGTCCTTGTGAAACATCCTCCAGCACTTCCCTGTCCTTGTGAACCTTCCACCATCACTTCCCTGTCCTTGTGAACTTTTCCATCACTTTCCTGTCCTTGTGAACCTTCCTCCATCTTCCCTGTCCTTGGGAACTTTTCCATCACTTCCCTGTCCTTGTGAACCTTCCGCCATCACTTCCCTGTCCTTGTAAACCTTCCTCCAGCACTTCCCTGTCCTTGTGAACCTTCCTCCATCACTTCCCTGTACTTGTGAACCTTACTCCATCACTTCCTGTCATTGTGAACCTTCCTCCAGCACTTCCCTGTTCTTGTGAACTTTTCCATCACTTCCCTGTCCTTGTGAAGTTTTCCATCACTTCCCTGTCCTTGTGAACCTTCGTCTACCTTTCCTGTCATTGTGAAACTTCCTCCATCACTACCCTGTCCTTGTGAACCTTCTTCCATCTTCCCTGTCCTTGTGAACCTTCCTCCATCTTACCTGTCCTTGTGAACCATCCTCTATCTTCCCTGTCCTTCTGAAACTTTCTACAGCACTTCCCTGTCCTTGTGAACTTTTCCAACGCTTCCCTGTCCTTGTGAACCTTCCTCCAGCACTTTCCTGTCCTTGTGAAACTTCCTCCATCTTCCTGTCCTTGTGAAACTTCCTCCATCTTCCCTGTCCTTGTGAACCGTCCTCTATCTTCCCTGTCCTTTTGAAACTTCCTCCAGCACTTCCCTGTCCTTGTGAACCATCCACCAGCACTTCCCTGTCCTTGGTAACCTTCCTCCAGCACTTCCCTGTGCTTGTGAACCTTCCTCCAGCACTTCCCTGTCCTTGTGAACCTTTCTCCAGCACTTCCCTGTCCTTGTGAACTTTTCCATCACTTCCCTGTCCTTGTGAAATTTTCCATCAATTCCCTGTCCTTGTGAACCTTCCTCCAGCACTTCCCTGTCCTTGTGAACCTCCCTGCAGCACTTACCTGTCCTTGTGAACTTTTCCGTCACTTCCCTGTCCTTGTGAACCTTCCGCCATCACATCCCTGTCCTTGTGAAACATCCTCCAGCACTTCCCTGTCCTTGTGACCCATCCACCTTCACTTCCCTGTACTTGTGAACCTTCCTCCAGCACTTCCCTGTCCTTGTGAACCTTCCTCCATCACTTCCTGTCATTGTGAACCTTCCTCCAGCACTTCCCTGTTCTTGTGAACTTTTCCATCACTTCCCTGTCCTTGTGAAGTTCTCCATCACTTCCCTGTCCTTGTGAACCTTCGTCTACCTTTCCTGTCATTGTGAAACTTCCTCCATCACTACCCTGTCCTTGTGAACCTTCTTCCATCTTCCCTGTCCTTGTGAAACTTCCTCCATCTTACCTGTCCTTGTGAACCATCCTCTATCTTCCCTGTCCTTCTGAAACTTCCTACAGCACTTCCCTGTCCTTGTGAACTTTTCCAACGCTTCCCTGTCCTTGTGAACCTTCCTCCAGCACTTTCCTGTCCTTGTGAACCTTCCTCCATCTTCCCTGTCCTTGTGAAACTTCCTCCATCTTCCCTGTCCTTGTGAACCTTCCTCTATCTTCCCTGTCCTTCTGAAACTTCCTCCAGCACTTCCCTGTCCTTGTGAACCATCCACCAGCACTTCCCTTTCCTTGGTAACCTTCCTCCAGCACTTCCCTGTCCTTGTGAACTTTTCCATCACTTCCCTGTCCTTGTGAATTTTTCCATCAATTCCCTGTCCTTGTGAACCTTCCTCCAGCACTTCCCTGTCCTTGTGAACCTCCCTGCAGCACTTCCCTGTCCTTGTGAACTTTTCCATCACTTCCCTGTCCTTGTGAACCTTCCGCCATCACATCCCTGTCCTTGTGAAACATCCTCCAGCACTTCCCTGTCCTTGTGAACCTTCGGCCATCACTTCCTTGTCCTTGTGAAACATCCTCCAGCACTTCCCTGTCTTTGTGAACTTTTCCATCACTTTCCTGTCCTTGTGAACCTTCCACCATCACTTCCCTGTCCTTGTGAACTTTTCCATCACTTTCCTGTCCTTGTGAACCTTCCTCCATCTTCCCTGTCCTTGGGAACTTTCCTCCATCTTCCCTGTCCTTGGGAACTTTTCCATCACTCCCCTGTCCTTGTGAACTTTTCCATCACTTCCCTGTCCTTGTGAACCTTCCGCCATCACTTCCCTGTCCTTGTCAACTTTTCCATCATCACTTCCCTGTCCTAATGAACTTTCCTTCATCTTCCCTGTCCTTGGGAACATTCCTCCATCTTCCCTGTCCTTGGGAACTTTTCCATCACTCCCCTGTCCTTGTGAACCTTCCCCCAACGCTTCCCTGTCCTTGTGAACTTGTCCATCACTTCCCTGTCCTTGTGAACTTTTCCATCACTTCCCTGTCCTTGTGAAATTTTCCATCAATTCCCTGTCCTTGTGAACCTTCCTCCAGCACTTCCCTGTCCTTGTGAACCTCCCTGCAGCACTTCCCTGTCCTTGTGAACTTTTCCATCACTTCCCTGTCCTTGTGAACCTTCCGCCATCACATCCCTGTCCTTGTGAAACATCCTCCAGCACATCCCTGTCCTTGTGAAACATCCTCCAGCACTTCCCTGTCCTTGTGAACCTTCCACCATCACTTCCCTGTCCTTGTGAACTTTTCCATCACTTTCCTGTCCTGGTGAACCTTCCTCCATCTTCCCTGTCCTTGGGAACTTTTCCATCACTTCCCTGTCCTTGTGAACCTTCCGCCATCACTTCCCTGTCCTTGTAAACCTTCCTCCAGCACTTCCCTGTCCTTGTGAACCTTCCTCCATCACTTCCCTGTACTTGTGAACCTTACTCCATCACTTCCTGTCATTGTGAACCTTCCTCCAGCACTTCCCTGTTCTTGTGAACTTTTCCATCACTTCCCTGTCCTTGCGAAGTTTTCCATCACTTCCCTGTCCTTGTGAACCTTCGTCTACCTTTCCTGTCATTGTGAAACTTCCTCCATCACTACCCTGTCCTTGTGAACCTTCTTCCATCTTCCCTGTCCTTGTGAACCTTCCTCCATCTTACCTGTCCTTGTGAACCATCCTCTATCTTCCCTGTCCTTCTGAAACTTTCTACAGCACTTCCCTGTCCTTGTGAACTTTTCCAACGCTTCCCTGTCCTTGTGAACCTTCCTCCAGCACTTTCCTGTCCTTGTGAAACTTCCTCCATCTTCCCTGTCCTTGTGAAACTTCCTCCATCTTCCCTGTCCTTGTGAACCTTCCTCTATCTTCCCTGTCCTTCTGAAACTTCCTCCAGCACTTCCCTGTCCTTGTGAACCATCCACCAGCACTTCCCTGTCCTTGGTAACCTTCCTCCAGCACTTCCCTGTGCTTGTGAACCTTCCTCCAGCACTTCCCTGTCCTTGTGAACCTTTCTCCAGCACTTCCCTGTCCTTGTGAACTTTTCCATCACTTCCCTGTCCTTGTGAAATTTTCCATCAATTCCCTGTCCTTGTGAACCTTCCTCCAGCACTTCCCTGTCCTTGTGAACCTCCCTGCAGCACTTACCTGTCCTTGTGAACTTTTCCGTCACTTCCCTGTCCTTGTGAACCTTCCGCCATCACATCCCTGTCCTTGTGAAACATCCTCCAGCACTTCCCTGTCCTTGTGACCCATCCACCTTCACTTCCCTGTACTTGTGAACCATCCTCCAGCACTTCCCTGTCCTTGTGAACCTTCCTCCATCACTTCCTGTCATTGTGAACCTTCCTCCAGCACTTCCCTGTTCTTGTGAACTTTTCCATCACTTCCCTGTCCTTGTGAAGTTCTCCATCACTTCCCTGTCCTTGTGAACCTTCGTCTACCTTTCCTGTCATTGTGAAACTTCCTCCATCACTACCCTGTCCTTGTGAACCTTCTTCCATCTTCCCTGTCCTTGTGAAACTTCCTCCATCTTACCTGTCCTTGTGAACCATCCTCTATCTTCCCTGTCCTTCTGAAACTTCCTACAGCACTTCCCTGTCCTTGTGAACTTTTCCAACGCTTCCCTGTCCTTGTGAACCTTCCTCCAGCACTTTCCTGTCCTTGTGAACCTTCCTCCATCTTCCCTGTCCTTGTGAAACTTCCTCCATCTTCCCTGTCCTTGTGATCCTTCCTCTATCTTCCCTGTCCTTCTGAAACTTCCTCCAGCACTTCCCTGTCCTTGTGAACCATCCACCAGCACTTCCCTTTCCTTGGTAACCTTCCTCCAGCACTTCCATGTCCTTGTGAACTTTTCCATCACTTCCCTGTCCTTGTGAAATTTTCCATCACTTCCCTGTCCTTGTGAACCTTCCGCCATCACATCCCTGTCCTTGTGAAACATCCTCCAGCACTTCCCTGTCCTTGTGAACCTTCGGCCATCACTTTCCTGTCCTTGTGAACCTTCCACCATCACTTCCCTGTCCTTGTGAACTTTTCCATCACTTTCCTGTCCTTGTGAACCTTCCTCCATCTTCCCTGTCCTTGGGAACTTTCCTCCATCTTCCCTGTCCTTGGGAACTTTTCCATCACTCCCCTGTCCTTGTGAACTTTTCCATCACTTCCCTGTCCTTGTGAACCTTCCGCCATCACTTCCCTGTCCTTGTCAACTTTTCCATCATCACTTCCCTGTCCTAATGAACTTTCCTACATCTTCCCTGTCCTTGGGAACATTCCTCCATCTTCCCTGTCCTTGGGAACTTTTCCATCACTCCCCTGTCCTTGTGAACCTTCCCCCAACGCTTCCCTGTCCTTGTGAACTTGTCCATCACTTCCCTGTCCTTGTGAACTTTTCCATCAATTCGCTGTCCTTGTGAACATTCCTCCATCTTCCCTGTCCTTGTGAACCTTACACTATCTTCCCTGTCCTTGTGAACCTTCTTCCAAATCTTCCCTGTCGTAGTGAAGCTTCACCCAGCACTTCCCTGCCCTTGTGAACCTTCCACCAGCGCTTCCCTGCCCTTGTGAACCTTCCTCAATCACTACCCTGTCCTTGTGAACCTTCCTCCTGTGCTTCGCTGTCCTTGTGAACTTTTCCGTCACATCCTTGTCCTTGTGAACCTTCCTCCAGCGCTTCCCTGTCCTCGTGAACTTTTCCATCACTTCCCTGTCCTTGTGAACTTTTCCATCAATTCCTTGTCTTTGTGAACCTTCCTCCAGCACATCCCTGTCCTTGTGAACCTCCCTGCAGCACTTTCCTGTCCCTGAGAACTTTTCCATCACTTCCCTGTCCTTGTGAACCTTCGGCCATCACTTCCCTGTCCTTGTGAAACATCCTCCAGCACTTCCCTGTCCTTGTGAACCTTCCACCATCACTTCCCTGTCCTTGTGAACTTTTCCATCACTTTCCTGTCCTTGTGAACCTTCGTCCATCTTCCCTGTCCTTGGGAACATTTCCATCACTTCCCTGTCCTTGTGAACCTTCCTCCATCACTTTCCTGTCCTTGTGAACCTTCCTCCATCTTCCCTGTCCTTGGGAACTTTTCCATCACTTCCCTGTCCTTGTGAACCTTCCTCCATCACTTCCCTGTACTTGTGAACCTTACTCCATCACTTCCTGTCATTGTGAACCTTCCTCCAGCACTTCCCTGTTCTTGTGAACTTTTCCATCAATTCCCTGTCCTTGTGAAGTTTTCCATCACATCCCTGTCCTTGTGAACCTTCGTCTACCTTTCCTGTCATTGTGAACCTTCCTCCATCACTACCCTGTCCTTGTGAACCTTCCTCCAGCGCTTCGCTGTCCTGTGAACTTTTCCATCACTTCCCTGTCCTTGTGAAACTTCCTCCAGCGCTTCCCTGTCCTTGTGAACCTTCCACCATCACTTTCCTGTCCTTGTGAACCTTCCTCCATCTTCCCTGTCCTTGGGAACTTTTCCATCACTTCCCTGTCCTTGTGAACCTTCCTCCATCACTTCCCTGTACTTGTGAACCTTACTCCATCACTTCCTGTCATTGTGAACCTTCCTCCAGCACTTCCCTGTTCTTGTGAACTTTTCCATCACTTCCCTGTCCTTGTGAAGTTTTCCATCACATCCCTGTCCTTGTGAACCTTCGTCTACCTTTCCTGTCATTGTGAAACTTCCTCCATCACTACCCTGTCCTTGTGAACCTTCTTCCATCACTTCCCTGTCCTTGTGAACCTTCCACCATCACTTTCCTGTCCTTGTGAACCTTCCTCCATCTTCCCTGTCCTTGGGAACTTTTCCATCACTTCCCTGTCCTTGTGAACCTTCCTCCATCACTTCCCTGTACTTGTGAACCTTACTCCATCACTTCCTGTCATTGTGAACCTTCCTCCAGCACTTCCCTGTTCTTGTGAACTTTTCCATCACTTCCCTGTCCTTGTGAAGTTTTCCATCACATCCCTGTCCTTGTGAACCTTCGTCTACCTTTCCTGTCATTGTGAAACTTCCTCCATCACTACCCTGTCCTTGTGAACCTTCTTCCATCTTCCCTGTCCTTGTGAAACTTCCTCCATCTTCCCTGTCCCTGTGAACCTTCCTCTATCTTCCCTGTCCTTCTGAAACTTGCTCCAGCACTTCCCTGTCCTTGTGAACTTTTCCAACGCTTCCCTGTCCTTGTGAACCTTCCTCCAGCACTTCCCTGTCCTTGTGAACTTTTCCAACGCTTCCCTGTCCTTGTGAACCTTCCTCCATCTTCCCTGTCCTTGTGAAACTTCCTCCATCTTCCCTGTCCTTGTGAACCTTCCTCTATCTTCCCTGTCCTTCTGAAACTTCCACCAGCACTTCCCTGTCCTTGTGAACCATCCACCATCACTTCCCTGTCCTTGGTAACCTTCCTCCAGCACTTCCCTATGCTTGTGAACCTTCTTCCAGCACTTCCCTGTCCTTGTGAACCTTCCTCCAGCACTTCCCTGTCCTTGTGAACCTCCCTGCAGCACTTCCCTGTCCTTGTGAACTTTTCTATTACTTCCCTGTCCTTGTGAACCTTCCTCCAGCACTTCCTTGTCCTTGTCAACCTTCCTCCATCTTCCCTGTCCTTGTGAACTTTTCCATCACTTCCCTGTCCTTGTGAACCTCCCTCCAGCACTTCCCTGTCCTTGTGAACTTTTCCATCACATCCATCCTTATGAACTTTTCCATCACGTCCCTGTCCTTGTGAACCTTCTTCCATCTTCCCTGTCCTTGTGAAACTTCCTCCATCTTCCCTGTCACTGTGAACCTTCCTCTATCTTCCCTGTCCTTCTGAAACTTGCTCCAGCACTTCCCTGTCCTTGTGAACTTTTCCAAAGCTTCCCTGTCCTTGTGAACCTTCCTCCAGCACTTCCCTGTCCATGTGAACCTTCCTCCATCTTCCCTGTCCTTGTGAAACTTCCTCCATCTTCCCTGTCCTTGTGAACCTTCCTCTATCTTCCCTGTCCTTCTGAAACTTCCACCAGCACTTCCCTGTCCTTGTGAACCATCCACCATCACTTCCCTGTCCTTGGTAACCTTCCTCCAGCACCTCCCTGTGCTTGTGAACCTTCCTCCAGCACTTCCCTGTCCTTGTGAACCTTCCTCCAGCAATTCACTGTCCTTGTGAACCTCCCTGCAGCACTTCCCTGTCCTTGTGAACTTTTCTATCACTTCCATGTCCTTGTGAACCTTCCTCCAGCACTTCCTTGTCCTTGTCAACCTTCCTCCATCTTCCCTGTCCTTGTGAACTTTTCCATCAATTCCCTGTCCTTGTGAACCTTCCTCCAGCACTTCCCTGTCCTTGTGAACCTCCCTGCAGCACTTACCTGTCCTTGTTAACTTTTCCATCACTTCCCTGTCCTTGTGAACCTTCCGCCATCACATCCCTGTCCTTGTGAAACATCCTCCAGCACTTCCCTGTCCTTGTGACCCATCCACCTTCACTTCCCTGTCCTTGTGAACTTTTCCATCACTTTCCTGTCCTTGTGAACCTTCCTCCATCTTCCCTGTCCTTGGGAACTTTTCCATCACTTCTTTGTCCTTGTGAACCTTCCTCCAGCACTTCCCTGTCCTTGTGAACCTTCCTCCATCACTTCCCTGTACTTGTGAACCTTACTCCATCACTTCCTGTCATTGTGAACCTTCCTCCAGCACTTCCCTGTTCTTGTGAACTTTTCCATCACTTCCCTGTCCTTGTGAAGTTTTCCATCACATCCCTGTCCTTGTGAACCTTCGTCTACCTTTCCTGTCATTGTGAAACTTCCTCCATCACTACCCTGTCCTTGTGAACCATCTTCCATCTTCCCTGTCCTTGTGAAACTTCCTCCATCTTCCCTGTCCCTGTGAAACTTCCTCTATCTTCCCTGTCCTTCTGAAACTTGCTCCAGCACTTCCCTGTCCTTGTGAACTTTTCCAACGCTTCCCTGTCCTTGTGAACCTTCCTCCAGCACTTCCCTGTCCTTGTGAACTTTTCCAACGCTTCCCTGTCCTTGTGAACCTTCCTCCATCTTCCCTGTCCTTGGGAACTTTTCCATCACTTCCCTGTCCTTGTGAACCTTCCTCCATCACTTCCCTGTACTTGTGAACCTTACTCCATCACTTCCTGTCCTTGTGAAACTTCCTCCATCTTCCCTGTACTTGTGAACCTTCCTCTATCTTCCTTGTCCTTCTGAAACTTCCACCAGCACTTCCCTGTCCTTGTGAACCATCCACCATCACTTCCCTGTCCTTGGTAACCTTCCTCCAGCACTTCCCTATGCTTGTGAACCTTCTTCCAGCACTTCCCTGTCCTTGTGAACCTTCCTCCAGCACTTCCCTGTCCTTGTGAACCTCCCTGCAGCACTTCCCTGTCCTTGTGAACTTTTCTATTACTTCCCTGTCCTTGTGAACCTTCCTCCAGCACTTCCTTGTCCTTGTCAACCTTCCTCCATCTTCCCTGTCCTTGTGAACTTTTCCATCACTTCCCTGTCCTTGTGAACCTCCCTCCAGCACTTCCCTGTCCTTGTGAACTTTTCCATCACATCCATCCTTATGAACTTTTCCATCACTTCCCTGTCCTTGTGAACCTTCTTCCATCTTCCCTGTCCTTGTGAAACTTCCTCCATCTTCCCAGTCCCTGTGAACCTTCCTCTATCTTCCCTGTCCTTCTGAAACTTGCTCCAGCACTTCCCTGTCCTTGTGAACTTTTCCAACGCTTCCCTGTCCTTGTGAACCTTCCTCCAGCACTTCCCTGTCCTTGTGAACCTCCCTGCAGCACTTACCTGTCCTTGTGAACTTTTCCATCACTTCCCTGTCCTTGTGAACCTTCCGCCATCACATCCCTGTCCTTGTGAAACATCCTCCAGCACTTCCCTGTCCTTGTGACCCATCCACCTTCACTTCCCTGTCCTTGTGAACTTTTCCATCACTTTCCTGTCCTTGTGAACCTTCCTCCATCTTCCCTGTCCTTGGGAACTTTCCACCATCTTCCCTGTCCTTGGGAACTTTCCCATCACTTCCTGGTCCTTGTGAACCTTCCGCCATCACTTCCCTGTCCTTGTGAAACTACCTCCAGCACTTCCCTGTCCTTGTGAACCTTCCTCCAGCACTTCCCTGTCCTTGTGAACATCCCTGCAGCACTTCCCTGTCCCTGAGAACTTTTCCAGCACTTCCCTGTCCTTGTGAACCTTCCACCATCACTTCCCTGTCCTTGTGAACTTTTCCATCACTTTCCTGTCCTTGTGAACCTTCCTCCATCTTCCCTGTCCTTGGGAACTTTTCCATCACTTCCCTGTCCTTGTGAACCTTCCGCCATCACTTCCCTGTCCTTGTGAACCTTCCTCCAGCACTTCCCTGTCCTTGTGAACCTTCCTCCATCACTTCCCTGTACTTGTGAACCTTCCTCCAGCACTTCCCTGTCCTTGTGAACCTTCCTCCATCACTTCCTGTCATTGTGAACCTTCCTCCAGCACTTCCCTGTTCTTGTGAACTTTTCCATCACTTCCCTGTCCTTGTGAAGTTTTCCATCACTTCCCTGTCCTTGTGAACCTTCGTCTACCTTTCCTGTCATTGTGAAACTTCCTCCATCACTACCCTGTCCTTGTGAACCTTCTTCCATCTTCCCTGTCCTTGTGAAACTTCCTCCATCTTACCTGTCCTTGTGAACCATCCTCTATCTTCCCTGTCCTTCTGAAACTTCCTACAGCACTTCCCTGTCCTTGTGAACTTTTCCAACGCTTCCCTGTCCTTGTGAACCTTCCTCCAGCACTTTCCTGTCCTTGTGAACCTTCCTCCATCTTCCCTGTCCTTGTGAATCTTCCTCCATCTTCCCTGTCCTTGTGAACCTTCCTCTATCTTCCCTGTCCTTCTGAAACTTCCTCCAGCACTTCCCTGTCCTTGTGAACCATCCACCAGCACTTCCCTGTCCTTGGTAACCTTCCTCCAGCACTTCCCTGTCCTTGTGAACTTTTCCATCACTTCCCTGTCCTTGTGAAATTTTCCATCAATTCCCTGTCCTTGTGAACCTTCTTCCAGCACTTCCCTGTCCTTGTGAACCTCCCTGCAGCACTTCCCTGTCCTTGTGAACTTTTCCATCACTTCCCTGTCCTTGTGAACCTTCCGCCATCACATCCCTGTCCTTGTGAAACATCCTCCAGCACATCCCTGTCCTTGTGAACCTTCGGCCATCACTTCCTTCTCCTTGTGAACCTTCCGCCATCACATCCCTGTCCTTGTGAAACATCCTCCAGCACATCCCTGTCCTTGTGAACCTTCGGCCATCACTTCCCTGTCCTTGTGAACCTCCCTGCAGCACTTCCCTGTCCTTGTGAACTTTTCCATCACTTCCCTGTCCTTGTGAACCTTCCGCCATCACATCCCTGTCCTTGTGAAACATCCTCCAGCACATCCCTGTCCTTGTGAACCTTCGGCCATCACTTCCTTGTCCTTGTGAACCTTCCACCATCACTTCCCTGTCCTTGTGAACTTTTCCATCACTTTCCTGTCCTTGTGAACCTTCCTCCATCTTCCCTGTCCTTGTGAACCTTCCACCATCACTCCCCTGTCCTTGTGAACTTTTCCATCACTTCCCTGTCCTTGTGAACCTTCCGCCATCACTTCCCTGTCCTTGTCAACTTTTCCATCATCACTTCCCTGTCCTAATGAACTTTCCTACATCTTCCCTGTCCTTGGGAACATTCCTCCATCTTCCCTGTCCTTGGGAACTTTTCCATCACTCCCCTGTCCTTGTGAACCTTCCCCCAACGCTTCCCTGTCCTTGTGAACTTGTCCATCACTTCCCTGTCCTTGTGAATTTTTCCATCAATTCGCTGTCCTTGTGAACATTCCTCCATCTTCCCTGTCCTTGTGAACCTTACACTATCTTCCCTGTCCTTGTGAACCTTCTTCCAAATCTTCCCTGTCGTAGTGAAGCTTCACCCAGCACTTCCCTGCCCTTGTGAACCTTCCACCAGCGCTTCCCTGTCCTTGTGAACCTTCCTCCATCACTACCCTGTCCTTGTGAACCTTCCTCCTGTGCTTCGCTGTCCTTGTGAACTTTTCCATCACATCCCTGTCCTTGTGAACCTTGCTCCAGCGCTTCCCTGTCCTCGTGAACTTTTCCATCACTTCCCTGTCCTTGTGAACTTTTCCATCAATTCCTTGTCTTTGTGAACCTTCCTCCAGCACATCCCTGTCCTTGTGAACCTCCCTGCAGCACTTCCCTGTCCCTGAGAACTTTTCCATCACTTCCCTGTCCTTGTGAACCTTCGGCCATCACTTCCCTGTCCTTGTGAAACATCCTCCAGCACTTCCCTGTCCTTGTGAACCTTCCACCATCACTTCCCTGTCCTTGTGAACTTTTCCATCACTTTCCTGTCCTTGTGAACCTTCGTCCATCTTCCCTGTCCTTGGGAACATTTCCATCACTTCCCTGTCCTTGTGAACCTTCCTCCATCACTTCCCTGTCCTTGTGAACCTTCCTCCAGCACTTCCCTGTCCTGGTGAACCTTCCTCCATCACTTCCCTGTACTTGTGAACCTTCCTCCATCACTTCCTGTCACTGTGAACCTTCCTCCAGCACTTCCCTGTTCTTGTGAACTTTTCCATCACTTCCCTGTCCTTGTGAAGTTTTCCACAACTTCCCTGTCCTTGTGAACCTTCGACTACCCTTCCTGTCATTGTGAACCTTCCTCCATCACTACCCTGTCCTTGTGAACCTTCCTCCAGCGCTTCGCTGTCCTGTGAACTTTTCCATCACTTCCCTGTCCTTGTGAAACTTCCTCCAGCGCTTCCCTGTCCTTGTGAACCTTCCACCATCACTTCCCTGTCCTTGTGAACTTTTCCATCACTTTCCTGTCCTTGTGAACCTTCCTCCATCTTCCCTGTCCTTGGGAACTTTTCCATCACTTCCCTGTCCTTGTGAACCTTCCTCTATCACTTCCCTGTACTTGTGAACCTTACTCCATCACTTCCTGTCATTGTGAACCTTCCTCCAGCACGTCCCTGTTCTTGTGAACTTTTCCATCACATCCATCCTTATGAACTTTTCCATCACTTCCCTGTCCTTGTGAACCTTCTTCCATCTTCCCTGTCCTTGTGAAACTTCCTCCATCTTCCCAGTCCCTGTGAACCTTCCTCTATCTTCCCTGTCCTTCTGAAACTTGCTCCAGCACTTCCCTGTCCTTGTGAACTTTTCCAACGCTTCCCTGTCCTTGTGAACCTTCCTCCAGCACTTCCCTGTCCTTGTGAACCTCCCTGCAGCACTTACCTGTCCTTGTGAACTTTTCCATCACTTCCCTGTCCTTGTGAACCTTCCGCCATCACATCCCTGTCCTTGTGAAACATCCTCCAGCACTTCCCTGTCCTTGTGACACATCCACCTTCACTTCCCTGTCCTTGTGAACTTTTCCATCACTTTCCTGTCCTTGTGAACCTTCCTCCATCTTCCCTGTCCTTGGGAACTTTCCACCATCTTCCCTGTCCTTGGGAACTTTCCCATCACTTCCTGGTCCTTGTGAACCTTCCGCCATCACTTCCCTGTGCTTGTGAACATCCCTGCAGCACTTCCCTGTCCCTGAGAACTTTTCCAGCACTTCCCTGTCCTTGTGAACCTTCCACCATCACTTCCCTGTCCTTGTGAACTTTTCCATCACTTTCCTGTCCTTGTGAACCTTCCTCCATCTTCCCTGTCCTTGGGAACTTTTCCATCACTTCCCTGTCCTTGTGAACCTTCCGCCATCACTTCCCTGTCCTTGTGAACCTTCCTCCAGCACTTCCCTGTCCTTGTGAACCTTCCTCCATCACTTCCCTGTACTTGTGAACCTTCCTCCAGCACTTCCCTGTACTTGTGAACCTTCCTCCATCACTTCCTGTCATTGTGAACCTTCCTCCAGCACTTCC
This sequence comes from Hypanus sabinus, assembly GCF_030144855.1. Classification (NCBI taxonomy): domain Eukaryota; kingdom Metazoa; phylum Chordata; class Chondrichthyes; order Myliobatiformes; family Dasyatidae; genus Hypanus; species Hypanus sabinus. The sequence goes on along the minus strand of NC_082729.1, from coordinate 8,179,881 downwards.
CTGTTCTTGTGAACTTTTCCATCACTTCCCTGTCCTTGTGAAGTTTTCCATCACTTCCCTGTCCTTGTGAACCTTCGTCTACCTTTCCTGTCATTGTGAAACTTCCTCCATCACTACCCTGTCCTTGTGAACCTTCTTCCATCTTCCCTGTCCTTGTGAAACTTCCTCCATCTTACCTGTCCTTGTGAACCATCCTCTATCTTCCCTGTCCTTCTGAAACTTCCTACAGCACTTCCCTGTCCTTGTGAACTTTTCCAACGCTTCCCTGTCCTTGTGAACCTTCCTCCAGCACTTTCCTGTCCTTGTGAACCTTCCTCCATCTTCCCTGTCCTTGTGAATCTTCCTCCATCTTCCCTGTCCTTGTGAACCTTCCTCTATCTTCCCTGTCCTTCTGAAACTTCCTCCAGCACTTCCCTGTCCTTGTGAACCATCCACCAGCACTTCCCTGTCCTTGGTAACCTTCCTCCAGCACTTCCCTGTCCTTGTGAACTTTTCCATCACTTCCCTGTCCTTGTGAAATTTTCCATCAATTCCCTGTCCTTGTGAACCTTCTTCCAGCACTTCCCTGTCCTTGTGAACCTCCCTGCAGCACTTCCCTGTCCTTGTGAACTTTTCCATCACTTCCCTGTCCTTGTGAACCTTCCGCCATCACATCCCTGTCCTTGTGAAACATCCTCCAGCACATCCCTGTCCTTGTGAACCTTCGGCCATCACTTCCTTCTCCTTGTGAACCTTCCGCCATCACATCCCTGTCCTTGTGAAACATCCTCCAGCACATCCCTGTCCTTGTGAACCTTCGGCCATCACTTCCCTGTCCTTGTGAACCTCCCTGCAGCACTTCCCTGTCCTTGTGAACTTTTCCATCACTTCCCTGTCCTTGTGAACCTTCCGCCATCACATCCCTGTCCTTGTGAAACATCCTCCAGCACATCCCTGTCCTTGTGAACCTTCGGCCATCACTTCCTTGTCCTTGTGAACCTTCCACCATCACTTCCCTGTCCTTGTGAACTTTTCCATCACTTTCCTGTCCTTGTGAACCTTCCTCCATCTTCCCTGTCCTTGTGAACCTTCCACCATCACTCCCCTGTCCTTGTGAACTTTTCCATCACTTCCCTGTCCTTGTGAACCTTCCGCCATCACTTCCCTGTCCTTGTCAACTTTTCCATCATCACTTCCCTGTCCTAATGAACTTTCCTACATCTTCCCTGTCCTTGGGAACATTCCTCCATCTTCCCTGTCCTTGGGAACTTTTCCATCACTCCCCTGTCCTTGTGAACCTTCCCCCAACGCTTCCCTGTCCTTGTGAACTTGTCCATCACTTCCCTGTCCTTGTGAACTTTTCCATCAATTCGCTGTCCTTGTGAACATTCCTCCATCTTCCCTGTCCTTGTGAACCTTACACTATCTTCCCTGTCCTTGTGAACCTTCTTCCAAATCTTCCCTGTCGTAGTGAAGCTTCACCCAGCACTTCCCTGCCCTTGTGAACCTTCCACCAGCGCTTCCCTGTCCTTGTGAACCTTCCTCCATCACTACCCTGTCCTTGTGAACCTTCCTCCTGTGCTTCGCTGTCCTTGTGAACTTTTCCATCACATCCCTGTCCTTGTGAACCTTGCTCCAGCGCTTCCCTGTCCTCGTGAACTTTTCCATCACTTCCCTGTCCTTGTGAACTTTTCCATCAATTCCTTGTCTTTGTGAACCTTCCTCCAGCACATCCCTGTCCTTGTGAACCTCCCTGCAGCACTTCCCTGTCCCTGAGAACTTTTCCATCACTTCCCTGTCCTTGTGAACCTTCGGCCATCACTTCCCTGTCCTTGTGAAACATCCTCCAGCACTTCCCTGTCCTTGTGAACCTTCCACCATCACTTCCCTGTCCTTGTGAACTTTTCCATCACTTTCCTGTCCTTGTGAACCTTCGTCCATCTTCCCTGTCCTTGGGAACATTTCCATCACTTCCCTGTCCTTGTGAACCTTCCTCCATCACTTCCCTGTCCTTGTGAACCTTCCTCCAGCACTTCCCTGTCCTGGTGAACCTTCCTCCATCACTTCCCTGTACTTGTGAACCTTCCTCCATCACTTCCTGTCACTGTGAACCTTCCTCCAGCACTTCCCTGTTCTTGTGAACTTTTCCATCACTTCCCTGTCCTTGTGAAGTTTTCCACAACTTCCCTGTCCTTGTGAACCTTCGACTACCCTTCCTGTCATTGTGAACCTTCCTCCATCACTACCCTGTCCTTGTGAACCTTCCTCCAGCGCTTCGCTGTCCTGTGAACTTTTCCATCACTTCCCTGTCCTTGTGAAACTTCCTCCAGCGCTTCCCTGTCCTTGTGAACCTTCCACCATCACTTCCCTGTCCTTGTGAACTTTTCCATCACTTTCCTGTCCTTGTGAACCTTCCTCCATCTTCCCTGTCCTTGGGAACTTTTCCATCACTTCCCTGTCCTTGTGAACCTTCCTCTATCACTTCCCTGTACTTGTGAACCTTACTCCATCACTTCCTGTCATTGTGAACCTTCCTCCAGCACGTCCCTGTTCTTGTGAACTTTTCCATCACTTCCCTGTCCTTGTGAAGTTTTCCATCACATCCCTGTCCTTGTGAACCTTCGTCTACCTTTCCTGTCATTGTGAAACTTCTTCCAGCACTTCCCTGTCCTTGTGAACCTTCCTCCAGCACTTCCCTGTCCTTGTGAACCTCCCTGCAGCACTTCCCTGTCCTTGTGAACTTTTCTATTACTTCCCTGTCCTTGTGAACCTTCCTCCAGCACTTCCTTGTCCTTGTCAACCTTCCTCCATCTTCCCTGTCCTTGTGAACTTTTCCATCACTTCCCTGTCCTTGTGAACCTCCCTCCAGCACTTCCCTGTCCATGTGAACTTTTCCATCACATCCATCCTTATGAACTTTTCCATCACTTCCCTGTCCTTGTGAACCTTCTTCCATCTTCCCTGTCCTTGTGAAACTTCCTCCATCTTCCCTGTCCCTGTGAACCTTCCTCTATCTTCCCTGTCCTTCTGAAACTTGCTCCAGCACTTCCCTGTCCTTGTGAACTTTTCCAACGCTTCCCTGTCCTTGTGAACCTTCCTCCAGCACTTCCCTGTCCATGTGAACCTTCCTCCATCTTCCCTGTCCTTGTGAAACTTCCTCCATCTTCCCTGTCCTTGTGAACCTTCCTCTATCTTCCCTGTCCTTCTGAAACTTCCACCAGCACTTCCCTGTCCTTGTGAACCATCCACCATCACTTCCCTGTCCTTGGTAACCTTCCTCCAGCACCTCCCTGTGCTTGTGAACCTTCCTCCAGCACTTCCCTGTCCTTGTGAACTTTTCCATCACTTCCCTGTCCTTGTGAACCTCCCTCCAGCACTTCCCTGTCCTTGTGAACTTTTCCATCACATCCATCCTTATGAACTTTTCCATCACTTCCCTGTCCTTGTGAACCTTCTTCCATCTTCCCTGTCCTTGTGAAACTTCCTCCATCTTCCCTGTCCCTGTGAACCTTCCTCTATCTTCCCTGTCCTTCTGAAACTTGCTCCAGCACTTCCCTGTCCTTGTGAACTTTTCCAACGCTTCCCTGTCCTTGTGAACCTTCCTCCAGCACTTCCCTGTCCATGTGAACCTTCCTCCATCTTCCCTGTCCTTGTGAAACTTCCTCCATCTTCCCTGTCCTTGTGAACCTTCCTCTATCTTCCCTGTCCTTCTGAAACTTCCACCAGCACTTCCCTGTCCTTGTGAACCATCCACCATCACTTCCCTGTCCTTGGTAACCATCCTCCAGCACCTCCCTGTGCTTGTGAACCTTCCTCCAGCACTTCCCTGTCCTTGTGAACCTTCCTCCAGCACTTCCCTGTCCTTGTGAACCTCCCTGCAGCACTTCCCTGTCCTTGTGAACTTTTCTATCACTTCCCTGTCCTTGTGAACCTTCCTCCAGCACTTCCTTGTCCTTGTCAACCTTCCTCCATCTTCCCTGTCCTTGTGAACTTTTCCATCAATTCCCTGTCCTTGTGAACCTTCCTCCAGCACTTCCCTGTCCTTGTGAACCTCCCTGCAGCACTTACCTGTCCTTGTGAACTTTTCCATCACTTCCCTGTCCTTGTGAACCTTCCGCCATCACATCCCTGTCCTTGTGAAACATCCTCCAGCACTTCCCTGTCCTTGTGACCCATCCACCTTCACTTCCCTGTGCTTGTGAACTTTTCCATCACTTTCCTGTCCTTGTGAACCTTCCTCCATCTTCCCTGTCCTTGGGAACTTTCCACCATCTTCCCTGTCCTTGGGAACTTTCCCATCACTTCCTGGTCCTTGTGAACCTTCCGCCATCACTTCCCTGTCCTTGTGAAACTACCTCCAGCACTTCCCTGTCCTTGTGAACCTTCCTCCAGCACTTCCCTGTCCTTGTGAACATCCCTGCAGCACTTCCCTTTCCCTGAGAACTTTTCCAGCACTTCCCTGTCCTTGTGAACCTTCCACCATCACTTCCCTGTCCTTGTGAACTTTTCCATCACTTTCCTGTCCTTGAGAACCTTCCTCCATCTTCCCTGTCCTTGGGAACTTTTCCATCACTTCCCTGTCCTTGTGAACCTTCCGCCATCACTTCCCTGTCCTTGTGAACCTTCCTCCAGCACTTCCCTGTCCTTGTGAACCTTCCTCCATCACTTCCCTGTACTTGTGAACCTTCCTCCAGCACTTCCCTGTCCTTGTGAACCTTCCTCCATCACTTCCTGTCATTGTGAACCTTCCTCCAGCACTTCCCTGTTCTTGTGAACTTTTCCATCACTTCCCTGTCCTTGTGAAGTTTTCCATCACTTCCCTGTCCTTGTGAACCTTCGTCTACCTTTCCTGTCATTGTGAAACTTCCTCCATCACTACCCTGTCCTTGTGAACCTTCTTCCATCTTCCCTGTCCTTGTGAAACTTCCTCCATCTTACCTGTCCTTGTGAACCATCCTCTATCTTCCCTGTCCTTCTGAAACTTCCTACAGCACTTCCCTGTCCTTGTGAACTTTTCCAACGCTTCCCTGTCCTTGTGAACCTTCCTCCAGCACTTTCCTGTCCTTGTGAACCTTCCTCCATCTTCCCTGTCCTTGTGAATCTTCCTCCATCTTCCCTGTCCTTGTGAACCTTCCTCTATCTTCCCTGTCCTTCTGAAACTTCCTCCAGCACTTCCCTGTCCTTGTGAACCATCCACCATCACTTCCCTGTCCTTGGTAACCTTCCTCCAGCACTACCCTGTGCTTGTGAACCTTCCTCCAGCACTTCCCTGTCCTTGTGAACCTTCCTCCAGCACTTCCCCGTCCTTGTGAACTTTTCCATCAATTCCCTGTCCTTGTGAAATTTTCCATCAATTCCCTGTCCTTGTGAACCTTCCTCCAGCACTTCCCTGTCCTTGTGAACCTCCCTGCAGCACTTCCCTGTCGTTGTGAACTTTTCTATCACTTCCCTGTCCTTGTGAACCTTCCATCTTCCCTGTCCTTGTGAAACTTCCTCCATCTTCCCTGTCCCTGTGAACCTTCCTCTATCTTCCCTGTCCTTCTGAAACTTGCTCCAGCACTTCCCTGTCCTTGTGAACTTTTCCAACGCTTCCCTGTCCTTGTGAACCTTCCTCCAGCACTTCCCTGTCCTTGTGAACTTTTCCAACGCTTCCCTGTCCTTGTGAACCTTCCTCCATCTTCCCTGTCCTTGGGAACTTTTCCATCACTTCCCTGTCCTTGTGAACCTTCCTCCATCACTTCCTGTCACTGTGAACCTTCCTCCAGCACTTCCCTGTTCTTGTGAACTTTTCCATCACTTCCCTGTCCTTGTGAAGTTTTCCACAACTTCCCTGTCCTTGTGAACCTTCGACTACCCTTCCTGTCATTGTGAACCTTCCTCCATCACTACCCTGTCCTTGTGAACCTTCCTCCAGCGCTTCGCTGTCCTGTGAACTTTTCCATCACTTCCCTGTCCTTGTGAAACTTCCTCCAGCGCTTCCCTGTCCTTGTGAACCTTCCACCATCACTTCCCTGTCCTTGTGAACTTTTCCATCACTTTCCTGTCCTTGTGAACCTTCCTCCATCTTCCCTGTCCTTGGGAACTTTTCCATCACTTCCCTGTCCTTGTGAACCTTCCTCCATCACTTCCCTGTACTTGTGAACCTTACTCCATCACTTCCTGTCATTGTGAACCTTCCTCCAGCACTTCCCTGTTCTTGTGAACTTTTCCATCACTTCACTGTCCTTGTGAAGTTTTCCATCACATCCCTGTCCTTGTGAACCTTCGTCTACCTTTCCTGTCATTGTGAAACTTCCTCCATCACTACCCTGTCCTTGTGAACCTTCTTCCATCTTCCCTGTCCTTGTTGAAACTTCCTCCATCTTCCCTGTCCCTGTGAACCTTCCTCTATCTTCCCTGTCCTTCTGAAACTTGCTCCAGCACTTCCCTGTCCTTGTGAACTTTTCCAACGCTTCCCTGTCCTTGTGAACCTTCCTCCAGCACTTCCCTGTCCATGTGAACCTTCCTCCATCTTCCCTGTCCTTGTGAAACTTCCTCCATCTTCCCTGTCCTTGTGAACCTTCCTCTATCTTCCCTGTCCTTCTGAAACTTCCACCAGCACTTCCCTGTCCTTGTGAACCATCCACCATCACTTCCCTGTCCTTGGTAACCTTCCTCCAGCACCTCCCTGTGCTTGTGAACCTTCCTCCAGCACTTCCCTGTCCTTGTGAACCTTCCTCCAGCACTTCCCTGTCCTTGTGAACTTTTCCATCACTTCCCTGTCCTTGTGAAATTTTCCATCAATTCCCTGTCCTTGTGAGCCTTCCTACAGCACTTCCCTGTCCTTGTGAACCTCCCTGCAGCACTTCCCTGTCCTTGTGAACTTTTCTATCACTTCCCTGTCCTTGTGAACCTTCCTCCAGCACTTCCTTGTCCTTGTCAACCTTCCTCCATCTTCCCTGTCCTTGTGAACTTTTCCATCACTTCCCTGTCTTTGTGAACCTTCCGCCATCACATCCCTGTCCTTGTGAAACATCCTCCAGCACTTCCCTGTCCTTGTGAAACATCCTCCATCACTTTCCTGTCCTTGTGAACCTTCCTCAATCTTCCCTGTCCTTGGGAACTTTCCACCATCTTCCCTGTCCTTGGGAACTTTCCCATCACTTCCTGGTCATTGTGAACCTTCCGCCATCACTTCCCTGTGCTTGTGAAACTACCTCCAGCACTTCCCTGTCCTTGTGAACCTTCCTCCAGCACTTCCCTGTCCTTGTGAACATCCCTGCAGCACTTCCCTGTCCCTGAGAACTTTTCCAGCACTTCCCTGTCCTTGTGAACCTTCCACCATCACTTCCCTGTCCTTGTGAACTTTTCCATCACTTTCCTGTCCTTGAGAACCTTCCTCCATCTTCCCTGTCCTTGGGAACTTTTCCATCACTTCCCTGTCCTTGTGAACCTTCCGCCATCACTTCCCTGTCCTTGTGAACCTTCCTCCAGCACTTCCCTGTCCTTGTGAACCTTCCTCCATCACTTCCCTGTACTTGTGAACCTTCCTCCAGCACTTCCCTGTCCTTGTGAACCTTCCTCCATCACTTCCTGTCATTGTGAACCTTCCTCCAGCACTTCCCTGTTCTTGTGAACTTTTCCATCACTTCCCTGTCCTTGTGAAGTTTTCCATCACTTCCCTGTCCTTGTGAACCTTCGTCTACCTTTCCTGTCATTGTGAAACTTCCTCCATCACTACCCTGTCCTTGTGAACCTTCCTCCATCTTCCCTGTCCTTGTGAACTTTTCCATCACTTTCCTGTCCTTGTGAACCTTCCTCCATCTTCCCTGTCCTTGGGAACTTTTCCATCACTTCCCTGTCCTTGTGAACCTTCCGCCATCACTTCCCTGTCCTTGTGAAACTTCCTCCATCTTACCTGTCCTTGTGAACCATCCTCTATCTTCCCTGTCCTTCTGAAACTTCCTACAGCACTTCCCTGTCCTTGTGAACTTTTCCAACGCTTCCCTGTCCTTGTGAACCTTCCTCCAGCACTTTCCTGTCCTTGTGAACCTTCCTCCATCTTCCCTGTCCTTGTGAATCTTCCTCCATCTTCCCTGTCCTTGTGAACCTTCCTCTATCTTCCCTGTCCTTCTGAAACTTCCTCCAGCACTTCCCTGTCCTTGTGAACCATCCACCAGCACTTCCCTGTCCTTGGTAACCTTCCTCCAGCACTTCCCTGTCCTTGTGAACTTTTCCATCACTTCCCTGTCCTTGTGAAATTTTCCATCACTTCCCTGTCCTTGTGAACCTTCCGCCATCACATCCCTGTCCTTGTGAAACATCCTCCAGCACATCCCTGTCCTTGTGAACCTTCGGCCATCACTTCCTTGTCCTTGTGAAACATCCTCCAGCACTTCCCTGTCTTTGTGAACTTTTCCATCACTTTCCTGTCCTTGTGAACCTTCCACCATTACTTCCCTGTCCTTGTGAACTTTTCCATCACTTTCCTGTCCTTGTGAACCTTCCTCCATCTTCCCTGTCATTGGGAACTTTCCTCCATCTTCCCTGTCCTTGGGAACTTTTCCATCACTCCCCTGTCCTTGTGAACTTTTCCATCACTTCCCTGTCCTTGTGAACCTTCCGCCATCACTTCCCTGTCCTTGTCAACTTTTCCATCATCACTTCCCTGTCCTAATGAACTTTCCTACATCTTCCCTGTCCTTGGGAACATTCCTCCATCTTCCCTGTCCTTGGGAACTTTTCCATCACTCCCCTGTCCTTGTGAACCTTCCCCCAACGCTTCCCTGTCCTTGTGAACTTGTCCATCACTTCCCTGTCCTTGTGAACTTTTCCATCAATTCGCTGTCCTTGTGAACATTCCTCCATCTTCCCTGTCCTTGTGAACCTTCTTCCAAATCTTCCCTGTCGTAGTGAAGCTTCACCCAGCACTTCCCTGCCCTTGTGAACCTTCCACCAGCGCTTCCCTGTCCTTGTGAACCTTCCTCCATCACTACCCTGTCCTTGTGAACCTTCCTCCTGTGCTTCGCTGTCCTTGTGAACTTTTCCATCACATCCCTGTCCTTGTGAACCTTGCTCCAGCGCTTCCCTGTCCTCGTGAACTTTTCCATCACTTCCCTGTCCTTGTGAACTTTTCCATCAATTCCTTGTCTTTGTGAACCTTCCTCCAGCACATCCCTGTCCTTGTGAACCTCCCTGCAGCACTTCCCTGTCCCTGAGAACTTTTCCATCACTTCCCTGTCCTTGTGAACCTTCGGCCATCACTTCCCTGTCCTTGTGAAACATCCTCCAGCACTTCCCTGTCCTTGTGAACCTTCCACCATCACTTCCCTGTCCTTGTGAACTTTTCCATCACTTTCCTGTCCTTGTGAACATTCGTCCATCTTCCCTGTCCTTGGGAACATTTCCATCACTTCCCTGTCCTTGTGAACCTTCCTCCATCACTTCCCTGTCCTTGTGAACCTTCCTCCAGCACTTCCCTGTCCTGGTGAACCTTCCTCCATCACTTCCCTGTACTTGTGAACCTTCCTCCATCACTTCCTGTCACTGTGAACCTTCCTCCAGCACTTCCCTGTTCTTGTGAACTTTTCCATCACTTCCCTGTCCTTGTGAAGTTTTCCACAACTTCCCTGTCCTTGTGAACCTTCGACTACCTTTCCTGTCATTGTGAACCTTCCTCCATCACTACCCTGTCCTTGTGAACCTTCCTCCCGCGCTTCGCTGTCCTGTGAACTTTTCCATCACTTCCCTGTCCTTGTGAAACTTCCTCCAGCGCTTCCCTGTCCTTCTGAACCTTCCACCATCACTTCCCTGTCCTTGTGAACTTTTCCATCACTTTCCTGTCCTTGTGAACCTTCCTCCATCTTCCCTGTCCTTGGGAACTTTTCCATCACTTCCCTGTCCTTGTGAACCTTCCTCCATCACTTCCCTGTACTTGTGAACCTTACTCCATCACTTCCTGTCATTGTGAACCTTCCTCCAGCACTTCCCTGTTCTTGTGAACTTTTCCATCACTTCCCTGTCCTTGTGAAGTTTTCCATCACATCCCTGTCCTTGTGAACCTTCGTCTACCTTTCCTGTCATTGTGAAACTTCCTCCATCACTACCCTGTCCTTGTGAACTTTTCCAACGCTTCCCTGTCCTTGTGAACCTTCCTCCAGCACTTCCCTGTCCATGTGAACCTTCCTCCATCTTCCCTGTCCTTGTGAAACTTCCTCCATCTTCCCTGTCCTTGTGAACCTTCCTCTATCTTCCCTGTCCTTCTGAAACTTCCACCAGCACTTCCCTGTCCTTGTGAACCATCCACCATCACTTCCCTGTCCTTGGTAACCTTCCTCCAGCACTACCCTGTGCTTGTGAACCTTCCTCCAGCACTTCCCTGTCCTTGTGAACCTTCCTCCAGCACTTCCCTGTCCTTGTGAACTTTTCCATCACTTCCCTGTCATTGTGAAATTTTCCATCAATTCCCTGTCCTTGTGAGCCTTCCTCCAGCACTTCCCTGTCCTTGTGAACCTCCCTGCAGCACTTCCCTGTCCTTGTGAACTTTTCTATCACTTCCCTGTCCTTGTGAACCTTCCTCCAGCACTTCCTTGTCCTTGTCAACCTTCCTCCATCTTCCCTGTCCTTGTGAACTTTTCCATCACTTCCCTGTCCTTGTGAACCTCCCTCCAGCACTTCCCTGTCCTTGTGAACTTTTCCATCACATCCATCCTTATGAACTTTTCCATCACTTCCCTGTCCTTGTGAACCTTCCTCCAGCATTTCCCTGTCCTTGTGAACCTTCCTCCAGCACTTCCCTGTCCTTGTGAACCTTCCTCCAGCACTTCCCTGTCCTTGTAAACATTCCTCCATCACTTCCCTGTCCTTGTGAACCTTCCTCCAGCATTTCCCTGTCCTTGTGAACCTTCCTCCAGCACTTCCCTGTCCTTGTGAACCTTCCTCCAGTGCTTCCCTGTCCTTGTAAACCTTCCTCCATCACTTCCCTGTCCTTGTGAACCTTCCTCCATCTTCCCTGTCGTTGTGAACCTTCCTCCAGCATTTCCCTGTCCTTGTGAACCTTCCTCCAGCATTTCCCTATCCTTGTGAACCTTCCTCCATCTTCCCTGTCCTTGTGAACCTTCCTCCAGCATTTCCCTGTCCTTGTGAACCATCCTCCAGCACGTCCCTGTCCTTGTGAACTTTTCCATCACTTTCCTGTCCTTGTGAACCTTCCTCCATCTTCCCTGTCCTTGGGAACTTTTCCAGCACTTCCCTGTTCTTGTGAACTTTTCCATCACTTCCTTGTCCTTGTGAAGTTTTCCACAACTTCCCTGTCCTTGTGAACCTTCGTCTACCTTTCCTGTCATTGTGAACCTTCCTCCATCACTACCCTGTCCTTGTGAACCTTCCTCCAGCGCTTCGCTGTCCTGTGAACTTTTCCATCACTTCCCTGTCCTTGTGAAATTTCCTCCAGCGCTTCCCTGTCCTTGTGAACCATCCTCCAGCACTTCCCTGTCCTTGTGAACTTTTCCATCACATCCATCCTTATGAACTTTTCCATCACTTCCCTGTCCTTGTGAACCTTCCTCCAGCATTTCCCTGTCCTTGTGAACCTTCCTCCAGCACTTCCCTGTCCTTGTGAACCTTCCTCCAGCACTTCCCTGTCCTTGTAAACATTCCTCCATCACTTCCCTGTCCTTGTGAACCTTCCTCCAGCATTTCCCTGTCCTTGTGAACCTACCTCCAGCACTTCCCTGTCCTTGTGAACCTTCCTCCAGTGCTTCCCTGTCCTTGTAAACCTTCCTCCATCACTTCCCTGTCCTTGTGAACCTTCCTCCATCTTCCCTGTCGTTGTGAACCTTCCTCCAGCATTTCCCTGTCCTTGTGAACCTTCCTCCAGCATTTCCCTATCCTTGTGAACCTTCCTCCATCTTCCCTGTCCTTGTGAACCTTCCTCCAGCATTTCCCTGTCCTTGTGAACCATCCTCCAGCACGTCCCTGTCCTTGTGAACTTTTCCATCACATTCCTGTCCTTGTGAACCTTCCTCCATCTTCCCTGTCCTTGGGAACTTTTCCAGCACTTCCCTGTTCTTGTGAACTTTTCCATCACTTCCCTGTCCTTGTGAACCTTCCTCCAGCATTTCCCTGTCCTTGTGAACCTTCCTCCAGCACTTCCCTGTCCTTGTGAACCTTCCTCCAGCACTTCCCTGTCCTTGTAAACATTCCTCCATCACTTCCCTGTCCTTGTGAACCTTCCTCCAGCATTTCCCTGTCCTTGTGAACCTTCCTCCATCTTCCCTGTCGTTGTGAACCTTCCTCCAGCATTTCCCTGTCCTTGTGAACCTTCCTCCAGCATTTCCCTATCCTTGTGAACCTTCCTCCATCTTCCCTGTCCTTGTGAACCTTCCTCCAGCATTTCCCTGTCCTTGTGAACCATCCTCCAGCACGTCCCTGTCCTTGTGAACTTTTCCATCACTTTCCTGTCCTTGTGAACCTTCCTCCATCTTCCCTGTCCTTGGGAACTTTTCCAGCACTTCCCTGTTCTTGTGAACTTTTCCATCACTTCCCTGTCCTTGTGAAGTTTTCCACAACTTCCCTGTCCTTGTGAACCTTCGTCTACCTTTCCTGTCATTGTGAACCTTCCTCCATCACTACCCTGTCCTTGTGAACCTTCCTCCAGCGCTTCGCTGTCCTGTGAACTTTTCCATCACTTCCCTGTCCTTGTGAAATTTCCTCCAGCGCTTCCCTGTACTTGTGAACCATCCTCCAGCACTTCTCTGTACTTGTGAACCTTCCTCCATCTTCCCTGTCCTTGTGAACCTTCCTCCATCGCTTCCCTGTCCTTGTGAACCTTCCTCCATCTTCCCTGTCCTTGTAAACCTTCCTGCAGCACTTCCCGTCCTTGTAAACCTTGCTCCAGCACTTCTCTGTCCTTGTGAACTTTTCCATCACTTCCCTGTCCTTCTGAACCTTTCTCCATCACTTCCCTGTCCTTGTGAACTTTTCCATCACTTCCCTGTCCTTGTGAACTTTCCTCCATCTTCGATGTCCTTGTAAACCTTCATCCATCACGTCCCTGTCCTTGTGAACTTCCCCCAGCGCTTCCCTGTCCTTGTCAACCTTCTTCCATCACTACCCTGTCCTTGTAAACCTTTCTCCAGCACTTCCCAGTCCTTGTAAACCTTTCTCCAGCACTTCCCTGTCCTTGTCAACTTTTCCATCACTTCCCTGTCCTTCTGAACTTTTCCATCACTTCCCTGTCCTTGTGAACCTTCCTCCAGTGCTTCCCTGTCTTTGTGAACTTTTCCATCACTTCCCTGTCCTTGCGAAACTTCCTCCAGCTCCTCCCTTTCCTTGTGAACTTCCTCCAGCGCTTCCCTGTCCTTGAAAACTTTTCCATCACTTCCCTGTCCTTGTGAACCTTCCTCCAGCACTTCCCTGTCCTTGTGAACTTTTCCATCACTTCCCTGTCCTTGTGAACTTTACCATCACTTCCCTGTCCTTGTAAACGTTCCTCCAGCACTTCCCTGTCCTAGTGAACCTTCCTCCAGCACTTCCCTGACCTTGTGAACCTTACTCCATCTTCCCTGTCCTTGTGAACCTTCCTCCAGAGCTTTCCTGTCCTTGTGAACCTTCCTCCACCGCTTCCCTGTCCTTGTGAACTTCCTCCAGCGCTTCCCTGTCCTTGTCAACCTTTCTCCATCTTCCCTGTCCTTGTGAACCTTCCTCCAGCGCTTCCTTGTCCTTGTCAACCTTCCTCCATCTTCCCTGTCCTTGTGAACTTTTCCATCACTTCCCTGTCCTTGTGAACCTCACTCCAGCACTTCCCTGTCTTTGTGAACCTTCCTCCATCTTCCCTCTCCTTGTGAACCTTCCTCCAGCATTTCCCTGTCCTTGTGAACCTTCCTCCAGCATTTCCCTGTCCTTGTCAACCTTCCTCCAGCACTTCTCTGTCCATGTGAACCTTCCTCCATCTTCCTTGTCCTTGTGAACCTTCCGCCATCACTTCCCTGTCCTTGTGAACCTTCCTCCATCTTCCCTGTCCTTGTAAACCTTCCTCCAGGACTTCCCTGTCCTTGTAAACAATGCTCCATCACTTCTCTGTCCTTGTGAACTTTTCCATCACTTCCCTGTACTTGTGAACTTCACCCAGCGCTTCCCTGTCCTTGTCAACCTTCTTCCATCACTACCCTGTCCTTGTAAACCTTTCTCCAGCACTTCCCAGTCCTTGTAAAACTTCCTCCAGCACTTCCCTGTCCTTGTGAACTTTTCCATCACTTCCCTGTCCTTCTGAACTTTTCCATCACTTCCCTGTCCTTGTGAACCTTCCTCCAGCACTTCCCTGTCCTTGTGAACTTTTCCATCACTTCCCTGTCCTTCTGAACTTTACCATCACTTCCCTGTCTTGTAAACGTTCCTCCAGCACTTCCCTGTCCTAGTGAACCTTCCACCAGCACTTCCCTGTGCTTGTGTACCTTTCTCCATCACTTCCCTGTCCTTGTGAACCTTCCTCCATCACTTCCCTGTGCTTGTGAACATTTACATCACTTCCCTGTCCTTGTGAACCTTCCTCCATCACTTCCCTGTCCTTGTGAACCTTCCTCTATCATTTCCCTGTCCTTATAAATCTTCCTCCATTGCTTCCCTGTGCTGGAGAACTTTTCAATCACTTCTCTGTCCTTGTGAACCTTCCTACAGTGCTTCCCTGTCCTTGTGAACATTCCTCCATCACATCCCTGTCCTTGTGAACCTTCCTCCAGCACATCCCTGTCCTTGTGAACCTTCCTCCAGCACTTCCCTGTCCTTGTGAAACTTCCTCCATCACTACCCTGTCTTTGTTAACATTCCTTCAGCTCTTCCCTGTCCTTGTAAACCTTCCTCCAGCACTTCCCTGTCCTTGTGAACTTTTCCATCACTTCCCTGTCCTTGTGAACTTTTCCATCACATCCCTGTCCTTGTGAAACTTCCTCCAGCACTTCCCTGTCCTTCTGAACATTTCCATCACTTCCCTGTCCTTGTGAACTTTACCATCACTTCCCTGTCCTTGTAAACGTTCCTCCAGCACTTCCCTGTCCTTGTGAACCTTCCTCCATCACTTCCCTGTCCTTGTGAACCTTCCTCCATCACTTCCCTGTCCTTGTGAACCTTCCACCAGCACTTCCCTGTCCTTGTGAACTTTTCCATCACTTCCCTGTCCTTGTGAACTTTACCATCACTTCCCTGTCCTTGTAAACGTTCCTCCAGCACTTCCCTGTCCTAGTGAACCTTCCTCCAGCACTTCCCTGACCTTGTGAACCTTCCTCCATCTTCCCTGTCCTTGTGAACCTTCCTCCAGAGCTTTCCTGTCCTTGTGAACCTTCCTCCACCGCTTCCCTGTCCTTGTGAACTTCCTCCAGCGCTTCCCTGTCCTTGTCAACCTTTCTCCATCTTCCCTGTCCTTGTGAACCTTCCTCCAGCGCTTCCTTGTCCTTGTCAACCTTCCTCCATCTTCCCTGTCCTTGTGAACTTTTCCATCACTTCCCTGTCCTTGTGAACCTCCCTCCAGCACTTCCCTGTCCTTCTGAACCTTCCTCCATCTTCCCTCTCCTTGTGAACCTTCCTCCAGCATTTCCCTGTCCTTGTGAACCTTCCTCCAGCATTTCCCTGTCCTTGTCAACCTTCCTCCAGCACTTCTCTGTCCTTGTGAACCTTCCTCCATCTTCCTTGTCCTTGTGAACCTTCCGCCATCAATTTCCTGGTCTTGTGAACCTTCCTCCATCTTCCCTGTCCTTGTAAACCTTCCTCCAGCACTTCCCTGTCCTTGTAAACATTGCTCCATCACTTCTCTGTCCTTGTGAACTTTTCCATCACTTCCCTGTCCTTCTGAACCTTTCTCCATCACTTCCCTGTCCTTGTGAACTTCCTCCAGCACTTCCCTGTCCTTGTGAACCTTCCTCCAGTGCTTCCCTGTCCTTGTAAACCTTCCTCCATCACTTCCCTGTCCTTGTGAACCTTCCTCCATCTTCCCTGTCGTTGTGAACCTTCCTCCAGCATTTCCCTGTCCTTGTGAACCTTCCTCCAGCATTTCCCTATCCTTGTGAACTTTTCCATCACTTCCCTGTCCTTGTGAACTTTTCCATCACATCCCTGTCCTTGTGAAACTTCCTCCAGCACTTCCCTGTCCTTCTGAACATTTCCATCACTTCCCTGTCCTTGTGAACTTTACCATCACTTCCCTGTCCTTGTAAACGTTCCTCCAGCACTTCCCTGTCCTTGTGAACCTTCCTCCATCACTTCCCTGTCCTTGTGAACCTTCCTCCATCACTTCCCTGTCCTTGTGAACCTTCCACCAGCACTTCCCTGTCCTTGTGAACTTTTCCATCACTTCCCTGTCCTTGTGAACTTTACCATCACTTCCCTGTCCTTGTAAACGTTCCTCCAGCACTTCCCTGTCCTAGTGAACCTTCCTCCAGCACTTCCCTGACCTTGTGAACCTTCCTCCATCTTCCCTGTCCTTGTGAACCTTCCTCCAGAGCTTTCCTGTCCTTGTGAACCTTCCTCCACCGCTTCCCTGTCCTTGTGAACTTCCTCCAGCGCTTCCCTGTCCTTGTCAACCTTTCTCCATCTTCCCTGTCCTTGTGAACCTTCCTCCAGCGCTTCCTTGTCCTTGTCAACCTTCCTCCATCTTCCCTGTCCTTGTGAACTTTTCCATCACTTCCCTGTCCTTGTGAACCTCCCTCCAGCACTTCCCTGTCCTTCTGAACCTTCCTCCATCTTCCCTCTCCTTGTGAACCTTCCTCCAGCATTTCCCTGTCCTTGTGAACCTTCCTCCAGCATTTCCCTGTCCTTGTCAACCTTCCTCCAGCACTTCTCTGTCCTTGTGAACCTTCCTCCATCTTCCTTGTCCTTGTGAACCTTCCGCCATCAATTTCCTGGTCTTGTGAACCTTCCTCCATCTTCCCTGTCCTTGTGAACCTTCCTCCAGCATTTCCCTGTCCTTGTGAACCATCCTCCAGCACGTCCCTGTCCTTGTGAACTTTTCCATCACTTTCCTGTCCTTGTGAACCTTCCTCCATCTTCCCTGTCCTTGGGAACTTTTCCAGCACTTCCCTGTTCTTGTGAACTTTTCCATCACTTCCCTGTCCTTGTGAAGTTTTCCACAACTTCCCTGTCCTTGTGAACCTTCGTCTACCTTTCCTGTCATTGTGAACCTTCCTCCATCACTACCCTGTCCTTGTGAACCTTCCTCCAGCGCTTCGCTGTCCTGTGAACTTTTCCATCACTTCCCTGTCCTTCTGAACCTTTCTCCATCACTTCCCTGTCCTTGTGAACTTTTCCATCACTTCCCTGTACTTGTGAACTTCACCCAGCGCTTCCCTGTCCTTGTCAACCTTCTTCCATCACTACCCTGTCCTTGTAAACCTTTCTCCAGCACTTCCCAGTCCTTGTAAACCTTCCTCCAGCACTTCCCTGTCCTTGTGAACTTTTCCATCACTTCCCTGTCCTTCTGAACTTTTCCATCACTTCCCTGTCCTTGTGAACCTTCCTCCAGTGCTTCCCTGTCTTTGTGAACTTTTCCATCACTTCCCTGTCCTTGTGAAACTTCCTCCAGCTCTTCCCTTTCCTTGTGAACTTCCTCCAGCGCTTCCCTGTCCTTGTAAACCTTTCCATCACTTCCCTGTCCTTGTGAACCTTCCTCCAGCACTTCCCTGTCCTTCTGAACTTTTCCATCACTTCCCTGTCCTTGTGAACTTTACCATCACTTCCCTGTCTTGTAAACGTTCCTCCAGCACTTCCCTGTCCTAGTGAACCTTCCACCAGCACTTCCCTGTGCTTGTGTACCTTTCTCCATCACTTCCCTGTCCTTGTGAACCTTCCTCCATCACTTCCCTGTGCTTGTGAACATTTACATCACTTCCCTGTCCTTGTGAACCTTCCTCCATCACTTCCCTGTCCCTTTGAACCTTCCTCCATCACTTCCCTGTCCTTGTGAACCTTCCTCTATCATTTCCCTGTCCTTATATATCTTCCTCCATTGCTTCCCTGTGCTGGAGAACTTTTCAATCACTTCTCTGTCCTTGTGAACCTTCCTACAGTGCTTCCCTGTCCTTGTGAACATTCCTCCATCACATCCCTGTCCTTGTGAACCTTCCTCCAGCACATCCCTGTCCTTGTGAACCTTCCTCCAGCACTTCCCTGTCCTTGTGAAACTTCCTCCATCACTACCCTGTCTTTGTTAACCTTCCTTCAGCTCTTCCCTGTCCTTGTAAACCTTCCTCCAGCACTTCCCTGTCCTTGTGAACTTTTCCATCACTTCCCTGTCCTTGTGAACTTTTCCATCACATCCCTGTCCTTGTGAAACTTCCTCCAGCACTTCCCTGTCCTTCTGAACATTTCCATCACTTCCCTGTCCTTGTGAACTTTACCATCACTTCCCTGTCCTTGTAAACGTTCCTCCAGCACTTCCCTGTCCTTGTGAACCTTCCTCCATCACTTCCCTGTCCTTGTGAACCTTCCTCCATCACTTCCCTGTCCTTGTGAACCTTCCTCCAGCACTTCCCTGTCCTTGTGAACTTTTCCATCACTTCCCTGTCCTTGTGAACTTTACCATCACTTCCCTGTCCTTGTAAACGTTCCTCCAGCACTTCCCTGTCCTAGTGAACCTTCCTCCAGCACTTCCCTGACCTTGTGAACCTTCCTCCATCTTCCCTGTCCTTGTGAACCTTCCTCCAGAGCTTTCCTGTCCTTGTGAACCTTCCTCCACCGCTTCCCTGTCCTTGTGAACTTCCTCCAGCGCTTCCCTGTCCTTGTCAACCTTTCTCCATCTTCCCTGTCCTTGTGAACCTTCCTCCAGCGCTTCCTTGTCCTTGTCAACCTTCCTCCATCTTCCCTGTCCTTGTGAACTTTTCCATCACTTCCCTGTCCTTGTGAACCTTCCTCCATCTTCCCTCTCCTTGTGAACCTTCCTCCAGCATTTCCCTGTCCTTGTGAACCTTCCTCCAGCATTTCCCTGTCCTTGTAAACCTTCCTCCAGCACTTCTCTGTCCTTGTGAACCTTCCTCCATCTTCCTTGTCCTTGTGAACCTTCCGCCATCACTTCCCTGTCCTTGTGAACCTTCCTCCATCTTCCCTGTCCTTGTAAACCTTCCTCCAGCACTTCCCTGTCCTTGTAAACATTGCTCCATCACTTCTCTGTCCTTGTGAACTTTTCCATCACTTCCCTGTCCTTCTGAACCTTTCTCCATCACTTCCCTGTCCTTGTGAACTTTTCCATCACTTCCCTGTCCTTCTGAACTTTTCCATCACTTCCCTGTCCTTGTGAACCTTCCTCCAGTGCTTCCCTGTCTTTGTGAACCATCCTCCAGCACGTCCCTGTCCTTGTGAAACTTCCTCCAGCTCTTCCCTTTCCTTGTGAACTTCCTCCAGCGCTTCCCTGTCCTTGTAAACCTTTCCATCACTTCCCTGTCCTTGTGAACCTTCCTCCAGCACTTCCCTGTCCTTCTGAACTTTTCCATCACTTCCCTGTCCTTGTGAACTTTACCATCACTTCCCTGTCTTGTAAACGTTCCTCCAGCACTTCCCTGTCCTAGTGAACCTTCCACCAGCACTTCCCTGTGCTTGTGTACCTTTCTCCATCACTTCCCTGTCCTTGTGAACCTTCCTCCATCACTTCCCTGTGCTTGTGAACATTTACATCACTTCCCTGTCCTTGTGAACCTTCCTCCATCACTTCCCTGTCCCTTTGAACCTTCCTCCATCACTTCCCTGTCCTTGTGAACCTTCCTCTATCATTTCCCTGTCCTTATATATCTTCCTCCATTGCTTCCCTGTGCTGGAGAACTTTTCAATCACTTCTCTGTCCTTGTGAACCTTCCTACAGTGCTTCCCTGTCCTTGTGAACATTCCTCCATCACATCCCTGTCCTTGTGAACCTTCCTCCAGCACATCCCTGTCCTTGTGAACCTTCCTCCAGCACTTCCCTGTCCTTGTGAAACTTCCTCCATCACTACCCTGTCTTTGTTAACCTTCCTTCAGCTCTTCCCTGTCCTTGTAAACCTTCCTCCAGCACTTCCCTGTCCTTGTGAACTTTTCCATCACTTCCCTGTCCTTGTGAACTTTTCCATCACATCCCTGTCCTTGTGAAACTTCCTCCAGCACTTCCCTGTCCTTCTGAACATTTCCATCACTTCCCTGTCCTTGTGAACTTTACCATCACTTCCCTGTCCTTGTAAACGTTCCTCCAGCACTTCCCTGTCCTTGTGAACCTTCCTCCATCACTTCCCTGTCCTTGTGAACCTTCCTCCATCACTTCCCTGTCCTTGTGAACCTTCCTCCAGCACTTCCCTGTCCTTGTGAACTTTTCCATCACTTCCCTGTCCTTGTGAACTTTACCATCACTTCCCTGTCCTTGTAAACGTTCCTCCAGCACTTCCCTGTCCTAGTGAACCTTCCTCCAGCACTTCCCTGACCTTGTGAACCTTCCTCCATCTTCCCTGTCCTTGTGAACCTTCCTCCAGAGCTTTCCTGTCCTTGTGAACCTTCCTCCACCGCTTCCCTGTCCTTGTGAACTTCCTCCAGCGCTTCCCTGTCCTTGTCAACCTTTCTCCATCTTCCCTGTCCTTGTGAACCTTCCTCCAGCGCTTCCTTGTCCTTGTCAACCTTCCTCCATCTTCCCTGTCCTTGTGAACTTTTCCATCACTTCCCTGTCCTTGTGAACCTTCCTCCATCTTCCCTCTCCTTGTGAACCTTCCTCCAGCATTTCCCTGTCCTTGTGAACCTTCCTCCAGCATTTCCCTGTCCTTGTAAACCTTCCTCCAGCACTTCTCTGTCCTTGTGAACCTTCCTCCATCTTCCTTGTCCTTGTGAACCTTCCGCCATCACTTCCCTGTCCTTGTGAACCTTCCTCCATCTTCCCTGTCCTTGTAAACCTTCCTCCAGCACTTCCCTGTCCTTGTAAACATTGCTCCATCACTTCTCTGTCCTTGTGAACTTTTCCATCACTTCCCTGTCCTTCTGAACCTTTCTCCATCACTTCCCTGTCCTTGTGAACTTTTCCATCACTTCCCTGTCCTTCTGAACTTTTCCATCACTTCCCTGTCCTTGTGAACCTTCCTCCAGTGCTTCCCTGTCTTTGTGAACTTTTCCATCACTTCCCTGTCCTTGTGAAACTTCCTCCAGCTCTTCCCTTTCCTTGTGAACTTCCTCCAGCGCTTCCCTGTCCTTGTAAACCTTTCCATCACTTCCCTGTCCTTGTGAACCTTCCTCCAGCACTTCCCTGTCCTTGTGAACTTTTCCATCACTTCCCTGTCCTTGTGAACTTTACCATCACTTCCCTGTCTTGTAAACGTTCCTCCAGCACTTCCCTGTCCTAGTGAACCTTCCACCAGCACTTCCCTGTGCTTGTGTACCTTTCTCCATCACTTCCCTGTCCTTGTGAACCTTCCTCCATCACTTCCCTGTGCTTGTGAACATTTACATCACTTCCCTGTCCTTGTGAACCTTCCTCCATCACTTCCCTGTCCTTTTGAACCTTCCTCCATCACTTCCCTGTCCTTGTGAACCTTCCTCTATCATTTCCCTGTCCTTATAAATCTTCCTCCATTGCTTCCCTGTGCTGGAGAACTTTTCAATCACTTCTCTGTCCTTGTGAACCTTCCTACAGTGCTTCCCTGTCCTTGTGAACATTCCTCCATCACATCCCTGTCCTTGTGAACCTTCCTCCAGCACTTCCCTGTCCTTGTGAAACTTCCTCCATCACTACCCTGTCTTTGTTAACCTTCCTTCAGCTCTTCCCTGTCCTTGTAAACCTTCCTCCAGCACTTCCCTGTCCTTGTGAACTTTTCCATCACTTCCCTGTCCTTGTGAACTTTTCCATCACATCCCTGTCCTTGTGAAACTTCCTCCAGCACTTCCCTGTCCTTCTGAACATTTCCATCACTTCCCTGTCCTTGTGAACTTTACCATCACTTCCCTGTCCTTGTAAACGTTCCTCCAGCACTTCCCTGTCCTTGTGAACCTTCCTCCATCACTTCCCTGTCCTTGTGAACCTTCCTCCATCACTTCCCTGTCCTTGTGAACCTTCCTCCAGCACTTCCCTGTCCTTGTGAACTTTTCCATCACTTCCCTGTCCTTGTGAACTTTTCCATCGCTTCCCTGTCCTTGTGAACCTTCCGCCATCTTCCCTGTCCTTGTGAACCTTCCTCCAGCGCTTCACTGTCCTTGTGAACCTTCCTCCACCACTTCCCTGACCTTGTGAACTTCCTCCAGCGCTTCCCTGTCCTTGTCAACCTTCCTCCATCTTCCCTGTCCTTGTGAACCTTGCTCCAGCGCTTCCTTGTCCTTGTCAACCTTCCTCCATCTTCCCTGTCCTTGTGAACTTTTCCATCACTTCCCTGTCCTTGTGAACCTCCCTCCAGCACTTCCCTGTCCTTGTGAACTTTTCCATCACTTCCATCCTTATGAACTTTTCCATCACTTCCCTGTCCTTGTGAACCTTCCTCCAGCATTTCCCTGTCCTTGTGAACCTTCCTCCAGCACTTCCCTGTAGTTGTTAACCTTCCTCCAGCACTTACCTGTCCTTGTAAACCTTCCTCCATCACTTCCCTGTCCTTGTGAACCTTCCTCCAGCATTTCCCTGTCCTTGTGAACCTTCCGCCAGCACTTCCCTGTCCTTGTAAACCTTCCACCAGCGCTTCCCTGTCCTTGTAAACCATCCTCCATCACATCCCTGTCCTTGTGAACCTTCCTCCATCTTCCCTGTCCTTGAGAACCTTCCTCCAGCACTTCACTGTCCTTGTGAACCTTCCTCCATCTTCCCTGTCCTTGAGAACCTTCCTCCAGCACTTCGCTGTACTTGTGAACCTTCCTCCATCACTTCTCTGTCCTTGTGAACTTTTCCATCACTTCCCCGTCCTTCTGAACCTTCCTCCATCTTCCCTGTCCTTGTGAACCTTCATCCAGCGCTTCCCTGTCCTTGTAAACCATCCTCCATCACATCCCTGTCCTTGTGAACCTTCCTCCATCTTCGCTGTCCTTGTAAACCTTCATCCATCACTTCCCTGTCCTTGTGAACTTCCCCCAGCGCTTCCCTGTCCTTGTCAACCTTCTTCCATCACTACCCTGTCCTTGTAAACCTTTCTCCAGCACTTCCCAGTCCTTGTAAACCTTTCTCCAGCACTTCCCTGTCCTTGTCAACTTTTCCATCACTTCCCTGTCCTTCTGAACTTTTCCATCACTTCCCTGTCCTTGTGAACCTTCCTCCAGTGCTTCCCTGTCTTTGTGAACTTTTCCATCACTTCCCTGTCCTTGTGAAACTTCCTCCAGCTCTTCCCCTTCCTTGTGAAATTCCGCCAGCGCTTCCCTGTCCTTGTAAACTTTTCCATCACTTCCCTGTCCTTGTGAACATTCCTCCAGCACTTCCCTGTCCTTGTGAACTTTTCCATCACTTCCCTGTCCTTGTGAACTTTACCATCACTTCCCTGTCCTTGTGAACCTTCCTCCAGCATTTCCCTGTCCTTGTGAACCTTCCGCCAGCACTTCCCTGTCCTTGTAAACCTTCCACCAGCGCTTCCCTGTCCTTGTAAACCATCCTCCATCACATCCCTGTCCTTGTGAACCTTCCTCCATCTTCCCTGTCCTTGAGAACCTTCCTCCAGCACTTCACTGTCCTTGTGAACCTTCCTCCATCTTCCCTGTCCTTGAGAACCTTCCTCCAGCACTTCGCTGTACTTGTGAACCTTCCTCCATCACTTCTCTGTCCTTGTGAACTTTTCCATCACTTCCCCGTCCTTCTGAACCTTCCTCCATCTTCCCTGTCCTTGTGAACCTTCATCCAGCGCTTCCCTGTCCTTGTAAACCATCCTCCATCACATCCCTGTCCTTGTGAACCTTCCTCCATCTTCGCTGTCCTTGTAAACCTTCATCCATCACTTCCCTGTCCTTGTGAACTTCCCCCAGCGCTTCCCTGTCCTTGTCAACCTTCTTCCATCACTACCCTGTCCTTGTAAACCTTTCTCCAGCACTTCCCAGTCCTTGTAAACCTTTCTCCAGCACTTCCCTGTCCTTGTCAACTTTTCCATCACTTCCCTGTCCTTCTGAACTTTTCCATCACTTCCCTGTCCTTGTGAACCTTCCTCCAGTGCTTCCCTGTCTTTGTGAACTTTTCCATCACTTCCCTGTCCTTGTGAAACTTCCTCCAGCTCTTCCCCTTCCTTGTGAAATTCCGCCAGCGCTTCCCTGTCCTTGTAAACTTTTCCATCACTTCCCTGTCCTTGTGAACATTCCTCCAGCACTTCCCTGTCCTTGTGAACTTTTCCATCACTTCCCTGTCCTTGTGAACTTTACCATCACTTCCCTGTCCTTGTAAACGTTCCTCCAGCATTTCCCTGTCCTAGTGAACCTTCCTCCAGCACTTCCCTGTCCTTGTGAACCTTCCTCCATCTTCCCTGTCCTTGTGAACCTTCCTCCAGAGCTTTCCTGTCCTCGTGAAACTTCCTCCACCGCTTCCCTGTCCTTGTGAACTTCCTCCAGCGCTTCCCTGTCCTTGTCAACCTTTCTCCATCTTCCCTGTCCTTGTGAACCTTCCTCCAGCGCTGCCTTGTCCTTGTCAACCTTCCTCCATCTTCCCTGTCCTTGTGAACTTTTCCATCACTTCCCTGTCCTTGTGAACCTCCCTCCAGCACTTCCCTGTCCTTGTAAACCTTCCTCCATCACTTCCCTGTCCTTGTGAACCTTCCTCCAGCATTTCCCTGTCCTTGTGAACCTTCCGCCAGCACTTCCCTGTCCTTGTAAACCTTCCACCAGCGCTTCCCTGTCCTTGTAAACCATCCTCCATCACATCCCTGTCCTTGTGAACCTTCCTCCATCTTCCCTGTCCTTGAGAACCTTCCTCCAGCACTTCACTGTCCTTGTGAACCTTCCTCCATCTTCCCTGTCCTTGAGAACCTTCCTCCAGCACTTCGCTGTACTTGTGAACCTTCCTCCATCACTTCTCTGTCCTTGTGAACTTTTCCATCACTTCCCCGTCCTTCTGAACCTTCCTCCATCTTCCCTGTCCTTGTGAACCTTCATCCAGCGCTTCCCTGTCCTTGTAAACCATCCTCCATCACATCCCTGTCCTTGTGAACCTTCCTCCATCTTCGCTGTCCTTGTAAACCTTCATCCATCACTTCCCTGTCCTTGTGAACTTCCCCCAGCGCTTCCCTGTCCTTGTCAACCTTCTTCCATCACTACCCTGTCCTTGTAAACCTTTCTCCAGCACTTCCCAGTCCTTGTAAACCTTTCTCCAGCACTTCCCTGTCCTTGTCAACTTTTCCATCACTTCCCTGTCCTTCTGAACTTTTCCATCACTTCCCTGTCCTTGTGAACCTTCCTCCAGTGCTTCCCTGTCTTTGTGAACTTTTCCATCACTTCCCTGTCCTTGTGAAACTTCCTCCAGCTCTTCCCCTTCCTTGTGAAATTCCGCCAGCGCTTCCCTGTCCTTGTAAACTTTTCCATCACTTCCCTGTCCTTGTGAACATTCCTCCAGCACTTCCCTGTCCTTGTGAACTTTTCCATCACTTCCCTGTCCTTGTGAACTTTACCATCACTTCCCTGTCCTTGTAAACGTTCCTCCAGCATTTCCCTGTCCTAGTGAACCTTCCTCCAGCACTTCCCTGTCCTTGTGAACCTTCCTCCATCTTCCCTGTCCTTGTGAACCTTCCTCCAGAGCTTTCCTGTCCTCGTGAAACTTCCTCCACCGCTTCCCTGTCCTTGTGAACTTCCTCCAGCGCTTCCCTGTCCTTGTCAACCTTTCTCCATCTTCCCTGTCCTTGTGAACCTTCCTCCAGCGCTGCCTTGTCCTTGTCAACCTTCCTCCATCTTCCCTGTCCTTGTGAACTTTTCCATCACTTCCCTGTCCTTGTGAACCTCCCTCCAGCACTTCCCTGTCCTTGTGAACCTCCCTCCAGCACTTCCCTGTCCTTGTAAACCTTCCTCCATCACTTCGCTGTCCTTGTGAACCTTCCTCCAGCACTTCCCTGTCCTTGTAAACCTTCCTCCATCACATCCCTGTCCTTGTGAACCTTCCTCCTTCTTCCCTGTACTTGTGAACCTTCCTCCAGCACTTCTCTGTCCTTGTGAACCTTCCTCCATCTTCTCTGTCCTTGTAAACCTTCCTCCATCTTCCCTGCCCTTGTGAACCTTCCTCCAGCACTTCTCTGTCCTTGTGAACCTTCCTCCATCTTCCTTGTCCTTGTGAACCTTCCGCCATCACTTCCCTGTCCTTGTGAACCTTCCTCCATCTTCCCTATCCTTGTAAACCTTCCTCCAGCACTTCCCTGTCCTTGTAAACCTTGCTCCATCACTTCTCTGTCCTTGTGAACTTTTCCATCACTTCCCTGTCCTTCTGAACCTTTCTCCATCACTTCCCTGTCCTTGTGAACTTTTCCATCACTTCCCTGTCCTTGTGAACCTTCCTCCATCTTCGCTGTCCTTGTAAACCTTCATCCATCACTTCCCTGTACTTGTGAACTTCCCCCAGCGCTTCCCTGTCCTTGTCAACCTTCTTCCATCACTACCCTGTCCTTGTAAACCCTTCTCCAGCACTTCCCAGTCCTTGTAAACCTTCCTCCAGCACTTCCCTGTCCTTGTGAACTTTTCCATCACTTCCCTGCCCTTCTGAACTTTTCCATCACTTCCCTGTCCTTGTGAACCTTCCTCCAGTGCTTCCCTGTCTTTGTGAACTTCTCCATCACTTCCCTGTCCTTGTGAAACTTCCTCCAGCTCTTCCCTTTCCTTGTGAACTTCCTCCAGCGCTTCCCTGTCCTTGTAAACTTTTCCATCACTTCCCTGTCCTTGTGAACCTTCCTCCAGCACTTCCCTGTCCTTGTGAACTTTTCCATCACTTCCCTGTCCTTGTGAACTTTACCATCACTTCCCTGTCCTTGTAAACGTTCCTCCAGCACTTCCCTGTCCTAGTGACCCTTCCTCCAGCACTTCCCTGTCCTTGTGAACCTTCCTCCATCTTCCCTGTCCTTGTGAACCTTCCTCCAGAGCTTTCCTGTCCTTGTGAACCTTCCTCCACCGCTTCCCTGTCCTTGTGAACCTTCCTCCACCGCTTCCCTGTCCTTGTGAACTTCCTCCAGCGCTTCCCTGTCCTTGTCAACCTTCCTCCATCTTCCCTGTCCTTGTGAACCTTGCTCCAGCGCTTCCTTGTCCTTGTCAACCTTCCTCCATCTTCCCTGTCCTTGTGAACTTTTCCATCACTTCCCTGTCCTTGTGAACCTCTCTCCAGCACTTCCCTGTCCTTGTGAAATTTCCATCACTTCCATCCTTATGAACTTTTCCATCACTTCCCTGTCCTTGTGAACCTTCCTCCAGCATTTCCCTTTCCTTGTGAACCTTCCTCCAGCACTTCCCTGTCCTTGAGAACCTTCCACCAGCACTTCCCTGTCCTTGTAAACCTTCCTCCATCACTTCCCTGTCCTTGTGAACCTTCCTCCAGCATTTCCCTGTCCTTGTGAACCTTCCTCCAGCGCTTCCCTGTCCTTGTAAACCTTCCTCCATCACATCCCTGTCCTTGTGAACCTTCCTCCATCTTCCCTGTCCTTGTGAACCTTCCTCCAGCGCTTCCCTGTCCTTGTGAACCTTCCTCCAGCACTTCCCTGTCCTTGTGAACCTTCCTCCAGCACTTCTCTGTCCTTGTGAAACTTCCTCCATCTTCCCTGTCCTTGTGAACCTTCCTCCATCTTCCCTGACCTTGTGAACCTTCCTCCAGCACTTTTCTGTCCTTGTGAACCTTCCTCCATCTTCCCTGAGCTTATGAACCTTCCTCCATCACTTCCCTGTCCTTGTGAACCTTCCTCCATCTTCCCTGTCCTTGTAAACCTTCCTCCAGCACTTCCCTGTCCTTGTAAACCTTGCTCCATCACTTCTCTGTCCTTGTGAAATTTTCCATCACTTCCCTGTCCTTCTGAACCTTTCTGCATCACTTCCCTGTTCTTGTGAACTTTTCCATCACTTCCCTGTCCTTGTGAACCTTCCTCCATCTTCACTGTCCTTGTCAACCTTCTTCCATCACTTCCCTGTCCTTGTGAACCTTCCTCCAGTGCTTCCCTGTCTTTGTGAACTTTTCCATCACTTCCCTGTCCTTGTGAACCATCCTCCAGCTCTTCCCTTTCCTTGTGAACTTCCTCCAGCGCTTCCCTGTCTTGTGAACTTTTCCATCACTTCCCTGTCCTTGTGAACCTTCCTCCAGCACTTCCCTGTCCTTGTGAACTTTTCCATCACTTCCCTGTCCTTGTGAACTTTACCATCACTTCCCTGTCCTTGTAAACGTTCCTCCAGCACTTCCCTGTCCTTGTGAACCTTCCTCCATCACTTCCCTGTCCTTGTGAACCTTCCTCCAGCACTTCCCTGTCCTTGTGAACTTTTCCATCACTTCCCTGTCCTTGTGAACTTTTCCTTCGCTTCCCTGTCCTTGTGAACCTTCCTCCATCACTTCGCTGTACTTGTGAACCTTCCTCCATCACTTCTCTGTCCTTGTGAACTTTTCCATCACTTCCCCGTCCTTCTGAACCTTTCTCCATCACTTCCCTGTCCTTGTGAACTTTTCCATCACTTCCATGTCCTTGTGAACCTTCCTCCATCTTCGCTGTCCTTGTAAACCTTCATCCATCACTTCCCTGTCCTTGTGAACTTCCCCCAGCGCTTCCCTGTCCTTGTCAACCTTCTTCCATCACTACCCTGTCCTTGTAAACCTTTCTCCAGCACTTCCCAGTCCTTGTAATCCTTCCTCCAGCACTTCCCTGTCCTTGTGAACTTTTCCATCACTTCCCTGTCCTTCTGAACTTTTCCATCACTTCCCTGTCCTTGTGAACTTTTCCATCACTTCCCTGTCCTTGTGAACTTTTCCATCGCTTCCCTGTCCTTGTGAACCTTCCTCCAGCACTTCCCTGTCCTTGTGAACCTTCCTCCATCCTCCCTGTCCTTGTGAACCTTCCTCCAGCGCTTCCCTGTCCTTGTGAACCTTCCTCCACTGCTTCCCTGTCCTTGTGAACTTCCTCCAGCGCTTCCCTGTCCTTGTCAACCTTCCTCCAGCACTTGCCTGTCCTTGTGAACCTTCCTCCATCACTTCCCTGTACTTGTGAACCTTCCTCCATCACTTCTCCGTCCTTGTGAACTTTTCCATCACTTCCCCGTATTTCTGAACCTTTCTCCATCACTTCCCTGTCCTTGTAAACGTTCCTCCAGCACTTCCCTGTCCTAGTGAACCTTCCTCCAGCACTTCCCTGACCTTGTGAACCTTCCTCCATCTTCCCTGTCCTTGTGAACCTTCCTCCAGAGCTTTCCTGTCCTTGTGAACCTTCCTCCACCGCTTCCCTGTCCTTGTGAACTTCCTCCAGCGCTTCCCTGTCCTTGTCAACCTTTCTCCATCTTCCCTGTCCTTGTGAACCTTCCTCCAGCGCTTCCTTGTCCTTGTCAACCTTCCTCCATCTTCCCTGTCCTTGTGAACTTTTCCATCACTTCCCTGTCCTTGTGAACCTCCCTCCAGCACTTCCCTGTCCTTGTGAACCTTCCTCCATCTTCCCTCTCCTTGTGAACCTTCCTCCAGCATTTCCCTGTCCTTGTGAACCTTCCTCCAGCATTTCCCTGTCCTTGTAAACCTTCCTCCAGCACTTCTCTGTCCTTGTGAACCTTCCTCCATCTTCCTTGTCCTTGTGAACCTTCCGCCATCACTTCCCTGTCCTTGTGAACCTTCCTCCATCTTCCCTGTCCTTGTAAACCTTCCTCCAGCACTTCCCTGTCCTTGTAAACATTGCTCCATCACTTCTCTGTCCTTGTGAACTTTTCCATCACTTCCCTGTCCTTCTGAACCTTTCTCCATCACTTCCCTGTCCTTGTGAACTTTTCCATCACTTCCCTGTCCTTCTGAACTTTTCCATCACTTCCCTGTCCTTGTGAACCTTCCTCCAGTGCTTCCCTGTCTTTGTGAACTTTTCCATCACTTCCCTGTCCTTGTGAAACTTCCTCCAGCTCTTCCCTTTCCTTGTGAACTTCCTCCAGCGCTTCCCTGTCCTTGTAAACCTTTCCATCACTTCCCTGTCCTTGTGAACCTTCCTCCAGCACTTCCCTGTCCTTGTGAACTTTTCCATCACTTCCCTGTCCTTGTGAACTTTACCATCACTTCCCTGTCTTGTAAACGTTCCTCCAGCACTTCCCTGTCCTAGTGAACCTTCCACCAGCACTTCCCTGTGCTTGTGTACCTTTCTCCATCACTTCCCTGTCCTTGTGAACCTTCCTCCATCACTTCCCTGTGCTTGTGAACATTTACATCACTTCCCTGTCCTTGTGAACCTTCCTCCATCACTTCCCTGTCCTTTTGAACCTTCCTCCATCACTTCCCTGTCCTTGTGAACCTTCCTCTATCATTTCCCTGTCCTTATAAATCTTCCTCCATTGCTTCCCTGTGCTGGAGAACTTTTCAATCACTTCTCTGTCCTTGTGAACCTTCCTACAGTGCTTCCCTGTCCTTGTGAACATTCCTCCATCACATCCCTGTCCTTGTGAACCTTCCTCCAGCACTTCCCTGTCCTTGTGAAACTTCCTCCATCACTACCCTGTCTTTGTTAACCTTCCTTCAGCTCTTCCCTGTCCTTGTAAACCTTCCTCCAGCACTTCCCTGTCCTTGTGAACTTTTCCATCACTTCCCTGTCCTTGTGAACTTTTCCATCACATCCCTGTCCTTGTGAAACTTCCTCCAGCACTTCCCTGTCCTTCTGAACATTTCCATCACTTCCCTGTCCTTGTGAACTTTACCATCACTTCCCTGTCCTTGTAAACGTTCCTCCAGCACTTCCCTGTCCTTGTGAACCTTCCTCCATCACTTCCCTGTCCTTGTGAACCTTCCTCCATCACTTCCCTGTCCTTGTGAACCTTCCTCCAGCACTTCCCTGTCCTTGTGAACTTTTCCATCACTTCCCTGTCCTTGTGAACTTTTCCATCGCTTCCCTGTCCTTGTGAACCTTCCGCCATCTTCCCTGTCCTTGTGAACCTTCCTCCAGCGCTTCACTGTCCTTGTGAACCTTCCTCCACCACTTCCCTGACCTTGTGAACTTCCTCCAGCGCTTCCCTGTCCTTGTCAACCTTCCTCCATCTTCCCTGTCCTTGTGAACCTTGCTCCAGCGCTTCCTTGTCCTTGTCAACCTTCCTCCATCTTCCCTGTCCTTGTGAACTTTTCCATCACTTCCCTGTCCTTGTGAACCTCCCTCCAGCACTTCCCTGTCCTTGTGAACTTTTCCATCACTTCCATCCTTATGAACTTTTCCATCACTTCCCTGTCCTTGTGAACCTTCCTCCAGCATTTCCCTGTCCTTGTGAACCTTCCTCCAGCACTTCCCTGTAGTTGTTAACCTTCCTCCAGCACTTACCTGTCCTTGTAAACCTTCCTCCATCACTTCCCTGTCCTTGTGAACCTTCCTCCAGCATTTCCCTGTCCTTGTGAACCTTCCGCCAGCACTTCCCTGTCCTTGTAAACCTTCCACCAGCGCTTCCCTGTCCTTGTAAACCATCCTCCATCACATCCCTGTCCTTGTGAACCTTCCTCAATCTTCCCTGTCCTTGAGAACCTTCCTCCAGCACTTCACTGTCCTTGTGAACCTTCCTCCATCTTCCCTGTCCTTGAGAACCTTCCTCCAGCACTTCGCTGTACTTGTGAACCTTCCTCCATCACTTCTCTGTCCTTGTGAACTTTTCCATCACTTCCCCGTCCTTCTGAACCTTCCTCCATCTTCCCTGTCCTTGTGAACCTTCATCCAGCGCTTCCCTGTCCTTGTAAACCATCCTCCATCACATCCCTGTCCTTGTGAACCTTCCTCCATCTTCGCTGTCCTTGTAAACCTTCATCCATCACTTCCCTGTCCTTGTGAACTTCCCCCAGCGCTTCCCTGTCCTTGTCAACCTTCTTCCATCACTACCCTGTCCTTGTAAACCTTTCTCCAGCACTTCCCAGTCCTTGTAAACCTTTCTCCAGCACTTCCCTGTCCTTGTCAACTTTTCCATCACTTCCCTGTCCTTCTGAACTTTTCCATCACTTCCCTGTCCTTGTGAACCTTCCTCCAGTGCTTCCCTGTCTTTGTGAACTTTTCCATCACTTCCCTGTCCTTGTGAAACTTCCTCCAGCTCTTCCCCTTCCTTGTGAAATTCCGCCAGCGCTTCCCTGTCCTTGTGAACTTTTCCATCACATCCCTGTCCTTGTGAAACTTCCTCCAGCACTTCCCTGTCCTTCTGAACATTTCCATCACTTCCCTGTCCTTGTGAACTTTACCATCACTTCCCTGTCCTTGTAAACGTTCCTCCAGCACTTCCCTGTCCTTGTGAACCTTCCTCCATCACTTCCCTGTCCTTGTGAACCTTCCTCCATCACTTCCCTGTCCTTGTGAACCTTCCTCCAGCACTTCCCTGTCCTTGTGAACTTTTCCATCACTTCCCTGTCCTTGTGAACTTTTCCATCGCTTCCCTGTCCTTGTGAACCTTCCGCCATCTTCCCTGTCCTTGTGAACCTTCCTCCAGCGCTTCACTGTCCTTGTGAACCTTCCTCCACCACTTCCCTGACCTTGTGAACTTCCTCCAGCGCTTCCCTGTCCTTGTCAACCTTCCTCCATCTTCCCTGTCCTTGTGAACCTTGCTCCAGCGCTTCCTTGTCCTTGTCAACCTTCCTCCATCTTCCCTGTCCTTGTGAACTTTTCCATCACTTCCCTGTCCTTGTGAACCTCCCTCCAGCACTTCCCTGTCCTTGTGAACTTTTCCATCACTTCCATCCTTATGAACTTTTCCATCACTTCCCTGTCCTTGTGAACCTTCCTCCAGCATTTCCCTGTCCTTGTGAACCTTCCTCCAGCACTTCCCTGTAGTTGTTAACCTTCCTCCAGCACTTACCTGTCCTTGTAAACCTTCCTCCATCACTTCCCTGTCCTTGTGAACCTTCCTCCAGCATTTCCCTGTCCTTGTGAACCTTCCGCCAGCACTTCCCTGTCCTTGTAAACCTTCCACCAGCGCTTCCCTGTCCTTGTAAACCATCCTCCATCACATCCCTGTCCTTGTGAACCTTCCTCAATCTTCCCTGTCCTTGAGAACCTTCCTCCAGCACTTCACTGTCCTTGTGAACCTTCCTCCATCTTCCCTGTCCTTGAGAACCTTCCTCCAGCACTTCGCTGTACTTGTGAACCTTCCTCCATCACTTCTCTGTCCTTGTGAACTTTTCCATCACTTCCCCGTCCTTCTGAACCTTCCTCCATCTTCCCTGTCCTTGTGAACCTTCATCCAGCGCTTCCCTGTCCTTGTAAACCATCCTCCATCACATCCCTGTCCTTGTGAACCTTCCTCCATCTTCGCTGTCCTTGTAAACCTTCATCCATCACTTCCCTGTCCTTGTGAACTTCCCCCAGCGCTTCCCTGTCCTTGTCAACCTTCTTCCATCACTACCCTGTCCTTGTAAACCTTTCTCCAGCACTTCCCAGTCCTTGTAAACCTTTCTCCAGCACTTCCCTGTCCTTGTCAACTTTTCCATCACTTCCCTGTCCTTCTGAACTTTTCCATCACTTCCCTGTCCTTGTGAACCTTCCTCCAGTGCTTCCCTGTCTTTGTGAACTTTTCCATCACTTCCCTGTCCTTGTGAAACTTCCTCCAGCTCTTCCCCTTCCTTGTGAAATTCCGCCAGCGCTTCCCTGTCCTTGTAAACTTTTCCATCACTTCCCTGTCCTTGTGAACATTCCTCCAGCACTTCCCTGTCCTTGTGAACTTTTCCATCACTTCCCTGTCCTTGTGAACTTTACCATCACTTCCCTGTCCTTGTAAACGTTCCTCCAGCATTTCCCTGTCCTAGTGAACCTTCCTCCAGCACTTCCCTGTCCTTGTGAACCTTCCTCCATCTTCCCTGTCCTTGTGAACCTTCCTCCAGAGCTTTCCTGTCCTCGTGAAACTTCCTCCACCGCTTCCCTGTCCTTGTGAACTTCCTCCAGCGCTTCCCTGTCCTTGTCAACCTTTCTCCATCTTCCCTGTCCTTGTGAACCTTCCTCCAGCGCTGCCTTGTCCTTGTCAACCTTCCTCCATCTTCCCTGTCCTTGTGAACTTTTCCATCACTTCCCTGTCCTTGTGAACCTCCCTCCAGCACTTCCCTGTCCTTGTGAACCTCCCTCCAGCACTTCCCTGTCCTTGTAAACCTTCCTCCATCACTTCGCTGTCCTTGTGAACCTTCCTCCAGCATTTCCCTGTCCTTGTGAACCTTCCTCCAGCACTTCCCTGTCCTTGTAAACCTTCCTCCATCACATCCCTGTCCTTGTGAACCTTCCTCCTTCTTCCCTGTACTTGTGAACCTTCCTCCAGCACTTCTCTGTCCTTGTGAACCTTCCTCCATCTTCTCTGTCCTTGTAACCCTTCCTCCATCTTCCCTGCCCTTGTGAACCTTCCTCCAGCACTTCTCTGTCCTTGTGAACCTTCCTCCATCTTCCTTGTCCTTGTGAACCTTCCGCCATCACTTCCCTGTCCTTGTGAACCTTCCTCCATCTTCCCTATCCTTGTAAACCTTCCTCCAGCACTTCCCTGTCCTTGTAAACCTTGCTCCATCACTTCTCTGTCCTTGTGAACTTTTCCATCACTTCCCTGTCCTTCTGAACCTTTCTCCATCACTTCCCTGTCCTTGTGAACTTTTCCATCACTTCCCTGTCCTTGTGAACCTTCCTCCATCTTCGCTGTCCTTGTAAACCTTCATCCATCACTTCCCTGTACTTGTGAAATTCCCCCAGCGCTTCCCTGTCCTTGTCAACCTTCTTCCATCACTACCCTGTCCTTGTAAACCCTTCTCCAGCACTTCCCAGTCCTTGTAAACCTTCCTCCAGCACTTCCCTGTCCTTGTCAACTTTTCCATCACTTCCCTGCCCTTCTGAACTTTTCCATCACTTCCCTGTCCTTGTGAACCTTCCTCCAGTGCTTCCCTGTCTTTGTGAACTTCTCCATCACTTCCCTGTCCTTGTGAAACTTCCTCCAGCTCTTCCCTTTCCTTGTGAACTTCCTCCAGCGCTTCCCTGTCCTTGTAAACTTTTCCATCACTTCCCTGTCCTTGTGAACCTTCCTCCAGCACTTCCCTGTCCTTGTGAACTTTTCCATCACTTCCCTGTCCTTGTGAACTTTACCATCACTTCCCTGTCCTTGTAAACGTTCCTCCAGCACTTCCCTGTCCTAGTGAACCTTCCTCCAGCACTTCCCTGTCCTTGTGAACCTTCCTCCATCTTCCCTGTCCTTGTGAACCTTCCTCCAGAGCTTTCCTGTCCTTGTGAACCTTCCTCCACCGCTTCCCTGTCCTTGTGAACCTTCCTCCACCGCTTCCCTGTCCTTGTGAACTTCCTCCAGCGCTTCCCTGTCCTTGTCAACCTTCCTCCATCTTCCCTGTCCTTGTGAACCTTGCTCCAGCGCTTCCTTGTCCTTGTCAACCTTCCTCCATCTTCCCTGTCCTTGTGAACTTTTCCATCACTTCCCTGTCCTTGTGAACCTCTCTCCAGCACTTCCCTGTCCTTGTGAAATTTCCATCACTTCCATCCTTATGAACTTTTCCATCAC
This sequence comes from Hypanus sabinus, assembly GCF_030144855.1. Classification (NCBI taxonomy): domain Eukaryota; kingdom Metazoa; phylum Chordata; class Chondrichthyes; order Myliobatiformes; family Dasyatidae; genus Hypanus; species Hypanus sabinus. Next base: position 8,144,376 of record NC_082729.1, on the reverse strand, counting down.
TTCCCTGTCCTTGTGAACATTCCTCCAGCATTTCCCTGTCCTTGTGAACCTTCCTCCAGCACTTCCCTGTCCTTGAGAACCTTCCACCAGCACTTCCCTGTCCTTGTAAATCTTCCTCCATCACTTCCCTGTCCTTGTGAACCTTCCTCCAGCATTTCCCTGTCCTTGTGAACCTTCCTCCAGCGCTTCCCTGTCCTTGTAAACCTTCCTCCATCACATCCCTGTCCTTGTGAACCTTCCTCCATCTTCCCTGTCCTTGTGAACCTTCCTCCAGCGCTTCCCTGTCCTTGTGAACCTTCCTCCAGCACTTCCCTGTCCTTGTGAACCTTCCTCCAGCACTTCTCTGTCCTTGTGAAACTTCCTCCATCTTCCCTGTCCTTGTGAACCTTCCTCCATCTTCCCTGACCTTGTGAACCTTCCTCCAGCACTTTTCTGTCCTTGTGAACCTTCCTCCATCTTCCCTGAGCTTATGAACCTTCCTCCATCACTTCCCTGTCCTTGTGAACCTTCCTCCATCTTCCCTGTCCTTGTAAACCTTCCTCCAGCACTTCCCTGTCCTTGTAAACCTTGCTCCATCACTTCTCTGTCCTTGTGAAATTTTCCATCACTTCCCTGTCCTTCTGAACCTTTCTGCATCACTTCCCTGTTCTTGTGAACTTTTCCATCACTTCCCTGTCCTTGTGAACCTTCCTCCATCTTCACTGTCCTTGTCAACCTTCTTCCATCACTTCCCTGTCCTTGTGAACCTTCCTCCAGTGCTTCCCTGTCTTTGTGAACTTTTCCATCACTTCCCTGTCCTTGTGAACCATCCTCCAGCTCTTCCCTTTCCTTGTGAACTTCCTCCAGCGCTTCCCTGTCTTGTGAACTTTTCCATCACTTCCCTGTCCTTGTGAACCTTCCTCCAGCACTTCCCTGTCCTTGTGAACTTTTCCATCACTTCCCTGTCCTTGTGAACTTTACCATCACTTCCCTGTCCTTGTAAACGTTCCTCCAGCACTTCCCTGTCCTTGTGAACCTTCCTCCATCACTTCCCTGTCCTTGTGAACCTTCCTCCAGCACTTCCCTGTCCTTGTGAACTTTTCCATCACTTCCCTGTCCTTGTGAACTTTTCCTTCGCTTCCCTGTCCTTGTGAACCTTCCTCCATCACTTCGCTGTACTTGTGAACCTTCCTCCATCACTTCTCTGTCCTTGTGAACTTTTCCATCACTTCCCCGTCCTTCTGAACCTTTCTCCATCACTTCCCTGTCCTTGTGAACTTTTCCATCACTTCCATGTCCTTGTGAACCTTCCTCCATCTTCGCTGTCCTTGTAAACCTTCATCCATCACTTCCCTGTCCTTGTGAACTTCCCCCAGCGCTTCCCTGTCCTTGTCAACCTTCTTCCATCACTACCCTGTCCTTGTAAACCTTTCTCCAGCACTTCCCAGTCCTTGTAATCCTTCCTCCAGCACTTCCCTGTCCTTGTGAACTTTTCCATCACTTCCCTGTCCTTCTGAACTTTTCCATCACTTCCCTGTCCTTGTGAACTTTTCCATCACTTCCCTGTCCTTGTGAACTTTTCCATCGCTTCCCTGTCCTTGTGAACCTTCCTCCAGCACTTCCCTGTCCTTGTGAACCTTCCTCCATCCTCCCTGTCCTTGTGAACCTTCCTCCAGCGCTTCCCTGTCCTTGTGAACCTTCCTCCACTGCTTCCCTGTCCTTGTGAACTTCCTCCAGCGCTTCCCTGTCCTTGTCAACCTTCCTCCAGCACTTGCCTGTCCTTGTGAACCTTCCTCCATCACTTCCCTGTACTTGTGAACCTTCCTCCATCACTTCTCCGTCCTTGTGAACTTTTCCATCACTTCCCCGTATTTCTGAACCTTTCTCCATCACTTCCCTGTCCTAGTGAACTTTTCCATCACATCCCTGTCCTTGTGAACCTTCCTCCATCTTCGCTGTCCTTGTAAACCTTCATCCATCACTTCCCTGTCCTTGTGAACCTTCCTCCAGTGCTTCCCTGTCTTTGTGAACTTTTCCATCACTTCCCTGTCCTTGTGAACCTTCCTCCAGCACTTCCCTGTCCTTGTGAACTTTTCCATCACTTCCCTGTCCTTGTGAACCTTCCTCCATCTTCGCTGTCCTTGTAAACCTTCATCCATCACTTCCCTGTCCTTGTGAACCTTCCTCCACCACTTCCCTGTCCTTGTGAACTTTTCCATCACTTCCCTGTCCTTGTGAACTTTACCATCACTTCCCTGTCCTTGTAAACGTTCCTCCAGCACTTCCCTGTCCTTGTGAACCTTCCTCCATCACTTCCCTGTCCTTGTGAACCTTCCTCCATCACTTCCCTGACCTTGTGAACCTTCCTCCAGCACTTCCCTGTCCTTGTGAACTTTTCCATCACTTCCCTGTCCTTGTGAACTTTTCCATCGCTTCCCGGTCCTTGTGAACCTTCCTCCAGCACTTCCCTGTCCTTGTGAATCTTCCTCCATCTTCCCTGTCCTTGTGAACCTTCCTCCAGCGCTTCCCTGTCCTTGTGAACCTTCCTCCACCGCTTCCCTGTCCTTGTGAACTTCCTCCAGTGCTTCCCTGTCCTTGTCAACCTTCCTCAATCTTCCCTGTCCTTGTGAACCTTCCTCCAGCGCTTCCTTGTCCTTGTCAACCTTCCTCCATCTTCCCTGTCCTTGTGAACTTTTCCATCACTTCCCTGTCCTTGTGAACCTTCCTCCAGCATTTCCCTGTCCTTGTGAACCTTCCTCCAGCACTTCCCTGTCCTTGTGAACCTTCCTCCAGCACTTCCCTGTCCTTGTAAACCTTCCTCCATCTCTTCCCTGTCCTTGTGAACCTTCCTCCAGCATTTCCCTGTCCTTGTGAACCTTCCTCCATCTTCCCTGTCCTTGTAAACCTTCCTCCAGCACTTCCCTGTCCTTGTAAACCTTGCTCTATCACTTCTCTGTCCTTGTGAACTTTTCCATCACTTCCCTGTCCTTCTGAACCTTTCTCCATCACTTCCCTGTCCTTGTGAACTTTTCCATCACTTCCCTGTCCTTGTGAACCTTCCTCCATCTTCGCTGTCCTTGTAAACCTTCATCCATCACTTCCCTGTAGTGGTGAACTTCCCCCAGCGCTTCCCTGTCCTTGTCAACCTTCTTCCATCACAACCCTGTCCTTGTAAACCCTTCTCCAGCACTTCCCAGTCCTTGTAAACCTTCCTCCAGCACTTCCCTGTCCTTGTGAACTTTTCCATCACTTCCCTGTCCTTCTGAACTTTTCCATCACTTCCCTGTCCTTGTGAACCTTCCTCCAGTGCTTCCCTGTCTTTGTGAACTTCTCCATCACTTCCCTGTCCTTGTGAAACTTCCTCCAGCTCTTCCCTTTCCTTGTAATCCTTCCTCCAGCACTTCCCTGTCCTTGTGAACTTTTCCATCACTTCCCTGTCCTTCTGAACTTTTCCATCACTTCCCTGTCCTTGTGAACTTTTCCATCACTTCCCTGTCCTTGTGAACTTTTCCATCGCTTCCCTGTCCTTGTGAACCTTCCTCCAGCACTTCCCTGTCCTTGTGAACCTTCCTCCATCCTCCCTGTCCTTGTGAACCTTCCTCCAGCGCTTCCCTGTCCTTGTGAACCTTCCTCCACTGCTTCCCTGTCCTTGTGAACTTCCTCCAGCGCTTCCCTGTCCTTGTCAACCTTCCTCCAGCACTTGCCTGTCCTTGTGAACCTTCCTCCATCACTTCCCTGTACTTGTGAACCTTCCTCCATCACTTCTCCGTCCTTGTGAACTTTTCCATCACTTCCCCGTATTTCTGAACCTTTCTCCATCACTTCCCTGTCCTAGTGAACTTTTCCATCACATCCCTGTCCTTGTGAACCTTCCTCCATCTTCGCTGTCCTTGTAAACCTTCATCCATCACTTCCCTGTCCTTGTGAACCTTCCTCCAGTGCTTCCCTGTCTTTGTGAACTTTTCCATCACTTCCCTGTCCTTGTGAACCTTCCTCCAGCACTTCCCTGTCCTTGTGAACTTTTCCATCACTTCCCTGTCCTTGTGAACCTTCCTCCATCTTCGCTGTCCTTGTAAACCTTCATCCATCACTTCCCTGTCCTTGTGAACCTTCCTCCACCACTTCCCTGTCCTTGTGAACTTTTCCATCACTTCCCTGTCTTTGTGAACTTTACCATCACTTCCCTGTCCTTGTAAACGTTCCTCCAGCACTTCCCTGTCCTTGTGAACCTTCCTCCATCACTTCCCTGTCCTTGTGAACCTTCCTCCATCACTTCCCTGACCTTGTGAACCTTCCTCCAGCACTTCCCTGTCCTTGTGAACTTTTCCATCACTTCCCTGTCCTTGTGAACTTTTCCATCGCTTCCCGGTCCTTGTGAACCTTCCTCCAGCACTTCCCTGTCCTTGTGAATCTTCCTCCATCTTCCCTGTCCTTGTGAACCTTCCTCCAGCGCTTCCCTGTCCTTGTGAACCTTCCTCCACCGCTTCCCTGTCCTTGTGAACTTCCTCCAGTGCTTCCCTGTCCTTGTCAACCTTCCTCAATCTTCCCTGTCCTTGTGAACCTTCCTCCAGCGCTTCCTTGTCCTTGTCAACCTTCCTCCATCTTCCCTGTCCTTGTGAACTTTTCCATCACTTCCCTGTCCTTGTGAACCTTCCTCCAGCATTTCCCTGTCCTTGTGAACCTTCCTCCAGCACTTCCCTGTCCTTGTGAACCTTCCTCCAGCACTTCCCTGTCCTTGTAAACCTTCCTCCATCTCTTCCCTGTCCTTGTGAACCTTCCTCCAGCATTTCCCTGTCCTTGTGAACCTTCCTCCATCTTCCCTGTCCTTGTAAACCTTCCTCCAGCACTTCCCTGTCCTTGTAAACCTTGCTCTATCACTTCTCTGTCCTTGTGAACTTTTCCATCACTTCCCTGTCCTTCTGAACCTTTCTCCATCACTTCCCTGTCCTTGTGAACTTTTCCATCACTTCCCTGTCCTTGTGAACCTTCCTCCATCTTCGCTGTCCTTGTAAACCTTCATCCATCACTTCCCTGTAGTTGTGAACTTCCCCCAGCGCTTCCCTGTCCTTGTCAACCTTCTTCCATCACAACCCTGTCCTTGTAAACCCTTCTCCAGCACTTCCCAGTCCTTGTAAACCTTCCTCCAGCACTTCCCTGTCCTTGTGAACTTTTCCATCACTTCCCTGTCCTTCTGAACTTTTCCATCACTTCCCTGTCCTTGTGAACCTTCCTCCAGTGCTTCCCTGTCTTTGTGAACTTCTCCATCACTTCCCTGTCCTTGTGAAACTTCCTCCAGCTCTTCCCTTTCCTTGTGAACTTCCTCCAGCGCTTCCCTGTCCTTGTAAACTTTTCCATCACTTCCCTGTCCTTGTGAACCTTCCTCCAGCACTTCCCTGTCCTTGTGAACTTTTCCATCACTTCCCTGTCCTTGTGAACTTTACCATCACTTCCCTGTCCTTGTAAACGTTCCTCCAGCACTTCCCTGTCCTAGTGAACCTTCCTCCAGCATTTCCCTGTCCTTGTGAACCTTCCTCCATCTTCCCTGTCCTTGTGAACCTTCCGCCAGAGCTTTCCTGTCCTTGTGAACCTTCCTCCACCGCTTCCCTGTCCTTGTGAACCTTCCTCCACCGCTTCCCTGTCCTTGTGAACTTCCTCCAGCGCTTCCCTGTCCTTGTCAACCTTCCTCCATCTTCCCTGTCCTTGTGAACCTTGCTCCATCGCTTCCTTGTCCTTGTCAACCTTCCTCCATCTTCCCTGTCCTTGTGAACTTTTCCATCACTTCCCTGTCCTTGTGAACCTCCCTCCAGCACTTCCCTGTCCTTGTGAAATTTCCATCACTTCCATCCTTATGAACTTTTCCATCACTTCCCTGTCCTTGTGAACCTTCCTCCAGCATTTCCCTGTCCTTGTGAACCTTCCTCCAGCACTTCCCTGTCCTTGAGAACCTTCCACCAGCACTTCCCTGTCCTTGTAAACCTTCCTCCATCACTTCCCTGTCCTTGTGAACCTTCCTCCAGCATTTCCCTGTCCTTGTGAACCTTCCTCCAGCACTTCCCTGTCCTTGTGAACCTTCCTCCAGCGCTTCCCTGTCCTTGTAAACCTTCCTCCATCACATCCCTGTCCTTGTGAACCTTCCTCCATCTTCCCTGTCCTTGTGAACCTTCCTCCAGCGCTTCCCTGTCCTTGTGAACCTTCCTCCAGCACTTCCCTGTCCTTGTGAACCTTCCTCCAGCACTTCTCTGTCCTTGTGAAACTTCCTCCATCTTCCCTGTCCTTGTGAACCTTCCTCCATCTTCCCTGACCATGTGAACCTTCCTCCAGCACTTCTCTGTCCTTGTGAACATTCCTCCATCTTCCCTGAGCTTATGAACCTTCCTCCATCACTTCCCTGTCCTTGTGAACCTTCCTCCATCTTCCCTGTCCTTGTAAACCTTCCTCCAGCACTTCCCTGTCCTTGTAAACCTTGCTCCATCACTTCTCTGTCCTTGTGAAATTTTCCATCACTTCCCTGTCCTTCTGAACCTTTCTGCATCACTTCCCTGTTCTTGTGAACTTTTCCATCACTTCCCTGTCCTTGTGAACCTTCCTCCATCTTCACTGTCCTTGTCAACCTTCTTCCATCACTTCCCTGTCCTTGTGAACCTTCCTCCAGTGCTTCCCTGTCTTTGTGAACTTTTCCATCACTTCCCTGTCCTTGTGAACCTTCCTCCAGCATTTCCCTGTCCTTGTGAACTTTTCCATCACTTCCCTGTCCTTGTGAACTTTACCATCACTTCCGTGTCCTTGTAAACGTTCCTCCAGCACTTCCCTGTCCTAGTGAACCTTCCTCCAGCACTTCCCTGTCCTTGTGAACCTTCCTCTATCTTCCCTGTCCTTGTGAACCTTCCGCCAGAGCTTTCCTGTCCTTGTGAACCTTCCTCCACCGCTTCCCTGTCCTTGTGAACCTTCCTCCACCGCTTCCCTGTCCTTGTGAACTTCCTCCAGCGCTTCCCTGTCCTTGTCAACCTTCCTCCATCTTCCCTGTCCTTGTGAACATTGCTCCAGCGCTTCCTTGTCCTTGTCAACCTTCCTCCATCTTCCCTGTCCTTGTGAACTTTTCCATCACTTCCCTGTCCTTGTGAACCTCCCTCCAGCACTTCCCTGTCCTTGTGAAATTTCCATCACTTCCATCCTTATGAACTTTTCCATCACTTCCCTGTCCTTGTGAACCTTCCTCCAGCATTTCCCTGTCCTTGTGAACCTTCCTCCAGCACTTCCCTGTCCTTGAGAACCTTCCACCAGCACTTCCCTGTCCTTGTAAACCTTCCTCCATCACTTCCCTGTCCTTGTGAACCTTCCTCCAGCATTTCCCTGTCCTTGTGAACCTTCCTCCAGCACTTCCCTGTCCTTGTGAACCTTCCTCCAGCGCTTCCCTGTCCTTGTAAACCTTCCTCCATCACATCCCTGTCCTTGTGAACCTTCCTCCATCTTCCCTGTCCTTGTGAACCTTCCTCCAGCGCTTCCCTGTCCTTGTGAACCTTCCTCCAGCACTTCCCTGTCCTTGTGAACCTTCCTCCAGCACTTCTCTGTCCTTGTGAAACTTCCTCCATCTTCCCTGTCCTTGTGAACCTTCCTCCATCTTCCCTGACCATGTGAACCTTCCTCCAGCACTTCTCTGTCCTTGTGAACATTCCTCCATCTTCCCTGAGCTTATGAACCTTCCTCCATCACTTCCCTGTCCTTGTGAACCTTCCTCCATCTTCCCTGTCCTTGTAAACCTTCCTCCAGCACTTCCCTGTCCTTGTAAACCTTGCTCCATCACTTCTCTGTCCTTGTGAAATTTTCCATCACTTCCCTGTCCTTCTGAACCTTTCTGCATCACTTCCCTGTTCTTGTGAACTTTTCCATCACTTCCCTGTCCTTGTGAACCTTCCTCCATCTTCACTGTCCTTGTCAACCTTCTTCCATCACTTCCCTGTCCTTGTGAACCTTCCTCCAGTGCTTCCCTGTCTTTGTGAACTTTTCCATCACTTCCCTGTCCTTGTGAACCTTCCTCCAGCTCTTCCCTTTCCTTGTGAACTTCCTCCAGCGCTTCCCTGTCCTAGTGAACTTTTCCATCACTTCCCTGTCCTTGTGAACCTTCCTCCAGCACTTCCCTGTCCTTGTGAACTTTTCCATCACTTCCCTGTCCTTGTGAACTTTACCATCACTTCCCTGTCCTTGTAAACGTTCCTCCAGCACTTCCCTGTCCTTGTGAACCTTCCTCCATCACTTCCCTGTCCTTGTGAACCTTCCTCCAGCACTTCCCTGTCCTTGTGAACTTTTCCATCACTTCCCTGTCCTTGTGAACTTTTCCTTCGCTTCCCTGTCCTTGTGAACCTTCCTCCATCACTTCGCTGTACTTGTGAAACTTCCTCCATCACTTCTCTGTCCTTGTGAACTTTTCCATCACTTCCCCGTCCTTCTGAACCTTTCTCCATCACTTCCCTGTCCTTGTGAACTTTTCCATCACTTCCATGTCCTTGTGAACCTTCCTCCATCTTCGCTGTCCTTGTAAACCTTCATCCATCACTTCCCTGTCCTTGTGAACTTCCCCCAGCGCTTCCCTGTCCTTGTCAACCTTCTTCCATCACTACCCTGTCCTTGTAAACCTTTCTCCAGCACTTCCCAGTCCTTGTAATCCTTCCTCCAGCACTTCCCTGTCCTTGTGAACTTTTCCATCACTTCCCTGTCCTTCTGAACTTTTCCATCACTTCCCTGTCCTTGTGAACTTTTCCATCACTTCCCTGTCCTTGTGAACTTTTCCATCGCTTCCCTGTCCTTGTGAACCTTCCTCCATCCTCCCTGTCCTTGTGAACCTTCCTCCAGCGCTTCCCTGTCCTTGTGAACCTTCCTCCACCGCTTCCCTGTCCTTGTGAACTTCCTCCAGCGCTTCCCTGTCCTTGTCAACCTTCCTCCAGCACTTGCCTGTCCTTGTGAACCTTCCTCCATCACTTCCCTGTACTTGTGAACCTTCCTCCATCACTTCTCCGTCCTTGTGAACTTTTCCATCACTTCCCCGTATTTCTGAACCTTTCTCCATCTCTTCCCTGTCCTTGTGAACTTTTCCATCACTTCCCTGTCCTTGTGAACCTTCCTCCAGCACTTCCCTGTCCTTGTGAACTTTTCCATCACTTCCCTGTCCTTGTGAACTTTACCATCACTTCCCTGTCCTTGTAAACGTTCCTCCAGCACTTCCCTGTCCTTGTGAACCCTCCATCGCTTCCCTGTCCTTGTGAACCTTCCTCCATCACTTCCCTGACCTTGTGAACCTTCCTCCAGCACTTCCCTGTCCTTGTGAACTTTTCCATCACTTCCCTGTCCTTGTGAACTTTTCCATCACTTCCCGGTCCTTGTGAACCTTCCTCCAGCACTTCCCTGTCCTTGTGAATCTTCCTCCATCTTCCCTGTCCTTGTGAACCTTCCTCCAGCGCTTCCCTGTCCTTGTGAACCTTCCTCCACCGCTTCCCTGTCCTTGTGAACTTCCTCCAGTGCTTCCCTGTCCTTGTCAACCTTCCTCAATCTTCCCTGTCCTTGTGAACCTTCCTCCAGCGCTTCCTTGTCCTTGTCAACCTTCCTCCATCTTCCCTGTCCTTGTGAACTTTTCCATCACTTCCCTGTCCTTGTGAACCTTCCTCCAGCATTTCCCTGTCCTTGTGAACCTTCCTCCAGCACTTCCCTGTCCTTGTGAACCTTCCTCCAGCACTTCCCTGTCCTTGTAAACCTTCCTCCATCTCTTCCCTGTCCTTGTGAACCTTCCTCCAGCATTTCCCTGTCCTTGTGAACCTTCCTCCATCTTCCCTGTCCTTGTAAACCTTCCTCCAGCACTTCCCTGTCCTTGTAAACCTTGCTCCATCACTTCTCTGTCCTTGTGAACTTCTCCATCACTTCCCTGTCCTTCTGAACCTTTCTCCATCACTTCCCTGTCCTTGTGAACTTTTCCATCACTTCCCTGTCCTTGTGAACCTTCCTCCATCTTCGCTGTCCTTGTAAACCTTCATCCATCACTTCCCTGTACTTGTGAACTTCCCCCAGCGCTTCCCTGTCCTTGTCAACCTTCTTCCATCACAACCCTGTCCTTGTAAACCCTTCTCCAGCACTTCCCAGTCCTTGTAAACCTTCCTCCAGCACTTCCCTGTCCTTGTGAACTTTTCCATCACTTCCCTGTCCTTCTGAACTTTTCCATCACTTCCCTGTCCTTGTGAACCTTCCTCCAGTGCTTCCCTGTCTTTGTGAACTTCTCCATCACTTCCCTGTCCTTGTGAAACTTCCTCCAGCTCTTCCCTTTCCTTGTGAACTTCCTCCAGCGCTTCCCTGTCCTTGTAAACTTTTCCATCACTTCCCTGTCCTTGTGAACCTTCCTCCAGCACTTCCCTGTCCTTGTGAACTTTTCCATCACTTCCCTGTCCTTGTGAACTTTACCATCACTTCCCTGTCCTTGTAAACGTTCCTCCAGCACTTCCCTGTCCTAGTGAACCTTCCTCCAGCACTTCCCTGTCCTTGTGAACCTTCCTCCATCTTCCCTGTCCTTGTGAACCTTCCGCCAGAGCTTTCCTGTCCTTGTGAACCTTCCTCCACCGCTTCCCTGTCCTTGTGAACCTTCCTCCACCGCTTCCCTGTCCTTGTGAACTTCCTCCAGCGCTTCCCTGTCCTTGTCAACCTTCCTCCATCTTCCCTGTCCTTGTGAACCTTGCTCCAGCGCTTCCTTGTCCTTGTCAACCTTCCTCCATCTTCCCTGTCCTTGTGAACTTTTCCATCACTTCCCTGTCCTTGTGAACCTCCCTCCAGCACTTCCCTGTCCTTGTGAAATTTCCATCACTTCCATCCTTATGAACTTTTCCATCACTTCCCTGTCCTTGTGAACCTTCCTCCAGCATTTCCCTGTCCTTGTGAACCTTCCTCCAGCACTTCCCAGTCCTTGAGAACCTTCCACCAGCACTTCCCTGTCCTTGTAAACCTTCCTCCATCACTTCCCTGTCCTTGTGAACCTTCCTCCAGCATTTCCCTGTCCTTGTGAACCTTCCTCCAGCACTTCCCTGTCCTTGTGAACCTTCCTCCAGCGCTTCCCTGTCCTTGTAAACCTTCCTCCATCACATCCCTGTCCTTGTGAACCTTCCTCCATCTTCCCTGTCCTTGTGAACCGTCCTCCAGCGCTTCCCTGTCCTTGTGAACCTTCCTCCAGCACTTCCCTGTCCTTGTGAACCTTCCTCCAGCACTTCTCTGTCCTTGTGAAACATCCTCCATCTTCCCTGTCCTTGTGAACCTTCCTCCATCTTCCCTGACCTTGTGAACCTTCCTCCAGCACTTCTCTGTCCTTGTGAACATTCCTCCATCTTCCCTGAGCTTATGAACCTTCCTCCATCACTTCCCTGTCCTTGTGAACCTTCCTCCATCTTCCCTGTCCTTGTAAACCTTCCTCCAGCACTTCCCTGTCCTTGTAAACCTTGCTCCATCACTTCTCTGTCCTTGTGAAATTTTCCATCACTTCCCTGTCCTTCTGAACCTTTCTGCATCACTTCCCTGTTCTTGTGAACTTTTCCATCACTTCCCTGTCCTTGTGAACCTTCCTCCATCACTTCCCTGTCCTTGTGAACCTTCCTCCAGTGCTTCCCTGACTTTGTGAACTTTTCCATCACTTCCCTGTCCTTGTGAACCTTCCTCCAGCTCTTCCCTTTCCTTGTGAACTTCCTCCAGCGCTTCCCTGTCCTAGTGAACTTTTCCATCACTTCCCTGTCCTTGTGAACCTTCCTCCAGCACTTCCCTGTCCTTGTGAACTTTTCCATCACTTCCCTGTCCTTGTGAACTTTACCATCACTTCCCTGTCCTTGTAAACGTTCCTCCAGCACTTCCCTGTCCTTGTGAACCTTCCTCCATCACTTCCCTGTCCTTGTGAACCTTCCTCCAGCACTTCCCTGTCCTTGTGAACTTTTCCATCACTTCCCTGTCCTTGTGAACTTTTCCTTCGCTTCCCTGTCCTTGTGAACCTTCCTCCATCACTTCGCTGTACTCGTGAACCTTCCTCCATCACTTCTCTGTCCTTGTGAACTTTTCCATCACTTCCCCGTCCTTCTGAACCTTTCTCCATCACTTCCCTGTCCTTGTGAACTTTTCCATCACTTCCATGTCCATGTGAACCTTCCTCCATCTTCGCTGTCCTTGTAAACCTTCATCCATCACTTCCCTGTCCTTGTGAACTTCCCCCAGCGCTTCCCTGTCCTTGTCAACCTTCTTCCATCACTACCCTGTCCTTGTAAACCTTTCTCCAGCACTTCCCAGTCCTTGTAATCCTTCCTCCAGCACTTCCCTGTCCTTGTGAACTTTTCCATCACTTCCCTGTCCTTCTGAACTTTTCCATCACTTCCCTGTCCTTGTGAACTTTTCCATCACTTCCCTGTCCTTGTGAACTTTTCCATCGCTTCCCTGTCCTTGTGAACCTTCCTCCAGCACTTCCCTGTCCTTGTGAACCTTCCTCCATCCTCCCTGTCCTTGTGAACCTTCCTCCAGCGCTTCCCTGTCCTTGTGAACCTTCCTCCACCGCTTCCCTGTCCTTGTGAACTTCCTCCAGCGCTTCCCTGTCCTTGTCAACCTTCCTCCAGCACTTGCCTGTCCTTGTGAACCTTCCTCCATCACTTCCCTGTACTTGTGAACCTTCCTCCAGCACTTCCCTGTCCTTGTGAACTTTTCCATCACTTCCCTGTCCTTGTGAACTTTACCATCACTTCCCTGTCCTTGTAAACGTTCCTCCAGCACTTCCCTGTCCTTGTGAACCTTCCTCCATCACTTCCCTGTTCTTGTGAACCTTCCTCCATCACTTCCCTGTCCTTGTGAACCTTCCTCCAGCACTTCCCTGTCCTTGTGAACTTTTCCATCACTTCCCTGTCCTTGTGAACTTTTCCATCGCTTCCCTGTCCTTGTGAACCTTCCTCCAGCACTTCCCTGTCCTTGTGAACCTTCCTCCATCTCTTCCCTGTCCTTGTGAACCTTCCTCCAGCATTTCCCTGTCCTTGTGAACCTTCCTCCAGCACTTCCCTGTCCTTGTGAACCTTCCTCCAGCGCTTCCCTGTCCTTGTAAACCTTCCTCCATCTCTTCCCTGTCCTTGTGAACCTTCCTCCATCTTCCCTGCCCTTGTGAACCTTCCTCCAGCACTTCCCTGTCCTTGTGAACCTTCCTCCAGCACTTCCCTGTCCTTGTGAACCTTCCTCCAGTGCTTCCCTGTCCTTGTGAACCTTCCTCCACCGCTTCCCTGTCCTTGTGAACTTCCTCCAGCGCTTCCCTGTCCTTGTCAACCTTCCTCCATCTTCCCTGTCCTTGTGAACCTTGCTCCAGCGCTTCCTTGTCCTTGTGAACTTCCTCCAGCGCTTCCCTGTCCTTGTCAACCTTCCTCCATCTTCCCTGTCCTTGTGAACCTTCCTCCAGCACTTCCCTGTCCTTGTGAACTTTTCCATCACTTCCCTGTCCTTGTGAACTTTTCCATCGCTTCCCTGTCCTTGTGAACCTTCCTCCAGCACTTCCCTGTCCTTGTGAACCTTCCTCCATCTTCCCTGACCTTGTGAACCTTCCTCCAGCGCTTCCCTGTCCTTGTGAACCTTCCTCCACTGCTTCCCTGTCCTTGTGAACTTCCTCCAGCGCTTCCCTGTCCTTGTCAACCTTCCTCCATCTTCCCTGTCCTTGTGAACCTTCCTCCCGTGCTTCCTTGTCCTTGTCAACCTTCCTCCATCTTCCCTGTCCTTGTGAACATTTCCATCACTTCCCTGTCCTTGTGAACCTTCCTCCAGCATTTCCCTGTCCTTGTGAACCTTCCTCCAGCACTTCCCTGTCCTTGTGAACCTTCCTCCAGCACTTCCCTGTCCTTGTAAACCTTCCTCCATCTCTTCCCTGTCCTTGTGAACCTTCCTCCAGCATTTCCCTGTCCTTGTGAACCTTCCTCCAGCACTTCCCTGTCCTTGTGAACCTTCCTCCAGCGCTTCCCTGTCCTTGTAAACCTTCCTCCATCTCTTCCCTGTCCTTGTGAACCTTCCTCCATCTTCCCTGCCCTTGTGAACCTTCCTCCAGCACTTCCCTGTCCTTGTGAACCTTCCTCCAGCACTTCCCTGTCCTTGTGAACCTTCCTCCAGCACTTCCCTGTCCTTGTAAACCTTCCTCCATCTCTTCCCTGTCCTTGTGAACCTTCCTCCAGCATTTCCCTGTCCTTGTGAACCTTCCTCCAGCACTTCCCTGTCCTTGTGAACCTTCCTCCAGCGCTTCCCTGTCCTTGTAAACCTTCCTCCATCTCTTCCCTGTCCTTGTCAACCTTCCTCCATCTTCCCTGCCCTTGTGAACCTTCCTCCAGCACTTCCCTGTCCTTGTGAACCTTCCTCCATCTTCCCTGCCCTTGTGAACCTTCCTCCAGCACTTCTCTGTCCTTGTGAACCTTCCTCCATCTTCCCTGTCCTTGTGAACCTTCCTCCATCGCTTCCCTGTCCTTGTGAACCTTCCTCCATCTTCCCTGTCCTTGTAAACCTTCCTCCAGCACTTCCCTGTCCTTGTAAACCTTCCTCCATCACTTCTCTGTCCTTGTGAACTTTTCCATCACTTCCCTGTCCTTGTGAACCTTCCTCCATCACTTCCCTGTCCTTGGGAACCTTCCTCCATCACTTCCCTGTCCTTGTGAACCTTCCTCCATCACTACCCTGTCCTTGTGAACCTTCCTCCAGCACCTCCCTGTCCTTGTGAACCTTCCTCCATCACTTCCCTGCCTTATGAGCTTTTCTCATCACTTCCCTGTCCTTGTGAACCTTCCTCCAGTGCTCCCTGTCCTTGTGAACCTTCCTCCAGCGCTTCCCTGTCCTTGTGAACTTTTCCATCACTTCCCTGTCCTTGTGAACCTTCCCCCTGCGCTTCCCTGTCCTTGTGAACTTCCTCCAGCATTTCCCTGTCCTTGTGAACCTTCCTCCAACACTTCGCTGTCCTTGTGAACTTCCTCCAGCGCTTCCCTGTCCTTGTGAACCTTCCTCCAGCGCTTCCCTGTCCTTGTGAACCTTCCTCCAGCACTTCCCTGTCCTTGTGAACTTTTCCATCACTTCCCTGTCCTTGTGAACTTTCCTCCAGCACTTCCCTGTCCTTGTGAATTTCCAACCAGTATTTATCCAATCCCTCTTTAGACGCTATTGCAAACTGAATTCATTTTGAATTCTTGCGCATCTCTTTTCAGCCTTTAGGCTTTGTATTGCCAACTTTATAATTTGCTTGTAGCTTTTAGGAACAGCAGAACTACGCCACAGTACAGGCCCTTCAGCCCACAATGTTGTGCCAATCCATTACTTACTCTCCTCCACTGATCGTACCTGACCTGCTGAGTTCTTCCAGCATTTTCACACTTCAAAGTGACAGTAAATTTTATTATCAAAGTGCACATATGTCACTATATACAACTCAGAGATTCAATTTCTTATGAGCATACTCAATAGATCCATAATAGAATAATAACCTTAACAGAATCATTGGAAGACTACACTAACTTGGGCGCTCAACCAGTGTGCAAAAGACAACAAACTGTGCAATTACAAATAATAATAATAATAATAATAAATATTTAGAACATGAGATGAAGAGTCCTTGAAAGTGAGACCATTGGTTGTGGGAACATTTCAATGAAGGGGCAAGTGAAGTTGAGTGTCTGATGGCTGAGGGGTAGTAACTGTTCCTGAAGCCGGTGGTGTGAGTCCTATACATTCTTCCTGATGGTAGCCCGCAGAAGAGAGTATCTCTTGGGTCGTGAAGGTCGTTCATAATGGATGCTGCTTTCCTATGACAGTGTTTCATGTAGATGTGCTCAATGGTAGAAAGGGCCTAACACATGAAGTATTCACTACATTTTGTGGGATTTTCCATTCAAGGGCTTTGGTGTTTCCATACCAGGCTGTGATGCAGCCAGTCAATACACTCTCCGCTAGACACTTGTGTTGTTTTGGATTTCCAGCATCTGCAGAACTGCCTGTGTTTTTGAATTGCTGCCCGAACGCATAGTCCCTTCGAGGGAAGTTTACCCTGAAGAAGTTTAAATCTTCTCTTTGATGGATCTTCAGTGCAACCACTGCTCGTTCTCTGTGAGCCCTGCTGTCCTCCAACACTTCGACCACATGCTCCCCCAGATTCGCCTCTCCGCTCACTTGTACGCTTTGCCCTCTTCATACCTCCCCACGCCTTCTTCCTCTGGCTTCCTTTACAGCTCTGATAAAGGGTGTCATCCCAATACGTCCTATCCGGAGATGCTACCCACGTTGTTAAGTTACTCCAGCATTTTCCATGTGTTACTCAGGATTTGTTTTGGCTCCTAGTAGTTTCGATGGCATTACTTTTTCCGAATTGGTTCCGTAAGGTTGTTATAGTCATGGGTGGTAGTGGGGACTAGCTCCCATTTCCTAGTAAATTCTCCCAGTGGTGTGTGGCTCAAGACTATGTAACAGTTTCTTCCCCCAAGCTATCAGACTCCTCAATACCCAGAGCCTGGACTGACACCTTACTGCCTTATTGTCCTGCTTATTATTTATTGTAATGCCTGCACTGTTTTGTGCACTTTACACAGTCCTGTGTAGCTTTCTCTGTGTTGTTTTTTTTATGTAGTTCAGTTTAGTTTTTGTACTGCGTCATGTAACACCATGGTCCTGAAAAACGTTCTCTCATTTTTACTGTGTACTGTACCAGCAGTTATGGTCAAAATGACAACAAAAGTGACTTGACTTGACTTGAAATACCCACTCACAACCCTCTCCTGGCCTTCATGAGTGGTTTAGCTGTTAAGCCTGGTGGACCCATTTTCTACTGACATGAGAAGGGGCAAAGGTGGTTTACTGGTGCTTTGAAATCAGTTGCTTTGGGCAGATGGGGGGCCGTGGTTGGCAGCTCAAACCTTGCTGCCTTGCAGTTACTCCCGCTCAAGGGGAAGGATTTGGGAGTAAACCCCGAGGGAAAAATCCAGACCGGGAGTCCCTAAGGCAGTCCTATGTTGAGGTCAAAACTTACTGGAAATTCCTGCAACCCAGATGATACCAAACTGTATCGGCCTCTGCCATTCCTTTAGGCTCTTCGGATATGTGGAGAGGGGGAGCTTCCTACATGGACAACAGCTTGCTCTCCATATTGTACTGCCCTGGCCTGCGTATCTAGACAGTTAGGACACAACATCCATGGTCGACCCTGACTGGTGCAGGCTTCACTCTTTCTGAAGGTCATGCAGTCCACTTGGTTCAGGAAGCCGGCTGTCAGCATCAGCGGGGTTAAACTAGGCTGGTTGCATCCTCTCTGCTAATAAGCCAACTAAGGCACAAGGAGTAAATCGACCCAGAGTTCCAAATGTCCAACACTCTTGTAATAATGCTTATTGCTTCCACAGCATTTGGGAATTATAAGCATAATTACAAGAGGATCCTCAATGTTCAAAGTAAATTTATTATCAAAGTACATCTATGCCACCACATAGAACCCTGAGATTCAATTTCTTGTGGGAATATTCAACAAATCTATAGAATAACAGCTATAAAAGAATCAGAATCAGGTTTATTATCACCGGCGTGTGACGTGAAATTTGTTAACTTAGCAGCAGCAGTTCAATGCAATACTTAATCCAGCAGAGAGAGAAAATAATAATAATAAATAAAATAAAACATAATAATAAATAAACAATAAATCAATTACATATATTGAATATTTTTTAAAAAGGTGTGAAAACAGAAATACTGCATGTTAAGAAAAAAGAGTTTGTGTCCAAGGCTTCAGTGTCCATTTAGGAAGAAGCTGTTCCTGAAAGACTGCACCAGCCAGGACAGAGTGCAGAAGACAACAAACTTTGCAACTGCAAAAAGAAGAAGCAATAATAATAAATAAACAAGCAATCAATATTAAGAACAGGAAAGCTTTAGATGAAGAGTCAAATGTTGGCCCCAGATCTTAATGGCTCAGTCACTGGAGGACACTCAGTCTCCCTGGTTTTGCCAATCCCTGTTTTACTGACTTCGTCTCTTCACTTTCTCCGTGCTGTGGGATTTTGCCACTTAAATAAGACAGGCCACTATGAATCATAGACTCAATCTATTTAGGTACAAATGTCTCACGAGACATTCAGTGTAAAGTCTTCCTGGGTTCAATCTTGGCTCTGTCACAATGTGATCACTGTGCCTTCAATTTGCTGACGTCGCTAGATTTCTTTTTCTGTGGAGGATAGAGAGGAGTGGAATAGTGTGGACTGGTAGCGTAGTGGTTAGTACAATCCCTTAACAGTGCCATCGAACACCATTTGGAGTTCAATTACCACTGCCCTCCGTAAGGAGTTTGTGACCGCATGGATCTCTTCTGGTTGCTGTTATTTGTTTCTGCAGATGCCGCCTGACCTGCTGAGGTCCTCCAGCCTTTTGTGCATGTTCCTAAATATTTATCCCTTCTGCCACCAGCAGATCATGAATGCAGTGCATGTACTTCTATGTTGTTACAGCTCGAGAAGAACAAAACAGCACACACTAAATACTGGAGGAACTCAATAGGTCAGGCAGCATCTATGGATATAGATGACTTAGCACTGAGATAGCCATTCAACCTTGTAAAAAAACAAGGGTTGAGTCTGGAACGTTCATACTGTGACCTGGTTAATCTGAAAGGAGACCAATCCTGACACCACGCAGTAGACAAGAATGGCTGACTGTCTGGTGTGACAAGCTATGAAATGAAAATACATTGTCGATGTTTTGGGCCAAGACTCCGCTTCAGGACTGAGAATGAAGGGGGAAGACGCCAGAATAAAAAGGTGGGGTGGGGGGGGGGGGGAGGAGGACTGCTGGAAAGTGATAGGTGAAGCCAGGTGCGTGGGAAAGGTCAAGGGCTAGACAGGAAGGAATCTGTTAGGAGAGGAGAGTGGACCATAGGAGAAAGAGAAGGAGGAGGGGACCCATGGGGAAGTAATAGGCAGGCGAGGAGAGCTAATTGGTCAGAATAGAAGGAATAGAAGAAGGAGGAGAGAAGTTTGTTCACCGGAAGGAGTGATTGACATTGATAGGCGCTTCAGATCCCTCCAGACTAAGACTAATAGGCACTGGAGAAGTTTTTTCCCTACTGCGGTCACTTTGCTGAACAGTTAACTGCCGGTTAACTGTTGGCTAACTATTACTTGGATTGCACTACTTGTATGTATAATCTATATTTTCATTTATATTTATCATTATTATTGTTATGAGCAGAGAGACAACATCTGCCGGAAGTAAATTCCTTGTATGTGCACAGGTACTTGGCGATTAAAGTCTGATTCTGATTCTGATGTCATCAGGTTGGAGGGTGCCCAGATGGTGTTGCTCCTTCACCCAGACGGTGGCCTCATCTTGGCACAAGGGGAGGCCATGGACTGACACGTCGGAACAGGAATGGGAATGGGAATGAAAATGCTTGGCCACAGATGGGCTGGAATGCACCACCAGCGGGCTCCCCTTCAAAGGCACCCCATTCCGACTTGCAGGCATACTCCAGACTCCATCCTTGAACTCCATCCCCAGCAGCACCGTGGAAGCACCTTCACCAGGAGACTACATTAGGTCAAGAAGGGGCTCTCCACCTGGCCAAGGGCAACGAGAGCCTGCCATACCAGTAATGCCCATCTCCTATAAAGAAATGAAGCCATCTCAGGGGGACATGGTGGCGAAGAAGGTGCTTCGTCAGTCAGGGTGTTGCCTGTATGAGCTGGGACCGTGAATAGCAATCTATAGACAATCACTTTGAAACTTCTCACCGCCTCTGTAAAACAGACAGCACTCACCTTGGGCAGTCTCTTTAATCTCCTCTCCAACTGAGCAGAACGTACACTTCAATTCCCATTCCCATTCCTACATATCAGTCCGTGGCCTCCTCTTGTGCCAAGGTGAGTTCACCCTCGGGCTGACCTTATATTCCATCTGGGTAGCCTGCAGCCTGATGGCATGAACCAAGTTCTCCTTCCGGTAAAAAAAATCCTTCCCCCTCCCCTCTTCCTTTATTCCCCACCCTGGCCTTTTACCTCTTCTCACCTGCCTATCACTGCTACTCCTCCTTACTTTTCTCCTATGGTCCACTCTCCTCCCTTATTAGGCTAGGACTTTGTTCCTTGGAGTGTAGGAGAGTGAGGAGTGACTTTGTAGAGGCATAGGTATAAAATCATGACTGTTATAGAGAGGGTGAATACACAGGGTCTCTTCCCAGGGAAAGGGAATCAAAAACTCAGGAGCATCGGTTTAGGGAAGAGGGAGTAGACCTGTAAGAAATCTGAGGAGCAACTTCTTCTCGTGTTTAGGACAATGGTGAATATTGGTTGCTCGGGCTGAGGTGTTTGATGTTAAGGTGCTCGCTGAGCTTGCAGACGTTTCATCACCAGTTGAGGTGACATCCTCAGTGTGTAGCTGTTGGTGTTTCTCTCTGGGAGTGCTCGCGTTTATCTTGGCCCCCGTTTGCTTCAAATTCAAAGGTCAACTGAAAGGGTAGCCAATCAGGACCAAGGCAAGCGAACATGCAAGACACGTGTGAAGGCCAGGATTTGGACTTGGATATCAGAGGCTATTTGAGGCGCACACCACTGGGAGCATTTAAAAGGTAGTGGGGGTCTATCGGCATTACCACCCCCGGCTATAACAACTATATGAACAGTTGCTGCATATCACAAGTCCTGGTTATGCCACCATTGATGCCAGGCAGACAAACCCTGAAGAGTATTGATGATGTTTGGGTGTAAAAACACTGCGTAGAAGAAGACAATGGTAAATCATTTCTGTGGAAGAATTTGTCAAGAACAATCATGGTCATGGAAAGACCACGACTGCCTATGTCATATGACACGGCACATAATGATGACATCATTTGACATTGCAGATAATGATGATGTCATACAACACGGCACATAGCCCAAGTTGGTGCAGTCTTTCATTGGTCTGTTATGGTTATTATTCTATGGATTTATTGAGTTTGCCAGCAACAAAATGAATCTCAGGGTTGTATATGATGACAAATATATAAATTGTTTTACTTTGAATTTTGAACTTTGATATTGGAAAGGCCTAGATAGAATATACCTGGAGAGGCTGCTTCTGATAGCAGGACAGTCTAGGACCAGAGGCCACAGCCTCCGAATAAACGAATGTCCCTTTAGAAAAGAGATGGAGAATTTCATTAGCCAGAGGGTGGTAACTCTGTGGAATTCTTCACCATAGATAGCTGTAGAGGCCAAATCACTGGGTGGTTGATAGGTCCTTGATTAGTCAAGACATCAAAGGTTACAGGGAGAAGGCAAGAGAATGGGGTTGAGAGGGAAAATGATCAAATGGCAGAGCAGACATGATGGGCTGAAATGGGCTTAACTCTGCTCCTGTGTCTAATGATCTTTTGGCCTAAAAATTCAATAGATCTCTGCAGATCCCACAGGATCCTTGTTTCAAGTCAAGTCAAGTTCATTTTCATTTAACTATATACATGCATACCACCAAACAAGACAACATTTCTCAAGACCAGGGTGTAAAGCACCATATTATACATAGCACACAGTAAGAAAGTAAGAATTAAATCTACACATTGATAAACAAATTTAACTGCATAAATTAAATATTGCAGGGTACAGCACAAATTATCTGGTGACACTTTGAGTGTGATGTGGCAGGGAGTTCAGAAGCCTAATGGCCTGAGGGAAGAAACTGTTTCCCATCCTGACTGTTCTTGCCTTTATGCATCGGAGTCTCCTGCCTGATGGTAGAGGATGCTACCATCCTCAAAGAGGATGCTGGATGGATGGGTGGGATCCTTGATAACACTGAGGACTTGGCTTTCCTGATAAGTGTCCCTGATGGATAGTAGGGGGACCCCTATGATCCACTCAGCCATTCTCCCAGTCCTTTGTAGGGACTTCCGATTCGATGCTCGGCTGCTCCCGTACCAGAAAGAGATGCAACTTGTCAGGATGCTCTCAATGGTGCTCTTGTAAAACCCGATTTACAAGGGATGGCCAAAGGCTTCTTGCTGAGTGTTGTGAAGATAGCTTTTACAGCTGATTGATCTGTCACCATTTTCACTCTGATGGGCGTTGCTGTAAACAGCTCACATCTCTGCGGAACGTGGCTAAGCACATGGGTAACACTCCAGCTTACTGAAGTTAAGAATGAGAGACAATGAACTGAATTGTTATGTCACTGACCCAATTCTCCCATGTGATCCATAATTACGTATCAGTGAATAAGCTGTCTGAACAATTAGTGTCCTGCACAGAACACACTTGTATAGATTTGGCAGATTGGTGTAAACTAAAACTCGGCATTCGTCTGATTAAATTAGGAAAAATACAAAAATAATTGCCTAGGGTCAAAAATTAGAACTGGACTGGTGCACATTTAACTCTGCAGATTCTGCAGATACTGGAAATCCAGAGTAACACACACAAAATGCTGGAGGGCTCAGCAGATCAAGGAGCATCTGTGGAAGTGAATAAACAGTCGGCATTTCGGGCCGAGTCCCTCCTTCAGGACTAGAAAGGAAGAGGGGAAATGGCTATATAAGAGGGTGGGCAGGATGAGAAGAGGTACAAGCTGGCAGGTGATAGGTGAAGCCGGGTGAGGGGCAAGTAGGTGGGTGTGGGCGAGGGGATGAGGTAAGAAGCTGGGATGTGATAGGTGGAAGATATAAAGGGCTGAAGAAGAAGGAATCTGATAGGAGAGAGGAGTGGACCATGGGAGAAAGGGAAAGAGGAGGGACACCAGAAGGATGCGATGGCAGAAAAGGAGAAGAGAAGAGGGAGCCAAAATGGGGAAAGGAAAATAAGAGAAGGGGGAGGAGGGAAGTTAGAGAAATCAGTGTTCATACTGTCAGGTTGTAGGTTACTCTGACAAAATATGAGGTGCTGCTCCTCCAACCTTAGAGATGACTCCTCGTGGAAGTAGAGGAGGCCATGGTCTAACATATTGGAATGGGGATGGGGAGTGGAATTAAAATGATTAGGAAATCCTGCCTCTTGCACTTGGAATGAAGGTGCTGGTCTCAAAAAGGTTTCAAACTCCCAACAAGTCATTTTTGCAATTCATTTCACTTGTCACCTGTCTCTCCAAAGTTCAAAGTACATTTATTAACAAAGTGTGTATACATTATACAGCCTTGAGATTTGTCTCCTCGCAGGCAGCCACAGAGCAAAGAAACGCAAAAGAACCCAGATGAAAAGGAACACCCAATGTGGAGAGCATTCCAACTGGCTGCATCACCGTCTGATATGGGGTTGGGGCTCTGGCACAGGATCGAAGTAAGCGGCAGAGAGTTGTAAACTTAGTCAGCTCCATCTTGGGTACTAGCCTCTGTAGTATCCAGGTCACCTTTGAGGAGAGGTGCCTCAAAAAAGTAGCATCCAAGATTAAAGACCCCCCCCCCCCCACCCCCCGGCCTGCCTCCTTCATGAAATTGTGCCCTCTTCTCATTGCAACCGTCAGGAAGCAGGTACAGGAGCCTGAAGACACACACTCAACGATTCAGGAACAGCTTCTTCCCCTCTGCCATCAGGGAGGAGGTACAGGAGCCTGAAGACACACACTCAATGAGTCAGGAACAGCTTCTTCCCCTCTGCCATCAGGAAGGAGGTACAGGAGCCTGAAGACACACACTCAATGAGTCAGGAACAGCTTCTTCCCCTCTGCCATCAGGAAGGAGGTACAGGAGCCTGAAGGCACACACTCAACGATTCAGGAACAGCTTCTTCCCCTCTGCCATCAGGGAGGAGGTACAGGAGCCTGAAGGCACACACTCAACGATTCAGGAACAGCTTCTTCCCCTCTACCATCAGGGAGGAGGTACAGGAGCCTGAAGACACACACTCAACGATTCAGGAACAGCTTCTTCCCCTCTACCATCCAATTTCTGAATGGACAATGAACCCATGAACTCTACCTTGCTACTTATTTTAGTTTCTATTTTTGCACTACTTATTTTATATACGTATATATTTACTGTAATTCACAGTTTTTTTTCCTCTATTATTATGCTTTGCATGGTACTGCTGCCACAAGCTTAACAAATTTCAGGACAAGTGCCGGTGACATTAAACCTGATTCTGATGTACAGAGAGAGAAAAGAAACAAACCGTGCAGACAGTAAAAATAATAGGTTTCTGAATAAACGTCCACCCCAAGATAGAACAGCATAAGCTAAATATTGACAGGACAGTTCCTTCAAATATTGACATTTTCAATTAAACAGCTCGTCCTTTGAGCAGTTGACTGTGTTTGTTTTACAGAATGCATCAGCTGGCTCTCTTGCTGATCAGGAGAACATCTCTGACTGGTGCCTATCATTCAGACATCTCGTAAACAAGACAAAGGGACCATTATTGCTTGGATCTGCTCGGTGGGGGGGGGGGGTGGGAATGGCAATTTCATTGACTCCGGGCCCCTTTTTGCCGTGCGCAGAGTGCGTTAGTCAGGCCGTGAATTACAACACACACCGCAAAGCGCAGAAACTTGCCAGATTCGTCACAGGAAGGCAGACAACGTCAAATCATTTACCTACTCATCGATATCTGTCAGCTTGCCAAGTCCAATTGCTCATTAACCCAGCCGGCAGCTCTCGGTGTAGCTAAGAGAAAGAGTGCTCGTAAGGTGCAGTAAATTCTGAAAGGCTGCCATTTGTTGCCCACCCCTGACTGCCCTTGGGAAAGTGGACCTTCTTGATGGCTGAATGCTGACTGAGTCCGGTTAGGAATAAGTCACATTTCCACAGGTCTGGAGATGAGGAGTTATACAGCATGGAAACAGTTCATTTGGCCTGTCTTGTTCCTGCTGACTGACTAAGCTAGTCCCGCATTTGGCCCATATCACTTTAAACCAGTGGTTCCCAACTTGGAGTCCAATTTGGATGGTGGCCCAGGTAGACTGGAAAGAGAGGATGTGGGTACCGGAGCCGAGGGTCGGGCCAGTTTCACCACATTTACTCCTCTCTCCGTGACACCGAGGTTGAGAGACAGCTCCAGCTGCTCTGGGCCTCACGTTTGCAAACTTTGCTATGATTCGCCCCTCTGTGAGATGAATTGAGGCTGAGGCTGTGGGCCTACTCCAGCTGTCCTGGGCTTCTGGTTCATGGAGTCACTTCCGTTCTGAGCTCTGTTGCTTTCTCTTATTTGTGCTTCTCTCTCTCTTTCTCTCCCTCCCTCCATCCCTCTCTCTCTCTCTCCCCCTCCACACTGGGTGTTGGTCTTTTTAAAAATTTGTTCCCTTTGGGTTTCCTGTTTCACAGCTCCCTGTAAACGGACCAATCTCAAAGAGGTATAATTTAGATGTACTTTGATAATAAATGTACTTTGAACTCTTTGATTAATGTTAGGGGGCCATGGTATGAAAAAGATTGGGAACCCCTGCTTTAAACCTTTGCTAATCCATGCACCTGTCAAACTGTGTTAGGAGTGTTATTGATGTCCCTGCCTCTATCACTTCCTCGGGCAACCTGTCCCATTTCCCGGCGCCCTCTGGTGAAGAAGTTTAAAGCTTTTCCTCTCTCGTCCTAAATCTGTGTCCTCCTGTTAGTAGGGTCATTTCACCAAGCCAGGAGGTTAGGTCGCAAACGTTTCATCACCAGTCGAGGTGACATCAGTGCACAGCTGAGCGTCATTTCTGTCGAGTGCTCGCGTTTGTGTTGGTCCGACCCGTCGTTCTGATTGGTCGGCTGTCGCACTGGTCGCCAGTCTCTGCTGGGCCCTGGCCAACCGGGTGGCTGAGGGATCTCCACTGGCCCGTATCCCTGGTTATCGGTCGCTGTCAACGTCGGTTTCTCGGACGTCCGCGGTTCACCCCTCGGCCCAGATCCCCGTATTTAGGTTCGTAAATTGCATCCAGTTCAATACGTTTGTAAATAGGGTCTTCCGTTGAGATCCAAGCTTCCAAGAATACTCTTGATTTCTTGCTTTGTGCTTTTAATTCCCTTTCGTTGAGAAAAGCATGATGCGTGTTCGCAAACATGAGAAAATCTGCGGATGCTGGAAATCCAAAGCAATACACACACAAAATGCTGGAGGGATTCAGCAGGCCGGGCAGCATTAATGAAAAGAGTAAATAGTCAATGTTTCTGACCAAAACCCTTCATCACGACCTGAAGAAGAGACTTGGCACAAACTGTCAAATTTTCCACTTCGGTGCTGCCCGACATGCTGAATTCCTCCAGCATTCTGTGTGTGTGTGTGTGTGTGTGTGTGTGTGTGTGTGTGTGTGTGTGTGTGTGTGTGTGTGTGTACAGTCATCTAGTTTATGTTCCTCATGATTTTTTCTGCCTCTCTAAGGTCAACCCTCTGTCGCTAACATTCCAAGGAATAAAATCCAAGTTTGCCTCAACTCTGCCTGTAACGTAGAGCCTCGAGCCCTGGCAGCTTCCTCGAAAATCTCCCTTGCACTCTTTCCAGCTTAGTGATGTCTTTCCTGCAACAGTGTGGCTAAAACTGCACACAGTACCTCAGACGTACAGAACGTGCTTTGAAATTCACTGCTAAACAACCACACTGCACATGCTGATCAGAATATCAGCACTGGGCACTTCACCCCTGGAATTCAGAATCAAAATCAGGTTTAATATTATCGCCATATGTTGTGAAATGTGTTGTTAAGTGGCAGCAGTACATAATAATGGAGAAAAAACTGTGAATTACAGTAAAAAATATATATACTGTATATATTGAATAGTTAAATTAAATAAGCAGTGCAAAAATAGAAATAAAAAGTAGTGAGGTAGTGTTCATGGGTTCAATGTCCATTCAGAAATCGGATGGCAGAGGACAAGGAGCTGTTCCTGAATCATTGAGTGTGTGTCTTCAAGCTCTTGTACCTCCTTCCTGACGGCAGCAATGAGAAGAGGGCATGTCCTGGGTGATCAGGAGTCGTTAGTGGCGGATGCTGCCTTTTTGAGGCACTGCCGCTTGAAGATGTCCTGGATTCTACAGAGACTAGTGCCTGTGATGCCCCTGACAAAGTTTACAGCTCTCCACACCTTATTTCAGTCCTGTCCAGTTACACCCCCCCAACCCCTGCCCCCATACCAGACGATGATGCAGCCAGTTAGAATGCTCTCCATTGTACATTTCTGGACATTTTCGAGTGGTTTCGGAGGCATTTCAAATCTTCTCAAACTTCTAATGAACTATATCCGACTTCAGTATGACTGAATTAACTTCAGTAGCACTGAAAATGGAGGCAGAAGTACTGATGTAAGTATGTAATATCGGTCCTGGCCCAAAATGTCGACCGTTTTCTCCCCTCTATAGCCCAAGATGTCGACCATTTACTCCCCTCTATAGGTGCTGCCTGTCTGGCTAAGCTCCTCCAGCATTGTGTGTGTGTGTGTGTGTGTGTGTGTGTGTGTGTGTGTGTGTGTTGCTCCACATTTCCATTATCTGCAGAATCTCTTGTCTCTTGTGCTTGTGACATTTTTAATGCTATTGATTGGGGATGATATTTTATCGACATCCGAGTGGAAAGTTTACCAGCTAGAGGATGCTTGTGAATCAGGTGGGATCTCATGACAAAATGGCGATATTCTTAATAGAGTCTTTTACTTCAGATTTTATTTATTTAACTAATTGAATTTAAATCGCCCCACTTCCACAGTGGGATTTGAACTCCTGTCCAGATCATTAGGACTCACCAACTACAATACATTAATCAGTTGCCACTGCTGCCTGACTACAAGTTGCTCAGGAGGCGATATTGGGGCAGCAGTTCTACAAAAAACACAGTAATTTTATGTGTTATGTGATTAAGTTCCTTCTGAAAGCTAATTGTTCATCTTGTTTGGTATTCACCAATTTGCGACAATTGGAGGAAAGAATAGGGAGGATGCTGGAAGTAGTTTTTTTTAACAGAGTGGTGGGTGCATAGAATGTGATACCAGGAGTGTCGTTAGAGGCAGATACAGAGTTCAAAGTTCAAAGTAAAGTTTATTATCAAAGTATATATATGTCACCATATACAATCCTGACATTAATCTTCTTGTGCAGATCTACAGAATAGCAACTATAACAGGATCAATGAAAGATTAACCAGACTGCAGAAGACAACAAACTGTGCAAATGCAAAGATAAATAAGTAGCAATAAATGAAATAATAGGATAGAGAATCCTTAAAGTGAGATCATTGGTTGTGGGAATGTCTCAATGGATAGGCAAGTGAGTGTAGTCGTCCACTGATACTCAAGAGGCTGGTGGCTGAGGCGTAGCAACTGTTCTTGTGGTGGAGCAAGTCCTGAGGCTTTTAAACTTTCTACCTGATGGCAGCAGTGAGAAGAGAGCATGACTTGTGTGGTGGGGGTCTTTGATGATGGATGCTGCTTTCCTACGACGGCATTTCATGTAGATATGTTCAGTGGTGGGGAGGGTTTACTGGGCCGAATCCACTACTTTTTGTAGGATTGTCCATTCAAAGGCATTGATGCTCCCATATCGGTCTGTGATGCAGCCAGTCAATACACCCTCCACTGCACATCTATAGAAGTTCGGCAAAGTTTTAGATATCATTTCAAATCTCCACAGACTCCTAGAGGCGCTGCCATGATTTCTTCACAATTGCACTTACGTCCTGGGTCTAGGACAGATCCTCTGAGATAGTAACTCCCAGGAATTTAAAGTTGCTAACCTTCTCTCATGAGGACTGGCTCATGCACCTCTGGTTTCCCTCTCCTGAAGTCTATAATCATTAGAAGCATTTAGGAAATTCTTAGATTGGCATATGAATGATAGAGAAATGGAGGGCTATGTGAAGGGAAAGGTTAAACCGTAATAAGGCATAAGCACAAAATTAGGCCATTTGGCCCATCAAGTCGGCTCCACCATTCAATCATGGCTGATCCTCTTTCCCCCTCGTCAGTTCCACTCCCCCGTAACCGTTGATGTCATGTATAGATTAGACTGATCTTGGAGTAGCTTTAAAGGCAGGGGCAAGACATTGTGGGCTGAAGGACCAGCACAGGCAAATGTATTCTCCTGCGTTCTAAGTTTTCATATCGGGTTAGACAATAAAAGTCAGTGGTGACTTGGAATCAGAGTCAGGTTTAATATCAGCAGCATATGTCATGAAAATTGCCACTGACTCTAATCCTACCCCAACCTTAAATCTAAATCTGGCCATTACACCCCCACCACCCTTGCCTAGACACTCCTACACCTGAGTGGTCATTCCCTCCCCCCACCGACACCAGACGTAAGTAATAACCCCATCACTGTGGCATATTCATAACCATAAACTTTAAAATTTGAGTAAGGAGGAGGAAGATCCCCATAAAGGTGAGTGTTGGATCGGGTTAATGAAGTGGCAGGGTCGCATGGCACTGAATCTCAAGTAATTTTCCCACTGCCCACATAACAATATCTACTACTGCCATGTATTGCCTTCCAGTATCTGTCTCTGTGTTCCCCATCATCTCTCATCTCACCAAGTTCTACCAGTCACTACCAGTCCCTGTCTCATTGGTTATTTCCCCTCTACACGCTCAGTGCTAAAACAAAACCTTGCCCGTCTCTTGCCTCAGCAGATGCTGCCTGAACCATTGAGAACCTCCACCAGTGTTTCTTTTTCACGTAGTGAAATTTCCTTCTTATTTTTACCTTGATGCATGTCTAAACTCTGCCTTAAATATACCCAATGACTTGGCCTATGGCAACGAATTCCACAGATCCACCACCCTCTAGCTAAAGAGAATTCTCCTCATCTCCGTTCTAAATGGAGGTCCCTCTATTCTGAAGCTGTGTCCTCTGGTCTTAGACTCCCCCCCCCCCATAGGAAACATCCTTTCCACATCCACTCTATTGAGGCCTTTCAACATTTGACAGGTTTCAATGTGATCTCCCCTTATTCTTCCTTAGATTTGGGGCTGAGAACTGCTCAGGAATGAAGAAGGAAATGATATTGAGAAAAATCTGATTCTCCCCCTCATAACTCACTGCAATTTAAGAGGATTAGAGGGAAGTATCAATTCTTCACAAATGTCAAAGCAGGTGACAATACTTTTCTCTGAGCTGAACTCCAAGTCATTGGGTTGATTAATACCAGGTGACCAAAGAACACAGAATAGTATAGCACAGGAACAGGCTCCTCAGCCCACAAGATAGCTTCAAACTCATTAAACTAGCAATTCAGTGCTTACCAAACTAATCCTGTCACAGTTGTATAATCAGATGGGTTGTTCTGAACAAAAAGACCCAAACCAATTCGAGTTATGCACACAAAATGCTGGAGGAACTCAACAGGCCAGGCAGCATCTATGGATAGGAGTAAACAGTCAACGTTTCGGTCCGAGACTCTTCATCAAGACTGAAAAATGGTCTCGGCCTAAACTATCGACCGCCTACACTTTTCCATAGATGCTGCCTGGCCCATTGAGTTCCTCCAGCATTTTGTGTGTGTGTTTCTTTCATTTCCAGCTTCTTCTCGTGTTTACGATTAAACCAATTTGAGTGTCCAGGAGATGTGCTAATATGTGTACAAGCACAACAAAGCAACTTAAACCTAATTTATTATTATAAAACAGAAGGTACAAATAAATCACACAGAGTAAGTTACAAAGATCTCCACAAAGATTTCAGGGCTTATGATTCTCATCCTCCAGGTGCTTGTTATCATTGTTGGGGGTCTTGATTGCCACTGGTGTTGGAGGAGACCCCAGATTCCAACTCATAAAATAACCCTGGGTCTATCCTAGGCACCTATTGATCACAATTGTTCAGTCTAGGTGAAGTCCCAGGAAATTGAGAAGGGTGCCTCAAGAAATAGGGATTCAATTGACCAGCATTGAGACACACGCAGAGACTGATAAACTGTCTGATCATTTGTTCGCATGCCACAAACTCAGCATTGTTTCTTTTATTTAAATAACAGACATCCTGAAGCCACTGGTGCTTGAGGCCGAAAAAGACTCCAGCCGCTACCAGCAAAGGTTAGACTTTAACAATCTGACAGTACTTAACTTCTACAGACACCTTGACACTTTACATGCTGAGAGCTCGCAAACAGTTAAATTGTCACTTGGAATTATTCAGATTTTCATCCAATATTTCATAAAATGTCAATATACAACAACACAGGCTGCCTACTCATTTCAAATTCTTTGGTGCCAAGCTCTCTGAGGACCTAACCTGGTCCAAGCATATTGCAGCAGCTATAAAGAAGGTACAACAGTGGCTGTACTTCATTAAGAGTTTGAGGAGATTTGGTTTGTCATCTAAAACATGCGAAAATTCCTGCCGATTAATCGTGGAGAGCATTCTGACTCGCTGCATCACCATCTGGTATGGGAGGGGACGCTACTGCACTGGATCGTAAGAAGCCACAAGAAGTTGTAAAGTTAGTCAGCTCCTTCATGGGCGCCAGTCTCCGGAGCATCCAGGACATTTTCAAGGAGCGGTGCCTCAGAAAAGCAGCATTCATCATTAAGGACCCGACCACCCAGGACAGGCCCTCTTCTCATTGTTACTATCAGGGAGAAGGTACAGGAGCCTGAAGGCCCACACTCAATGATTCAGGAACAGCTTCTTCCCCTCTGCCATCAGGGAGGAGGTACAGGAGTCTGAAGGCCCACACTCAATGATTCAGGAACAGCTTCTTCCCCTCTGCTGTCCAATTTCTGAATGGACATTGAACCCATCAACACTACCACACTACTTTTTTTTATTATTTCTGTTTGTGCACTACTATTTTTAAATTTAACTATTTAACTATATATATATATACTGTAATTCAGTTTTTTCTCTGCATTTGTCATGTATATTATATTATACTGCTGCTGCTAAGCTAAACTTTACAACATACGCCGGTGATATTAAACCTCATTCTGATTCTACATCTTATGGAAGTTAATAATTTCAAAGAAAAAATACAATGGCTGTAAAAATCCTCTGACCTATTCGAATACTGAGTGAGGTGGTTTATCTCTGGTCTCCAACAGCTAATATTTATTTTTCTCTCAAAAATCACTGTTGCAATGATTTGATCTGTTCGGAAGGTGAGCAAGAGAAGTTATTCCCGTTGGTGTATGTGACAATAATAAACCAACTTAACTAAAGCAGATGATCTGACAGGCCATATTCAGGGTCCCGACCAAAACGTTGGCTGTTTATTTCCCTGCAGGGATCAAGTTCAAGTTTGAGATTATTGTCACATGACTGTAGCTATCTACAGCCAATGAAACACCGTTCCTCTGGGTTTTTGTGCACCCACAATATATGTATCACACACAGCACTTGACTGGTTGTCTGCCATACCCAGCGACAACAGAGGCCCTGTGCAGGAGAATTTTTAAAGTGGAAAATCATTGGGGCAGTTCCACTCACTCGACCTCTGAAGTCCAAGTCCAGTGGTACAGGCAGTTGTTACAACTGGGGCTTCCTTAACTGGCAGCACCACGAAGAAGTTAATAAAATATAATTCAAAATGCACAAGCAAGCAGTAAGCAGCTCGCATTCCTAGTGACGAGACTCTGGTGGTGGCTGGGTATTCATTAGTCTCACAGCCTGGGAGAAGTCAGGCAGTCCTAGATCTGATACTCCTGTACCTGCTTCCTGATGGTGGTGGGTCAAAGAGATTGTGGGGCGGGTGGCAGGAGTCCTCAACAATGCTTCAGGCCTTACATATGCAAATGCTGCTTGTAAATATAGTCACTGCCTGACCCTCCAGCATTTTTACTGTTCATTCAGATTTCCATCATCTGAAGACTCATATATCTCTATCTTGACATGCTGAGCATTTCGAGCATCAGCCTCATCGCAATCCCAGCCTCCTACTATCAGAGATATTCTGCTTGTCCTACCTATTCTTCCTCCACCCTCTCTTCAACATAAAACTAACTTGTTTTCCCTCTTGGAACCGAAACATTAACTCATTTTGATCGTTCCACAAATGTTGCCTGACCTGCCACCTCCCACCGCCCCCCCCCCCCCCCACACCGACACATAAAACTTTGGCAAACTTCTATAGATGTATAATAGACAGCATATTGACTGGCCGCATCACAGTCTGGTATGGGAATACCAATGCCTACGAACGGAAAACCCTACAAAAAGTAGTGGATTTGGCACAGTAAAGCTCACCCAACTGCTGAGAAAACCTACATGAAGTACTGTCAGAGGAAAGCAACATCCTTCGGAGATCCCCACTACCCAGGTCATGTTCTCTTCTTGCTGGTGCACCACCAAGTTCAAGAACAGTTACTACCCCTCAACCATCAGGCTCCTTCAAGAGGAGCAAATCCTTGTCATTGGGTTTGGAGGCTTACATGCCTCAATAACCCGGAGAGCTATGCTGGCTGGAGGCAGGGCCTTGTACTTTGGCTCTCAGGAAGGTCGCCCAAGTCAAACAGGTCAAAGGGCAGAGGTCAGACTAAGAGTGGTCTACTGGTGCTCCAGGTTCAGAGGTTCAGCTCAGGGTTAACAACCCTGATTGGTCAAACAAAGTTGTTATGGAAACAGCAAAAAAGAATCCTTCTTCATCTATGTGCTACGGTTTTCCTGGGACTCCACCCAGGACTTGTATGACAGTCAGTAAACGGAGAGGAAACTACTGACCCTTCGAAGAAAGCTGTGAACGCCGCTAGAGACGGAGAACATTATTGCAGCACAATAGGCAAAATAAGAACCATCAAGCTCTTGAACAAAACACAAAAATACAATGGCAGATGCTGTGGATCAGAGAATACGTACACAACGCTGGAAGAACTCAACAGGTCAGGCAGCACCCATGAGAAAAGAGTAGCCAATGTTTCGGGTCGAGACCCTTCATCAGGAATGGGGGGGAGAAGAGAGGGCCGAAGCCCAGTAATAGAGATGGGGAGGGGGTAGGGCCTAGAGGCGCCAGGTGGAAAACCAATCAGAGGAAAGATAAAGGGGGGAGGGGAGGGGATAAGCATGAAAGAACTGTAGAGATAAAGAAGCAGAAAGTTGAAAGGGGAGAGAGGCAGAGAGGGACCTGGGATAGGGGAAGGGGAAGGGGGAGGGAATTACTGGAAATTGGAGAATTCAATGTTCCTACCACCAGGCTGGAGGCTACCCAGATGGTAGATGAGGTGTTGCTCCTCCAACCTGAGTTTGGCCTCATCATGGCAGTAGAGGAGGCCATGTATGGACATATCTAGATGAGAATGAGAGGCAGAGTTGAAGTGGGTGGCAACTGGGAGGTCCTGTCTATTGTGACGGACGGAGAGGAGGTGATCGACGAAGCGGTCCCCCAATCTGCGTCGGGTCTCGCCGATGTAGAGGAGGCCGCACTGGGAGCACTGGATGCAATAGACGACTCCAGCAGACTCGCAGGTGAAGTGTTGCCTCAACTGGAAGGACTGTCTGGGGCCCGGAATGGTGGTAACTCTTGAACAAAAGGGGGTAACCACACTCAACTTCACTTGCCCCATCTTTGAAATGTTTTCACAACCAATGATTTCAATTTAAGGACTCTCTATTTCATTTTTTTATGTTCTTTGTTAGTTTATTGCTATTTATTTATATTTGCATTCGCTCAGTTTGTTGTCTTCTGCACTCTGGTTGATCTTTCATTGATCCTGTTCCAGTTACTACTCTATAAATTTGCTGAGCACCCCTACAGGGAAATGAATCTCAGGGTTGTATGTGATGACATATATGTACTTCGATAATGAAATTTACTTTGAACTTTGCTTGTTCCGCTCAGAGTCCCCAGCTTTCTCTGGTTTCATTACAGACCGGTCACCGAGCTGTTCGGATCTTGCGAGCACATTGGCTGAAGCAGTTCCCTGCACAACAAATTTCACAGCCAATTAAATACTTTTTGTAGTGTAGTGGGTAAATTGGCCATGAAATGTTTGGCGGCATTCTTATAAATGCAAGGTCTCTTAATTTTCTTTCGCTCATGACATTATAGCAAGCTTCTGGAAACCACAGTAAAGTCAGCCATCTGATCCCACTGGTTTCAGGCTTTAAATATGTCTCTCCAAGGTCTTTCGTGGGGAATTTTTGACTTCAACTTATAATGATTCAGAAGAGGCAATTTACCCCATTCTGGCTCTCAGCAGCGCCGTCTCCTCCGTCACTTTTCCCCCTTTGCATATACAAGAGTCCATAATAATACCATAAGACATCAGAACAGGGTAGCAATTACTTTAAAACAGACCAGAATCTCTCAGAGACTAAACATGGAAGGGTTGACGCTGTGGGACCTACTCTACAAAGAAATGAAGCTCTAAGTCGAAGAAAGTATGTTTGATTCTTTATTAAGAAAGCAGCGAAACAAACTGTCTTGTAATGATAAAATCTAATGAATCTACAACTGGTTATATAACAAAATTAGCAGTTTGAACGTATTCAAATGTACTTAAGTGTTAAGTGGTCAATGAAAAAAAAATCAATCCCCCCGACCAACTGACTGCCTTTTTTACTGCCCGTTACGCATTGGGGCAGCAATGAAGGTCTCTCATTGCCACAGGAGTTCAGGGCTTCCTTCTTTGGGTCGGTAGCTTCCTCTCGGTTTTCACTACTGTCAGTCTTGCTGGTCCCGGGTGGAGACTCAGGAATACCGTCACACTCAGATGTAGAAGGACTCTTCATTGCTGTTTCCGTAACAGTTTTGTTTGACTAGTCAGTGTTGTTAGCCCTGAGCCGAACCCCGAACCTGGAGGACCGGTGGGACACTCTTAGCCTGACCTCTACCCTTCGACCTGTTTGGCATGGGTGACCCTACCAAGAGCCAAAGCATAAAGCCCTGACTCCAGCCAACATAGCTCTCCGGGTCATTGAGGCACGCAAGCCTCCAAACTTTACGGCAAGGTTGTGTCCCCTTGGAGGAATCCCTGCTCTAACCAGACTAAAGAAATGACTAAAGCAAAAGCGTGAATACATAACTATCCTCTTCACTTCTATCAATGCCTGGCTCACGTGACGAATTTACCATAACCCATAATAAACGCGCAATAGAATATACAATACAGACAGACAGACAGACAGAAAATAGTTTGCAAGTTTGGTTGATCGCTGAGCTTGGCAAAATGCTTGCAGTCGTTTCGGTTCCAATCAAGAAGCCATCATCATCAGTGCACAGTTGGGGGTGTTGTCTCCTCAGAATATCAGCAGGAGACAACACCTTCAACTGCACTTCTTGTTTGGCGCCAGAAAGTCTGCAAACATTTTGCCAAGCTCAGCGATCAACCAATCTTCCAAATAATCAACCCAAGCTACCAATATTCCAGACAGAAAGTAGATATATGGCTCCTACAAACAGAATTAGGCCATTCAGCCCATCAAGTCTGCTCTGCCATTCGAACATGACTGGTTTATTATCACTCTGAACCCCATTTTCCTTCCCCCACCATCTGTAACCCCTGACACCCCAACTAATCTATCAACTTCTGCTTGAACTCAACCCAGTGATTTACCATCTGTGGCAAGACATCCAACAGATTCAAATTTCAAAGTAAATGTTTTTGTTGAAGTCACCATTAACAACCCTGAGATTCATTTTCCTGTGGGCATACTCAACAAATCTATAAAATAATAACTGTATCAGAACCGTAACGGTCTGGGCGGGGGGTGCGGTCGACAGCCCACCTCTGCATTCTAACGATCAGCACTGTATGTCGTTGTTGCGTTAAAAAGCTTTTGTTGGATTATGGTGGTAAGTTCCTGTTCATTAATTGTTACATTTTAGTTCGGATTATATAGTTATTTGCTTGTGTATTTGTGGGTCACCCTGACTGTAACTGGGGTGTGTGATGGTCACCTCCCCTGTCTGCATGAGACTGGTCTGTGTGAGACTCTCCGGGTCATGGTGACAATCTGATTTGTGTTTATCACAATAAAGTGGTTGTTGAGTTTAACGAGCTTCCTCGTCTGTAACCGTGGACCAAAGGCTCGCCACAGAATCAGTGAACGGCTGCCAAAGTAGATCTTTCAACCAGAGTGCAGAAGACAGGAGAATGTGCAAGTGCAAAAAGAAGAAACAATAATAATAAATAAATAAGGAAAAAATATTGAGAACATGAGATGAAGAGTCCACCCTCTCATCAAAATCATGGGCTATGTCATATGACGTCATCATTACGTGCCGCGTCATTTGACGTGGACGATCATGGTCTTTCTACGACCATGACAGTTCTTGGCAACTTTCTCTGCAGAAGTGGTCTACCATTGCCTTCTTCTGGGCAGTGTCTTTACAAGACAGGTGATCTGAACCATTAACAATACTCTTCAGAGATTGTCTGCCTGGCGTCAGTGGTCGCATCACCAGGACTTGTGATATGCACCGGCTGCTCATACGACCATCCACCACCTGCTCCCATGGCTTCATGTGACCCTGATTCGTGGGGCGGGGGGGTGGTTTTGGTGGGAGCTAAGCGGGTCCTACACCTTGCGCAAGGGTGACCTGCTACCTAGTGGAGGGAAGGAGCTCCTTACACCTCCTTAGATAGAGAGTTACCTCCACCCCTTCACCCATCACCATCCTTCCCCCATCTCGTTTCTAAAGCGACGTCCCCTTGTACCCATCTCTGGTATACCTATTGCTCCTCTGTGGATTCCTTTAGGGATTTACCCACCCTGGGAATAATTTATAGCAGCAAACTAATCTACCAACCCACTTGTTTTTTTTTGGCTTAAGGGAGGAAACTGCAGTGCCCAGAGGAAACTCAGCTGATTAGAGAGAGAATGTGCAGACTCAAAGTTCAAAGGTCAAAGTTCAGGAATTCCACTGCATAAAGACAAGGATGGTCAGGTCTCTTACCCAAAGCTATTACCTTCTGAACTCCCTGTCACATCACACTCAAAGTATTTATTTTATTTATTATTGAGATCCGTCTCCCAATTTAACCCTAGCCTAATGTAGTGAACTACATATACCCGTCTGGACACGCCCCCTGCTGACTGCTCCTGTGGCTCCTCCCACAGACCCCTGTGGACACGCCCCCTGCTGACTGCTCCTGTGGCTCCTCCCACAGACCCCTGTGGACACGCCCCCTGCTGACTGCTCCTGTGGCTCCTCTCACAGACCCCTGTGGACACGCCCCCTGCTGACTGCTCCTGTGGCTCCTCCCACAGACCCCTGTGGACACGCCCCCTGCTGACTGCTCCTGTGGCTCCTCCCACAGACCCCTGTGGACACGCCCCCTGCTGACTGCTCCTGTGGCTCCTCCCACAGACCCCTGTGGACACGCCCCCTGCTGACTGCTCCTGTGGCTCCTCCCACAGACGCCTGTGTAAAGGCGATTGAGGCCTGAGCCCGGCCTCTCAGTCTCCAGGATGTAGTATGGTGGTCACTCACTGCTTGTTCCTTCTTCCAGTCAATAAAAGCCGATATCTCGCCTTTACGTCTCAGAGTGAGTTATTGATGGTGCATCACCTAATCACGGGACAATTTACAATGACCAATTAATCTACCAACCAGTACATCTTTGGACTGTGGGAGAAACCTGGAGCACCCGGGGGGGGGGGGGAACCCACACTATCACGGGGAGAACGTGCAAACTCTTTCCAGGCAGCAGTGAGAATTGAACCTGGGCCATTGGTGCTGTAAAGCACTGTGCATCACAGGTTAAGCGGTTCCATATCTCGCAATATTTAATTTATGCACTTCAATTTGTTATTTATTTGTGTGATTTATCTGTCAATTTTATCCTACCTTCTGTGTACTACTGTGCTTTACCCCCTGGTCCGGAGAAACTTCGTCTCATTTCTATATACATTAAATGGTTATATACATTATATATATGTATATAGTTAAGTGACAATAAACTTGACTTGACTTGAAATGATAAATATAAGCTACAAAATCATATTTAAAAGAGACAATGATGATTTTGTGAGATGTATTAATTGATTAAAATTGTAAAATCCACTACCAAGAGGTTGGACAGACTTTCTACCTTCGTTAAAGACCGGATGAAAGTAAATCAGCAGAATAGCTTGAATGTCAGTTTGATAACAAAAGGAAGCTTCAAGCTGACCTCGCGATGTTCTGGTTTTCTGACATTTGTTGAGGAATAAGCAATGGTCAGGGAATCAGAAAAAATTACCTTGGTGTTCTTCAAAATTGTGCCAGGAGGTCATTTCTAAGAAAGGATGTGCTGACATCGGAGAGGGTTCAAAGGCGGGTCACGAAAATGATTCCGGGACTGAATGGATATGAGAAGTGCTTGATGGCTCTGGGCCGGTACTTGCTGGAGTTTGGAAGAATGTGGGGTTGTGGGGGGGGGGGATTGGATCTCATTGAGACCTATTGAGTGTTGAAAGGCCTCGATAGAGAGGGGGCGGGTGGATGCATCTTGTAGTGGGTGGAGTCTAGGACCAGAGGGCATAGCCTTAGAATAGAGGGACATCCGTTTAGATTGGAAATGAGGAGAGTTTTCTTCAGGCAGAGGGTGGTGAGTCTGTGGAATTTATTGCCATAGGCAGCTGTGGGGGCCAGGTCATTGGGTGTATTTAAAGCAGAGGCCGATGAGCTTTAAAGGAGAACAGATCAGCAATGATGGGGCACGAGCCTGTCATTGACTCTACCTCTTGCCGATCTTGCCGACTGAAGCACAGAGGAAGATTGAAATCATCGAGGCGGGTGCAGAGGAGAGCGAGTGTTCGGCTCCGTCTAGCAGTCTCTCGCTCGCTGCTGCCAGAGGAGGAGTCCGCGTGTAGCGGTCTCTCACTCACTGCTCCCGAGGGAAGGTCCTTGTGTTCGAATGATCCCTCTCCCCCTCGATGCAGTCAGGGGATAGCACTGGATCAAAGTTTAATCAACGCGTGGTGTGCATTGTGGACTCTGATTCATGTTCATGATGATATGTTCTCATTTCTGCTCGCTCCTTTTTTTATTGCTAGTTTGGGTGATTCTGAATCAGGGGAACCTGCAGATAATAAACACTGAGCTGAACCGAAATATGCCTTTTGATTTTAACCATATAACAATATAACAATTACAGCATGGAAACAGACCATCTCGGCCCTTCTAGTCCGTGCCAAATGCTTCCTCTCACCTAGTCCCACCGACCTGCACTCAGCCCATGACCCTCCATTCCTTTCCTGTCCATATACCTATCCAATTTTGCTTTAAATGACAATATCGAACCTGCCTCTACCACTTCTACTGTAAGCTCGTCCCACACAGCTAAGCAAAGAAGTTCCCCCTTGTGTTACCCCTAAACTTTTGCCCCTTAACTCTCAACTCATGTCCTCTTGCTTGAATCTCCCCTACTCTCAATGGAAAAAGCCTACCCACATTAACTCTATCTATCCCCCTCATAATTTTAAATACTTCTATCAAGCCCCCCCCCCACCTTCTAAGCTCAAAGAATAAAGACCTAACTTGTTCAACCTTTCTCTGTAACTTAGGTGCTGAAACCCAGGTAACATTCTAGTAAATCTCTTCTGTATTCTCTCTATTTTGTTGACATCTTTCCTATAATTCGGTGACCAGAACTGTACACAATACTCCAAATTTGGCCTCACCAATGCCTTGTACAATTTTAACATTACATCCCAACTCCTATACTCAGTGCTCTGATTTATAAAGACCAACATACCAAAGGCTTGGTGTTTTATATCCTGTATTTTCACTCGTTTTTTTTCCTGGTACTTATGCAACTTTTTGCATGTGGGGTGTTAATGTTTTATTTACATTGAATGAGTTCCGCGGTGTCACTTTGTTTTGTGGTTGTTTGTGGGGAAGACAAATCTCAGTGTTGTATACTGTGTACACACTTTGATAATAAAAATACTTTGGATCCTTTTTGAAACACTCTGATAATTTCTACTATGTTGAAGGTCTTATACTAATTGTTATGCCGATTATCAGAGAATTTTGACCTTAGCAAATATTGAAATTTGCTTCCAGTTGCAAAAAGATCACACAGAAAAATTAAATTTAAAGAGTTCAGAAGGATCAAAATGAAAGAACTTTAATGTGCAGACTCAGGCAATGACTCTGAGGTCTTGTGTCTTTGCCTGAGTTTTTGATGAGAATCTGGGGAGGAAAGCATTCAAAGTCCTGAATGATGTCCCCGAAGGGGAGTTTGCTGCTGCTCATCTGGAGAATTTGAGGGCCATGTGCACACTGAAGATTGAAAGACTTTCTGGACTGGCTGCCTGTACACATATGTCCACATAAATCCATAATATTGACAGTTCTTTTATAATTCCAAATCCTTCCTCTGTCAGCTAACTGGGCCCTAAATCAGAAACATGAGAGATTCTGCAGATACTGGAAATCCAGAGTAACCCTTGCAAAATACTGGAATAGCTCAGCAGGT
The DNA here is from genome assembly GCF_030144855.1 of Hypanus sabinus. Lineage (NCBI taxonomy): Eukaryota > Metazoa > Chordata > Chondrichthyes > Myliobatiformes > Dasyatidae > Hypanus > Hypanus sabinus. The sequence goes on along the minus strand of NC_082729.1, from coordinate 8,103,158 downwards.
CAGGCAGCATCTATGGAAATCCATAACAGTCAATGTTTCAGGCCAAGAACCTTCTTTAGGACTGTAAGGAAAGGCAAGGACCCCAGGATCAGGAACATTATCACCCTACAACCATCAGGCTCCTGAACCAGTGTGGATAACTTCACTCACAACTAAGTGATGGGAGGGGAAGAAGGAAGGCTAGAAGGTCCTCACTCTGGCTTCTTTCCTCTTCTGACCTGCCCTGCCCCTCTGGGTCCCTTTCTTCTGACCTGCTCCACCCCTCTGGGTCCCTTCCTTCTCCCCTTTGTCCTATGGTCCACTCTCCGCTCCTTTCAGATTCCTTCCTCTCCAGCCATTTACCTTTCCCACCTGGCTTCACACATCACCTTCTATCTATCCTCTGTCCCCTCCCCCTATCCTTTTATTGTGACATCTTCCCCCTTCCTTGCCAGTCCAGAAGAAGGGTCTTGGCTCGCAACATCGACCGTTTATTCATTTCCATAGAGGACGCATCACAAGTTTCAAAGTTCAAAGTAAACTTATTCCCGAAGTACGTGTTTGTCACCACACACTACCTCAAGATTCCTTTTCTTGTGGGGATTCAGCAAAGAGCAGAGAAATGCAACAGAATCAATGAAGACTACGCACAAAGACTGACAGCCAACCAGTGTGCAAAAGAAGACAAACTGTGCAAATGAGAAAAAAGTAAATAAATAATACTGAGAACATGAGTTGTAGAGTCCTTGAAAGTGAGTCCATAGATCATGGAATCAGTTCAGTGTAGAAGTGAGTGAAGTTGTCCCCTCTGGTTCAGAAGCCTGATAGTTGAAGAGTAATAACTGTTCCTGAACCTGGTGGTGTGGCATCTAAAGCTCCTGGACCTCCTTCCCAGTGGTAGCAGCGAGAAGAGAGCACGGCCTGGACGGTGGGTGTCCGTAATAATGGATGCTGCTTTCCTGCGGCAGCATACCTTGTAGACGTCCTCAACGGTGGGGAGGACTTTACCTGTGATGGGCATTATTGCACCCTGTTTGTGCACTTCCCAGCACCAGAAATTGTCAGAATACCCCCCAGGTTCAGGGGCAGCTATGGAAGGAGATTTGAATGGTGAGCCCTCACTTGGAGTATTGTGAGCAAATCTGGGCCCCTTATCTAAGAAAGGATGTGCTGACTTTGGAACGGGTTCAAGGGACGTTTATGGAAATGATTCTGGGATTGAAAAGCTTATCATATGAGAAGTGTTTGATGACTGTACTCATTGGGATTCACAACACTGGAGGCTGGGGATCTCATTGAAATCTTTTGAATGATGAAAGGCCTCGATAGAGTGGATGTGGAGAGGATGTTTCTTATAGTGAGGGAGTCTAAGGCGAGGGGACACAGCCTGTCAATAGAGGGATGTCCATTTAGAAGGGATGATGAGGAATATCTTCAGGCAGAGAGTGGTGAATCTGTGGAATTCTTTGCCACAGGCAGCTGTGGAGGCCAGGTACTTATGTATATTTAGGGCAGAGGTTGATAGGTTCTTGATTGGTCAGGTCATGAGGGGATATAGGGAGAAGGCAGGAGATTGGGGGCTGAGAGGGAAATGGATCAGCCTTGATGGAATGGCAGAGCAGACTCGATGGGCCAAATGGCCTAATTCTGCTCCTATATCTTATGGATCAGCCATGATGAAATAGCAGAGCAGACTTGACAAGGCCTAGTTCTGCTTCCATATCTTATGGTCTTCCGATCAGAGAAAGGGAAGAATTGCTTTGACCTACTGGAACCTTCACCTGCAGGTTTGTCAGGGAAGAGGGTTGAAGGCAGCAGCCACTGAAACCCTGTCGTGCTTTGCTCAGACACTCAATGAAAGTTTTAATTCTGTCTCAAGTCTTAGCTGCTTTGAAAGCCTCTGCCACATCAATATTCCAAAACATGAATATTTTAATGCAAGGTGACAGTAGCCAGCACCCCAGGAAATAATAACTATTTCAAATTTGGGATCAAAGAAATGAAATTCTGTATATAATTCATATGGCAGTCACCTCTGCAGTAGCACTAGGCTCTCTGCAAACTCATCACATGCCTAAGCTGCCACAAGAAACAGCTAGCTTGCCGATGTTTCATCACAAGTTGATGTGACATTCTCAGCGCATGGGAATTTAGGAGCTGAGAGGTAATGTTGCAGCAATATAGAACCCTGGTCAGGCCCCACTTGGAGTACTGTGCTCATTTTTGGTCCCCTCACTACAGGAAGGATGTGGAAGCCATTGAAAAGGTGCAGAGGACATTTACAAGGATGTTGTCTGGATTGGAGAGCATACCTTATGAGAATAGGTTGAGTGAACTCGGCCTTTTCTCCTTGGAGCGACGGAGGATGAGAAGTGACCTGATAGAGGTATGCAAGACGATGAGAGGCATTGATCGTGTGGATAGTCAGAGGCTTTTTCCCAGGGCTGAAATGGTTGCCACAAGAGGACACAGGTTTAAGGTGCTGGGGAGTAGGTACAGAAGAGATGTCAGGGGTAAGTTTTTTACTCAGAGAGTGGTGAGTGCGTGGAATGGGCTGCCGGCAACAGTGGTGGAGGCGGATACGATAGGATCTTTTAAGAGACTTTTGGATAGGTACATGGAGCTCAATTAAATAGAGGCCTAGTAATTTCTGAGTTAGGGACATGTTCGGCACAACTTTGTGGGCCGAAGGGTCTGTATTGCGCTGTAGGTTTTCTATGTTTCGCAGTTGTTAGTGTTTCTCTCCGGGAGCCCTTGTGTTTATATAGGCCCCCAGTTTCCTGCCTCAGCCCTGATTGGCTACCCCTTCAGTTGACCTTTGAATTCTATTGGCTCATGCTTCTTTGGCTCTTAGGGGTTCTTAGATCCTGTGGTGAACTACATTTACCTGTCTGGACACCCCCCCCACCCCCCCGCTGACTGTTCCTATGGCTCCTCCACAGACCCCGGTATAAAGGCGATTGGGGACTCCGCCCCGGCCTCAGTCTCCAGGATGCAGTGTGGTGGTCAATTGCTGCTTGTTCTTTCTTCCAGCAAATAAAAGCCTATATCTCGCCTCACATCTCCAAGAGTTATTGATGGTGCATCAGATCCAAGAACACACACTTTTGGTACAGAGATATGATCCACTGTCTCTGATTCTGGTACACAAAGACCGAGAAGGACACCACTTTAACGGGGCACCACGGAGGTTCTGGCGCAGGCACACACGAAGCGGGAACGAGAATTTTTTGGAGCGTGCTTCTCCTCTGATATTTCCCTAAACAAAGAAATTGAAATAATTGCACAAACCCTTAAGAGCCAAATAAATGCGAGCCAATAGGAGTCAATACTCCTTCTGCTGAAGGGGTAGCCAATCAGGACTGAGCAAGCGAATGGGGCGCTATATTAACGCAAGCACTCCCAGAGAGAAACACCAACAACTGCGCACCAAGGATGTTTCCATGACTGGTGGTGAAATGTCTGCAAGCTAATTGACAAGCTAGGTGGACAGCGAAACATCAAATGCCTCCACCTGAGCAATGAGTATTCACCACCATCCTAAACATAAAGCAATATTTTGAAGTTCAGAAGCTGGGTAGCCACCCAAGATGACCAAAGATTAACAGCAGGCATTTGTCACTGATGACTTGAAACAGCAAACAACATGTCAAAGAAACACAATTCTTCAAAAAGAGATATTCAGACATCCTGGGTTTGAAATGCATATAAGAGAAAAGAATACATGATAGTTCAAAGCTAAATTGAGAGGAAACAACTACAATATATTTATTCCTTTGATGTTTCGAAAAGTATCCATTATTTCAGTAAAATTCTGCTGATTAATTGATAAAGATTACATACTAATTTCTGTATTTTAGGGAGCGCACGTCAATTCTGAAAGAGCAGTGACAGCAGAAAGAGAAATGTTTGCAAGAGGGAGAGAAATACAGAGAGAGCAATAGAGACAAAGAGAGAGAGAGAGAGAGAGAAAGGTGGACAGAGACAAAGAGACACAGAGAGATAGAGACAGAGAGACAAAGAGGCAGGCAGACACAAAGAGATGGAGAGAGAGAGTTGGCAGAGAAACAGAGAGACAGAGAGACAACGTGGCAGACAGAGACAAAGATAAAGAGACAGAGAGAGACAGAAAGAAAGAACTACCAGAGAGACAGAGAGACTGACAGAGAAAGGGACAAAGGTACAGAAAGAGAGATAGAGACAGAGAGCCAGGGAGACAAAGGGGCAGATGGAGGGACACAGAGAGAAAGAGCAATTTCTCTAAAGGTTATAATACCTTTGAATTTATTGTTTGATAAAAACCCAACTATTACACACCTCCTCCTGTTGAGTCCTATTGACTCACTTTCAAGGATTCTTCATCTTACGTTCTTGATATTTATTGCTTATTTATTATTATTATTTCATTGTTTTTGTATTTGCACAATTTGTTGTCTTTTTGGTTGAACGCCCAAGCTTGCATTAATTAATTCTGTTATGGTTATTATTCTATTGTGAATTTATTGAGTATGCCTGCAAGAAAATGAATCTCTGGATTGTATACAGTGACATATCTGTACTTTGATAATAAAATCACTTTGAACTTTTGAATTATGGAGCGGGTCCAGTGGAGGTATGAGAGAATGATCCTGGGAAACTAAGCACATCTACACGAAACACTGTCACAGGAAAGCAGCATCCATGATCAAGGACCCCCACCATCCAAGACACGCTCTCTTCTCGCTGCTGCCATCAGGAAGAAGGCACAGGAGTGTCAGGACTCTCACCACCAGGTTCAGGAACAATGATTACACGTCAACCATCAGGCTCTTGAGCAAAAGGGGATAACTTCACTCAACTTCACTTGTCCCATCATTGAAATGTTTTCAGAACTAATGGACTCACTTTCAAGGACTCTTCATCTCATGCTCTTGATATTTATTGCTTACTATTTTATTATTATTTCATTCTTTTTTCATCTGCACAGTTTGTTGTCTTTTACACACAGATTGAACGCCCAAGTTGGTGCGGTCTTTCATTGATTCTATTATGGTTAATATTCTATTATGGATTTATTGAGTATGCCTGCCAGAAAATGAATCGTATATGTACTTTGATAATAAAATTACTTTGAACTTTGAGCTTTGAACCTGATGCTGTCCAGATCACTTTGGTATAGAGATCATTGGAACCATCAGTTACAACGTTGATTACAAGGATGGCATTCAGAAGCACTACGACCATCATTGTGACAGCTTTTACAAAGATCAAATTATTGTCTGTACTTCCCTGTAACTCTTTGAGTGCCATCAAAATGACAGCCTTTGAGTGCCCTTCGAAGCCCTCCTGCTGGATATGTTGGCTTGCCGTTCAAAGGAAATTTATTATCAGAGTACATGTATGGTACCATACACAACCCTGAGATTCATTCAACATTCAAATCACCTTTATCTATGTATGCATTATACAACCTTGAGATTCATCTCCTTACAGGCAGCCACAGAACGAGAAACCCAAAAGAACGCTTTGAGAAAAAGAGGACTGACAAACGCCCAACGTGCAGAGAAATAGAAAAAAAAGCCATGCAAACAATAAAAGTAAGCATATAGCGTTCAGAGCAAAAGTGAGCCTGCAGACATGAAGCCCAGAGCAGATGAAGCAGGCCACAGTTCAGCACATCGCGGAGCAAGCGTCGGGGAGCCCACAGACATGAATGCCCAAGAAGCCGGAGTAGGCCACAGCCTCATCCTCAGGGATAAAAGAAATACAACAGACTTGTGAAAGAAAAACCTGCACATAAACAAAACCTGACAAAAAAACATCAATGTGCCAAAGAAGCAAAGCTGTGCAAAAAGAAATAAAGAACACGAGTCGAAAGTGAGATTGTGGGTCATAGAATCGATTCAGCATAGTGGCAATTGAAGCTCGTTCAGGAACCTGATGGTTGTCGGGGTAACAACTGAGATAGAAAGGAGTGTGGTTCAGTTCTTTTAATTCAAAGCCATTTTTTGGTCAAAGAATGTAATTGTCCAAATTAAGTAATTTTTACAAAATAGCTCAGAGCCCTTTATTGGGTAATTAGTTTTCCAATTAAGTAACTGCACAAGTTGACTATTCCCAACCTTCAGGTGCCATTATACACTTTATTTCTTTAAACCATTTTCTTCATGCCATCAAAATAAACTTCACACCATCTTAAAAGTTTGTTCCCCAAACAGTTCATCTGATCAACTGTTATAGTTAGCCCTTTCCCCACCCACCTCGTCTATTGTTTAACCCCATTGCTGCACTTAAACCACCTTTTATAATGTTTACATTGTAAATACATGTTGGTATTTATGTATTTATCTACATATCCATACTTTAACCTTTAAGTTTATTTTTTATAGAACTCATTATTTTTTATAAATGTTGCATGTTAACCTACCGAATGTTGAAAGGACTAAATGAAGTGGTGGATGTGGAGAGGACGTTTCCTATTGTGGGAATTGAGGGGTGACCTTTTAGAACAGAGGTAAGGAGAAATTTTTTTAGCCAGAGAGCAGTGAATCTGTGGAATCCTCTGCCACAGACTGAGGTGGAGGCCAGGTCTGTGCATATATTTAAGGTGGAAGTTGATGGTTTCCTGATCTGTGAGGGCATCAAGGATATGGCAATAAGGCAGGTATGTGAGGTTCAACGGATCCAGGATCAGCCATGATGGAAAGGCAGATTAGACTTGGTAGAACAATCTTGGTATCATTTGCAAATTTACTAGCCCGCTATCGATATTTTCATCCATATATGAGGGGTGATTGATAAGTTCGTGGCCTAAGGTAGAAGAAGTCAATTTTAGAAAACCTAGCACATTTATTTTTCTACATAGTCCCCTCCTACATTTACACACTTAGTCCGGCGGTCGTGGAGTATAAGGATCTTGGACCTCCAGAAAGTGTCCACAGATGGATGATTGATAAGTTTGTGACCTAAGGTAGAAAGAGTTATTAAATAGTTATAAGAAGGATTATAGCTTGTTATAGAAGTTAATAAGAAGGGACATCCACCTTAATATTCCTTAGGAGGTCCAACACTTCCTTCTCGTTGACCTCTAAATGCTCTATTATATTTATACTCCCAGCACTGATCTCCTGGTCCACCATATGCTTTGCCTTAGTAAGTACTGAAGCAAAGTAGCTCAGTCACATTCTCCGCATCCGCGCAAATATTACCCCCTTTATCCTTGAGTTGTCCCACCCTCTCCTGGTTGTCCTCTTGCTCTTGATGTATGTACAGAGTGCCATGGATTCACTTTAATCCTACTTGCCAATGACTTTTCATGGGTCTCCTGGCTTTCCTAACTCCCTTCTTTAGTTACTTTCTACGTTCTGTTTTATGAGCCTTTGGACGGCTGTATGAGGGGTGATTGATAAGTTCGTGGCCTAAGGTAGAAGGAGCCAATTTTAGAAAACCTAGCACATTTATTTTAGACCGGTATATGGAGGAATTTAAGGTGGAGGGTTATATGGGAGGTAGGGTTTAAGGATTGGCACAACATTGTGGGCCAAAGGGCCTGTACTGTGCTGTACTTTTCTATGTCTATGTTCTATGTTATTTACACAGTTAGTCCAGCGGTCGTGGAGCATACAGATCCTTTCTTTGTAGAAGTCGGCGTCTTGGACCTCCAGAAGTGGTCCACAGCATGGGCTGATTGATAAGTTTGTGGCCTACGGTAGAAGGAGATAACTTTTAACTTACTGCATTTTCATTCAAACAGTCGAATATAACGAGAGCTGTATAACTCATCTCCTTCTATCCAGGGCCACGAACTTAATCAATCGCCCCTGCTGCGGACCACTTCTACAAAGAAGGGATCCGTTTGCTCCACGACCGCTGGACTAAGTGTCTACATGTAAGAAGGGACTCTGCTGAAAAATAAACGTGCTAGGTTTTCTAAAAATTACCTTAGGCCACAAATGTACTAATCACTCCTCGTGGAACTGTAGATTGCACAAACAGCCGAGACTGGAGAACAACACAACCCAATCAGTGAAGGAACTGTTCTGCTTTATTTCCTGCGGGCTCCCACCAAGTACAGACGTTCTCATCTCACGGACAATCCTGGGCAATCTTCTCTGCTCATGAGTTCAGTGACTCTTTTCTTTCATTTGCTGCTTCATTGCAAAAGCACTCGAAAATTACCGTGGAGAGCATTCTAACCGCATCACCATCCAGCATGGGGTGGGGGGGGGGGGGGTGTGCCGTGGCTACTGCTCAGGATCGAAGTAAACCGCAAGAGAGTTGTGAACTTTGTCAGCTTCAGCAAAGTGTCCAGGACAGCTTCAGGAAACGATGCCGCAAAAAGACGGCATCTATCCTTAAGGACCCCCACCACCCAGATCATTCCCTCTTCTCATTGCTACCATCGGGGAGGAGGTACAGGGGCCTGAAGGCACACACTCAGCGATTCAGGAACAGTTTCTTCCCCTCTTGCCATCTGATTTCTGAACGGACATTGAACCCACGAACACTACCTCACTACTTTTTTACCACCTTTTTGTGGCCTCCTTAAACAGTCGACGTTTTGGGCCGAGACCCTTCTTCAGCACCCTTCTTGAGCCCTGACGAAGAGTCTCAGCATGAACCGCCGACCGTTCACTCTTTTCCATAGCTGCTGCCTGGCCTCCTGAGTTCCTCCAGCATTCTGTGTACGTTGCAACAGCGAAACAATTGCGGCTCGGTTTCAGCTGGCTTTGAGATCGTGGGGGTGCGTTTGGGGACGGGGAGAGGATTTAGGGATCCTGTTAGGGCTTTATGAACGGGATGTGGGGGGAATTGGAGGACGGGTCTTAAGTCTCCGCTCTGTGTTCACAGGACTGGCATTTTAAACTATCAAACAAAATCATAAACTACCACAAGAAAACACAGAAATCCTTCTCTGGATCATATTTAACATCTGGCAAAACCTGTAGGGTTGCAGTAGAAACAGACTCAGTACTGTACTGGGTCCACCAAGCTTTCTCAAAAGACTTGTTGAAATACAAATACAAACTTCCACTTGTTCTAAGTCCAGCAGTTGCCGGGGTGAGTCTAAATGGAGCAGGCCAGTACCAGACGACAAAACATCCCTCATTACCTAATGCTGGTCGAGAGCCAATTGTCAAGCAATGTGCTGCCAGAGAGACGGATTTTCAGCCTCGTTCAAGCAGGAAATCTTCGCTGGACAATGATGGCAGAGAGCATCGAGCAGATCAGCGCACATATCGAATCATTCCATGACTCATAGAGGGTCGGATCTTGCGGCTTCCTTAAACTACCCGCCAAGTCTACGTGCACGGAACGCGGGAGAAACTCAGCAGGCCAGGCGACATCAATAGAAAAGAGAGAACAGTCGATGTTTTTGGCCGAGACCCTTCGTCAGAGCTGGGTGGAAGAGATGGGAAGTCAGAGTAATGAGGTGGGGGTGGGGGGAGGAGGGGAGGAAGAAGTACAAGGTGACAGGTGATTGGTGAACCTAGAAGAGGGGGAGTCTGATGATGAATGGTGAATGGTGAAGGGTCATATATATATTCCAGTATGTCAGTCCATGGCCTCCTTTACTGCCACGATGAGGCCACACTCAGGTTGAAGGAGCAACACCTTGCATTCCGTCTGGGTAGCCTCAGACCTGGTGGCATGAACATCGATTTCTCGAACTTCTGGTAATCGCAAACACCCGTCACTATTCTCCATTCCCATTTCCCACTCTCACCTTATCTCCTCACCTGCCCAACACCTCCCTCTGGTGATCCTCCCCCTTCCCTTTCTTCCATGGCCTTCTGTCCTCTCCTATCAGATTCCCCCTTCTCTGGCCCTTTATCTCTTCCACCAATTGACTTCCCAGCTCTTTACTTCACTGATTGCCCCTCTCCCGGCTTCACTGATCAGTTACCACCTCGTATTTCTTTCTAAACATCGCATCTCTTTTTCCCAGTCCCGATGAAGGGTCTCAGCCTGCAACATCGACTGTACTCTTTTCAGTGGGTGCTGCCTGGCCTGCTGAGCTCCCCCAGCATTTTGTGTTTGCGTTGCTTGGATTTCCAGCATCGGCATATTTTCTCTTGTTTGCGATTTTACTTACAAAGTCATATTGGTGCGTGGCTGCACTCTACAATTAAGAGAATGCTTAACTGACTCCAAAGCAGCTGATCACAGTGAAGGAGGTGTTTGATATCTTATGTAAGGAAGGTGCAGTAGGGACATTTAACAGACATCTTCAGAAGCAGAATCAGGTTTACTTTCACTGGCATATCTCGGGAAATTTGTTAACTTAGCAGCAGCAGTAAAATACCATAAATAATATATAAGGAAAAATAACAGTGAATTATAGTAAGTGTGTGTGTGTGTATATATATATATATACAGTAAGTATATACATACACACAGTAAGTATATATATAATATATAGATACAGTAATTATATATATTATATGATTAAATTAAATAAGCAGTGCAAACCAAACATAGAACTTAGAAATGGCCCCATGTAACCTTCTCTAAAGACTGCCTGGAATTTCCCTACCGCATAGCCCTCTATTTTTCTAAGCTCCACATACCTATCTGAGAGACTCTTAAAAGACTCTGTTGTATCCACGTCCGTTAGTGCAGCGCCAGCAGTGCATTCCACGCACCAACCGCTCTCTGTGTGAAAAACTTACCCCTGACGTTTCCTCAGTACCTATTTCCAAGCACCTCAAAACTACGCCCCCTCGTGTTAGGCATTTCAGCCCTGGGGGGAAAAAGGCTCTGGCTATCCACATGATCAATGCCTCTCATCATCTTATACGCCTCTGTCAAGTCACCTCTCATCCTCCCTCGGCCCAAGGAGAAAGGGCCAAGTCCACTCAGCCTATTCTCATTAGGTACGCCCTCCAATCCAGGCAACATCCTTGTAAATCTCCTCTGCACTGAAATGGAAAAAAAGTAGTGAGGTAGTGTTCATGGGTTCAAAGTCCATTCAGAAATCAGACGGCAGAGGGGAAGAAGCTGTTCTTGAATCATTGAGCGTGTGTCTTCAGGTTCCTGTACCTCCTCTCTCATGGTAGCAATGAGAAGAGGACATGTCCTGGGTGATGGGGGTCCTTAATGATGGATGCCACCTTTCTGAGGCATTGCTCCCTGAAGATGGCTTCAATACTATGGAGGCTTGTGCCCATGATGCATGATGGAGCTGGATAAGTTTACAATTCTCTGCAACTGACTTCAATCCTGTGCAATAGTCCCCTCCACCTCCAGACCAGACGGTGATGTAGTGTCAGAATATTCCCCATGGTATATCTAGAAATTTCCGAGTGTTTGAGGTGACATACCAAATTTCCTCAAACTCCGAATGAAATCCAACGGTACACCTGTAGAAGTTAGCGAGAGTGTTCAGTGACGAGGTGAAGCTTGTTAATCTCCTACCACAGTGGCACACACTCCTTACGATTGCATCTTTTTACTGGGCACAGAACAAATAACCTAAAATGTTAACACCCAGGAATTTTAAGCTTGTCAGCTTTATCAGCTTTGCCCTCCAACTTCCACCCAGCCCTTAAATTCGCTTGGTACATTTCTAACACCTCCCTCTCCTTTCTCAGATTCTCTGTCTCCATCTCTGGGGACTAACTGTCTCCCGATAATTTTGTAAATTGACTGACTCCCGTAGCTATCTTGACTTTACACCTGGTCACCTGTAAAAATGCCATTTACAGAAAACATGCTCAGTGGTCGCTTTGTTAAATACCTCCTGTATTCAATGTGGCCGCTGAGTGCGTGTTTGAGGTCTTCTAATGCTGTAGGCCATCCACCTCAAGGTTTAGCAAGGCAGACAACTGTTGTAACACGCAGTCATTTGAGTTACTGTTGCCTTCCTGTCAGCTTGGGCCTATCTGGCTATTCTCTCTACTCAATAACAAGGCATTTTAGAACATAGTACAGCACATTACAGGCCCTTCAGCCCACAATTTACCCACAGAACTGCCACTCACTGGAAGATTTTTGTTTTACCCACCTTGCTCTGCAACTCTAGAGCAGGATTTCCCAACCTGGGGTCCACAGACCCCTCACTTAATGGTAGTGGTCCATGGCATATAAACAGTTGGAAACCCCCTGCTCTAGAGACTGTTGTGCCTGAAAATCCCAGAAGATCAGTAGTTTCTAAGAGACTCAAACTATATTAACTGGCATCAACAATCATTTCATGGTCAAAGCTACTTACATCTCATTTCTCCCCCATTCTGACGTTCGATCTGAATCACAACTGAGCCTCTTGACCATGTCTGCGTGCTTTAATGCATTGACTTGATGTCACATGATTGGCTAATTAGACATTTGCATTAACGAGCAGGCATACAGGTGTATCTAATAAAGTGGCCACTGAGTGTATGTTCTATATTTTATGAAGAAATACAAAAAGCATTTGGGACTTCTGTCCCTGATTATTTGTGGTGTATTCCCTGGTTGAACTGTATTTGTACAGTGTTGAGTGAGAAACAACATGAACCCCGTGATGACAAAACCATTGGACAATCTCCCTCACACACATGCCCAGGAATAGCCACTGGAACGAGGCCAATCTCTGATGTACTGAGCAAGTTGATATTGGCTTCAGGAGGGGAGCAAGGAAAAACAGGATACAGTTGTTGGCCAGAAGCCAACGGCAAATCCCAAATGTTAAGTTGCAGTGCGTTGCCTTTCTGTCTCTAATGGAGAAAACTTCTCAAAGGTCTTCACACACAAAAAATAGAACAGAGGAAGATAGGAAAGTATATTCAATAAGAGCCAGCTTCAGATCTTTAAAGAATCAAAAACTTCATATATTGCCAAAGAATGTATGCAATATACAACTCTGAGATTCGTCTTCTCCAGATAGTCATGAAACAAAGAAAACATAGGGTCATTCCAAGAAAAGTATCAACACCCCCTGCAGAAAAAAGCTTACAAATTGCCCCAAATTAAATTTCACAATGGCAACAAGAGGATTAGCCCTCCCACCCTCCCCCACCCACGCAGAAAAACAAATCGGGCGAACTGCGAGAACATTAAACCCCATCCCGCTGCGTAAAAAAAACTTACAAATCGTGCAATGGCGGCAAGAGAATCAACCCCCCCCCCCTCCTCCCGACACAGAAAAACAAATCAGACGAACTGCGAGGACGTCCAACCTGACCACCCCACCCCGGTATAAAAATAACATAAGTATTGCCAAAATTAAATCGCTCAGACAGCAACGAGAAAGAACGAGCAAGAACGTAGAATGTGTAAGACATAAAACCAAAGAGTCCAGTCCAATCCATAAACCACAGAACTTCGGTAGCATCCTCCAAGGGTGAGGGAGGCCACCGGAAAGCAGAGTCAGAGCAGTAAGGGAGTTAGGCCATCGTACATAAACTTCACAAACAGACAGGAGTTTAATGCACAAACAGGAGTTTAATGCTGATAAGTGTGAGGTGCTACATTTTGGTAGGAATAATCCAAATAGGACATACATGGTAAATGGTAGGGCATTGAGGAATGCAGTAGAACAGAGTGATCTAGGAATAATGGTGCATAGTTCCCTGAAGGTGAAATCTCTTATGGATAGGGTGGTGAAGAAAGCTTTTGGTATGTTGGCCTTTATAAATCAGAGCATTGAGTATAGGAGTTGGGATGTAATGTTAAAATTGTACAAGGCATTGGTGAGGCCAAATTTGGAGTGTTGTGTACAATTCTGGTCACCGAATTATAGGAAAGATATCAACAAAATAGAGAGAGTACAGAGAAGATTTACTAGAATGTTACCTGGGTTTCAGCACCTAAGTTACAGGGAAAGGTTGAACAAGTTAGGTCTTTATTCTTTGGAGCGTAGAAGGTTGAGGAGGGACTTGATAGAGATATTTAAAATAATGAGAGGGATAGATCGAGTTGACGTGGATAGGCTTTTTCCATTGAGAGTAGGGGAAATTCAAACAAGAGGACATGATTTGAGAGTTAGGGGGTAAAAGTTTAAGGGTAACACGAGGGGGAATTTCTTTACTTAGAGAGCAGTAGCTGGGTGGAACGAGCTTCCAGTAGAAGTGGTAGAGGCAGGTTCGGTATTGTCATTTAAAGTAAAATTGGATAGGTATATGAACAGGAAAGGAATGGAGGATTATGGGCTGAGTGTGGGCCAGTGGGACTAGGTGAGAGTAAGCGTCGGCACGGACAGGCTGAGATGGCCTGTTTCTGTGCTGTAATTGTTATATAGTTATTGGTTATATCTGAACTTTATGAATCGCTTATGTTTTCAAGAGCTTTGGAGAGGGAACCGGAGAAGAGACTTGCAAGACTGTCTCTATGAAGAGTGAACGGGTGGGCACTGAAGGGGGGCAAGATAATAAAGAAAAAGATGAAGACTGAGTTTATTTGTCACATTTCCATTGAAACACCAAAACATCCAGTGAAATGTGTTGCGTCAACGACCAACATAAGGCTGTGGCGGTGGCAGCCCGCAAGTATCACCACGCCTCCAGTGCCAACATAACATTCCCACAACTTACTAACCATAGCCCAGTAGATGGAGTAGACCAGCGGTTCTCAATGCTTTTCTGCTTGTGGCCCATGTACTTTTATTTACCTCTGTGGCCTGCACCCTCCATAGTCTCTGTAAGTTTCTAAAGATTTCTTTTTGGTCATCTGTATTAGTTATTCTAATATACAGTCAATATTAATGTTCTAACAGGTTGTAGGTATTATCATTTGTTAAGTGTAATGTTACAGAAGTTTATGAAAAACCAAACTATTAAAAAGCTCTGATTAGGATATTTTACTTATAATACTCTTCCAGCCAGTAATGAAAAAGCACATAATACTGTTATTTTGAGTGTTTAGTGAGATCTTTGCAACTGATGCAAACTAGAGAGTTTTTGAATCTTTGGTTGCGACTTGGTTAAAGGTTATCAAAGGTCACCTCTTTTTGCATTTATTTGGTTTATTTATTGACATGCAGTGTCAACACGGAATAGGCCTTCCAGCCTTTTGAGACACGCCGCCCAGCAACCCCCAAATTCAATCCTAGCCCAATCACGGGACAATTTACAGTGACCAATTAACCTACCAATTGGCATGTCTTTGGACTGTGGGAGGAAACCAGAGCACCTGGAGGAAACCCACATGATTACCGGGAGAGGTGTCTTATAGGCAGCGGCAGGAATTGAACCCGGGTCACTGGTACCGTAAAGCAATGTGCTAACCACTGCACTACTGTGGCAACCCATCAAGATGGTTACAGGCTTTTGATAGAACTTAACTAAAACCCCATTCAACAAGATAAGACATGGGAAATCCAGTTAAAATCGACTTTGCTCAATCCCAGAGCAGTGGAAATATATTTTTATATCACTAGTTATCCAGATGCTTTGACAGGTGGGCTCATACCCCCGTGAGATTGGGACATGCCTGTCCTAGCATGTGAAGTCAGCTCTGGAGGTTTGGGCCGATGTGAGATCCAACTGCAAGGAAGATGGTTCTGCAACGCTCTGTGGAGAGCGAAGGGCATGATGAGGCACAGAAAACGTCATGGTCATCCATTGCAACCAAGGAAGACCCCAGTTTGTAATGACAACTCATCCCACTGGAACCAGAATTCCAAGGTTGAGGGCAGAACTGCTCCAGCACAATGGTTTGTCACCATAACAACTCTCCTGCACAGGTTTTCTGTCATCGTCGAGTAAGACGGGCAACCACCAGTTATCCAGACATTTTGCTTGCTATGTTTGAATTTTGCTTGAGCTGTTATATCGCTCTGCTGCTCATTAAGACATTCTTGACAATGTAGTGTCAACGTCATTCACATTCGCCCCAAATGAATCCACCACCCAGTCTGGAATATACGTCTCCTGCAGGTCTCTGAGCCGAAATTCCATATCACAGTGCAGTTGCTTCAAACGATCAAGAGATAAAAATCAGACCATCATCTTGCAATTCTATTATAAGAGCAGCCAGTGAAGGAAATTGCATAAGTTCACGATGCCCAATAAAGAGTCATAGAGATTTACGGCACAGAAATAGGCCCTTCGGCCCATCTCGTCCATGTTGAGCCATTTAAACTGCCAACTCCCATCGACCTGCACCGGGAGCACAGCCCTCCAAATGCCTACCATCCATGTACCTATCCAATTGCATCTTAAATGTTGAAATCAAACTCGCATTCACCACTTGTGCTGGCAGCTCACTCCACACTCTTATGACCCTCTGAGTGAAGAAGCTTCCTCTTTTGTTCCCCTTAAACTTTTCACCTTTCACCCATAACACGCGACCTGTTGTCGTCATCCCACCCAACCTCGGTGGATGAAGCCTGCTTGCATTTAACCAATCTATATACCCCTCATAATTTTATACTCCTCTATCAACTCACCTCTCCTCAATCTTATTAAATTTTTCTGCTGCGGAAAAGTTTTTTTCCCAAGAAAAGTGGTAATAGCCTCTTTGCATGATATGAGATTAGTTTTTTTCGCCCGTAGCAGTTTAATAAATTCAGGTTTTCAGATATATCTGACAGGTAAAACATGTCAGCTGTTTTGCTGCCTCATTTGCATCATCTAGCATATTTTCCCATTCATTTCATTCAGGTTTCCAATTAAATTACATATTTTCATTTTGTTTTTATTTATATATTTTTGCAATATTTCACTAAAACATTATGGCAAATTCAGAAACGCCTGTGGTCCCAGTTTCTTGTCCTTAACATGTGACCCCTACAAAATCCAGCATGGCCCTGGGGGACCATATGGACCACAATGAGAACTACTGGAGCAGATATCATTATCATTATGCATTGTACAGTATAACATAGGGGATCATGGTCTTTGACAATGATTGTTCTTGGCAATTTTTTCTACAGAACATGGTTTGCTATTGCCTTCTTCTGGGCAGTGACTTTACAAGACGGGTGACCCCAGCCGTTATCAATACTCTTCAGAGATTGTCTGCCTGGTGACAGGGGTCACATAACCAGGACTTGTTATACGTACCAGTTGCTCATATGACTGTTCACCACCTGCTCCCCGTGGCTTCATGTGACCCTGATTGTTGGGGGTGGAGGGAGGGGGTTAAGCAGGTGCTAGGCCTTGCCCAAATGTGAACTGTGACCTGCAGGCTAGCAGAGGGAAGGAGCACTTTTCACCTCCTTTGGTAGAGACGCACCTCCACCCCGCCATCCAGGGAGTAGAAAGCCGGCATCTTTTCTTGCAAAGTTGAAATGTCTAATACTGGGGTGGGGTGTATTTGTGAAAGACTACGGGGGTAAATTTGTAGGTCATTCTCTTCTGTTTTCACGGATGGGTGCGAAGAGTAAGAATTTCATGTTGCATACTCCATATAATCTCTGATTATAATCGGAACTGCTGAACCATTGACGTGTGGGGAAAGGTTTCTAGACAGTGGCAGGTGCTTGGAATATGCTTTCAGAGATCGTGGTGGAAGAGGATGTGATAGAGGATCTTAGCCATATGACTTTGAAGAGGATGGATGGATATGGACCATGTGCAGGCAGATAAAATTAGCTGGCATTAGGTGATGGGGGAGACTGAGGCTGAGAGGGAAAATAGATCAGCCAAGATGAAATGGCAGAGCAGACTTGATGGGCCAAATGGCCTAATTCTGCTCCTATACCTTGGGGAGGCATGGTAAACACAACACTTTATAGCACCAGCAATGTAGGTTCAGTTCCCACCGCCGTCTGTAAGGAGTTTGTACATTCTCCCCGTAACCGCGTGAGCTTCCTCTGGATACTCCAGTTACATCCCGCAGTCCAAAGACGTACCCGCTGGTATGTTGTTTGGTCATTGTAAATTGTTCAGTGAGTAGGCTAGGGTTAAATCAGGGAGGGGTTGCTGGGTGGTGTACCTCAGAGGGTCAGAAGGGCCTATTCCACAATGTATTTCAATAAATAAGTAAAATAAAATTTTATAGTCTTATTAGTTTAGATAATGAGCTAAAGGGCCTGCTCCTGTGTTGTTCTGTTCTGTGTTCGCAGTCCAAAGGCAGATAGAACTGTAATAAAAGCATGCATCAGGACCACAAAGAGATTTGAAAATGAGAATTGAGGTTTTTTTTAATTAAAAACACCAACACAATCCACTGGAAGTAATGAGCAAGCTCGTTCCTCCTACACCCACCCATTGTGCGCAGAGTGGAGCAGGAATTCCAGGCTCGATTGGAATTGAATTATTTAATAGGGAATGTTTTCAGCTGTGCTCACCCTCTCTCCCACTCGTACTGCCTTTTAGAGAATAGAAGAGGACAAACCCCAGCACATTGGCGCCCTCCACGCTCAGTCTAGGTTTCCACGGTTTCGGACGAGGAATCATCTGTCCCCATTCACCTCTCCTGATCAGCTCTTCTCTTTATTTGTCCCACTGCCCTTCCTTTTGCCTTTTATCATCTTATCTTTTACATAGAACAGTACAGTACATGAGCAGGCCTTTCAGCCCACAACGTCGTGCCAAACCAGCTAAAGAGTAAATAAAAAACTCCCAAACACCAATCCCTCCTACCGTGTCCACATCCCTCCATCTTCCTCATATATACATGCCTGTCTAAACGTCTCTTAAAGACCTCTAAGTGATTTGCCTCTACCACTATACCAGGCAGTGCATTCCAGGCATCCACAACTCTCTGAGTAAAAAACTCTCCCCTCACCGTCAGTGCTATCCTTCTTTTCTAATCCTAACGTCCTGCTGAGCTCCTCGAGTATTTTGTATGCTTGTTGCTCTCAATTTCCAGCCTCCACAGAATTCCTTGCGTTTTCATGATATTCTGCTCAGTTCATCTCATGTTCGGGTTGCTGATCTCCCCCACGGCGCATCAGGCGGCATTTGTGTTATTTTTATTACGAGGCTGAGGTGTTAGCTTGATGCTCAACCCAGCAGTCTGTTGGGATTATCTACTGTATCCGGTGCTCCTGGTGTGGCCTCCTGTATGTCGGTGAGACCCGATATAGATTGAGAAACTGCTTCACCAGAAAAAGTAGGATCTCCCTGTTTTGATTCTACTTCCCTTTCCTATTCGGACATGTCCGTCCTCTGCTGACGCGATGAGGCGATACTCAAGTTGGAGGAGCGACACCTTATATTCTATTTGGGTAGCCTCATACCTGATGGCATAAACATCAGTTTCTCAAACTTCCAGTAATTGCACCACCACCTCCTTCATTATTCTCCATTCCCATTTTCCTCTCTCACCTGCCAATCATGCTTTCCACACCTAACTCTGTCAAGGCCTTTCAACATTCAAAAAGTTTCAATGAGATCCCCCCCCCCCCCACATCCTTCTAAATTCCAGCGTGTAGACCCAGAGCCATCAAACGTTC
Organism: Hypanus sabinus; assembly: GCF_030144855.1. Taxonomy (NCBI): domain Eukaryota; kingdom Metazoa; phylum Chordata; class Chondrichthyes; order Myliobatiformes; family Dasyatidae; genus Hypanus; species Hypanus sabinus. The sequence goes on along the minus strand of NC_082729.1, from coordinate 8,083,876 downwards.
CTCATATGACACCTCTTCCATTTCCAGAATCATTCTTGTAACTTCTGCCAAACCCTTTCCAATGCCAGCACATCTTTTCTTAGATGAGAAGCCCAAGTTGTTCACAATACTCAAGGCGAGGCTTATAAAGCCTCAGCATCACATCCCTGCTCTTGTATTCTAGACCTCTTGAAATGAATGCAAACATGGCATTTGCCTTCCTCACTACCGACTCAACCTGTATTGGTACTCCAGAACCGGGTACTGCCTGCCTCATGCCCTATCACATCAGAATCAGGTTTGATATCACCAGCATATATCATGAAATTTGTTAACTCTACAGCAGGGGAGTATGCTGGGGAGGCAGCATTAAGAAGAGGGACGCCTCACGTCTCAATAAGCTGGTAAGGAAGGCGGGCTCTGTCGTGGGCACAGAACTGGAGAGTATGACATCGGTGGCAGAGCGGAGGGCGCTGAGTAGGCTACAGTCAATCATGGAAAACCCTGAACATCCTCTGCACAGCACCATCCAGAGACAGAGAAGCAGCTTCAGCGGCAGGTTGCTGTTAATGCAATGCTCCTCAGACAGGATGAAGAGATTATTACTCCCCAACGCCATTCGGCTCTACAATTCAACCACCAGGGGCAAGACATGTTCAAGTGCCGGGGTTCGGACTGAGCTTAAGTTACCACTCAATGCACTTTAGTAAACTATTTAAGAACTTTTTAAAAGCTATTTATTAATTTTTTGGGAGGGTGATTTTAGATGCATATCATATTTATACTGAGTTAAATACTGTATGTAATTAGTTTTGCTACAATAAGTGTATGGGAAACTGGAAAAATGTTGAATTTCCCCTTGGGGATGAATAAAGTATCTATCTATCAGAAGTAAAATACAATACATAATAATGCACAAAGTTACAGAGAAAGGTTGAACAAGTTAGGTCTTTATTCTTTGGAGCGTAGGAGGTTGAGGGGGGACTTGATAGAGGTATTTAAAATTATGAGGGGGATAGATAGAGCTGACATGGATAGGCTTTTTCCATTGAGATTGGGGGAGATTCAAACAAGAGGACATGAGTTGAGAGTTAGGGAGCAAAAGTTTAGGGGTAACACGAGGGGGAATTTCTTTACTCAGAGAGTGGTAGCTGTGTGAAACGAACTTCCAGTAGAAGTGGTAGAGGCGTGTTCGATATTGTCATTTAAAGTAAAATTGGATAGGTATATGGACAGGAAAGGAATGGAGGGTTTTGGGCTGAGTGCGGGTCAGTGGGACTAGTTGAGAGTAAGCATTCGGCACGGACTAGAAGGGCCAAGATGGCCTGTTTCCGTGCTGTAATTGTTAAATGGTTAATAGAGAACTACAGAAGTGTATACGGTACTAAATATTTAAATTAAGTATGCAGTGCAAAAATAGAAGTAAAAAAGTAGTGAGGTAGCATTCAAGGGTTTAATGTCCATTCAGAAATCAGATGGCAGAGGGGAAGAAGCTGTTCCTGAATCGTTGAGTGTGTGTCTTCAGGCTTCTGTAACACCTCCCTGATGGCAGAGGGGAAGAAGTTGTTCCTGAATCGTTGAGTGTGTGCCTTCAGGCTCCTGTACCTCCTCCCTGATGGCAGAGGGGAAGAAGCTGTTCCTGAATCGTTGAGTGCATGTCTTCAGGCTCCTGTACCTCCTCCCTGAGGGCAGAGGGGAAGAAGCTGTTCCTGAATCGTTGAGTGCATGTCTTCAGGCTTCTGTAACACCTCCCTGATGGCAGAGGGGAAGAAGCTGTTCCTGAATCGTTGAGTGCATGTCTTCAGGCTCCTGTACCTCCTCCCTGAGGGCAGAGGGGAAGAAGCTGTTCCTGAATCGTTGAGTGCATGTCTTCAGGCTTCTGTAACACCTCCCTGATGGCAGAGGGGAAGAAGTTGTTCCTGAATCGTTGAGTGTGTGCCTTCAGGCTCCTGTACCTCCTCCCTGATGGCAGAGGGGAAGAAGCTGTTCCTGAATCGTTGAGTGCATGTCTTCAGGCTCCTGTACCTCCTCCCTGAGGGCAGAGGGGAAGAAGCTGTTCCTGAATCGTTGAGTGCATGTCTTCAGGCTTCTGTAACACCTCCCTGATGGCAGAGGGGAAGAAGCTGTTCCTGAATCATTGAGTGCATGTCTTCAGGCTCCTGTACCTCCTCCCTGAGGGCAGAGGGGAAGAAGCTGTTCCTGTATCGTTGAGTGCATGTCTTCAGGCTCCTGTACCTCCTCCCTGATGGCAGAGGGGAAGAAGCTGTTCCTGAATCGTTGAGTGCATGTCTTCAGGCTCCTGTACCTCCTCCCTGAGGGCAGAGGGGAAGAAGCTGTTCCTGAATCGTTGAGTGTGTGCCTTCAGGCTCCTGTACCTCCTCCCTGATGGCAGAGGGGAAGAAGCTGTTCCTGAATCGTTGAGTGAGTGCCTTCAGGCTCCTGTACCTCCTCCCTGATGGTAGCAATGAGAAGAGGGCATGTCCTGGGTGGTGGGGGTCCTTAATGATGGACGCCGCCTTTTTGAGGCACCGCTCCTTGAAGATGCCCTGGATACTAGGGAGGCTGGTGCATAGAGCAGTGTCAGAGAGAAAGTGATTCAGGCCTAATTTACTTTCCAAAATAACATAAATAGAAATAAATATTTTAATTTTATTTGGCGATGAACAAAGAACAGGCCCTTTCAGCTCAAGAATCAGCACCGTTCAGCACCTGTAGCCTAATCACAGGACAATTGACAATGACCAATTAACCTACTAACCAGTACGTCTTTGGACGGAATTATGAGGCAAAAAAAAAGCAAACCAAGTACAGACTGTGTTAATTTTTTTTTTGGAATGAGTAGTAGGCAGTGCTTTTATTTCCTCTCTGATAAAAGGCATGTACAGCTGTGTGTAGGCAGTATTGAGCTGAACAGCGGGTGCCCCGACAAACAACCCTCTGCAGAACCAATAGCAGCTGATATGGGAAATGAATCAAAGAAAAGCCATGTTTCTTTATTTCTGGAAATGAAGGAGCAATTTCTCTCACCCAATTTACAGAAATTCCCTCTTTCTTTCAAATTGATTTGCTGAAATCAGCGTAAATTTAACATTTAAAAATTCGCGTTCCAAAATCCTCAGTATCAAATTCCTTCATGGTTTCAATGACGGGAAATGCCATTGAAACCAATTGTAAGGTCTAGATAGATTGGCACGGAGAGGATGTTTCCTAATGTGGGGGAGTCTAGGAGCAGAGGGCACAGCCTCAGAAAAGAGGGACACCTGCTTAGAATGGACAATGCGGAGGTATTTCTTTTGCCAGAGTGGTGGTGAATCTGGAATTCATTTTCAATGGGTGCGTTTAGAGGTGTATAAGATGATGAGAGGTTTTGATTGTGTGGATAGTCAGAGGTTTTTTCCCAGGGCTGAAATGTCTAACACGAGAGGGCACAGTTTTAAGGTGCTTGGAAGCAGGTACAGAGAAGATAGACAATAGACAATAGGTGCAGAAGTAGACCATTTGGCCCTTCGAGCCTGCACTACCGTTTTGAGATCATGGCTGATCAACTACTACCAATACCCAGTTCCTGCCTTGTCCCTTGATTTCCCTATCCATAAGATCCATAAGATACCTACCTAGCTCCTTCTTGAAAGCATCCAGAGAATTGGCCTCCACTACCTTCCGAGGCAGTGCATTCCAGACCCCCACAACTCTTCGGGAGAAGAAGTTTTTCCTTAACTCTGTTCTAAATGACCTACCCCTTATTCTCAAACCATGCCCTCTGGTACTGGACTCTCCCAGCATCTGGAACATATTTCCTGCCTCTATCTTGTCCAATCCCTTAATAATCTTATATGTTTCAATTAGATCCCCTCTCAATCTCCTTAATTCCAGCGTGTACAAGCCCAGTCTCTCTAACCTCTCTGCGTAAGACAGTCCAGACATCCCAGGAATTAACCTCGTGAATCTACGCTGCACTTCCTCTACAGCCAGGATGTCCTTCCTTACCCCTGGAGACCAAAACTGTACACAATACTCCAGGTGTGGTCTCACCAGGGCTCTATACAAATGCAAGAGGATTTCCTTGCTCTTATAGTCAATTCCCTTTGTAATAAAGGCCAACATTCCATTAGCCCTCTTCACTGCCTGCTGCACCTGCTCATTCACCTTCAGTGACTGATGAACAAGGACTCCTAGATCTCTTTGTATTTCTCCCTTACCTAACTCTACACCATTCAGATAATAATCTGCCTTCCTGTTCTTACTCCCAAAGTGGATAACCTCACACTTATTCACATTAAACGTCATCTGCCAAATATCTGCCCACTCGCCCAGCCTATCCAAGTTACCCTGAATTCTCCTAACATCCTCATCACATGTCACACTGCCACCCAGCTTAGTATCATCAGCAAATTTGCTGATGTTATTTTCAATGCCTTCATCCAAATCGTTGACGTAAATTGTAAACAGCTGTGGCCCCAATACCGAGCCCTGTGGCACCCCACTAGTCACCACCTGCCTTTCCGAGATACACCCATTCACTGCTACCCTTTGCTTTCTATCTGCCAACCAGTTTTCTATCCATGTCAATGTCTTCCCCCTGATGCCCTGAGCTTTGATTTTACCCACCATTCTCTTATGTGGGACCTTATCAAATGTCTTCTGAAAATCGAGGCACACTACATCCACTGGATCTCCCCCATCTAACTTCCTGGTTACATCCTCGAAAAACTCCAACGGATTAGTCAAGCATGATTTACTCTTGGTAAATCCATGCTGGCTCAGCCCAATCCTATCACTGTTATCTAGATATGCCACTATTTCATCCTTAATAATGGACTCTAGCATCTTCCCCACCACCGATGTCAGCCTGACAGGTTGACAGTTCTCTGTTTTCTCCCTCCCTGCTTTCTTAAAAAGTGGGATAACATTAGCCATTCTCCAATCCTCAGGAACTGATCCTGAATCTAAGGAACATTGGAAAATGATTACCAATGCATCCGCAATTTCCAGAGCCACCTCCTTTAGTACCCTAGGATGCAGACCATCTGGACCTGGGGATTTGTCAGCCTTCAGTCCCATCAGTCTTCTCATCTCCGTTTCCTTCCAAATGTCAATCTGTTTCATTTCCTCTGTTACCCTATGTCCTTGGCCCGTCCCTACATCTGGGAGATTGCTTGTGTCTTCCTTAGTGAAAACAGATCTAAAGTACTCTTTAAATTCTTCTGCCATTTCTCTGTTTCCCATAACAATTTCACCCAATTCATTCTTCAAGGGCCCAACATTGTTCTTAACTATCTTCTTTCTCTTCACATACCTAAAAAAGCTTTTGCTATCTTCCTTTATATTCCTGGCTAGCTTGTGTTCGTACCTCATTTTTTCTCCCTGTATTGTCTTTTTAGTTAAGTTCTGTTGTTCCTTAAAAACTTCCCAATCATCTGTTCTCCCACTCACCTTAGCTCTGTCATACTTCCTTTTTTTTAATGCTATGTAATCTCTGACTTCATTTGTCAACCACTGTGGCCCCTTTCCCCCCTTTGAATCCTTCCTTCTCTGGGGGATGAACTGATTTTGCACCTTGTGCATTATTCCCAATAATACCTGCCATTGCTGTTCCACTGTCTTTTCTGCTAGGCTATCCGTCCAGTCAACTTTGGCCAGCTCCACCCTCATAGCTCCATATTTTTCCCTGTTCATCCGCAACACTGACACCTCCGAGCTGCCCTTATCCTTCTCAAATTGCAGATAAAAACTTATCATATTATGATCACTACCTCCTAATGGCTCCTTTACTGCAAGATCGTTTATCAAATCCTGTTCATTACTTAACACTAAATCCAAAATAATCTTGTCCCTGGTCGGCTCTCGTACAAGCTGTTCCAAGAATGCATCCCGTAGGCACTCTACAAACTCCCTATCCTGTGGTCCAGCACCAACCTGATTCTCCTAGTTCACCTGCATGTTGAAATCCCCCATAACTACTGCGACATTACCTTTGCCACATGCCAATGTTAACTCCCTATTCAACTTGCACCCAATATCCATGCTACTGTTTGGTGGCCTGTAGACAACACCCATTTGGGTCCTTTTGCCCTTATTGTTCCTCAGTTCTATCCACACAGACTCTACTTCTCCTGACCCTATGTCCCCCCTTGCAAAGGACTGAATCTCATTCCTCACCAACAGGGCCATCCCACCCCCTCTGCCCACATTTCTGTCCCTAAGATAGCACATATACCCTTTTACATTCATTTCCCAGGTCTGATCTCCCTGAAGCCATGTCACCGTTATCCCAACAACATCATAGTTACCCATTCGCACCTGGGCTTCAAGCTCATCCGCTTTATTTCTGACACTTCGTGCATTCAGATATAGAATTTTTAGCCAGGGGTAAAATTCAGATGTCAGGGGTAAGTTTTTTACGCAGAGAGTGGTGAATGTGTGGAATGGGCTGCCGGTGACAGTGGTAGAGGCGGATATGATAGGGTCATTTTAAAAACTTCTGGATAGGTACATGGACCTTAGTAAAATAAAGGGCTTAGTAAAATGGGTAACCCTAGGTAACTTTTAAGGTAAGGACTTGTGCAGCACAGCTTTGTGGGCCGAAGGGCTTGTATTGTGCTGTAGGCTTTCTATGTTTCTATATACGTAGGCCTACATTAGTCTCGATAGACCATGGATTTGCACCTTGGAAAGTTTCCAGGGGGCAAGCCTGGGCAAGGTTTTTTTATGGAAGACCGGCAGTTGCCCAAGCTGCAAGTCTCCCCTTTCAATGCCACCGATGTTGTCCAAGGGAAGGGCATTAGGACCCATACAGCTTGGCACCGGCATGTAGTTAAGTGTCTTGCTCAAGGACACACACGCAGCCTCAGTCAAGGCTTGAACTAGCGACTTTCAGATCACTAGACCAACGCCTTAACCACTTGGCCACGTTTCTATGCAGGTTGGTAGGTTCTTGATTAGTCAGAGAATGAAAGAGATACAGGGCGAAGGCAGGAGAATGGGGTTGAGAGGGAAATTGATCAGCCATGATGAAATGGCGGAGAAGACTCAATGGGCCAAATGGGCTATTTTTTCTCTTATGGTCCTTTGGTTCAATCTGATCTTGGGTTTGCATGTTCTCTTTGTCATGACACAGATAGTAGTTTCCTCACATGTCTCACAGATGAGCTGGTTCTCTGATTCACATTGGAAAGCCAGCACCAGCATGGATGAGGGACATCTGTGGATGGATGACGGGCTGAAGCCTGTTGCCTCACCTCCTCCCCACGGGTAATCGAGTGCCACACGGGACCATTGACTCCTAAGGTCCACCCAAGCAGGAGGCAGATGGAGGCTCCTGGGATTGTGAATTGGCAAGTCTGGAGTTTAAGGCCTGGATTTGGGGTCCTGTCGTCGGAGAGTCCAGAGTACGTGTCCATTGGCAGTAAGTCCTGGGGGTCAATACCAGAGATCAAAGCCCGAAGGCCAATCAGTAGTCCGGAAGTCCAGGCACGATTGTTGAAGCTTTGGGTCTACGTGTCTGCAACTCCACTGGGGAAGCTGGAGGCCTGACGTCTGTGAGGTTCCAGGTTCAATGGAGGCTGGAGGCCCGGAGGTGGCCTCATCCGTGTGTGTGTGTGTGAGTGAGAGAGGAGGTGGACGGGCAGATGGATGGGAGGGAGGAAAGAAATCTGTTTTGCTGTTTTCATTGGTTTCCCCATTGTTCTGCTCAACATTGTGGGCATGCTGTGTTGGTGCCAGGATATGGGGCAACATCTGCAGTTGCCCCAGCACATCCTGAGGTTGTGTAGGTTGTTAACGTAAATGGTTCCTTAGGTTGTCATAACCAAGGGGTGGGAGTGGGGATAAGCTCCCTCCACCTATAAAATGCTCCAACAGCGTGCGACTCTAACAGCCTCTGACAACCAAGTCCAGCTCTTGGCCTTCACATGTGGCTTAGCTACTAGGCCTGGCGGAACTGTTTCTACTGACAGGAGAAGGGGCAAAGGCGGGCCATTGGCACCTCAAAACCAGCTTCAGGCTGGTGGGGCTCGTCAGCCTTGGATGTCAGCCACTTAGGAGAAGGGAAACTCTGATTTTAAACCTCCGCTGTCTTGCGGCCATACCCACCCACGGGAAAAGCTTCAGGAATAAACCCCAAGGAAGAAATCCGGAGCCGGGGTCGCTAAGGCAGATTGATGTTGTTTACGACTTCACTCTGGCAACCTCTGCGATGACACTGGTGCCAAACTGTACCAGCGGTTGCTTTTCCCTTGGACTACATCAGTGACGTGGAGAGGGGGAACCCACTGCATGGGCAACAGCCGGTTCTTCAAATCTTCCCGCCTAGGCTTGCGCCCTGGAGAGGTCACAGTCTACCAGAGGCTCAAACCCATGATCCCCTGGGATCGACGGCTGTCTACTATTTAAATAAATGAGACACTTCATCGTATACTTTGATATACACTGGATAACAACTTTTTCAAAAGTGAATATAATGTGTTTAATTGAACAATGGTGCCGATGCTTTGCAATAGTTCGACGATGATGTTTTGTTTTGTTGATGACTTTCATTTGTACTCAGTGTCTGAGGCTTCTCATTTAAGTGTCCAACAATAATCAGCCAGCATTGATGGATTCCAGTTGCCCTGATACTGTTTCTCCATGACTGCAATGTCCTGGTGAAACCTTTCACCGTGTTCGTCACTGACAGCGCCAAGATTTGCAGGGAAGAAGTCTAAATGGGAATACAGAAAATGAATCTTTAGTGACATGTTGCACTTCATGGTTTTGTATGCTTGAAGCATGTTGTCAACCGGTTGCACGTAGTTTGGTGCTCTGTCATTGCCAAGAAAAATTTCAGCAGCATCCTTGAATACCTTCCATGCGATTTTCACTGGTCCCACTAGAAGGTCTTCGAATTGCCTGTCACTGATGACCTGCTGGATTTGTGGACCAACAAAAACATCTTCCTTAGACTTGGCATAAGTTATTCTGACTTGAATTATGAATTATTTTTTTTAAATAGGAGATTTTTTAAAAATGATGCGCGATAGGTATATCTCATGATGATTTTCATGATCAGCAGCCCAAAATTCATAAGATACACACAAAGATATTCAAGAAGCAAAATCTTTGTTGTCCAGTGTAATTGAATCTGAATTTGATTCTGATTCTTTGCATTATGAGCCACTTTAGACTGTAAAAATGACTGTCTTGGTCACAGTTACCTGGAAAATATATTTACAGCTTTTGCTACAAAGAATATCAGGAACACAAATCTTTCTGGCATGTAACATTATTAGAATATTGCCCACTGCCTGCAAAACAACAATGTGATAAGTGGGAACAGAATCACTTGTCATAGATTAAAGTTAGCAAGTCAAAGACAAATATGAAAACTTTTTTTAGACTCTGCATTCCGCTAATTTGCCAGATGCTCTCTGTGTTGTGTTAGAATAGTTAGTGCTTAATATTAGAGTGAAAAATTATTGTAAAAACATTAAAAATAAATGAGTTCTCAGTTCAATTAAAAAAGGAAATTTTACAAAACAGCTCACACATTAACAAAGTTACTTCCAGACATTACAGTCGTAGAGTCACAGAAAAGTACAGCACAGAAATCTTGGCCCATCCAGTCGATGCTGAGCCATTTAAACTGCCCTTAAACATTTCACCTTTCCCCTTTAGCCCATGACCTCTGGTTGTAGCCCCACCCAACCTTGGTGGGAAAAGCCTGCTTGTATTTACCCTATCTATATACCCCTCATAATTTTGTATACCTCTATCAAATCTCCTCTCTTTAATCTTTATCTTTGAGCTGTGTTGGTTGTTAACAGAAACAATGCATCTCACCATACATTTGGGCGTACATGTGATAAATAAACAAATCTGAACCCAACTTTGAATCCAATGGCGCTTGACTTTGTAAGTATACCAGGCAGAGTCCAGGATCTACGGGTGGACATTGCACCTTGCCCCAGAGCTGCGATTTAGAGGTTCAATCTCACAAGTCTAAGCAAAAATAATCAAAACAAAATCTAGGATAAACACAATGCAGTTGTTTCAGCGAATCAATGGGTGAAATTTCTGTGTGCTTTACAACAGGGCCATAAGAGACCAATAAAATAAAAAAAACGCATTTGGACAGGAAAAGAAAACATGGGCTGATCCACCATCCACGTCAAGTACCTTTAGTTCCTATTGTGGCTGAATGGTACAAGAATATCAAAAGGCCTCTGGGGTTCATTAATTGTTGTACGTTCCAAAGCCCACTTCCTCCCAGGCCAACAGAGCCACATTAATGAATCAGTTAAAATTCCACCGCCCTCATTATACAAGCCTAGGGTGCTTTAAAATTATTCCTCGAGTATTATATGACTGTTCTTTTAAATGAAACAAAGGAAAATAATGTTAAAAACAGTTATTGAATTGTTTTGCAGCCATTTAGTGAATGTCCACTCTCTCTCATTCTCTCTCTTTCTCCCTCTCTCTTATCCTCTATCTTTTTTCTCTCATTCGATCTCCCTTTCATTCTCTCTCTCTTGTTCTCGTTCTCTCTCTCTCACTCTCTCTCTCGTTCTCTCTCTCTCTCTCACTCTCTCTTGTTCTCTCTCTCTCATTAGTGGGATAGTTTGCTGCTGATTCTCAGGTTGGAGAAACTCGGCATATAATCGCCACTGTAGACTGTGACATCATGACAGCAAGCTGTTTGCTGCTCTCTCTCCACTCACTATGGAATGGATGACATCTCTTTCTCCCCTGCTAGTGAGAGAGAGAGAGACAGACATACTTTATTGATCCCAAGGGAAATTGGGTTTTGTTACACTCGCACCAACCAAGAGTAGTGCAGAGGTATAGCAATATAAAACCATTAATAATAATAATAAAAATAATAATAAATAATGCCAAGTGGAAATAAGTCCAGGACCAGCCTATTGGCTCAGGGTGTCTGACACTCCGAGGGAGGAGTTGTAAAGTTTGATGGCCACAGGCAGGAATGACTTCCTATGACGCTCAGTGTTGCATCTCAGTGGAATGAGTCTCTGGCTGAACGTACTCCTGTGCCTAACCAGTACATTATGGAGTGGATGGGAGACATTGTCCAAGATGGCATGCAACTTGGACAGCATCCTCTTTTCAGACACCACCGTCAGAGAGTCCAGTTCCACCCGCACAACATCACTGACCTTACGAATGAGATTGTTGATTCTGTTGGTGTCTGCTACCCTCAGCCTGGAGGGAGAGAGAGAGGGAGAGGGAGAGGGAGGGAGAGAGAGGGAGGGAGGGAGGGAGGGAGAGAGAGAGAGAGAGAGAGAGAGAGACTTGTGGCTTTTCAAATTGCTGGGTGAACAATGGTTTTTGTTGGACTGGAGATCATGGTCTCTCTTTGGGAGCTTCCTATTGCTACCTTGATGGGTGTCAGGCACTGATGCTTCCTGCTGGAACAAGGGACAGGAGGGGTCCTTTGTTTTGCTGTTGCTTGTGCATGGGAAGGGGGACTTTGTGGGGTTCTAACCTTTCTCTGTCATTCATGCTTTGGAGTTTCCTTCTGTTTCGGGGATGTCTGCGAAGAGTAGGAATTTCAGGTTGTACATTGCATACGTTCAGTGTTATGACATGGACGCATTAAACCATTTTGAGTGCACCGAAAATGTTGAATTAACCTTGTAAATAAATTCATGTCTACAGAATTCCAGTGGCATTATGTTAGAACTGTTATCAGCTGAATAGATATCTCTTAAATTGGAATTGCCATTAGGAAACATCAACAGGTTCAGACCGGGATAAAATAAAATTGCGACCCAGTTATCTACAGGAGAGTTAATAAAAAAAAAACTGCATTACTATTTTAACCCTCTGGAAATGGTGCTGATTTTTGGAAGACGAATTCAGTGAATTAAATGGAGAGTTATAACTTTTATCAACAGCCAGTTCAAGCTGCCTTTAATTGCTTCTCCCTGCAGAGTACATTAGGCCAGAGGGCATAGTTACCATGGGACTCAATACAATGCAAAGTCAAGTGAACTGGAAGGCAGTTATGACATGTCAAACGTAGCAGGAGTAGGAATGTTGTCTAACAAGGTTTATGCTTATATCTGTCAGGGATATATAATCTAGTCTGACCAGACTACCTGAAATAGGAACAAGTTCTGCGAGAAGCCTTCTATTGAGCTTGTGGTATGAAATCAGGGCTGAGATAAAAAGCGAACCCAATCCTGTAATTTAGCTGACAAGTGGCAACAAAGTAATAGCAGGGAAAGCTTTAAAAAAAAATGACGGGAAATTGAGCAGCTTGGCTGCACTGCGCGAGACAGTCAAGCACAAGCAGGTCAGACCAGTTAATAGAGGTTAGCGAGATATGCCGAAAACATTTGCAATTATGAATTGGAAAGTGACTTCAGAAATTTGCTATTTTGTTTCTGGGTTCGGTTTGGAGTCTCCCGCAGGTCACATGACCTATCAGCCGCTCAGCAGAACAGCGGGCAAGAGAAATAATTGGAAGCATGTTTCTTGCATTTATAGCGCTGGCAACCTGGGTGCAGTTTCCACTGACGAAGGGTCTCGGCACGGAAAGTCGACGGTGCTTCTCCCTATAGATGCTGCCTGGCCTGCTGTGTTCCACCAGCATTTTGTGTGTGTTGCTTGCAATTCCCACTGGTTAACCTAACCCTATTACAGCACCAGCGACCTTGGTTCAATTCCCGCTGGTCAGCGTAATGCTACACGGTGCTGTCGATCTGGGTTCAATTCCCGCTGGTTAGCGCAACCCCACTACAGTATCAGCGACCTGGGCTCACATTCCAGCATAACCCTATTACAGTGCCAGCAAGCTGGGTCCAACTTTGATGCTGTCTATAAGGAGATTGTATGTTTTCCCTGAGACACGGTAGGGTTCCTGTGTGTGCCCCAGTTTTCTCCCACATTCCAAAGACGTACAGATTAGCTGGATAATTGGTCACAGAGGGGTAATGGGCAGAGCAAGCCTATTGGACCCAAAGGCCTGTTAGCATGATTTATCTCTAAATAAAAATAAATGGTCAGATGGAGTTGTGTGTGATTTTACTCTTCTATTTGTTTCCATACTACTAGATAATTGAAAAGTCATGGTGAAATGCAAGCTACAAACCAAACTGGAATTTATATTTAGAGACACAAGATCTCCATCAGCACAAGTGTGTGCTTGGCCCCCTGCTCTACTAGCTTTACACTTCTTATTGTGTGGCTAAGCACAGCTCCAGTGCTACAGCCTGTCCTAGGCTGTATCAAAGGTGGCGATGAACATAGGAGGGAAATTAAAGTATCTAGTGCCATAATAATAGGCATCCTTTAGTCTCGTGGATTTACGCCTTGAAAGGTTTCCAGGGCGCAGGCCTGGGCAGGGTTTTTTTTTAAGGGAGACTGGCAGTTGCCCAAGCTGCAAGCCTTCCCCTCTCCACGCCACCGATGTTGTCCAAGGGAAGGGCACTAGGACCCAAGCAGCTTGGAACCGGTGTCGTCGCAGAGCAATGTGTGGTTAAGTGCCTTGCTCAAGGACACAACACGTTGCCTCAGCTGAGGCTCGAACCAGTGACCTTCAGATCACTAGGCCACGCGCCAACACAACCACCTGGTTGCCATAACAACCATCTCTTACTCAATGTCAGAAGGACCAAGGAACTGATTGTAGACTTCAGGAGAGATAAACCAGAGGTCCATGCGCCAGTCCTCATCGGAGGATCAGAGGCAGAGAGTGTTAGCAGTTTTAAATTCCTTGGTGTTACTGTTTCAGAGGGCCTGTCCTGCACCCAGCACGTAAGTGCAATTGCGAAGAAAGCATGGCAGCACTTTTACTTCCTTAGGAATCTGTGGAGACATCTAAAACTTTGACAAACCTCTATTGATAAGTAGTGGAGAGTACATTGACTGGCTACATCATAGTCTGGTATGGAAATACCAGTGCCTTTGAATGGAGATTCCTACAAGAATCAGAATCAAAATCAGGTTTATTATCACCGGCATGTGACGTGAAATTTGTTAACTTAGCAGCAGCAGTTCAATGCAATACATAACATAGAAGAAATAAAAATAAAATAAAATAATAATAATAATAAATAAGTAAGTAAACCAATTACAGTATATTATATTGAATAGATTAAATATCATGCAAAAAACAGAAATACTATATATTTAAATAGTGAGGTAGCATCCAAGGGTTCAGTGCCCATTTAGGAATCGGATGGCAGAGGGGAAGAAGCTGTACCTGAATCGCTGAATTCCTGAAGTAATGGACTCAGCCCGTACATCACGGGTAATTACCTCCCCACCATTGCCCACATCTACATGAAACGCTGTCATAGAAAAGCAGCATGTGTGATACAAACACGAGGAAATCTGCAGATGCTGGAAATTCAAACAACAACACACACAACATGCTGGTGGAACACAGCAGGCCAGGCAGCATCTATAGGGAGAAGCACAGTCGACGTTTCGGGCCGAGACCCTTCGTCAGGACACTGTCGACGTTTCGGGCAGAGACCCTTCGTCAGGATACAAAGTCCTTTCAGACGGTGGTGGGAATTGAACCCAGGTCACTGGCACTTTAATAGAGTTACATGGCTGCTATGATACCGTTCCCACCCATTTGCTCTGCTAGAAGTGGAATTTTAGAGTTGCCCTCTCCCGCCGTTCATACAGTGCTCTGCCCTTGGTCCGCTGAGCACAGCCTCTGTTTCTGTCCTACACTGATATTGTACAAGAAGGTGCCATTTATCTTGATGCCAATTTTAACTCTTCTTTGATGTACATCACCTGTTTACTCACCATCAGGGTCATATATACAGAAAGACAACGGAAAAGGGTCAATAACATCATGAAGGATCCCACCCACCCTGCTCGCGGACTGTTTGTCCCACTCCCATCAGGGAAGAGGCTACGTAGCATCCACACCAGGACCACTGGACTCAAAAATAGTTACTTTCCCCAAGCAGTGAGGCTAATCAACACTTCCACCCGCTAACCCACCCCTCCACATGGCCAACCACCACTACTTTATAGTTCCCTGTCAGTCACCTGAAGTACAGACATTCCTGTGTCCAGCATCTCGTTACGGACGTATGTACAGAAGTTACCTGATGTTTCCTATGGTGGGAGAGTCTAAGAATAGAGGAGAGTCCCTTTAGAATGGAGTTGAGGAGGAGTTTCTTCAGCCAGAGAGTGGTGAATCTATGGAATTCCTTGCCACTGGTGGCTGTGCAGGCCAAGTCTTTGGGTATATTTAAGGCAAAGGATGATAGGTTCAAGATTAGTCAGGGCATGAAGGGATATGGGGAGCAGGCAGGAGACTGGGGCTGAGAGAAAATGGATTAGTCATGAAGAAATGGTGGAACAGACTCAATGGGCCAAATGGCCTAATTCTGCTCCTATAGCTTACAGTCTTATAGTATATTTTACCATACATATACTAATATGTTTCTTTACACTTCTGTACTGGAAATTACATTAAACAATCTTGAACCTTGATGGTTAATTCTGGTCATTACTTTCAATAGCATAATGTAGAGGTTGGAGCTGCTTGACATGACATGGTTATAGCTGGCACAGTCGTCTTCTTACTAAACAGAACTGCTTACAAGTTTACTTTGGATTCAGCTGAACTGCCATAGGAGTGGTGTCATAGTCAGACCTGCTAGGCTGAAGAACGCAGCTTTCCCTCCATGAACACGAGAAAGTCCGCTGACGCTGGAAATCCAAAGCACCACACACAAAATGCTGGGGAAACTCAGCCGCTCTAGTCGCCATTTCAGACCGAGACCCTTCTTCAAGACTGAGAAGGAAGGGGGAAGGTGACAGAATAAAATGGTGGAGGGGATGGGGGAAGGAGGATAGCTGGAAGGAGATGGGTGAATCCAGGTGGGTGGGAAAGGTCGAGAGCTGGAGAAGAAGGAATCGGACAGGAAAGGGGAGTGGACCATAGGAGAAGGGGAAAGCGGAGATGCCCCCAGGGGAAGTGATAGGCAGGTAAGAAGTGGGATAGAGTAGGGAATAGAGGAAAAGAGGTGGAGGATAGAAGGTGAAATCGATATTTATATCATCAGGTTGGAAGCTACCCAAATAGAATATAAGGTGTTGCTCCTGTCAGTTTGAAGAAGGGTCTCGGCCCAAATCACCAATTGTTTATTCACTTCAACAGATGCTGCCTGACCTGCTGAGTTCCTCCAGTGTGTTGCATTCCCTCCATAAGACTGATAGCAAATGATCTTGAAAGCAACCTGATTTTATTGCCTGCTATGACTCATGCTGTTTACATTTATTCCAGATATTTCTGTTAATTAATTAAGTTTCCTAGTGGATTCTCTGAGATTTGAAATCTTCTCTGCAGGCCAGAGCCCGGTCTCTAGGTTATCAGTAGCAGAAGAACAAGGTTGTCAGGGACTCGAGAGCTTTTTTTCTTTTTGAACTTACAAAGCGAGAAGTGCACTCATAGGCAATTTGTGTTGACGTTACGTGCCTTAACCTGTTCTATTAAAGAATGACAAATGCTGGTGCTATTGGATGATTATTTAAATTTATTTATTTATAGAGGTACCGTACAGAACAGGCCCTTCTGGCCCTTTGAGCCAGGCCATCCAGTAATCCCCCAATTTAATCCTTTCCTAATCATAGGACAATTTACAATGGCCAATTCATCCACCAACCAGTACTACTTCAGACTGTGGGAGGAAACCAGAGCACCCGGAGGAAACCCAAGCATTCACGGGGAGAATGTACAAACTCCTTACAGGCAGCGACGGGAATTGAACCCAGGTTGCTGGCTCTGTAGAGCGTCGTGCTAACCAATTTGTTACAGTGCTGCCCCCGATTATCTGAAGAGTTTTCAGGTCAAAGGAGAAGCAGAGATCATGTTAACTCTCTCCACAGGTGCTGTCTGACCTGCTGAGTAACTCCAGCATTTTCTGTACAATTTCAGATTTGCAGCATCTTTCAAAGTTTCCCTCCAGTGTTCTATCATTTGGAACAAATGCATGTCCTTGCAATCGCTAAGTATGACAGACTTCTATTGATGCACAGTGGATAATTTCCTTACATCACAGCCTGGTATGGAAACAACAATGCCCAGGAATGGCAAAGTCTACAGGAAATGGTGGATACTGCGCAGTCCATCACAGGCAAAGCCCTCCCCACCTTTGAGTGCATTTACATGGAGCGCTGTTAGAAAATAAGCAGCATCCACTCTCAAAGACCCCTACGATCCAGGCTGTGGGCCCTTCTCACTGCTACTATCAGAGAGGAGGGACAAAAGCTTTAGGTTCCACACCACCAGGTTCAGGAACAGTTATTAACCCTCAATCATCAGGCGTATGAATCAGCGTGGATAACTTCACTCACCTCAACACTGAACTGATTTCACAACCTATGGACTCAATAACTCATGCCCCCAGTATTATTTATTTTCTTATTTATTATAATTATTTTTATTGTATTTGCACAGTCCGTCTTCTTTTGCACAATGGCTGTTCGCCAGTCTTTGTTTGTGGGTAGTTTTTCATTGATTCTGTTGTATTTCTTTGTTCTACTGTGAATGTCTGCAAAGAAAATGAATCTCAGGGTGGTTTGTGCACGGTGACATATACATACTATAATTATTTGTTTTTTTTAACATTTGCACAGTTTATCTTTTTCACATTTTCAGTCTTTGTGTGCAGCTTTTCATTGCTCTACTGCGTGTCTTTGTTCTACTCTGAATGTCTGCAGGAAAATGAATCTCAGGGTTGTATATGGTGACATATATGTAATTTGATAATAAATTTGCTCTAAACTTTGCACTTTGCATTCAGCTCCCTGACATTTACTGCAGTTCTCACAAATCAGTGAGGAACAGAGAGTGGTTGTCGATTTCCCTTAAATCCTGCAATGTAATGAAGCTCTCTTGTTTTGATCCATTAATTTAATTTATTGTATTATTTTTGACCTGGGTATGTTTTACACCATAAGACTTAGACCTTTCAGCCCATTGAGTCTGCTCTGCTACTCCATCATGGCTGATCTATTTCCCTCTCAAACCCAGTCTCCTGACTTCTCCCCGTAGCCTTTTATGCCTTTACTAATCTGTTAAGGTGTATTCTGGAGTTATGGATTATAGCAAATATTAATTTCAACTGCAACCACTCTTCAGATCTGAATATAGATTGTACATGTAGATTGAAGTTAAAATGCACCTCTGAACAATGGTCTTCCTTAAGCTGCAGACTGGGATTGATTGCAAACCAGTAAACACCCATTAAACTGAGATGTCTGCATCTGCATGAATGCAACTCAGAAAGGAGTGATTAACATTCAACCTAAGGTGACTGGAGCATTGGTGTGAAGATCTAGGTGTTAGAAAATTATACATAACTCAAAGGAAGCATTGTCAGCAAAAAATGTTGAAGTAAATGAAGTCATTGTAACTATTGAAACTGTATTGAGTCACCACTGATCTTCAGGGATCCTAAAACAATGTGGATAACCTCATTCACCAAGACTCTGAACTGGTTCTACAAACCGGAGTGGCACGGTAACATAGTGGCGAGCATAACGCTTGATAGTACCAATGACCCGGGTTCAATTCCCGCTCCTTCCTGGAAGGAGTTTGCACGTCCTCCCCGTGACACCATGGGTTCCCTCCAGGTGCTCTTCCCGAAGCCAAACCTGTTGATAGGTTAATTGGTCATTGTGAATTGTTTTGTGATTAGACTCGGATTAAATCTGGGGGATTGCTGGGCAGCATGGCTCAAACTCCCGGAAGGACCTGTTCTGCGCTGTATCGCAATAAATAGGTAAATAAAACAAAACTACACACTCACTGTCAAGGACTCTTCACAGCTCGTGTTCTCAGCGCTGTTTCTTTACTTGTACAGTTTGTCTTTCCACACTGTTTGTCAGTCTTTATCTGTTTATGTTTAATTGTTTTGCAAATTCTAATATTTCATCTTCTTTCTGTCAATCAGGAAGTCAATCTCAAGGTAGTAAATAGTAACACATGCACCAAGTACTTTGATAATAAAATTACTTTGAACTTTGATCACAGGAGCAGACTAATCGACAAGAGACATGCTCTAAAGAGCAAGTGCGGCAATGTAGAGTCGTACAGATCTGAAACAGGCCTTTCAGCCCATCTGGTTCATGCTGACCAAGCTTCCCATCTAAGTTGGTTCTTAACCAAATTTCTCTTAAATGTTGATATAGAACAAGATCCCACCACTTCCACTGGCCTGCTTGCACTTACCCTTTCTACCATACACTCCTCTTAATTTTGTTTGCCTCTGTGACAAGAGGCCCAGGTGAGGATTGTAAGGAACCAATCGCTGGAATATCCAAGACTAGAATTGAGACACGATTTCCAGATTGAGATGAGAACAGTGTTCTTGACTAGGTGCTAGAGGAGAACCCAAAACACAGTCACAGACCGACCCAAATTTGAGCTGACGATTGAGCACTGGACCTGGGTTCAGCTGCTCTTGAAACATCCAAAACCTGGTGCCAAGACAAGGCCAGCAAACAAGGGCTTGAATCTTTAAAGAGACCATGGACCATGCCAGTTGTCCATACCCTGGAGTGTCGGGGTGTCTAAACCCTAGAAGCTGATGTGGTCGAGCGCATACCATAAAACTCTCCCTTCATTCTCGTACACTCCATGGAATAAAATCCAAACTTATTCAACCTTTCCCTATAACTAAGGTCCTCAAGGTCCAGCAACATCCCTGTAAATTTTTTCTGTACTTCTTTTAACTCTTGTCAACATCTTTCCTGTAGGTAGTTGACCAAAAATTGCACAAAATACTCTAAATTGGGCCTCATCAAGCTCTTATACAACTTCAACATAACGTACCAGCTCCAGTACTTAATACTTTGATCTATGGATGCAAACGTGTCAAAAGCCTCTCTTTACGATCCTACATATTTGTCTATGTCACCACTTTCAAGGAATTATGGAATCTCTGACCTCCAGGATGTTCCTGACTTCAGCAGAGCATATGTGGCTGGGGAGGTCAGAAACCTGATGATCCCAGGTTTCTCTTCTGAGTAAAAGGCAAATATACTTTGTTTTTATTAGTCATTCTGTTCAAAGTTCGAAGTAAATTTATTGTCAAAGTGCATATATGTCATCATATACAACCCTGAGATTTATTTTCTGTGGGCATACTCAGTAAGCTTATAGAACAACAGAGTCAATGAAAGACTGCCCCACTTGGGCGTTCAACCAGCGTGCAGAAAACAACATGTAACGTTCTCCTTCGCGTGTAACGAACGCCGAATTTAACGTCGAGATAAACCACAGTTAATAAGAACCAGATCGCAGTAAGATTAACCATTTACTGTTCACTCTTCACATTAACATATGGTGAAAACTGTTGATAAAACAATACAAGATTGATACAGTATTTGTTCCTTCCTTAATACCACATTTCAATTGTAAATACTTGCAAAGGTGACTATAACCACATTACACTAAGGTGCAGTATACAGGCAGAGTTTACCTGCTCCATTGACTACTTTAAATACACTTCCATGCAAACTATCCGCGACTCTTTAACTAACGAAAGCATAAACATTATCTACCGTCATTACTTCTAACAGGATCGGCATTAACATCTTAGTTCAATATATCGATTATCTATTAACTTACAGCGTTGCTCTCACTGTGATTTCTCATGCCTGCAAAACTGCTTCTGCTCAGGTGAGCCTCGTGGTGAGCCCCCACCCTCGCGCTAATTTCAAACCGGTGTATTCCCACAAGATGCGGCGAAACCGGATGTGACGTCATCGCATGCCGATATATTTTACATGCAATGAATATACTTTAAACACTTCTAATTCTAACTAGAAAATACTATCGAATGAATTACTAAGCAAAAATATTATAAACTAAATAACTGTCGTAAAGACAGCACACAACAAATTGAGCAAATACAAAAAGAACAGATAATAAATAAATAAACAATAAGTATTGAGAACATGAGACGAAGAGCCCTTGAGAGTGAGCCCTTTGGTTGTGGGAACATTTCAAGTGAAATTGGGTGAAGTTATCCCCTTTGGTCCAAGAACCTGGGGTAGCCACTGTCCCCGAACCTGGAAATGTGGATCATAAGATTCCGGTATCTTCTTCCTCATAACAGCAGCAAGGAGAGAGAAAAAGACTATTTACAGATTATTGGATATTCTGAAACAGCAAGGCAATGAAGAGATAGCACAGTTAACCACAAACAAGAGAAAATCTGCAGATTCCAGAAGTCAAAGTAAGATACACAAAATGCTGGAGGAACTCAGCAGGCCAAGAGGCATCTCTGGAAAAGAGTAAACAATCGACACTTCAGGCTGAGACCCTTCAACAAGACTCATCAGGTAGTACGGCGACTCCATTTACTGAACAGCAGTGTGTGTCTTTAAGGCAGGAGTTACCAACCTGGGGCCCGCAGACACTTCAGTTAATGGTAAGACCCTAAAGTATAGAAAAAAAGGTTGGGAACCCCTGGTTTAAAGATTAATCTGGGAGCTTAATCATAGTTTACACTGATTTATATAGTTATAGAACATTAATCCAAGCTTTTGCATTTGGGTCTTTTAGCATCTGGTCTTTTTGATTCCTGTCCGAGGTTTATTGATAAGCAAACTGCTTTCTACCTTCGAAACTTGCCACAAGCAATGACCAGCAGAGGTATTTTCATGGTAAGGCTGAAAATCATGAACAGCTGAGCTCAGAAGAGGAGTGAAATCTCTTTTTATGCGAAGTATTTTCCCATTCTGAGGGTGAGAGGATGTCTTTGAAGGTTGGAATTCCAGAGATGAATTATGTAAGGAAGACCGTCACGTCTGATGATGGTGGACCAGGAAGAAGCTTCTCCTGAATAATTGAGTTTGGACATCAAGTCGAGAATTCAAGTAAAGGAACCACCACTGCCTTCTCCAGGATGGATAGAAAGACCCAAAAACAAATCAAAAAGAAAAGTAATGCACTTTGTGGTACATTTGGAATTCTGTGTTCTTACTGAATTACGTAGCTCAAAGCAGATCTTCAGTTTGTTTCTTGAGTTGAATGTTGAATTATCATTTAACCATGCATGAATGTAGCCAAATGAATCAGCAGTCATCCAGGCCAGGGTACAAAACACATTGGCAACAGCTCACATAGTACATAGAACAAATAGAACATATGGTTACAATATCAGAAAACATACAGACCCAAAGAGCAAATAAAACTCCCTCAGTGGCAGGATTGTACCCTTGTACCTAATAAGATGGCCACTGGGTGCACGTTTGAGGTCTTCTTCTGCTGTAGCACTTCAAGGTTTGATGTGTTATGCTTTCAGAGATGCTCTTCTGCACGCCGCTGTTGTAACGTGTGGCTATTTGAGTTACTATCACCTTCCTGTCAACTTGAACCAGTCTGGCCATTCTCCTCTGACCTCTGTCATTAGCAAAGTGCCTTCACCTACAGAACTGCCACTCACTGGCTATTATTTTTAATGTATTTCGCACCATTTTCTGTAAACTCTATTGACTGTTCTGCGTGAAAATCTCAGGGAATCAGGAGTTTCTGAAGTACTCAAGCCACCCCTGTCTGGCATCAACAATCATTCCACAGTCAAAGTCACTTAGATCACATTTCCTACCCTATTTTGATGTCTGGTCTGAACAAACAGGCCTCTTGACCACGTCTGCATGCTTTTATGCATTGAGCCGTTGCCGCATGATTGGCTGATTACTTGCATGAACCAGCAGGAACACGGAGGTACCTAATGAAGAGGTCGCCCAGTGTACAAACTTCTTTTCCCACACAGTGAATTCCAATGATTCCACGTGTCTGGTATGTTTCCAGGAAGCACATTTGGAGGAATAGCCAAACTCAGATGGTGGCTTCAGTATAAGTTGAGCAGCATTGGAAACAGCCTGAGCTACTTGACAGTTTTGATTAAACGGACTCTTGTTCCAAACATTAAAAACATACTACTCTTGGCTTGCTCATGTGTGAACAGCAGAACTGACTGAGCACTGTCATTTCACCCATTCATCACTATAATTAGCCATAATCATAGTCATCCTGTTCAAATGAAAATGGAAACTAGTGGCTTCAGTAGAACGTGCTTGAATATGAATCCTGTCAACCAAGAAATGAAGTGAAGCATATTCTGAATAGTCACCTCTGAACTCACCTTTACAAGTCGTCAACAGATTGAGTGCATAGTCCAAGGCGTAACGAGGAGTACAACTTTACCTCAGAATCAGAATCATGTTTATTATGACCAAGATATGTTCTGAAAGTTTCTGTGTTGCAGTGGCAGAACAGTTCGAGACATAAAGATACCATAAACTAAATATATCTTTGGTGGGTGGGTGGAGATACATCTCTACCAAAGGAGGTGTAAGGGGCTCCTTCCCTCTGCTAGCCTGCAGGTCACCCTTGGGCAAGGTGTAGCACGTGCTGGGAGCTTGTTAAAATTAGACACTAAACCCCCAGCCAAGGAGTTGCGGCTCGGTGGAACATAAGTAATCGTGACAGATGTAAATCGTGGACTTAGCAAATGCCGCAGCCTTCGAAAGCACAGGAAGATTATACCTCTCACAGTCTAAATCCAGTCATAGCAAAAATTATCATCAAGATACAGAGTAATGAAGTATATTGAAATGAATTACCTTCAATAATCACCCCTTCCCTTTGACTGGTTTGAGGGTGAGACAAGGTAAACACATTATTAAAGTCAAAGCAAATTTATTATCAAAGTATGTATACAGTATGTCACCCTGAGAGGTATTTTCTTGTAGGCATTTATAGGGAACTAAATAAATACCACAGAATTTATGAAACATTGTACATGAACGAAGACTGACAAACAACCAGTATGCAGAAAATAAATTGAGTAAATAATAATACAAATAATAAACATAAGTAAGTAAATAAACACTACAGAGGACATGAGTTGTAGAGTTCTTGTAAGTGAGGCGGGCCTGTTAGCATGCTGTACTATATAAAATAAACTCTATAAAATGAATAAGTCACCTATCAACATGGTAGCAAGTGTCATCGATTTGCTCTTGGCAGAAGTTTCAACGTGGCTAATTGTAACTGAAGTGATATAGTAAGTGTAGGGTGTCTAGACTTTACACTGAAAAAAGAACAAACTAGAGATCAAAGGGCTGTTTGTCAGAAGTAACCTTGAGCACCAACGTACTTATTTTGTGCCACCCTGAGCATATATTTAGCCTGGTTAAAACGAACAGAGATATTTTCATTCCGGCTACTCTGTTGTCACAACAGGGGAACATGATCTGGCGAAACAATCCTGAACAAAGATGCATCCAACCCATCCGCCACAAGCGGGATTTCCCCATGGCCAGGCATTTTAATTCCCATTCCCATTCCCATTCCCATTCTGACATGACAGTCCATGGCCCCCTCTTGTGCCAAGATGAGACGCCTTTCACGGTGGAGGAGCAACACCTTATATTCTGCCTGGTTACCCTCCAACCTGATGGCATGAACATCGATTTCTCCTTTCGGTAAGCAAATTTCCTCTACCCCATTCCTCTATTCCCCACTCTGACCTTTTACTTCTTCACACCTGCCTATTACTTCCCCCCAGGTCCCCTCTTCCTTCCCTTTCTCCTATGGTCCACTCTCCTCTCCTATCAGATTCCTCCCTCTCCAGCCTTTTACCTTTCCTACCCACCTGGCTTCACCTATCACCTTCCAGCAATCCCACTAACCATCCCCCCACCTTTTTATTCTGGCATCTTCCCCCTTCCTCCTCCATCCCGAAGAAGGGTCTTGAGCCGAACCTTCAGCTGTTTATTCATTTCCATTGATGCTGACTGACTGGCTGAGTTCTTCCACCATTCTGAGCGTGTTGCTCTGGATTTCCAGCATCTACAGACTTCCTCATGTTTGAAATATCCAATCTAATCCCTCGTATTACATCATGTCCCTCTTATTACATCTTCCTTACATCCATGTTCCTATCCAAACATCTCTTAAAAGCCTCAGATGTATTTGCCTCTAGCACCGTACCAGGCAGCACATTCCTGGAATCCACCACTCTCTGAGTAAAAATCTTATCCCCCACCCCCCTCACCTTCAATGCATGCATGCCCTCTGGTATTAGAAACAGATACTCTCTGAAATCTCTGTCTATGGTTCTCGTCATCTTGTAAACCTCTTTCAGATCTCCCCTCAGCCTTTGGCGCTCCAGCAAACAAAGCGCCCATGTTTATCCAGCCTCTCACGATAGCACATGCCCTCTAAACCAGGCAGCACCCTGGTAAGCCCCTTCTGCGCCCTCTCCAAAGCCTCAACGCCCTCCCTGTAGTGGGGCGACCGAGATGGTAGACGATACTCCAGATGTGGCCTAACTGGCATTTTATAAAGAATGCCAGAGTTTTATACAAGCTGTCCTCCAGCATTTTGTGTCTGGTGCTCTGGACGTCCCTCATCTGCAGACTTTCTCTGTTAAAGATGTTTTCTTTTGAAACTATCTCACCCTGCCAAATAAGAGGAGGTTCAATATCATCTCTTGACATCTGCGGTTAGACCATTCCGCCCACAGCCGCAGCGTCTCGAATTGACAAAACGCAAGGTGCAAACATCTGTAGCAGCCTGACACAGCACAAACATATAATGATGCGGCTAACTGCCTTGGTGTTTATTAGACCATTGTCAAGCAGGCAGCTCTTCTGTAATGAATCCTTACTGGGAACGGCACCAAAAGATAAAAGATAATTGTGATCTAAAATAAAAGCACGGTCAGTTCTTTCCTGATACACAGCGACGATTTTTCTTTTCAGGCTAGTTTTATCAGGGCCACATCCCCACAAATCCTCCATCAGTAATTTATCCTCCATTACTCAGAAGCAAAGAACCTCTTGGCAAATTTATTCATCTATTTCATGACTTTAGCTCGGTTTATGACTCCGCACAATCATTATAACCTCGAATCCCATTTACATCACTGTCATTACTGGGAATGATGCTGTGCTGTGCTATTCTAAATTAGTACATAAGGTTCACAGCGTTGGAATGCATTGTATAGTTACACAGACACAGGGGGAGTGGGATACCATTCTGTTTGACTGCTGGAGTGGAATCATATTCTGTCTAAATAACAGCATTGTAATTAGCTTCAAGGTAAATGTACAGAATCTTTTCTTTAAAACTCATGAACGAGGGATGTTGTACTTTTCCAGAGAGAATGACTCAGTGTTTGCAGAAGGCACAACTGCCAGTTGTTGCTTTCTTGAAACAAAAAAAAACAAACATATTATAGGGCTTAAGAAGCCAACTATTCAGAGTAAAATGCGACAGGAGTGGTTAAAAGCGACAGAATTGGAACTCAAGGTGGTACATTAACCTGGCTTCAATGGCAAGCACCCCCAAGAGGATCACAACCTTGTCGTGGCTCAGAGGCTTGCGTGCCTCAATGAGCCGAGAGAGCTGCGTTGGCTGGAGTCAGGGCTTTATGCTTTGGCTCTTGGTCAGGTCACCCATGCCAAACAGGTCAAAGGGTAGAGGTCAGACTAAGAGTGGTCCGCCAGTTCTCCAGGTTCAGGACTAGCAAACAAAACTGTTACAGAAACAGCAACAAAAAATCCTTCTACATCTGAGTGCGACGGTTTTCCTGAATCTCCATGCTGGGACTTGCATGAATGACAGTAGTGAAAACTGAGAGGAAGCTACTGACATGATTGTGATGAACTACATATACCTGTCTGGACACGCCCCCCCCCCCCCTCGCTGACTGCTCCCTGTGGCTCCTCCCACAGACCCCGGTATAAAGGCGACTGGAGACACTGCTCCTCCCTCAGTCTCCAGGATGTTGTGTGGTGGTCGCTTGCTGCTGACGGTGCTTTCTTCCAGCCAATAAAAGCCTACCTTAACTCACGTCTCCGAGAGTTATTGATGGTGCATCAATGATGAAGGAAGCCCTGAACACCGCCAGAGATGGAGGACTTTCATTGATGTACTAAACTCCAGTGGCGTAATGGGTGGTAAGTAATGGCAAGCAGGAACCCTCGATCTTCACTCACCTCAACTCCACAAACTACAGATTCACTTTCAACAACTCTACAGTCCACGTTCTCAGTAATACTATTTCCTTATTTTATTTGTACGTTTTGTCTTCTTTTGCACATTGGTTGTTTGTCAGTTTTTGTTTATGTATAGTTTTTCATAAATTCTATTGCATTTCTTTATTTTTCCTGAAAATTCCTGTAAGAACATGAATCTTACATGGTGACTTTGAGGTCAGCCAACTCAAACGCAACAATTAACTTGTAGGTCAGGCTTTCAAATCTTTGACACAAGAAACTCTGCAGATGCTGGGAATCCAAAGCAACACACACAAAATGCTGGAGGAACTCAGCAGGTCAGGCAGTAACTAGGGAAATAAAAAAAAAACAGTCGACATTTCGGGCCAAGACCCTTCTTCAGGACTGAAAAGGAAGAGGGAAGACATCAGAATAAAAGGGTAGGAGGATGGAGAAGGTGATTGGTGAAGCTGGGTGGGTGGAAAAGGTAAAGGATGAAGAGGAATGAATCTGACAGGTGAGGAGAGTGGACCATAGCAGAAAGGGAAGGAGGAGGGGACCCAAGGGGAGGTGATAGGCAGTTGAGAAGAAAAATTAGGCCAGAGAGAGGAACAGAAGAGAGAAAAGGAAGGGAATGTTTTTCCACCAGGAGGAGAAATCACTATTCATGCCATCAGGTTGGAGGCTACCCAGATGGAATATAAGCTGTTGCTTCCTCCACTCTGAGGGAGGCCTCATCTTGGCACAAGAGGAAGGCATGGACCAACGTGTTTGAATGGGAATGAGAATCAGAATTAAAATGTTTGGTCACTGAGAAGTTCTTCTTTTAGTGGGATGGAGTGGAAGTGCTCAACGATGGGTCGCCCCAATGTAGAGGAGGTACGCTGGACACAATGGACAAACCCAGCAGATTCGTAGGTGAAGCGTTGCCTCATCTAAGGACTGTTCGGGACCCTGAATGAAGGTGAGGGAGGACAGGAATGGGCAGGTACAACACTTGCTGGGATAAGCACCGGGAGGGATGAATGGACAAGGGATAACCGTGGGAGTGATCCCTGCGGAAATTGTTGGACCACCCTGTTAAAGACACTTTAATGCCTCATTCATCAGACTAGCATGAGAGACTTACTATTAAGCTACAACTGGTCCTGGCCCTTAAACCATTCTACTGTACACTTTCCCCAATGGCTCTGTCTTAGTACTTTGCTGACGTTCCCTCCTCATAGTCAGAGAGGAGAAATTTTAAGCTTCTCCATAGAGCACACAAGCTAGGCTATAAGAATCGCCCAAGACATTCTTTCTTCTCTCCTGTCCCATCAGGCAGAAGATACCTGAGATACCACCAGGCTCAAGAACAGATTCTATCCCCTGTTGTCAGACTATTAAATGGTTCCTTGGTGCAATAAGATGGATTCTAGGTCCACAGTCTACCTCATTATGATCTTACACCTTATTGTCTACCTGCAGTGCACTTTCTCAGTGACTACCTCACAACCATCAAGCTCTTGAATAGAAGGGAATAACTACACTCACTTACTCCATTGATGAAATGTTCCCACAAGAAATGACCTCCCTTTAAGGACTCTTTGCCTCATTATCTCATATTCTTGTTATTTATTGCTATTTATTCATACTTACATTTGCACAGTTTGTTGTCTTCTGCAGGCTGGTGATCTTTCAATAGTTATAGCTACCATCTTACAGATTTGCTGAGTATGCCCACAGGAAAATGGATCTCCGGGTTGAAAATGGTGACCTGTATGTACTTGGATTATAAAATTTACTCGGTACTTTGAAACTGTTACACTTTATTCGGCATTCTGTTATTGTTTTAAACACAAGGGATTTGGCAGATGCCAGAAGTCCAGAGTAACACAAAAATTGCTGGAGGAACTCAGCCGGTCAGGCAGCATCTATGGAGAGGAATGATGAGTCAATGTTTTGGGTCAAGACCTTCCAACAGGAGGGCTTCCTGTTCACCTGTTATTGTCATGAGTTCTGCGGGCCTCTGTGGCCTGCCGTAAAGTGCTGAGCTACTAAGGTCTTGAGCACCTGTTTACTAATCGCTATCTGAACTACAGCAGTTAAGCCCTTGTGCTTTTGTTTTAATCGTGCCAAGTTAATTGTGACTGGCACTGATTGCCCAAATTCAATGATTTTTTGAAGAAGAGTCATTATGTTGGAGAGAATGAATTGTCTCACAGCCTCTCTCAGTCGCCTCTTCAAGGTTCTTTTGGTATTCCTCAAGCTTCCGCCTCCCCCTGGGAATCCCGCTGTTCCTCCAGCCCCAGGCAGAGTCGTGAGCCTGATGTCCACAGCTCCTGGGTTGAGTCAGTGCCAGTGATCTCTGCAACAGAGAAATCCTGCCGTTCCTCCACAACTGGGCCTAGTCCGCCAAAAGCACGCCATGACAGCTTACCTTGCACGCAATGCTCCGTGTAATGAATTGATCCATCTGAACAGTACGCAAGATGATCTGTACCCCAGCTCTTACGACAATAATAAGCTAATTCCAAATCGAATACCTAGAGTTTGTCCCACAGTGAGAGGTGCTGCCTTTGGGGTGAAGCATTAAACCCAAGGCCTGGTTATCCTCAAACATTCATGGAAAAGTCCAGTGCTATAACAATACAAGTCGTGAACAGACCAGGAAACGATGGGATTCATTGTTGAAGTGCTCACACAGCCCAACCTCATCAGCTGGATTTCCATGATCCGAGGCAGAAGAAGGGAAGCCCCACCCACAACTGTTCACACCGCTCGAAATCAGGAGGGTGCTTCTGGAAGAGCAGCATCACAGAATATTAACACTTTTCTATCACCTTGGTATAATTACAAGATACTTCTGTATTAATTAGGCAGAGCTGATAAAAGATAGTTGTTAATTGGCTTCATAATGTCAGCATCACAATCAATTGATTAAAAAATGGTAAAAAAAATTATCACTGACACCAGAGATTCTGCAGAAACTGGAAATCCAGGGTAACAGACACAAAAAGCCAGTTGTCTTTCATTTAATACCCCCTCGGACCTTTTACTTATCAGCAGCCTATTACTTCCCCTTGGGTCCTCTCTCCTTCCCATTCTCCTGTGGTCCACTCTCCTCTCCTATCAGATTCCTTCATCTTCAGTCCATTACCTTTCTCACCAACCTGGCCTCACATGTCACCTTCCAGCTTGCCCTTTTCCCCCTTGCCCCCCCATCTTTTTTATCCTGGCGTCTTTCCCCTTCCTCTTCTGTCCTGATGAAGGGTGTCAGCCTGTAACATCAACTGTTTATTAATTTTCAATGATGCTGCCTGATCTGCTGAGATCCTCCAGTATTTTGTTGGACTTCCAGCACCTGCAGACTTTCTCACATTTATTAATATCATGATATATATGTCATGAATTTTGTCATTTTGTTTCAGCAGTACAGTGCAATACATAAAGACCAATTATAAATTACAGTAAGATATGTGTGTGTGTGTGTGTGTGTGTGTGTGTGTGTTCACTGTTCAGAAATCTAATGGTGGAGTGGAAACTGTTCCTAAAACATTGGGTGTGTGTCTTCAGTACCTCCTCCTTTTTATAGAAGTGAGAACAAGGTAAGTACTGGGTGATTGGGATTCTTAATGATAGATGCTGCTTCTCGATGCAAAACCTCTTGAAGATGTCCTTGATGCCGGGAAGGTCCGTACCCACGATGGGGTTGGCTGAGTTTACAACTCTCTATAACTTTTCCGGATTCTGTGCAGTGGTCCAAACATAGCAGACGGTGATGCATCCAGTTAGAATTTCTGCAGGAACTTGTGAGGGAGTGCCATGACATACCAAATATCCTCAAACTCCTCATGCAATAGAGCTGCTGTGGTGCCGCCTTGGCAATTGTATCAATACATTGGGTCCGGGTTAGATCCTCAGAGATGTTGATACCCAGGAACATGGAACTGCTCACCCTTTCCACTGCTGATCCCTTGATGAGGACTGGTATGTATTTTCTCAAAGTTCAAAGTAGATTTATTGTCAGAGTATATATACCATTTAGAACCCTGAGATTCATCTCTTCACAGGCAGCCACAAGATGAAGAAAACCAATAGAACCCATTAAAAAAAGACCTTTTATGCGCAGGGGGGAAAAAAAAAACTAATCGGGCGAAAATAACATCCAGAACTGAAGTTCATGAGAGTGAATCCACAGCCACGGAGCCAGTCATCACTGCGGCTGATTCAGGAGCCTGTTGGTTGCAGGCTACGGCCTCAGTTCAGCACAGAGGTGAGTAAACCTCGCAGAACTCCCACTCATCTTCCCCTTCCTGAAGTCCACAATCAATTCCTTGGCCTTACTGGCATTGAGTGCAAGATTGTCACTGCCATTCAACCACCACTCATCCAGCTGATCTAACTCACTCCTGTACGCCTCCTCATTACCATCTGAGCTAACCAATGACATAATAATTCTTTTTCCTCTGCTCTCAACCCACATTTTATGCCATTTACTGCATGTTGTTATAGTGTATAGAACGAATGTGTTTGTAGTCTCCACAAGAAACTGCAAATACTGAAAATCTAGGAGCCGGAAGGGTCCCAACCAAAAAGTCTTTTGTCCATTTCTCAAAGTAGATGCTGCTCAGCCTACTGAGTTCCTCCAACGCCTTTGTGCTCATTGGATAAAGATGTCCAGTTAGTCCCATAAGACCGTCTCCACATTTGATTTGGGATATTACATTTGTTTTCCCTATATGGGCTGCTGGATCTCTTGGTCTCGAGATGAGTGTTTTGACCAATCTTTTCTTTCTTTTCATATAGGAGCAGAATTAGGCCGTTTGGCTCATTGAGTCTGATTCGCCATTTCATCATAGCTATTCCATTTTCTTTCTCAATCCCAGTCTCCTGCTTTTTCCCCATAACCTTTCATGCCCTGCCTAATCAAGGGTCCATCAACCTCCACCTTAAATACACCCAATAACTTGGCCTCTGCAGCAACCTATGGCAACAAATTCCACAGGTTCACCACTCTCTGGCTAAAAAAAATTATTCTTCATCTCCCGGAGGTCGCTCTATTCTAAGGCTGTGCCTTCTGGTCCTAGGCACCCCCTCACTATAGGAAACATCATCTCCACATCTGCTCTATCTAGGTCTTTCATTGTTCAATGGGTTTCAATGAGATAAGCTCTCACTCTTTGAAATTGCAGGCAGTATAGGCCCAAAACTATTGAATGCTCCTCATACAGTAACTCTGGAATCGTTCTTGGGAACCTCCACTAAACCCTTTCTAATGTTAGCACATCCTTGCACAGATAAGCGGCCCGAAACTGCTCACAGTACTCCAAGTGAGGCCTCACCAGTGCTTTATAAAGTCTCATCCTTGCTGTTATGATCTAATCCTCTCAAAATGAATGATAACATTGCATTTTCCTTTCACACCACTGACTCAACCTTCCAGTTAACCTATAGGCAATCCTGCATGAGGACTCTCAAGGCCCTTTCCACCTCAGATTTTTGAATTCTTTTCCCGTTTTTGAAAATATTTTATGCTTTTGTTCCTTCTACCACAGTTCCTGACTATAGACTTCCCAACACTGTATTCCATCTGCCCCTTCTCTGGCCATTCTCCAAATCGTCGAAATCCTTCTGCAGCCTCTCTGCTTCCTCAACACTGCCGGCCCTTCCACCTACCTTTGTATCATCCACAAACTTGGCCACAAAGCCATTAATTCCATCATCCAAATCACTGACATGCAGAATAACATAAAAAGAAGCAGTCCCAACACCGACCCCTGCGGAACACCACTAGTCACTGGCAGCCAACCAGAAAAGCTTCCCTTTATTCCTACTTTTTGCCTCCTGCCAATCAGCCAAAGCTCTCTAACTATGCTAGAATCTTTCCTCTAATACCATGGGCTCATAACTTGTTAAGCAGCATCGTGTGTGGCATCTTGTCAAAGACCTTCCGAAAAGTAAACAACATTCACCGATTCTCCTATTACTCCCTAAAATAATTCCAACAGAGCAAGACTTTCCCTTAAGAAACCGTGTTGACTTTGGTCTATTTTGCCATGGACCTCCAGGCACACAGAGAACTTCGTCTTGAACAATTGACTCCATCATCTTCCCAACCACTGAGGTCAGGCTAACTGGCCTATAATTTCCTTTCATCTGCCAATGAAATAATATTCATTTTCCTCTGCTCACGACCCAATTTTTGTGTAATTTACTGCACAGATTCATATAGTATAATCTTACTTCACCAAACTGGATGATTTTTCACTTGGTAAGGGGTTTTCTTAAAAAAAGGAAATTGCACTTTTCCTTTCAATCTGTACAGTTTTAATATCTGTTTCATTGCTCTTTTAAGGTTGAGCTAAGGATAAATATTAGCTAATAATAACTCTCTTGCTTTTATATCCTAATCCTCTTGAAATAAACGCTAACCTGCTGGAGGGTCTTGGCCCAAAACATTGACTGTTTACTCTTTTCCATAGATGCTACCTGGCCTGCTGAGTTCCTCCAGCATTTGTGTGTCTTGCTTGAAATTCCAGCATCTTCAGATTTTCTATTGATAATAATTCTCTTGTTCTTTTTCATAATTATGTTGCTGCATCTTTTACATCCACCCATTTGGAAAGGATGAGGACTCAGTCTAGTGTTTCACCAGAAAGTTGTCACAGTGCCCAAGGCTCTGGAGTGGGACTTGAACCCACAACCTTCTGACGCAGAAATGAGAAACGCTCAAATGCTGTCAGTGAGATGCCAGCTGGATTCTTCAAAGTTCAATGAAAGTTCATTATCGAAGTACCCTGTAGGTATATGTCAAAAGTGAATCGGCAGCCAATTGCCTACCATTGAGAACATCTACCATAAACGCTGCCTGGGCAGGGTGAAAAGCACTGGCAAGGATGCATTTCACCCTAGCCATGGACTTTTTGCTCTCCTCCCATCCGGTAGGTGCTACAGAAGCCTCCGCTCCTGCACCAGCAGGCACAGGAAGAGCTTCTTCCGTGAGGCTGTGACCCTGCTGAACCTCACATCACAGCGCTGAGCAGTATTGCACCCATATTGTACTGTCTCAGTAAAACTTTTATATTTAAACACAAAGTACACTGTAGATGCTGTGGTCAAATCAACACGTACAAACAAGCTGGAGGAACTCAGCAGGTCGGGCAGCATCCGTTGAAATGAGCAGTCAACGTTTCGGGCCGAGACCCTTCGTCAGGACTTCTATATTTTATATTTGTATGCCGTAGCATTTACTTTTATTCGCAGTTATTTTGTAAATAACACTATTCTTTGCATTTCTGGTTAGATGCTAACTGCATTTCATTTGGCTTGGTATCTGTGCTCGGCACAATGACAATAAAGTTGAATCTAATCTAATCTAAAAAGTCAAAGTTCAAAGTAAAATTTATTTGAGTACATACATGTCACCACATACAACCCTGAGATTCTTTTTCCTGCGAGCAAACTTAACAATCTATAGAAAAGTAACTGTAAACAGGATCAATGAAAACAAACTGAGCAAATGGAAATATAAATAAATAACGAAAGCATGAAACAGCAAGATAAAGAGTCCTTAAAGTGAGATCATTGGTTGTGGGAACACCAGGAAAAGAATGAGTGTAGTTACCCCCTTTTGTTTGAGAGCCTGATGACTGAGAGGTAGTAACTGTTCTTGAAACTAGAGGTGCGAGACCTGAGGCTCCTGAACCTTCTATCTGATGACAGCACGCATTATCATGTCACTTATTTTCTTGCAGGCATTCACAGTAAAACAAATACTATAGAATCAATGAAAATCGGCACACAAATAAATTATGACAAACAACCGATGTGCAAAAGAAGACAAACTTTGCAAAGGAAAGAAAAGTAAGTAAATAATATTGAGAATGTGAGTAGTAGAGTCCTTGAAAGTGAGCCCAGGGGTTCCATGTTCTTGATAGATTTGTGGTTGCATGTCCAATGTGTCATTTTGATCCCTTTATTTTTGAACAGAAAAGCATTCTAACAAAAAAAAATGAGATGTACCTCACCTTACTAGGTTTTGTGAGAAATTATTAATACAAGAGGAATTGGTTCCCAGCTCGTGCTTTCACATCCAGAACCAATGCAATGCCCGGGAGAACCGACAAAATGAGATCAGCTGGGGTTAGAGAGCTCAGAGACATTTAGCAAAGAAGTGTTAAAAAAGATGCAAAGATGCCTTATAAGGTAAAACACATAAAATGCTGGAGGAACTTAGCAGGGCAGACAGCATCTATGGAAAAGAGTAAACAGTTGACATTTTGGGTTGAGACCCTTCATCACAACTGGGAAAGGAAGGTGAGAAGTCAAAGTAAGAAGGTGGGGGAGGGGAGGAAGAAGTACAAGGTGGTAGGTGATAGGTGGAACTCGGAGAGGAGGAAACGGTTAAATAAAGAGCTGGCAAGTCAGCTGGTCAAAGAGATAAAGGGCTAGAGAAAGGGGAATCTGATAGGAGAGGACAGAAATGGAAGAAGGGATAGGGAGGAATGCCAGAGGTCAGTGATGGGCATATAAAGGGATAGGTGAGAGAGGGAAATAGGAATAGGGAATGGGGAAGGAGAGGTGGAGGCAATTACCCAAAGTTCTATAGATGCTGCCTGGCCTGCTGAGTTCCTTCAGAATTTTGTGTGTGTTGCTTTGGATTTCCAACAATTGCA
Source organism: Hypanus sabinus (assembly GCF_030144855.1). NCBI lineage: Eukaryota > Metazoa > Chordata > Chondrichthyes > Myliobatiformes > Dasyatidae > Hypanus > Hypanus sabinus. The sequence continues at coordinate 8,048,243 of NC_082729.1, read as the reverse complement.
AATTTTCTTGTGTTTGTTATAAGATTCAAGATATTTTAATGTAATTTCCAGTACATTAATGTAAAGGAGAACAAAATATTTGTTACTCTGGATCTGATGCAGCACAAAACAATATAATAAGATAAAGAAAACAATAATAAAAAACACAATAAAACTAAATGCATAAGATAGCCTATATACATTGTTTGGGCTTAAAGTGATGCTAGGCATAGAAGTGTCGGTACATGAGGTGACTCTAACAAGAAATGATAAAGTAGTAATGGTGGGGAGGGTGTGGAGGGGTGGGTTAGTGGGTGGAGGTGTTGATCAGCCTTACTGCCTGGGGAAAGTAACTGATTTTGAGTCTAGTTGTCCTCCCTGATGGGAATGGGACAAACAGCCCATCAGCAGGGTGAGTAAAGCAATGAAAATTTTTGCAGAATATTGACATATGGCATTGTGCAGAATGACTTGGGCTTTTCATTCATTACTTCACATACAAAATGCTGGTGGAAAACAGCAGGTCAGGCAGCATCTAGAAGGAGAAGCACTGTGAACGTTTTGGGCCGAGACCCTTCGTCAGGACTAACTGAAAGGAACGATAGTGAGAGATTTGAAAGTAGGAGGGGAGGGGAAAATGTGAAATGATAGGAGAAGACCGGAGGGGGTGGGGTGAAGCTGAGAGCCGGAAAGGTGATTGGTAAAAGGGATACAGAGCTGGTGAAGGGAAAGGATCATGGGACGGGAGGCCTCAGGAGAAAGAAAGGGGGAGGGGAGCACCAGAGGGAGATGGAAAACAGGCAGAGTGATGGACAGAGAGAGAGAGAGAGAGAGATAAAAAAGGAGGGGGGAAAACTCTAAATATATCACGGATGGGGTAAGAAGGGGAGGAGGGGCATTAACGGAAGTTAGAGAAGTCAATGTTCATGCCATCAGATTGGAGGCTACCCAGCCGGTATATAAGGTGTTGTTCCTCCAACCTGAGTGTTATGCTTTTTGGACACTTGAAGCTGCTCTAGACAAACTTGTATTCTAAATCAAAGAAAGGGGGCTATAAGCAGCCAGTGCTGATTTGATAGAACAACACACTCAAAATGCTGGAAGAACTCAGCAGGTCAGGCAATTATCCATCTTGGATAATGACTCCCATCGACTGCATAATGTACTGGTTAGGCACAGGAGTACATTCAGCCGGAGACTCATTCCACCGAGATATAACACTGAACGTCATAGGAAGTCATTCCTGCCTGTGGCCATCAAACTTTACAACTCCTCCCTCGGAGTGTCAGACACCCTGAGCCAATAGGCTGGTCCTGGATTTATTTCCACTTGGCATGATTAACATTATTATTTAATTATTTATGGCTTTATATTGCTGTATTTCTTCACTATTTTTGGTTGGTGCAGCTGTAATGAAACCCAATTTCCCTCGGGATCAATAAAGTATGTCTGTCTGTCTGTCTGTATCTATGTACTTATTTTGATATGATTCTTTATTCTTTATCATTGGCGAACATTGTTTTTGTTGCAAGTTGCACTTTGACCAACTCAATACTCAGAAATATATATGGTGAATAAAGCTAATCCTTGAGAAACCATACGAAAGAAACCACTTGGCAATGCATTCACAGAGACAGGTGCATGAAAAGGGCCCGAAGGATCATTGGGGACCTGAGTCATCCCAACCACAAACTGTTCCAGCTGCTGCTATCCGGGAAACGGTACCGCAGCATAAAAAGCCAGGACCAACAGGCTCCGGGACAGTTTCTTCCACCAGGCCTTCAGACTGATTAAATCATGCTGATATAATTGTATTTCTATGCTATATTGGCGGTCCTGTTGTACATACTATTTATTACAAATTACGATAATTTGCATATTGCACTTTCAGACGCAAAAATTTTTACTCCTTGTGTGTGAGAAGGATGTAAGAAATAAAGTCAATTCAATTCATCTTCAGCTGAGTAAATAAAAGGAGAAATGTTTTGGATTGCAAAGGATGAACTTGACATAGACTGCATTAAAAGTAGCTGACACCTGTTGGATGTTACCTTGAACAATTTAGCTCCTGTGTCACTAACTAAATTAGACCATAAGACCATAAAAAACAGGAGCAGAATTAAGCCATTTGGCCAACCGAGTCTGCTCCGCCATTTCATCATGGCTGATCAATTTTCCCTCTCAGCCCCAGTCTTCCGACTTCTCCCCGTATCCCTTCAAGCCCTGACTAATCATGAATCTGTCAATCTCTGCCTTAAACGTACCCAATGACTTAGCCTCCACAGCCGCCTGTGGCAACAAAATCCACAGATTCATCACTCTCTGGCTAAAGAAATTCCTCCTTTAAAGAAATAAAGCAAGGCACACGTAACCACTCATTAAAATGGAAACATGACAGAATTTTTTTTTTACCTTGCCTCCCAGCTATTACACATGCTTCAGTTGACACACTGTGTACTTAAAGAGGAAATACACAGTGCTCTTAAACCAGATAGAATAACAAGCGTAACAACAGCGGATGGGATAAGACAGAAAGGACCAAATGTCCAAACCACCTCTGACGTCAGAAGCAAGAACAACTGCTCTGCAAGAAATTCTTGGCATGGTTTAGTGTGACTTTGATGTCCACTCAGCCCACTCGGGAGCTATTACTATTTACAGGCTCTCCTCGTGTTATAACATGCTCTACTTCTGTTCAAAAGTTCATAGTAAATTTAGTATCAAAGGACCCGTACTGCATATCACCACATACCACCCTGGAATTCATTCTCTGGCAGGTGTTCATTGTAGCTCATAGAAATACAATGAGATCAATGAAAAACTACACAAAGACTGGCAAACCACCAGTGTGCGAAAATCAGACAGCCAGACAGATAGATAGACAGATAGATAGATAGACAGACAGACAGACAGACAGATAGATAGATAGATAGATAGACAGACAGATAGACAGATAGATAGACAGACAGATAGATAGATAGACAGATAGATAGAGAGACAGACAGATAGATAGACAGATAGATAGACAGACAGATAGCTAGACAGACAGATAGATAGATAGACTGACAGCCAGATAGATAGATAGACAGACAGACAGATAGATAGATAGATAGATAGATAGATAGATAGATAGATAGATAGATAGATAGATAGACACAGACAGACAGATAGACAGATAGATAGACAGACAGATAGATAGACAGATAGACAGACAGATCAATGAACATATAGATAGACAGCTAGATAGACAAATAGATATATAGATAGATACATAGATAGACAGATAGACAGATAAACAGATAGACAGACAGAAAGATAGACACAGATTGATAGACACAGATTGATAGACAGACAGATATATAGTTAGCTATGTAGACAGACAGATAGAGATAGATATATAGATAGATAGACACAGATAGATAGACAGATAAATAAATAGGTAGATATATAGATAGATAAGTACTTAGATAGACAGATAGATAGATAGATGGATGGATGGATAGACAGACAAATAGATAGATAATACTGAGAACATGAGCTGTGTGGTCCTTGAAAGTGAGTCCATAGTTTTGGATCAGTTTAGTGTTGAGGCATATGAAGTTATCCACGCTGGTTTAGGAGCCTGATGGTTGAAGGGCAAGAACTTGGTAGTGTGGGACCTGAGGCTCATGTACCTCCTCTCCGAAGGCAGTAGCGAGAAGATGGTGAGGATCCTTGATGATGGATGCTGCTTTCTTGTGGCTGTGCTTGTCTTCTTCTTCTTGAGCCTTTTACACCTCATGGGGCACAGGTTGCCAAGGGTACCTCGCCAGAGTCCTCTATCCTGGGCCAGTCTTTCAAGATATAGCCCATTGAAGATTCTTCCACTGCCAGGGATGAGGTCTTTGGAGCTTTTGTTACCATTTTTATAACTCTGGGTTTTTTCAGGATGGGGTTGCCAGCTCCATGCCTACCATTCCTCCTTTCTCAGCCGGGCTTGGGACCATCCGTGGCAGAGTTAGTGCTCCTTGTAGACGTGTTTAAAGATAAGAATACGGACACCTTGTATGAGTGAGTTCAGGCAAAATATTATTAAATTCAAAGCAGAACCAGTCTTGAAAGAAAAATTGGTAACACGTAACCTGCCCCCGGCATTCAAACACCATTGTCTCTGAAGAACACAGACTGCCAATTTCACCGCAGGGGACCACTTAAGGAAGTTGCTTTGGAAACAGGAAAGCAATCCCTTCTATTGACAACAACACTCTGTGAAACAATACGACATCTACTGTTACCTGAAGCACAGAGAAACCAGCATTTGAGCAAAGGACAATTTGATTCTGACCTTTGTAACCAGGCAGGTTCAGACAAAGGAGAAATAAATGTTCATGCTAATCAGCACTCCCCAATATCATTATTTATCACAATACTGCAAGGTACACTTACGGTATTGAGTGACTGACTTTGCGTAATTTCCAAATCATAGATGAAGTAAACTTCTGGATGTCCATTACAAAAGGAACTTTCCCTGATTTACAAGTAGCCATACATCTTCATTTTAATATGAGAGATCGATTATTACCTTTTATTGAGTTTGATTAATTTAAAAACAGTAATATTAATAAATTCAAGTGCATTTGAAGTGGTCAAGCTTCTAGCTTTCCTTGACCTAAGCCTCTCCTTGATTCCGAGGCACAAGTCCAAATCTCATCATGTTTTTTGGGGAATTTAGTAATGAATTAACTGTAGAATTAAAAACAGTATTAGCAGAGATATCCACGAAGCTATTGTCTTGTATAAAACCATACTGGGCTCACCAGTATATCAGGGCAGGGAAGGAAACTTACTCTACATCCTGAAGAATGCAAAGTACATTTATTAGCAAAGTAGGTATGTAGTAAACAACCCTGAGGTTTGTCTTCCACACAGACAGACACGAAACAAAGAAAACCATGGAAACCATTCAAAGAAAAAAAACATAAGCACCTCCTCCCCACAATGCAAAAACCAAATTTCACAAACTGCAACAAGAACATCAGCCTCACTGATTTTAAGTTACACACACACACACACACACACACACACACACACACACACACACACACACACACACACACACACACACACACACACACACACACACACACACACACACACACACACACACACACACACACACAGAGTCAGACCACATCTACGGAAAGGAATAAGGAGTCGACACTTCGAGCCGAGACAGCATCTGCAGAATCTCTTGTGTTCATTATGTGTCACTAATTTTAATCTGCTGTCTCAGGTAATTAGGGAGAAATAATGAATGATGCTGATTCACGTTCTGTGAACCAGTAAACTAAAATTAAAACTTCATCAGATTTACATCTTCTGTGAAATAAATTGGTCAATTTTAATCCTGGCACGGAGAGAGAAACAAAGTAAATGTTGGCTGGGTAACCTGAAATAATAATATCAATGTTTGCACATGCATTGAGACCTGGGTCTGTCTAAGAACAACACCGATGTCATGTTGAAAGTCTCTGGTGATTTTCTCTGACATCACAAGCCCCTGTGCCAAAACTAAACATGGCAAGCATTCTCAGAGCAGGAAGCATTTGCTAAAAACAGAATGAAGTAACCTGCATTTCACTATTTATAAAGTCAAGCATTCACACTCAAGTGAATCGAACCAAAATAGGCTGCAAATTCAGTCTCAGGATTTCAAAAGCCAGGTCCAATTTCGAGCACCTCAGAATCAGAAACAGGGTTAATATCAGAATCAGGCTGAGTACGTCGTGCAATTTGTTGTCTTTGTGGCAGTGGTACAATTCAATACATACTGCTGCAATAGAAAAAAAATACGAATTACAGTAAGTATATATATTAAAAAGTTGAATTAAGTAAGAGGCAAAGATAGAAATAAAAAGTAGTGACACACACAAAATGCTGGTGGAACGCAGCAGGCCAGGCAGCATCTATAGGAAGAAGTACAGTCGACGTTTTGGGCTGAGACCCTTCATCAGGGGGTTAAAAAAAAGTAGTGAGGTATTGTTCATGGGATCAATGTCCATTCAGAAATCAGATGGCAGAGGGGAAGAAACTGTTCCTGAATTGTTGAGTGTGTGTCTTCAGGCTCCTGTACCTTCTCCCTGATGGTAGCAATGAGACGAGGTCACATCCTGAGTGATAAGAGTCCTTAATAACGGATGCTGCCTTAACGCATCACAGAAAATGAGCAAATTTGTATTATTTATCATACATCCTACTGCTCTAAGATCTGAGATATATGCACAGATTACTGTAGTAAGCTCAAATTCTGACAACTTTACAGTCCATGACCTCTGATGTACGGACATTATGTCTGTTCCTTCCTTCACCCGCACTGCCTGGCGCATTGAGTATTTCTCACCTTCTCTATTACTAAGGCATCTTTTTAAAAGATGGATGGGAAACTTTGAACCCAGAATAAAACAGTGCCCAATCACAGCCACTCTTAAATGAAACTCAGCTGAGGACCCAAGGCAATCTTTTCTCATCTTATTCAACTCCAATCTGGATAATAATTTGGGTACAGGATGAATCGAGGGCCTGGGTCCGGGAGCGAAGAACAGCGTGAGGTTTGGACAATTTAAGCGGCAGGTCAGATTGAAAAGGTCAGGGTGTCAGGGCCAGGGATTGGCTGGTTCAGCTCACTGCTCTGCAAGGTTTACTCGCCTCCGCGGCCCTCATGTAGCTAGATTGGCTCTGACTGGCTTTGTGGGTGTGGAACCACTTTCGTGAATTTCAGTTTCGCTTACTTTCATTGCTTGCACAGTTTGTCTCTTTTTATGCACATTGGACGTTTAATTGTCTTCTTTTACAGGCTTCTATTGGGTTTCTTTGTTCCGTGCCTGCCTGTGAGGAGATGAATCTCTAAGTTGTATATAGTATACCTACTTTGATAATAAGTGTACTTTGGCTTGTTCTGTAATCTAGATTCATAAAGTCAAGGACAATTTGTGAATTAGGTCTTCCCACTTTAAACAAGACGCTTCTATCTTCCAGCTTGTATTCCTTCTCCTTCTCCCAACTTCCTACTCTGGCATCTGTCCCCCACCCCCCACCTTTTTTTCCTCGACCTAAAATGTCGTCTGTTTATTCCCTTCCCTAGATGCTGCCTGACTTACCGAGTTCCTCCAGTATTTTTGCATGTGTTGCCTTGGATTCGCAGCATCAGCAGATTTTCTCATGCCAAAGGTTGCAAGGCCCGACCTACCAGTTAATTTCTGCATCTGAGCCTCGAAGTCAAAGAACCCTTGAGGATGCGCAGCGCAGTGCTTCCTCAGTATCCACCGAGTATCGAAAGGCCGTGGTGGAGCGTACATGGAGAGGATATTGCTACATTGCTACCCCAAGGTTATAGATATTTTGTCAGTCATATTAAGTGTGATTCTGTGTCGAACAGCCTCCCCGTAGAGTGCAATGCTGTGATTTATTCTCTGGAAACTGACCCGTGGTCTGGAAGTTACTTGCTGATCCCGAAGCGGGAAGTGACTGAGAGTCATTGCTGCAAAGGAAGAACTGACAGTGGCCACGAAGGGAGCGCTTGATGCACTCTATACGTCTGGTCTTTCGAGAATCCGCGCAGCGTTCCGAAAAAAATAACCCCCAAGAATAAAGATGACTTATGTTCCCGTGGATTAACTTGCATGCATGTGTGCGGAACGTAAAGGGGGGTGATGGAAATTGTGTCAAGCTACCAGAAATCAAACAGTTCCAAAGTGCCGAGAAAGCAATAGAAACTAAATGAAATTCCTAATGAACAGGTTATCCATTTCACATTCCGAGAAAAGAACATAAAAATGCATTACTGTTAGCAAATTACCATCCAGAGTCTATTTTCCGCCTTCATTCTTTCTATCGGGGTGAATCAATATACATGCAAATACTCTACATATTGCATTAGGCTTCAGTGTTGCAAAAATTTATTGTGTGTGGAACCTCAGCTCTGATGAACACTTCTTTCTTGATATAACTCTCGCCATGCATGAGAAATAACTTCCATTTAGGCTTACTTAATGACCTTTAAAAGCCGGATGACAAATTTTATGCCAAATGGACCGTTGCTTTTTTTTAAACCTGGGACTAATTTATGGAGAAAGTCAAGTTAAATGGTTACATCCATGAAACAAAGTTAATGGCAATCTTATTGAAACCGTTTTTCACAGCTGGGCTCAGATTCAGTCTATCTGATGTCTCAGCTGGTTGGAAGCTTACTGAGGGGTTCTTCATATTGAAAGCAGCAATTCTTTCTAAAAAAATGTGATGGTTAGGTCTTTTTTTTTTGAAGTGATCTAAACTGTGAATAGTTCTGATCCCACAGGCAACTATGTTTAATGTGAATACATCACTCCATCCTGTTGATTTTCCACAAAGTATATTTACTATCAGTCATTTTCTTTTAGAGGCAGAAAAGCACTGTGAGTACAAGCAAAATAGTTCAAAAGGTATACAGTTTTATGTGGAAAACCTTTCGGAATTGAGAGATGGGCTACGCAATGCTCTTCGACAACAAAGATTTTGCTTCCTGAATGGTCTTGGGTCTATCCCGGGGGTCGGCAACCCGCGGCTCCGGAGCCACATGCGGCTCTTTTACCTCTGTGCTGCGGCTCCCTGTTGCTTTGGGAAATAATTGGTCTTTTGCAGCATCTGCGCCCATGGGGGCCAGGTTGAGGGAGGCTTAAAAGCAAGGCTGTTTAGTTCGAATAAAGTTATTCGACTGCAGTTTACTGACTGCGTGAGCACACCGCTACAACGTGTTTTTATCGCTATTAATATACGTCACCACTGCCAATACCCGACACCCGTCAGTGCGCGATTTCTTTAATTTTTCGATCCAAGGTAGGCCAACTATGGAGAATTCTAAAAAAAGAAAAGTGACTGAAGAAAACAGAACGTTTAATGATACGTGGACAGATTCATTTGCTTTCACTGTTGACGAGACTGGTTTACCGGTATGCTTAATATGCAATGAGAAACTAGCAAACAACAAAAAGTCAAATGTTGCAAAGCATTTCTAGAATAAACACGCAGCCTTTGCTCAAAAATATCCGGATGGAGATGAGAGAAAAAAAGCCGTTTCGGAACTGATGCGGAAGGTTGATCTGAGCAAAAATCATTTCAAGCAATGGATGAAGTCTGGAAAACCAACGACATACGCTAGTTATATTGCCGCTCAGGAAATAGTCAGGCACGGGAAGCAGTTTACAGATGGTGAATATATAAAATAATCTTTCATTAAGATTTCAGAACATCTATTCACGGACTTTAAAAACAAGAGTGAAATTGTGCAGAAAATCAGGGATATGCCCCTCTCTGCAAAGACTGTCAAAGACAGAACCATAAAAATGGCAGAAGACATCACAAGACAGCAAATTAAAGACATCAATTCAGCTGTGGCCTACTCGATTGCCTGTGACGAGTCTAAAGACAAAGGTGATATTGAACAAATAGCGTTGTTCTGCCGGTATGTAAACTCTGCCGGGCCACAGGAAGAACTGATTGAGTTGATACCTCTAAAAGACCAAACATGGGGGGAGGACATCTGTGAGGCTGTCTTGAATTGTTTAAGAGCCAAAGGAATAAAGACTACCCACCTGGTGTCAGTAGCTACTGATGGGGCACCGAATATGACGGGAACGCACAAGGGAATTGTGGCTTTACTGCAGAAGTCGCTGGACAGAAAGCTGCTGATTTTTCACTGCATCTTGCACCAAGAGGCACTGTGCGCTCAAACATTTCCTCCGGAATGCACAGAAGTAATGGATGTTGTCATTCAGATTGTCAATAAAATAATGGCAAAAAGTTTAAATCACCGTCAATTCCGTTTGTTACTGGACGAGCTGGAAAGCGCATATTCTGATCTCCTGCTGCACAACAAAGTCCGGTGGCTGTCCAGAGGGGAGGTGCTGAAACGCTTTGTCGCGTGTCTGGAAGAAGTGAAAACTTTCCTGGGCAGCGAAGGGCTGGAAAAGCTACACTTCATGGTAGACATGACAGCGCACCTGAACACGCTGAACACAGCTCTTCAGGGGAAAGGACGTACAGCCCTACACATGTTGGAGGAGTTTTGGCATTCGAGCGCAAGTTGACAGTGCTTGCCAGAGATTGACAGAAAGGCACTTTGTCTCACTTCCCCAATTTGAGAGAGTTCAAACAAGGTCACGACATGATAAGTTCGGAGTATTTACATTCTGCAATCATCGCAATGCAAACATCGTTTGGGAAACGCTTCTGTGAGTTCAGAGAGGAAAAAAACACATTATCCTTCCCGGTCACTCCCCCAAGCATCGATTCATCTCTACTGAATACGATTGCATTGGCAGGTGTGAGTAAACCTGATCTTGAGATGGAACTGGCCGAAATAGCCGACAAAGACATATGGGTGTCCAAGTTTAGACGCTTAACAGCAGACCTTGAAGATGTTGCCCGTCAGAAGGCCGTTCTTGCTCAGAATCACAAATGGAGTGATATTGAAAACCTCCCTAAACCAGACAAACTTGTGTTCAAAACATGGAATGCTATCCCCGACATTTATGTAAACATTAAAAAGTATGTGCTTGGAGTCCTGTCGATCTTTGGATCCACATATGTATGTGAGCAGGTGTTCTCCAACATGAACTTTATTAAAAACAAACATCGTGCACACCTCACAGATGACAGCTTGCGATCCTGTGTAAAGATGAAGGTGACGTCATACAGCCCTGATGTGCAGATGCTGTGCGCTGAGGTCCAGGAGCAGAAATCCCATTAACCAAGTATGATACATATTTTAATTGCCTATTATTTTAGGAATATTCATATTTTTTCATTGTTCAGTGAAATAGTCCTTTTATTTTTCAGGTTGACAGCTGGCTGACGTTATTTTTGGTTTGCTGCTGGCGGAAAATTTAAGTTCAGCGTTTTTCATAAATACAAGAAGAACTCAAATAGACATTGAGTATTTTACTTAAAAGTAACCTTCAACCCAACGTCTTTTTTTCGGAGTTCAAAATGTTTTTGTTGCATGCGGAAATGTAATTTCGTTTTCTCTGCAGGAGTTCATCAATTTCATAAATGCAACACATTATAGTTTGTTTATACATAGCATAAAGGCAAAAAAAACGTTGTATGCAGTGTTATTTCATTTGAAATGTCAAACGGGTTTTGCGGCTCCCAGTGTTTTCTTTTCTGTGGGAAACCGGTTCAAGTGGCTCTTTCAGTGGTAAAGGTTGCTGACCCCTGGTCTATCCTATGGATTTGGGGCTGCTGGACCCATTATATGAATAACATTACAAAGGAAAGCGTGACAACGCCTCTACTTCCTCAGAGGTTTGACATATCACCAAAAACACTGGCAAAGTTCTATAAACAACAGACACAAAATGCTGGTGGAACACAGCAAGCCAGGCAGCATCTATAGGGAGAAGCGCTGTCGACGTTTCAGGCCCGATAGATGCTGCCTGGCCTGCTGTGTTCCACCAGCATTTTGTGTGTGTTGTTGTTTGAATTTCCAGCATCTGCAGATTTCCTTGTGTTGGCAAAGTTCTGTAGATGTGTGGTGGAAAGTGTGCTGACTGGTCTGGGAACACCAATGCCTTTGAGCGGAAAATCCTACAAAAGGTAGCGGATTCAGCCCAGTACATCAAAGGTAAAACCCTCCCAACCATCGGGCACATCTACGAGATGAGATGTTGCTGTAGAAAAGTAGCATCTATTGTCAGAGATCCTCAGCACCCAGGCCATGCTCTTTTCTCGCTGCTGCCATGGGGTAGAAGGTGCAGGAGCCTCAAAACTCGCACCACCAAGTTCAAGAACAATTACTACCCCTCAACCATCATGCTCTTGAACCAAAGGGGATAGCTACATTTATTTCTGTTTATATTGTTATTTCATGCTAGTTATTTATTGCTATTTATTTATATCTGTATTTGTACAGTTTGTTTACAGTTTACAGTTACTTTTCTATAGATTTGCTAAGTATGCCTAAAGAAAAAGAATCTCAGGGTTGTTTGTGGTGACATGTATGTATTCTGATATTAAGTTTTACTTTGAACTTTAAACTTTGATCACGAAAATCACCGTGAAATTTCACCGCTTTTTTGAACTCACCAATAATTGTTATTTCAATCCATAATTCAAGTCAATTAAAATGTTGCCCTCAATGTAAGCTGTTTGTACCCGTGGTGTAGTGGTATCCGCATGGTTCTTTTGAACAAGAGGTCGCAGGTTTGAATCCGGCCAGCTCCTTGCACGCTTTCCATCTGTGCTAGGTTGAGCGCGGAGCTGGCAACTTGGCAAGGTTGCCTACTGATGCACCTAAGAAAATGTAGGGAGGGACTTGAACGCAAGCTGTAAAGCTTCCTGTCTTGTCCAGGTATACCTGGGCATGCTTAGGCAGGGCGGATGCTGCATGGCAGGACTGGTTTTAGAAAGCATCACACACATGTTGCATTGCGTTTGTACATATTAATCAGTTTGCAATCACATTGATGCACACGCTCTGTGCGCGTAGCATATTGTGTTTATTACAATGAAGTAATCGTATTTTCCGGAGTATTTGTGAAAGCAAAATGTCTCACCAATGTTGTAACAGCTGCAATACTTTCTATTATATTTGTGGCGAGTACACACTTAATTCTCAAAACGGAGCATGACTCATCTTGTTAAGAAAGCCTATGAGGTAAATTTGGCAACCAAGGCAAAGTCTAGGCTCCGGACATTTGTTATGGCAACATGCGCTGTCAATCTGAGAGCTCAGTGCTCTGTACAAGACTTTAGGCTCTATCAAGTTCCTTCCAGGAAAGACCAAAAGATAGTCAGTTCCTCAGCATACCTGGGATGCATGGAATGACAGATTCTCTCTTTTTACACTGTTTACTTTTTTATTACTATATATTCTCATAGTAATTTACAGCATTTGTATATATTGCAGTCTTCACTGTGAAAGGCACTAGCAGTATGCCAGAAGTTCAAGAATGCCAGGAGGCAGAAGAGAATATCAAAATCAGGTTTAATATCACTGGTATATATCTTGAAATTTGTTAGAATGCTCTCCACGATATATCCGTAGAAATTTGCAAGTGTTTTTGATGACATACCAAATCTCCTAAACATCCTAATGAAATATGGCTGCTGTTTCCCTAGCAACCCCCCCCACAGGCAACAGGAGACAGATAAATGGGTGACTGTCAGGAGAGGGAAAGGAGAACACTAGATAGAGAAGAGCTCAACAATAAGTACTCCATTTTGAGTACTGTTAAGGAAGGGGTGGATCTACTTGCGGGAAGCAACAGCGGCCACACCTCTGCCACTGAGTCTGGCCCTCTAGAAAAAAGGTGGACAAACCCATGACACAAGTAGAGATTGGTCGGTATAACGTTGTGGGCATCACTGAGTCGTGGCAGAAAGAAGCCCATAGTTGAACGGCTTTTTGTATCAAAAGGACTGGCAGGAAGACATTGGTGGTGATGTGGTTCTATCGGTAGTACAGTAGATGGAGTTACATCTTTAGAAAGAGCTGACATAGAGTCAGTGAATGTCAAATCCTTGTGGGTGAAGTTAAGAAACTACAAGGATAATAAAAACATGGGAATCATATATAGACCTCCAAATAACCAAGATATGGGGTTGAGATTGGAAAGGGAGCTAGAAAGGACATGTAATAAGGGTGATGTCACAATAGTAATGGAGGACTTCAATATGCAAGGGGATTGAGAAAATCAGGCTGTGTCAGATCGCAAGAGAGGGAATTTGCTGAATGCCTTTAAGATGGCTTTTAGAGCAGCTTGTGCTTGAGTTACGAGGGGAAAAGCTATCTTAGATTGGGTGTTGTGTAATAAACCCGATTTTACAAATCAGTTTAATGTAAAGGAACCCTTAGGAGGCAGTGATCATAACATGATTGAATTCATACTGCAATTTGAGAGGGAGAAGCACAAGTCAGATGTATTAGTATCACAATGGAATTAAAGGGAATTACTGAGGCATGAGAAAGGAGCTTGCCCAGGGGGATATTGGCAGAGCAGAGGCGGCTGAAGTTTCTGGGAATAGTTTACAAGGCGCAGGATAGATATGACCCACAGAAAAAGTTGTTCTCAAACCGCAGGGCTAGGCAACTGTCACTGACAAGGGAAGTTAAAGACTGCATAAAAGCCAAGGAAAGGGCATATAAGGTAGCAAAAGTGAGTCGGAAGTTGGATGATGGAGAAGCTTTTAAAATCGAACAATAGGCAACTAAAAGAGCTATAAGAAAGGAAAAGATGAAATATGAAGGCAAACTAGCTGATAATATAAAGCAGGATATTAAAAGCTTTTTCAGTTATACAAAGAATAAAAGGGAGGTGAGAGTTGATATTGGACCACTGGAAAATGATGCTGGTGAGGTAGTAATGGGTGGCAAAGAAACGGCAAATGAACTTAATAAGTACTCTGCTTCAGTCTTCACTGTGGAAGACACTAACTGTATGCCAGAAGTCCATGAGTATCAGGAATCAGGAGTGAGTGTCATTGCTATTTCAAAGGAAAAAGAGCCAGGCAAACTCAAAGGTCTTAAGGTGGATAAGTCACCTGGACCAGATGGACTACATCCCAGAGTCCTGAGAGAGGTTGCTGAAGAGATAACAGATGCATTGGTCATGAGCTTACAAGAATTACTTGATTCTGGCATGGTCCCAGAGGACTGGAAAATTGCAGATGTCACTCCAGTCTTTAAGAAGGGAGGAAGACAGAAGAGACAAGGATGAGGTTTCGGGGTGCTTGGAGACTAATGATAAAATAAATCAAAGTCAGCATGGTTTCTGTAAAGAGAAAGCTTGAATGACAGATCTTTTTGAATTTTGTGAGGAAGTAACAAGCAGGCTGAAGAAAGGAGAGGCAGTGGATGTAATTTACTTGAATTTTCAGAAGGCATTTGATAAGGTGCCACACATGAGGTTGCTTAATAATATAACATCTTATGGTGTTACAGGAAATATACTGGCATGGATAGAGGATTGGCTGACAGGCAGAAGGCAGTGAGTAGGAATAAAGGGGGCCTTTTCTGGTTGGCTGCCAGTGACTAGTGGAGTTCCTCGGGGCTGGGGTAGGTAGAGCTGAGGAAGCAATTCGATTGCAGCAGGACTTAGACAAACTGGAAGAAAGGGCAAAAAATGTGACAGTGTTGGGAAATGTATGATAATGCATTTTGGTAAAAGGAAGAATAACGCAGACTATTATCTGAATGGGGAGAAGGTTCAAACATCAGAGCTGTAAAGGGACTCAGGAGTCCTCATGCAAGACTCCCAGAAGGTTCATTCACAGGTTGAGCCCGTGTTAAAGAAGACAGTTGCAATGTTGGCATTTATTTCAAGGGAAATAGAATATAAAAACAAGGAGATAATGCCAAAACTTTATAAGTCACTAGTCAGGTCAGACTTGGGAGTATTGTCAACAGTTTTGGACCCTTATCTCAGAAAGGATGTGTTGTCATTGAAGAGAATCCAGAGGAGGTTCTTGAAGATGATTCTGGGAATGAAGGGGTTAACACATGAAGAGCGTTTAGCAGCTTTGTGCCTGTGCTCACTGGAATTTAGAATGATGTGTGGGTATCTCATTGAAACCTACCGAATGTTAAAATGACTAGATAAGGTGGGTGTGGAGATGATGTTTCTGCTGGTGGGGGGGGAGGATCCAGAACTAAACTGAGGAGTGACCTTTCAGAACAGAAATAAGGGGGGACTTTTTTTAGCCGAATTGTGGTGAATCGGTGAAATACTCTGCCACAGATGGCGATGAAGGCCAAGTTCATGGGTATATTTGAAGTGGAAGTTGATAGATTCCTGATTGGTTAGGGCATCATGGGATATGTTGAAAGGGAAGGCTTATGGAGTTGAATGGGATCTGGGTTCAGCCATGATGAAATGGCAGAGCAGACTTGATTAGCTGAATGGCCTAATTCTGCTCTTATGTCTTATGGTTATGTCTTCTTTATAGTTGCATCAATATCTTGGGTCCAGGTTAGGTCCTCAGAGATGTTGACACCCAGGAACTTGAAACTGTAGTTGCTCTTACTAGGGAGAAGGAGCTTGGTGAGCTGAAAAAGGTCTGAAGGTGGATATATCACTTGTACCAGATGGACTTACAGTCCATGGTTCTGAAAGAGGTACCTGAAGAGATTGTGGAGGCATTGGTAATGATCTTTCAAGAATCAATAAATTCTGGAATGGTTCCAGAGGACTAGAAAATTCCAAAAGTTGCTCCAATCCTTAAGAAGGGAGCGAGACAGAAT
This sequence comes from Hypanus sabinus, assembly GCF_030144855.1. Taxonomy (NCBI): domain Eukaryota; kingdom Metazoa; phylum Chordata; class Chondrichthyes; order Myliobatiformes; family Dasyatidae; genus Hypanus; species Hypanus sabinus. The sequence continues at coordinate 8,032,009 of NC_082729.1, read as the reverse complement.
AAAAAAAAATATAGGCCAGTTAGCCTGACTTTAATGGTTGGGAAGATGTTGGAATCCATTATTAAGGATGAGGTTTTTCAGTACTTGGAGGCACATAGTAAAGCAGGCTAAAATCAACATGGTTTCCTTGAGGGGAAATCTTGCCTGACAAATGTGTTAGAATCCTTTGAGGATAGACAAAGGGGAGTCAGTAAATGTTGTTGACTTGGACTTTCAGAGGGCCGTTGACAAGGTGCTGCTTAACAAGAGTCCCTGGTATAACAGGAAAGACACTGGCATGAATAGAAGTTTGGCTAACTGGCAGGAGGCAATGAGTAGGAATAAAGGGGGCCTATTCTGGTTGGCTGCTGGTGACATGTTCTTCTGAAAGGGTCAGTATTAGGATTGCTTCTTTTCACGTTATATGTCAATGAGTTGGATGACAGAATTGAGGGCTTTGTGGCCAAGTTTGTCAATGAAAGAAGGATAGGTGGAGGGGCAGATAGCATTGAGGAATCAGGGAGTCTGCAGAAGGACTTGGAGAGATTGAGAGAATGGGCAAAGAAGTGACAGATAGAAGATAGTGTAGGGAAGCGTATGGTCATGAACTTTGGTAGGAAGGATAAAGGCAAAGACTATTTTCTAAAGGAGATAAAATTTAAAAATCTGAAGTGGAAAGGGACTTGGGAGTCCTCGTGTAGGATTCCCTAAAGGTTAACGTGCAGGTTGAGTCGGTGGTGAGGAAGACAAATGCAATGTTAGCATTCATTCCAAGAGGAATAAAATCTAAAAGCAAGGATGTAATGCTGAGGCTTTATAGGTACTGGTCAGACCACACTTGGGGTATTCTGAACAATTTTGGGCCCCTTATCTAAGAAAAGCTGTGCTGGCTTTGAAGAGATTCACAGTGATTCCAGGAATGAAAGTGTTAATGTATGAGGACCATTTGATGGTTCTGGGCCTGTACTCACTGGAGTTTAGAAGAATGAGGGAGGATCTTATTCAAACCTATTTAATGTTGAAAGGCCTAGAAAGAGTCGATGTAGAGAGGATATTTCCTATAGCGGGTGAGTCTAGGACCAAAGGGCACAACCTCAGAATTCATTTAGAATGGAGATGAGCAGGACTTTTTTTAGCCAGAGGGAGGTAAATCTGTGGAATTGATTGCTATAGATGGCGGTGGAGGCCAAGTCATTGACTATATTTAAACTGGAGGTTGAGATAATGGGAAGGATGCAGGAAAATGGGGTTGAGAGAGATAATAAATCAGCCATGATGGAATGGCAGAGCAGACTCAGTGGGCTGAATGGTTTAGCGCTGCTCATATGTCTTATGGTCGTTGGACTACAGGAGGAAACCAGGGCTCCTGGAGAAAACCTATATACCCATGAGCAGGACGTATAAAATTCCAATACTGAATCTGTCACGCTGAGCTGTAATCGCACTGCGCTAATTGTTATGGTACCATGGCGCCCCATGGAGGCGTGTTAAGGAGGGGCGCCTCATCTTCTGACTTAGCGCACTGCATCTCACAGAACCAAAACAGTAAGCCTCCACTGACGCTATCTGTTCTTCTGAGGAGTTTCTTCTAACAATCGCACAAAACCAATTATATAGTTATTAGCACGTTGCCACATGTGCATAAATTAGCTACTAGCTTTCTTTAATGTAGCAGTCGAATTAGCTGTAATTTGAGATTGTGAAAGGCTTATTGCAAAAGTTCTTTTCAATATTAATATAAAATATTATATGCTGATAAAATACATTTTCCGAGAAATGCATAAATGAAAATGGTACCATTGTCAACACTAATGAGCCCTGGCAAACCGAGCAGGACCTTTACAGAGGAAAAATGAAGGGACACACAGAAAACAACATTCTCTTCTTGCACTTTTGCCAGCTAATAGAAAATCCTGCTCCAACGTTTAATTGAGTATAAAATGCCTCAAAAACAGGACTGAACAATCTCCTCTGCTGTTTGCCGGGAGGTGCCATTCAAACTGGGATTAGAGCAACACCCACAAGTTGCGGGTCAGCGGGTCAGGCAGCATCCATGGAAATGAATAAACTGTTGAAGTTTCGGGCCGAGACCCTTCTTCAGAGCTGAGAAGGACGGGGAAGGAAGCCAGAATAAGGAGGGATTAATAACCTGGATTAGAAGCTATTTTGCTGCAGCACATGAAGGTAGCATATTGGTCAGCACAACGCTTCACAGTACTGGCGACCCCGGTTCAATTCCCACCACTGCTTGGAAGGAGTTTGTAAGTTCTCCCCATGACTGCATGGGTTTCCTCCGAGTGCTCCGCTTTCCTCCCACGGCCAGTTGGTAGGTTAATTAGTCAGTGTAAGTCGTCCCGTGATTAGGCTAGGGTTAAGTTGGGGATTGCTGGGCAGCATGACTCGAAGAGCTGGAAGGGCCTATTCTGCGCTGTATCTCAATAAAATGAAATTAAATTCAATCATAAATTATATTAACTAAACTATTACAGAAACAGCAATGAAGAATCCGTCTACATCTGATTGTGACGGTAATCTTGAGTCTTGAGCCGGGACTTGCATGACTGACGGTAGTGAAAACTGAGAGGAAGCTACTGACACGATGAAGGAAGCCCTGAACACCGCCAGAGATGGACGATCTTCATTGCTGCCTGAAACGCCAGCGATGGAATGGTAGTAAATAATTAAGTATAAATTAAATTATAAATAAATAGATAGACAGGTAAATAAATGAAAATAAATAGATAGGGTCATGTTCGTTCTTAATAAAAGACAAACTAAGTGTGGGTAAAACAAAAACATTTTTTTTATTTACAAGATGGTTGCAGCTCTACACAGTCGCGGGCGATTGGCTCATGGGTTCAGGTTGACCTGAGCGTGCGCGACCAGCTCGCCCAATGTCCCTTCTGGTTCTGGGGGTGAACCACCTGCATGGCACCCTGGGAACTGAAGTTCTGTATTAATGACGCACGTAATAAGAGAGATAGGTAAGCAAATAGATAGATAAATAAATAAATACTCATAATTGCTTAAAAGCGACATTTACATATCCTTAAAACAACACAGCATGCATATGTATCAGTTGATGTCAGATAGTGCTAGTTTTTGTTTTATAAATTAAAACATTCACTTAAAAGTCTGAATTAGGAGTAAAATTGCAGGAAATCATTAGCATGTTGGCACTTCTACATTCAGAAACAGATGTAACATTTTAGATTTTAACATCTTATGTTTTATCAATGAACACTTATTTGCAAGTCAAAGGAAACCAATTTATTTAAAGTTGGCTCCACCCCTCATGATCTCATTATTGGAGCGAATTATCTTCTTTCACTTTTAATTCATCTTGCCTCTGTTCTGCAACGATTTTGTTCCAGATTTAGATCACGCGGATACCTAACCAGTACAAGCCTTGATATTGGAAAGATAACCTCTTCTACATCAAGAGAAAAGACTGTAAATTGCCTGTAAAGTTCCCACACCTATGCTAGCGGATTGTAATTCCCCAAGGCAGAACAGATTTAGAATCAGTTTCAGATTTATTTATTAATGTACATGGGATACTAAACCTGGTTCTGATTCTGAAAGGAACCTTAGGAGCACAATCTTCATGGAGAGTACGGCAAGTCAGTGGAATCAGCTGCCAGAGGCGGTGTTTCAGGTGATACAATAAAAACTTTTATAAGACACATGGACTGTACATGGGCAAGAAGGGCTTAGAATGATAAGGGCCGAATGAATAAGTGGCAGGATGGAGATGCATCTCTACCAAAGTAGGTGTAAGGTGCTCCTTCCCTCCACTAGCCTGCAGGACACCCTTGGGCAAGGTGTAGCACCTACTTAGGCCCCCCACCCCCTCTCCCCCCGATCAGGGCCATGTGAAGCCATGGGAGCAGGAGGTGGATGGTCGTATGAGCAGCCGGTGCACATCACAAGTCCTGGTTATGCAACTGCTGACACCAGGCAGACAATCTCTGAGGAGTATTGATAATGGCTGGGATCACCCGTCTAGTAAAGACACTGCCCAGAAGAAGGCAATGGCAAACAAACCACTTCTGTGGAAGAATTTGCCGAGGGCAATCATGGTCATGGAGAGACTATGATCGCCCATGACATATGACAGGGCACATAATGATGATGTCATATGACAGGGCACATAATGACGATGTCATATGACACGGCACATATCGAATGAATGAACATTTGAAACATCCACTGGAAAGCATCATTTGCATCAACAACCAACGTAACCCAAGGATGTGCTATGGGCAACCCACAAGTATCACCATACATTCTGGCGCCAACGTAGCATTCCCACAAAGCTCAGCGGAATAACACAGAACACAACGAGTAACAGAACCACTGCAACGAAACAAGCCCCTTTCCTCTGTCCCATCCTTCCTCCCACCCACAGTCGAGGACAGGCCTGCAACCGGCAGGTTTTGGCCATTAGCCTCCGACTTCCAATGACCGTTAACATAATAGGGGTGTTTGCGTTGCAAGTCTGGATCCGCACGTGCAAAGTGATGAAGCGACTCAGTGGCTCAGGCAGCATCTATGGAGGGGGATAAACAGTCGATGTTTCGGGATGAGTCAAGGTGAAGGGTCTCAGCCCAAAATGTTGACTGTTCACTGTGAAACACTGCCCAATCTGCTCACGTTCCTCCAACATATTGTGAGCGTTTCCCTGGGTCAGGAGTTTGTGAGGTTCCACCCTCACTCTAGAGCAGGGGTTCTTAAACCAGGGTCCACTCTCCAGGCGGTCTATGAACTTGGATGGGAAAATATTTACATCTTTATATTCACTTACCTCAACCGAAGTTTAGCATTTCCTTCAATTATGAATGTAGGTAACAAAGGACATATATTACTGTATCGCAAATTCGCTTTTAAAATATTTTGATAACTGTATTTCAGTATAATTGTTTTCTTTTGTATCCTATGTTTTCTATTTTATATTTAAATACATGAAAACAAATTATTACATTAAATACAATTTAAACGCCTGGCCAGCTGGACTAAAAAGCAGGGTGTTGGGACTGGAGGCGAAGTTCGAACTGGTTCTGCTCTGTGATGTTTTACTCCGCTCTCCTCGGTGCTGAGACTGAGGCTGTGTCGTGACCCAGCTTCTCTGGGCTGAGAGCCTGCGAGGTTTGCGGCAATTACCCTCTGCGCGATGAACGGAGACCGAGACCGCGGGCCCAATCTGGCTGCTCTGGGTTTCGGGTTTATGGACTCAGTTTTGTTCTGAATGTCGATGCTTGCTTTATTGTCTGCGTCATCTCTCTCTCTCTCTCTTTCGAGACTGCCTGAGACGGATCTCAAAGTTATATACTTCAAGCACACTTTGGTAGCAAAATGTACTTTGAACTTTGGACATAATTCTGAGAAGGGGTCCATCGGCTTCACCAGACTGCCAAAGTTGCCCATGGCTGAAAAGAAGGTTCAGAATCCCTGCTCTGGAGGCTTAGAAGATGTAAGCCAGGCTGGAATGTTGGAACGATGTAAAGGAGTTTTGCTTCCCCCCCCCCCCCTACCGAGATGCCACCTTTGCAAGAAGCCTCCCCTCACCTCTCCTCCCTTAGATGAATATAAACGATCCAGAGTTATAATTTCAATGAAGAGTGGAGGCTTCTTCCAGCAGAACTGACCTGAATCAGGACAGCTTGATTATCACTGCCTTATATCGTGTATTTCCCAAGGTTGTCATATCCGGGGGGTGGTAGCAGGGATAAGCTCCCACTATCTATAAAGTGCTCCAAATGGCGGGCGAATCTAACAACCTCTGACAACCAAGTCCAACTCTTGGCCTTCACGTCTGGCTTGGCTACTAGGCCCCACCAACCTCGCTCTACCGACAAGAGAAGGGGAAAAGGCGGGCCACTGGCACCTCAAAACCAGTTGCTTCGGGCAGGTGGTGCTCGTCAGCCTTGGACGGCAGCCCGACTAGGCAGAGGGAAACTCTGATTTTAAACCTCCGCTGCCTTGTGGCCAGACCCACCCACGGGAAAGGCTTCGGGAGTAAACCCTGAGGAAGAAATCCAGAGCCGGGGCCCTGAGGCAGTTTGATGTTGCTTATAACTTCACTCTGGCAACCTCTGCGACGACACTGGTGCTGAGCTGTATCGGCGCTTGCCCTTCCCTTGGACTACATCAGTGACGTGGAGAGGGGGAACCGCTGCATGGGTAACAGCCGGTTCTTCAAATCTTCTTGGTGGAGACAGCCCACCAGAGGCACAAACCCATGATCCCCTGGGGTCAACGGCTGCCCACTACTACTATATGATTGAAATTTGCTGCTTTTTGGCAGCAGTGTACAAAATGAAAATAACTATAAATGACAAAATAAATAAATAGTGCAAAAGAGAAACAAGACAGTATTCCTGGGTTCACAGACCATTTAGAAATCTGATGGCAGAGGGGAAGGGAAGAAGCTGTTTCTAAATCATTGAGTGGGAGCCTTCAGACTTTTGCACCTCTGTCCTGATGGTAGTAACGAGAAAAGAGCACATCCCAGATGGTGAGGATCCTCAATGATGGATGCTGCCTCTTGAACGTGTCCTCGATGGTGGGGTGAGTTGGGTCCATGCTAGAGCTGATTGTGACTATAATCGATATTGAAACCTCAACCAAAGTCCACGAGGAAGGTCTTCAGATAATCATGGCTGTTATTTAGAACATAGCAGATGGGCTCTGGCAAAAAAGAAAGATCCAGGAGCATTGAAATCCACAGTTTTCAGTTGCTCTATTTAGACCATGAGACCATAAGACCTAGGAGTAGAATTAGGCCATTCAGCCCATCAAGTATGCTCCGCTATTCCATCATGGCTGATTTATTATCCCTCTTAACCCCATACTGCTGCCTTCTCCCTGTAACCTTTGATGCCTTTACTAATCAGAGGACCTCGTTTTAAAGAGCAAACATGAGGAAATCTGCAGATGCTGGAAATTCAAACAACATCACACACAAAATGCTGGTGGAACACAGCAGGCCAGGCAGCATCTATAGGGAGAAGCGCTGTCGACGTTTTGGGCCAAGACCCTTCGTCAGGACTAACCGAAAGGAAAGATAGTAAGAGACTTGAAAGTAGTGGGGAGAGGGGGAAATGCGAAATGATAGTAGAAGACCAGAGGGGGTGGGATGAAGCTAAGAGCTGGAAAGGTGATTGGCGAAAGTGATACAGAGCTGGAGAAGGGAAAGGATCCTGGGACAGGAGGCCTCAGGAGAAAAAAAAGGGGGGGGGAGCACCAGAGGGAGATGGAGAACAGGCCATGGACAGACATGGCCATCAAGATACGGTCAAGATGAGGCCACATGCAGGTCGATGGAGCAATACCTTATCTCCCGCCTAGGTAGCCTCCTTCCTGCCGGCATAAACATCCAACTCACAGACCTCCATTGATACCTCTGCCCCCCATCCCTATCTATTATTTTAGTCTGGTTCTCTTTCTCTCTCTTTTTCCCCCCTCACTATAATCTCTCCCCCCAGCCCTACCTTTCTTTCTCTTTTATTTCCCATAATTCTCCACCTTCCCCCTAGCCCATTTCCCTCCAGCCTATCACTTCCCAGCTCTCTACTTTATCCCTCCCCCCACTTCTTATCCCCCCTCGACCATCCCATGTTACTTCACTTCTGATAAAGGGTTTTGGCCCAAAACGTCGTTATTACCTCCTCCCATAGATGCTGTCTGGCCTGCTGAGTTCTGCCAGCATTTTGTGTTTTTTAAACATTTTATTAGGCCTGATATAACCAACTTAAGATGTTATGAAGAAGGTTGTTCAAGTTACTCTGTTGCTCTGCTTCGGATTGAGTTGGGGAAAAAGAATAGCAGTTCTCTAAACTAACGCTCAGAACTGGATTGGCTTAACGTGTTCAGTAATGAATGCTGTCACCATTGGTGGGAGAAGGATTGTAGGTAAACAGAGTGCACCGCAAAAAGCCTCAAAACATGTTTGAAAAAAAGATCAGAAAATATGGCTTACATCTGATTCACCGAGTCACTAATCATTCCTAGCTACACGGCTAATATCAGAGTATTTGTTCAAAGAAATTGTGCATGTATAAATGCAGGATGTAGTCTTAAATCTGGTCAGACCAGCCCCTTTATTCTCCTATTACACTGGGATTTTGATTGATCTGAAGTAATTCCTGGAAAAGGTTTCCAATTATCAGGCTTATATTAAAAGTTTATAGGCAAGAAAAACGATATTAATTTGTAGTTTCAAATATCTTCGTGCCTGGAAGGTTTCAACTGTGTGTAAACCAGTTCAACCTATCACTGACTTGCTGTGGATTGCCTTAAGGAACAGACCAGCGCAATTATTTTCCATGACAAAATAAATAAATTTATAAGCTTTAATTTTCAATTCAGCTACATGGTAGTTTATTTAGCTAAACCATTACATATTTTTTCTTAAAAATCACAGTTATAAAATAGTAAACTAGTAATTTGTATTGGTAAATGAAAATCTATATTTTTTAATTTAAAAAAATTACATTCTTATTTTAGTCCTTGAATGTGGCAATAAGAAAATAAACATCAGTACATAATTTTAAGATGATTCCAGTTATACTGGACATAAAAGATTTTGGTTCCTGAATACCTTTGTGTGTATCTTGTGGATTTTGGGCTACTAATCATGAAAATCACCACGGAATTTCCCTATCTCACACCATTTTTTTTGAAAATCTCCTGTATTTGTTCTTTCAATTCATAATTCAAATCAGAATAACTGATTCCAAGATTAAGGAGGGCATTTTTTTTTGTTGTTGGTCCATAAATCAATAACAGGCAATTCAAAGAACTTCAGGTGGACCAGAGAAAATCACATGGAAGGCATTCAAGGATGTCATTGAAAATTTTCTTGGCAACTACTGAGCAACAAACTACGTGCAGCTGGTTGCCAACATGCTTCAAGCACACAAAACCATGAAGTGCAACGTGTCACTTAAAGATTAATTTTCTGCAGTCCCATTTAGACTTCTTCCCTATGAAGTTTGGTGCTGTCAGAGACGAGCATGATGAAAGGTTTCATCAGGACATTGCGGTCATAGAGAAACGCTATCAGGGCAACTGGAATTCATCAGTGCTGGCTGATTATTGTTGGACACTTAAGTGAGAAGCCTCAGACACTGAGTACAAATGAAAATTATCAACAAAACATTTTTAGCTTAGTTGAGCTTTTGCAAAGTGTCAGCACTGTTAAGCAATTAAACACATTATATTCAATAAAGGTTAATTTCTTGTTTCTCCAAATTCTTAAGTGATACAAGTCGTCCGAAATTATATTTGTATTCAGCTTCAAGCAGTCTGTCATAAGCAAAAAATATTCTGAGGAGGAACACTCTTGAAAACATTTGTGATCCAGTGTTACATAAAGGCCTTAGATCAAGTCAACAGTTATTCTACCCACTGTCTGACACACTACTAACAGGAATTGGCATAGGTTTATTTTGTCACATGTTGAGATATAGTGAAAAGCTTGCCTTGCAAGCTGTTCGTACAGTTCAACTCACTGAATCGTGCACTGAGATAGAGAAAAAATAATGGCAATGCAAAATAAAGTGGAACAGCTTCACAGAAAGTGCAGTGTCGGTAAAGAATGAAGTGCAAGATCATAATGAGGTCGATTGTGAGATCAAGAGTCCAATTTATCGTACTAGAAAACTATTTAAGTCTTATTATCAGAATATCAGAATATTAGGATTATCAGAATCAAGTTTAATATCACCTGCATACAGTGTATCATGAAATCTGTTAACTTAGCGATATCAGTACAATGCAATACATAATAATAGAAAAAAGCTGTGAATTACCATAAGTGTGTGTATATATATATATATATATACGAAAAGAATGCAATTACAGTAAGTACATATATGTATATTAAATAGCTTAATTAAAAATAGTGCAAAAACAGAAAAAAAAAGTAAGGTGGTGCTAAAGGGTTCAATGTTCATTTGGAAACCGGATGACAGAGGGGAAGAAGCTGTTCCAGATTCGCTGGGTGTGTACAGGAGGGTCAAAGTTGTCCTTGAGCCATGATTCCAGAATTCCGTATCTTCTGCCCGATGAAAGAGGGGAGAAGGGAGAATATCCAGGGTGGTTGGAGGTCTTTGATTATTCCAGCTGCTTTACTGAGGCAGTGAGAAGTATAGATTGAGTCCGTGGAGGGGACCGCAGTTTCTATTGTTATATACCCCTAGGGTTAATTTTTTCTGTGGACTGTCACTTTAAAATGCAGAGAGAATGAGACTGACTTTTGGACACTGTTGAATTTCTGCTGACTGCAGAGTCGCTTGGTTACTATGGTGAGAGAGGTGGAGCTACTTGATGAACAATGAATGTTTATGGTTTCTCACGGCTTGTTTTGAACATACAAGGACACACCATTGGAGTCAAAATGGTTTTGATCAATGGAAGACACCAGTGAGTGTGATCACTGGTTTAAACTTTCAGTAGCCCAAAAGGGGTGAGTTGAGATCGATCCAGAGTATTGATGAATGACTCTCACAAGTTGCTGCAACTAGAAGAAGTCTGCACAGAGGAGAGGAGAGCAAGGTTTGAAACAGGAGGAACCCAGTGACAAAGAGATCACTGTTTGGACTCTCTCTCCAAGTAGCCTGTGAGGGTGACTTTGTTTCCATTTGGATACGGAAGTGTGTTTGTCACAGAGTCAATCCGCAGGAGTGGGTTCTCTGGTGAGGGGAACGCCTTTGTGAATACCACATGTGTGTTTACCCTTTGTCTGGGTGTGGTAGTTCACTGAAGAAAGGCACCCCTGTGGCAAATCACTGTTGGAGTCATTTCGTATGTCATGGAACTGGGTAAGTGACTATCACATTCTGTGTGATTGGAGCAACCTTGTGGAATCTACCAGTGTGTCGACCCTTGCCTGGGTGATGGTTCCCTTGAAGATAGTGCCCTCTATGATAAGCTACTGTTGGTGATATTTCGTGTGAGGAGTTGGAGGACAACGGGAAGATTGACGACACCTGTTTGTTTGGATTACAAATATCTCACTCTTGCTTCAAATTCCGTGGATTGAATTGAACTGAACTTTTCTTACGTACCATCGTAAGACTGTATCACTTATCAGCTAAGCTTGAAGAAGTCTGGGGATTTATATATTTACACCGATATATGCATAACACCGTTAACTCTTGATTTACCTGGTTTAAGTTACTATATGCCATAGCTACTAATAAAATAGTGTTTTGTTAACAGCACAAAGAGACTCCAGGTGTGTTGTATTGCTGCTGAGACGTGTGTACGTACCACTATGATGTACTGAGCTGTGACTACAACTGTCTGCAGTTTCTTACAGTCACGTATGGAGCAGTTGTGCACCCAGACGGGATGTTCTATGTGGTGCATTGATAAAAATTGGTGAGGGTTGACAGGGGCATGTCAAACTTCTTCAGCCTCCTGAGGAATCAGAATAAGCTTTAATATCACTGGCGAATGTCACGAAATTTGCTGTTTTTGTGGGAGCAGTACAATGCAATGCATAATAATTGAAAAAAAACATGAATTACCATAAATCTATATGTGTATATATAGATTGGGGTGGTATGGTAGCGTAGTGGTTAGTGCAACGCTTTACAGTACCAGCGACCCGGGTTCAATTCCCGCTGCTGCCTGTAAGGAGTTGGTATGTTCTCCCCCTGACTGCACGAGTTTCCTCTGGGTGCTCCACTTCCCTTCCACATTCCAAAGACATGCCGGTTGGTAGGTGAATTGGTCATTGTAAATTGTACCATGATCGAGCCAGGATTAAATTGGGGGATTGCTGGGCAGCACGGCTCGAAGAGCACAAAAGGGCCTAATCTGTACTGAATCTCAATAAGTTAATAAATATGAAGCAGTTGAATTAAATAAGTGGTGCAAAATAAAAAGTGAAAAACGTACAGAGGTAGTGACCATGGGTTCAATGTCCATTCAGAGATCGGACAGCAGAGGGGAAGAAGCTATTCCTGAATCGTTGATTGTATGTCATCAGGTTTCTGTACCTCCTACCTGATTGTAGAAATGTGAAAAAGGCATGTCCTGTGTGGTGAGGGCATCCTTAGTGATAGACGGGACTTTTTGAGGCATTGTTCCTTAAAGAATAGGAGTTAGTGAGATATCTTGGCCATGGTTGGACCAGGATAGTCTATTGGTGATACCCTCAGAGAAACCTGAGGGTCTTGGCTCTCTCATTGTTAATATAGACAGAAACATGCCCACCACCCACTTCCTGAAGTCAATGACCAGATCTTTTGTTATGTTGACATTGAGGGGAGGGTTGCTGTCATGACAAGAAGTTACTAAGCTCTTTACCTCCTTCCTATACGCCGAACCATCATTATTTGCAAAGTGGCCAAATACAGTGGTATCTGCAATCTTGGAGTTCAAAGTTCAAAGTAAATTTATTATCCAAGTATGTAAATGTCGCAATAAGATCATAAGACATACCTCAGGAGCAGAATTAGGCCATTCGGCCCATCGTGTCTGCTCCACCATTTCATCATGGCTGATCCATTTTCCCTCTCAGCCCCAATCATCTCCATTCTAAATTCTGAGGCTGCATCCTCTGGTCTTAGATTCCATCACCTCAGTAAACATTCTCTCTATCGAGGCCTTTCAACATCATTGGTCATTCGACATCATTTGTTCTGAGATTTAGTGAAAGCTAAACCAATTCTCTGCTGTTTCCTGATGTAGGCACGGGGTGCACCTTAGAGAGCATTCCAACTGGTTGCATTGCTGTCTGGAATGGGGGTGAGGAAGGGGAGCTACAGCTCAGGATCGAAGTGAGCTGCAGGGAGTTGTAAACTTAATCAGCTCAATCATGGGCCTCTGTAGTCAAGGACATCTACAAGGAGCGATGCAGAGAATTGTAAGCTTAATCAACTCAATCAGCGTGCAGAGTCAACAACCTGTCTCTGAATGTGAACAAAACAAAACAGATGGTTCTTGACTTCAGGAGGGCACGGAGCGACCACAACCCACTGAACATTGACGGCTCCTCGGTAGAGATCATTAAGAGCACCAAGTTTCTTGGTGTTCATCTGGCGGAGAATCTCACCTGGTCCCTCAACACCAGCTCCATAACAAAGAAAGCCCAGCAACATCTCTACTTTCTGCGAAGGCTGAGGAAAGTCTATCTCCCCCCCCCCCCCACCCCCATCGTCATCACATGTATTGAGAGCATCCTGAGCAGCTGCATCACTGCCTGGTTCGGAAATTGCACCATCTCGGATCGCAAGACCCTGCAGCAGATAGTGAGGTCAATGAGAAGATCATCGGGGTCTCTCTTCCTGCCATCACGGACATTTACACCACACACTGCATCCACAAAGCAAACAGCATCTTGAAGGACCCCATACACCCCTCATACAAACTCTTCTCCTTCCTGCCATCTGGGAAAAGGCACTGAAGCATTCGGGCTCTCACGACCAGACTATGTAACAGTTTCTTCCCCCAAGCCATCAGACTCCTCAATACCCAGAGCCTGGACTGACACCTTACTGCCCTATTGTCCTGTTTATTATTTATTGCAATGCCTGCACTGTTTTGTGCACTTTATGCAGTCCGGGGTAGGTCTGTAGTCTAGTGTAGTTTTTTTTTCTGTGTTGTTTTTTTACATAGTTCAGTCTAGTTTTTGTACTGTGTCATGTAATACCATGCTCCTAAAAAACGTCTCATTTTTACTGTGTTCTGTACCAGCAGTTATGGTCGAAATGACAATAAAAGTGACTTGACTTGGGCCTCTGTAGTTAAGGAGCGATGTCTCAAAAAGTCGGCATCCATTATTAAGGACCCTCTTCACCCAGGTGTGGTAAACCATGCATATCTGTCTGGATACGCCCCTCTGCTAACTGCTCCTGGCACTCCCCCACAGACCCCTGGATAAAGGTGATTGTGTCTCTGCTCCTCCCACAGTCATCCAGCATGGACGTGCTCCATTTTACTGCTAATAAAAGCCTTTCAGTATTTACTCTACTTCTAGTCTTTTGGAGTTATTGATAGTGCATCACCAGGTTACGCCTTCTTCTCAATGCTACCATCAGGGAGGAGGTACAGGAGCCTGAAGACACACACTCAGCGATTCAGGAACAGCTTCTTCCCCTCTGCCATCAGGGAGGAGGTACAGGAGCCTGAAGACACACACTCAGCGATTCAGGGACAGCTTCTTCCCCTCCGCCATCAGGGAGGAGGTACAGGAGCCTGAAGACACACACTCAGTGATTCAGGAACAGCTTCTTCCCCTCTGTCATCAGGGAGGAGGTACAGGAGCCTGAAGACATGCACTCAACGATTCAGGAACAGCTTCTTCCCCTCTGCCATCAGGGAGGAGGTACAGGAGCCCGAAGACACACACTCAACGATTCAGGAACAGCTTCTTCCCCTCTGCCATCAGGGAGGAGGTACAGGAGCCTGAAGACACACACTCAGCGATTCAGGAACAGCTTCTTCCCCTCTGCCATCAGGGAGGAGGTACAGGAGCCTGAAGGTACACACTCAATGATTCAGGAACAGCTTCTTCCCCTCTGCCATCAGGGAGGAGGTACAGGAGCCTGAAGACACACACTCAATGATTCAGGAACAGCTTCTTCCCCTCTGTCATCAGGGAGGAGGTACAGGAGCCTGAAGACACGCACTCAACGATTCAGGAACAGCTTCTTCCCCTCTGCCATCAGGGAGGAGGTACAGGAGCCTGAAGACACACACTCAACGATTCAGGAACAGCTTCTTCCCCTCTGCCATCAGGGAGGAGGTACAGGAGCCTGAAGACACACACTCAGCGATTCAGGAACAGCTTCTTCCCCTCTGCCATCAGGGAGGAGGTACAGGAGCCTGAAGGTACACACTCAATGATTCAGGAACAGCTTCTTCCCCTCTTCCATCCGATTTCTGAATGGACACTGATCACTATCTCGCTTTAAAATATATTTCTGTTTTTGCACTACTATTTTTAATTTAATTATTTAATATATATTTACTGTAATTCACTTTTCCCCCTATATTTATCATGTATTGTTGTGTACTGCTGCCTTCCATTACATTTTTCACGACATACGACGCTGATGTTGAACCTGATTCTGATTTTATTTAAGGTGGCCAGTGCACACACTCAATACCAACTTCACCTCGAGCCTTAGAGCGGGATTCCGTTCAGGCAGGTCGGCTGCTCGAGCAAGTGAAAACCTTCCTCCGAAGCGACGATTCATTAATTGTAGCGTTCCTGCCGGCATCTCGCATCTGTGATCTCCCAGTTCCACTGCCTGTGACGAGGGGCTGCTGCAGAACGGCTTCATCAGCTCATCATAAATCCGCACATACGCAGCACTGCGTGCGCTGTTTTAATAAATGCTTTTGCGTGCGGAACGTTTGATGTAATGTTTGAGCATCTGGCTCTGTAATTGATGGAGGTCAGAAGGATGGGGAGGGGTGTTGAATCTCTCAAAGTAAATTTGTTATCAAAGTAGCTATCTGTCACTTGAGGTTCCTTTTTCTTGAGGGCATTCACAGTACTCCGTTGAGATGCAACAGATTCAGTGAAAAATTACACACAGAGACTGACGGCAGGGCAGAGGCTAGCACATTGCTTTACAGTACCGCTGCCTGTAAGGAATTTGTACGCTCTCCGCATGACTGTGCGGGTTTCCTCTGGGTGCTCTGCTTTCCTCCCACAGTTCAAAGACGTAACGGTTGGTGGGTTAATTGGTCATGCGGTTCGAAAGGCTGACGGGGCCTATTCTGCACTGTATCTCAATAAATAAATAAACTTTAATGAGCAAAAGATGACCTACAGGTACCTGTGGGTGCACCTGGATGACAGACTTGAGTGGAGCACCAACACAGAAGAGCCAGAGTCACTTTTACTTCCTGAGGAGACTGAGGTCCTTCGGAGTATGCAGGCCTCTCCTTCACACATTCTTCCAGCCTATTGTCAGCAGTACAATCTTCTATGCGGTGGTGTGCTGGGGCAATGGCATCAACACGGGTGATGCCACCAGACTCATTAAACTGATTAGAAATGGTTTTGTTACAGGAGTCAAACTAAACACTCTGGAGGCTGTGGTAGAACAAAGGACCCTCTGGAAAATCCTGGCAATTCTGGACAATGTTTCTCACCCTTTGTATGCCACCTTGGAGCACTTTTAGTAATAGATTAAGACAACCGCACTGCTCCAAAGAGCGATGTATGAGGTCATTCTTACCCTCGGCCATTAGGCTCGATAATGAGTCAACCTAGAGATGGGGAAGTGATGACCCCCTTCTGTTAGACTGTCTGAGGTAACTTATTTTTTATTCTTTCTTACTTCTCTTCTAATATTTGTATATCTGTGCACCTGTAATGCTACTGTGACACTGTCTTTTTTTGGGGGGGATCAATAAAGTATCTATCTATATGTATATTAAATAGTTAAATTAAATAAGTCAGGCAAAAATAGAAATAAGAAAAAAGTAGTGAGGTAAAGTTCATGGGTTCAATGTCCATTCAGAAATCTGATGGCAGAGGGGAAGAAGCTGTTCCTGAATCACTGATTATGTGTGTTCAGGCTCCAGTACCTCCTCTCTGATGGTAACAATGAGAAGAGGGGTCTTCAGGCTCCTGTATCTCCTCCCTGATGGTAGTAATGAGAAAAAGACATGTGTTGGGTGGTAGGAGTCCTTAATGGTGGACACTGTTCCTCCCCCGCTGCTCACAGATGTTTTGGATACTACAAAAGCTAGTGCCCATGATGGGGCTGACTAAGCTTAAAACACTCTGCAGCTTACGCCAATCCTGTGCAGTTGCCCCCTACCATACCAGACGGTGACGAGTTTAAGGGAAACACGAGGGGTAATGCCTTCACTCAGGGGAATCATGAGAGTGTGGAACGAGCTGCCAGCACAAGTGGCGCATGCGAGCTCGACTTCAACATTTCAAGTTTGGATCGGTACGCGGATGGTAGGGGTATGGAGGGGGATGGTCCCGATGCAGTTTGATGGGAGTAGGAAGTGTAAATGGTTCAGCATGGACCAGATGGGCTGAAGGCCCTCTTTCTGTGCTGGACTTTTCTATGACTGCATATGTTACCATTTACGTACAACCTTGAGATTCATTTTCTTGTGGGCATACTCAATAAACACATTTGTTCAATTTTATGAGGCAAAGAAGCATGATCGTCGCCCCACATGAAGAGAGTTAACCCTCATTTAATATTATTTTATCAAATTACACCAAACCCTGCCACAGCAAACTCTAAGTGTCCCCAATCAATTTTGAAGTTGGAAGTAAACAATAATTGAATGGTAAACAAGATATTCTGGTTTTGCTTGAGAGCTGTTTAAATTTTTATGTCCCTTTTCTAATCATCTGAAAAATTCTCCTTTTATCTTTAAATTACCTCACACACATTTGAAAGTCTGTGTCAAACAGCAGCATCCAGAAATAATTTAATATTTTACTGGCTCTTCATTTTCCATGTTACAGGGACAGATCAGCATTTTTTTAAGTAGCTTTTTAAAATGAGATTTATGTGACAATTGGCAACGACAGGTTTTTTATCACTGATTTTCACTTGTCATGGTCCTCATGCTCTAATAACATTCCAAGAAAGAAGATTAAATTCCCCATGAGCAAACACTCAGAAACTAACTGAGCCAAACCAGTCCAAGGCATAATAACTTGGCAGGCAGGACAGCACAGTGGCACTATAATTAGCATGGAGAAGCTATCAAAATCAAAAACAATGCAGCCAATTTCTCTGGAACTAAAGTGGAGTGGTAAACTCCCGGTTTAAGATGCCGCTACTGAAGGCGAGCGACAGCTTACTGGTGTTTCAAAAAGCAAGAAGTTCGTCCCAGGTAGACTAGAGTGGCAGGGGTGCCAGGATTTGAAGCGAGAGTCGGGCAGACTTCGGTCACTCTCCCTTGACGTTAGCTCCTCCCTCCGCGGCGCTGAGGCTGCGAGACTGCCCTGGCTGCTGAGCTTTGTGTCTGGGAGCTTCCTGGCGATTTGCCCCACTAACATAATGAACTGAGATCAAGGCTTTGGGCCTACTCCAGACTGCCTCAGGGAATCGGATCTATGGATTCAATTTGGCTTGGAATGCTTTTGCTTGCTTCTATTGTTTGCATGATTTGTTTTTTTCTCTCTTTCTCTGCGCATTGGGTATTGGTCTTTCGTTTTTTAACTGGATTCTTTCAGGTTTCTTGCTTTGTGGCTGCCTGTAAGTAGACAAATCTCAATGTTGTATAAATTACGCATATTTTGATAATAAATGTACCTTGAACCTTTGAATCTTTGGCACCTTATATCAAATGTTGGGGCATATTTTGGAGTTAGGGTATATACTGCAGTAAATACTAACTTCTGCAACTAATCTTTCGACCTGAACATGGATTGTAAATTAAATTTAAAATGCAGCCCAGCACAATGGTTTCCTGTAGCTGTGGATAGCAGGTAATTGAAAACCAGTCAATGCTGATTAATGCAACACACACAGGTGGAACGCAGCAGGCCAGGCAGCATCTGTAAGGAGAAGCACTGTCGACGTTTCGGGCCGAGACCCTTTGTCAGGACTAACTGAAAGGAAAGATAGTAAGAGATTTGGAAGTAGTGGGGGGAGGGGCAAATGTGAAATGATAGAAGACCGGAGGGGGTGGGATGAAGCTGAGAGCTGGAAAGGCGATTGATAAAAGTGATACAGAGCTGGAGAAGGGAAAGGATCATGGGACGGGAGGCCTCGGGAGAAAGAAAGGGGGAAGTGGGGAAGCACCAGAGGGAGATGGAGAAGAGGCAAACAACTAAATATGTCAAGGATAGGGTAACAAGGGGAGGAGTGGCATTAATGGAAGTTAGAGAAGTCAATGTTCACGCCATCAAGTTGGAGGCTACCCAGCCAGTATATAAGGTGTTGTTCCTGATTAATATTAATTTTGGGTGTCTGGAGCGTGGGTGTGAAGGAAGAGGCATGAAAGTTATATGTGTAATGCCCTGGTTCATATTTTTGCTGTTACGCTGTATGTATTTCATTTTGGCAGTTCTGTAAGAGTGGTCCATTCTGTTTTCATGTTTGTTTGGGTTACTGTTGAAGATAAGGGATGAGGAGAAATGTATGCTATCTAATTAGCATGGTCGCATTAAGGGGAGGTTTCTCCAGTGAGGGACCCTAAGGCTGGGCTTTCGTTCGAGAAGAGATGAAGAGAGAAGATGCTGGGGAGAACCGGTCGTAGCATATGATCTGGTGGCCCATTTGTTCGAGATGGATTGCAAGCAACGTTCAGCAGGTGGTGTGAGCTTTCATTTTGACCGAGGGCCCAGCACGTGAGTGATGGAGAAGCTCCAACTTGTGCACATTTGACTGTTTAAATAGAATGGGCCCTTTTCTTTTTGTTATTTTTTACTAACCCTTGGGTTAAGATTCATTTAAAAAAATTCTTTAATTGTATGCAGTGTACTGTTAGTTATTTCGCGGCATTAATTTGTAACAGGGTGGCAAATGGCGCAGCACCCACACAAAACAGGATTTGGGGTGGGATCAAGCGTGTCTCAAGTTTGGCAGGTATTTGCCGGAAGTTGCCTTCCCTAGTCTTATGCAGCCATGGAAACCAAGGTGTTTCACATGTGATTCAAAGGAAGCACTGTAGATAGATTGTAACTATAGAATTGTCTATTGGTAACTAGTCACATGAGTGGGAATGTGAGAAGAGTGAAGGGAATAAGTTATGCATCCTTGCTTATTTTGTGGCAGTTTGTAGCTGGGAACCAGCTGATGTCTTACCTCTCACTGACAGCTGAATAGTGCTTATGCTTATGCTTCGTCGCTTCAAGATTGTATGTTTGCTAATTGCTAACAAAGGACCGAATAAAGGATTTGACTTTTGGATCAGTTATTGGAGCTGAGGGCAGGTCATGCAAGTATAACAAATCTGCTGGGTCTCAGGGCAGCTCTGAGACTCAGTGTGTTGAGCCACTGCTGGACTTCCTGTTTACCCTCCTCTGAGCAAGGAGACCAACAGTGATGAGGCTAGGGTTAAATGGGCGGATTGCTGGGCAGTGTGGGCTCGCTGGGCCAATGGAGCCTGTTTCGCACTGTACATCTCTAAAAAAATAAATCATTCTTAATTCCTTCCTATTGTACTTTTGCCGCCAGTGTAACAGACCGGGTTCCAACATTCTCCCTGTTAATATCAAGTTACCCGGGCGACAGTTCCCCATTTTCCCTCTCCTTCCTTTCTAAATTAAGGACAAACAAGCACATGCAAATACCTACTCTTCAACATTTCTGGTACACGATTAGGACATTGGACAATTGCAGAACATTTTTGCCGTGATAAAGTTTAGGTATTTGCGTGGAGTTTTAAGCATGCCAAGGTATGAATCCAGCAAAATCAGATTACCTATACATTTGGCGCAAAGGTGCTTGTGAGGTTTTTCCTTTCTCTGGGCTGACCGGGACCGAAAGCCCAGGCCCAGTTGAGGGCCACCTGGGGCTGGAGGGTGTGTGTGTGTGTGTATATATATATATATATATATATACATAAAGGTGGAAAGGGGTTTACTTTTGCTTTTGCTGTTGAACATTGTGACATCGGCAGCTTGGGTGGGGGTGTTTGCCGAGTTTGGCGAATGGCTTGCAGTCGAGGTGATATCCTCGGTGCGCAGTTGTTGGTGTTTCTCTCTGGGAGCGCTCCAAGAAGGACATTACTTCAACTGGGATGCAATTCAAGCACGAGAACTTTTAGAAGCATGGTTCTCTCCTGATAACTCCGTAAGCAAACATATTGAAATTGACGCCATTTACGAACCCCTAAGAGCCAAGGAAACACGAGCCAATAGAATTCAAAGGTCAACTGAAGGGGTAGCCAATCAGGATCGAGGCAAACGAATGGGGGGGGCTGTATAAATATGAGCACTCACAGAGAGAAACACCAACAACTGGCTCCTCGACCTGAGATGAAACGTGAGCAAGCTGATTGCCAATCTCGGTGAATGCCGCAATGTCAGTCGTATTCAGCATGCTATGTTGGTGCCAGAACATGTGTTGACACTGGCGGGCTGCCCCCAGCGCACCCCTGTGCGATTTGACCGTTAGCACAATTGACGCAGTTCACTGTATGTCTCAATGTACGCAAAGCTGAATCTGAATCTGAAGTACTGATAACACATTAAGTGCCGGATCTCTTTGTTGGGGTGGCACGGTGGTGTAGTGGTTAGCGCAATGCTTTACGGTACCAGCAACCCGGGTTCAATTTCCACCACTGCCAGTAAGGAGTTTGTATGTTCTCCCCATGACCTATTGCTTTCCTCCGGGTGCTCCGGTTTCCTCCACAGTCCAAAGTCATACCAGTTGGTAAATTAATTGGTCATTGTAAATTATCCCCTGATTAGGCTCGGATTAAATTAAGGGATTGCTGGGCGGCAATGCTCAAAGGGTCAGAAGGCCTACTCCACGCTGTATGTCAATAAGTTAATTAATTATTGGGCTATTTAACCAGAAGCGCTGGTTAAATAGCAGCATTTCAGTGAAATAAAGGAAATTACGGTGGAAAGAGAGAGACAGAGTAAATCGGAAGGAGATGCTGCCGGGGATGACAGCAGAGCAGCAATGGCAAAAGTTTCTGGGAAAAACAAGGAAGGTGCAGGATAGATGTGTTCCAAAAACAAAACAAATACTCAAATGGCAAAATAGTACAACCGTGGCTGACAAGAGAAGTTGAAGCCAATGTAAAAGCTAAAGAGAGGGCATACAACAAAACAAAAATGAGTGGGATGACAGAGGATCGGGAAGCTTTTAAAACCTGCAGAGAGCAAATCAAGGTATCGTTAGGAGGGAAAAGATGAAATATGAAAGCAAGCTAGCAAACAATATCAAAGTGGATAGAAAAAGCTTTCTCAAGTATGTAAAAAGCATGAGAGATGAGAGTGGATTTAGGACCACTAGAAAATGAGGCTGGAGAAATAATAATGGGAGAAAAGGAGATGGCAAATGAACTAGACAAGTACTTTGCATCAGTCTTCACTGTGGAAGACACTAGCAGTGTACCAGATGTTGAAGAGTGTGAGGGAAGAGAAGTGAGTCCATTTACTATTACGAGGGAGAAGGTGCTCAAAAAGCTGAAAGACCTAAGGGTACATAAGTCACCTGGACCAGATGAACAGCACCCTAGGGTTCTGAAAAAAAAGTAGCAGTGGAGATTGTGGAAGCATTAATAATGATGTTTCAAAAAATCATATGGAGTCTGGCCTGGTGCCAGAAGACTGGAAAATTGCAAATGTCATTCCACTCTGTAAGAAAGGAGAAAGGCAGCAGAAAGGGAATTACAGACCAGTTAGCCTGACCTCAGTGGTTGGGAAGATGTTGGAGACAATTGTTAAGGATGAGGTTATGGAGTACTTTGATGACACAGGACAAAGTCAAAACGAGTTCCTTAAGGGAAAATCTTGCCTGACATATCTGTTGGAATTCTTTGAGGAAATTACAAGTAGGATAGATAAAAGGGATGCAGTGGATATTGTATATTTGGAACTTCAGAAGGGCCTTTGACAAGGTCCCAAGCATAAGGTTGCTTACCAAGTTAAGAGCGCATGGTACTACAGGAAAGTTACAGGCATGCTGAGAGCATTGGCTGATTGGTAGGAGGCAGTGAGTGGGAATAAAAGGATCTCAGTGAAACTTTTCGAACGTTGAAAGACTTTGACAGAGTAGGTGTGGAAAGGTTGTTTCCCATGGTGGGGCTGTCTAGGAGAAGAGGGTACAGCTTCAGGATAGAGGGGCATCCATTTAAAACAGAGAGGCGGAGAAATTTCTTTAGCCAGCAGATGGTGAATATGTGGAATTTATTACCACGGGCAGCTGTGGAGGCCAGGTCATTGGGTGTATTTAAGGCAGAGATTGATTGGCTCTTCATTGGAAAGGCTACAGGGAGAAGGCCGGGGATTGGGTCTGAGGAGAGGTGAAAAAAGGATCAGGCATTATTGAATGGTGGAGAAGACTCAATGGGTCAAATGGCCAAATTCTGCTCCAATGCCTTAAGGTCTAACCTAGGAATTTGAATTTATATAATTGCACACACACACACACACACACACACGTGTGTATGTGTAAATATATGCACTGTTAACCCTTTCGTCACCGTTTGCTGAGATTACCCTTCCTCGAGGATGGAGACTCAAATGTACTCCATTCTTCCTCAGAGGTTCACAGGTCTGGTTTTGTTCTACACCTTAGAATTCTGAAGATGTTGCCTGACCTTTCAAATGTTTGTTTTATTTATTTCAGATATCTAACACAGCCCAGCACAAGAGCAGGTCCTACGACCCACAATGTTGTGCTGAATCAGCTAAAAAGTAAATCAAGCCTCCCCCTGAACTAATCCCTTCTATCTACATGACACCTATATCCCTTCATCTTCCTCACATCCATGTGCCTATCTAAACATCTCTTAAAAGCCTCTAATGTATTTGCCTCTGCCACCACACTAGGCAACGCATTCCAAGCATCCACAACTCTCTGAGTAAAAAATTTACCCCTCACATCCCCTTTGAACCTACCCCGCCTCACCTTCAAAGCATGCCCTCAGGTTTCAGACATTTCAATCCTGGGAAACAGACACTCCCCGTCTACTCTATTTATGCCCCTCGTAATTTTACCAACGTCTATCAGATCTCTTCTCAGCCTTTGCCACTCCACAGAAAACAACCCAAGTTTGTCCAGCCTCTTGTGATGCCATCTAAACCAGGCAGCATCCTGGCAAACCTCTTCTATGCCCTCTCCAAAGCCACGGCATACTTCCTATAGTTGGGCAACCAGAATTGTTGCAATACTCCAGATGTTGCCCAACCTGAGTTTTATAAAGTTGCAACAACCATGGTACTTTGCTTTTGTGTGACTGAAAAATATAACCTTTTAATTTAACCTTCTCACTCAACCCAACTTAGGTACATAGGAGGCCCTCCACTAGTCTAGGTTGACCATGGATAAAGCATCACAGTTGACTACATGATACGGAAGCCAGGACCAGTACGATATGAGAGCAAGCTGTTGCCCATGTAACAGGCTCCCCCTCTCCAGGCAGCTGATGAATCCAAGTGAACGGCAGAGACTGATACAGTTTGGCACGTGTGGCATCACAGGGGTTGCCAGTCAGCATTGAACTCAAACATAGGGACTCCAACTCCGGATTTTTCCCTCAGAGTTTATTCCCAAAGCCTCCCCATGAGTGGATATAACCACAAGGCGGCAGAGGTTTGAGATCAGAGCTTTCCTTCTCCTAGGTGAGCTCCCGGCCAAGATTGAGGAGACTCATCCACTCGAAGGTAATTTAAATAACACCTCAAGGTTCTACGAATGACATATTACTCCAGAAATAACAGTTTGTACGTTTTTGGAGACAAAATTGAATGATAAAGTTCTTGAAAGTGAGTCCATAGGTTGTGGAATCAGTTCAGTGTTGAGTTGAGTGAAGCTATCCACGCTGGTTTAGGAGCCTGATGTTTGAGAGGTAATAACTGTTCTTGAAACTGGTGCAGTAGTCAGGCAAATTCCATCATTTTCATATATTAAAGAACAAAGGTTACGGGACAATTCCTGTAGTTACAATGTCCTCAAAATGCTTCTCTTGAGTTGAATGTTATTTTCAATTACCTGGACTTTCCCACCAACATACCCAAAATGAGTGTTAATGACTGTGGACTGCCCAGCGCAATACTTGCTGATTTGAGTTAATGCAAACAATGTGTTTCACTGTATGTTTTGATGTGCATGTGACAAATAAAGAAAATCCTAGAATCTATTTTTAATAAAGTCAGCAAAATGAATGAGAACATGGATTTCTGAATGGGCATTGAACCCAAGAACAGCACTACTTTTTATTTCTGTTTTACACTACTTATCGTAACTATTTAATATACATATAAACCAATCCTCATAGAAGGATCAGAAGTGGAGAGAGTGAGAAGGTTCGAGTTCCTGGCTGTCAAGATCTCTGAGACCCAACCTGGTCCCAACATATCGATGCAGTTATAAAGAAGGCAAGACAGCAACTATACTGCGTTAGGAGTTTGAAGAGATTTGATATGTCAACAAATACGCTCAAAAAGTTCTAAAGATGTACCATGGAGAGCATTCTGACAGGCTGCATCACTGTCTGGTGTGGGGGGCTACTGCACAGGACCAAAAGAAGCTGCTGAGGGTTGTAAATTTAGTCGGCTTCATTTTGGGCACTAGCCTACAAAGTACCGAGGACATCTTCAGGGAGCGGTGTCTCAGAAAGGCAGCGTCCATTATTAAGGACCTCCAGCACCCAGGGCATGCCCTTTTCTCACTGTTACCATCAGGTAGGAGATACAGAAGCCTGAAGGTACACACTCAGCGATTCAGGAACAGCTTCTTCCCCTCTGCCATCAGGGAGGAGGTACAGGAGCCTGAAGGCACACAGTCAGCGATTCAGGAACAGCTTCCTCCCCTCTGCCATCCGTTTCCTAAAAGGACATTGAACTCAGGAACACTACCTCACTTTTTTTAATAAATAATATTTCTGTTTTTGCATGAGTTTTAATCTATTCAATATATGTATACCATAATTTATTTATTTATTTATTTATTATTTTATTTTATTTTTTTCTTCTGTATTATGTATTGCATCAAACTGCTGCTGCTAAGTTCACAAATTTTAATGACACGTGCCGGTGATAATAAACCTGATTCTAATATACGTAGTGTACTGTAATTCAGTTTTTTTCCCTATATTTATCATACATTGCCACAAAGTTAACAAATTTCGTGACATCCTGGTGCTATTCAACTGATTCTTATTCTGAATTATTCAGAACATAGTGTCACCTGTAGAAATAACCTGTAGCAAAGAAAAATTACGAAGAAAATTCTCTGCAAGAGAGTCTGCGTACCAGCAGTGTAATCTTTCTATAACAGAGTCGGTGTACAGTAATGAGAATCTGTATTTCTGTAGTGAAACTCTTCATAAGTGAGTTTGTATACATCAGCGTAATGCCCTCACTAGAGTGCACGAGCATGTAATCTCTCAACAAGTGTCTGCATACCAGAACTGTAATCCCTTCACAAGAGACCCTGTTTACAAATCGGGTGGACTGGGAGCGTTGTTCCATCAGCAGAAATTTACGATTGTGAAAGCAGATTTCTCAGTAAAGCCACCAAAAGCAACAGCTCAAGACTATTTTAAGAACTTGTTTACTTTTTTTTTGCTTCTTGGGGAAAATAGCTTCCCAAAAATTTGCAGATACAAATCCACTTTAGTCCTTTGTAACTCATAGTTCTTGTGCTTCTGCTGATTCAAAGTTCAAACGTTCAAAGTTCAAAGTTCAAGGTAGATTTTATGATCGATGTACATATATGTCACCATATAGAACCCAGAGATTCATTTTCTTTTGGCATACTCAACAAATCTATAGAATAGTAACTGTAACAGGATCAAGTGGAGTGCAGAAGACAACAAACGGTGTAAAAGCAAATGTAAATAAATAACGATAAATATCGAGAACATGAGATGAAGAGTCCTTGAAACTGAGTTCACTGATTGTGGGAACATTTCAATGATGGGACAAGTAGCGTTGAGTGAAGTTATCCTCTTTTTTGAGTGATTCCATTCAAGCTTTCTTTTCACATTCCCTTGCACAATGTGCTTTTGAAAAGCAGCCCCCGGAGCTAAATCCTAATTGGGTGTGGATTCTCGGGGAAAACGGTGAGCTCACCTGGTTGCTGCTACCTTCACTCCTCGGCTTTCTCTTTCCCTCTTTGTCCTCCGGCTGAATTCATCCGCCCAGACTCCCAGGGTGGCCTTAAAGGGAGCAAAAAAACAACTTCCATTCCATTTCATTTTCTGCCGTCTCCGAATGCGGGATAAAATACTGCAGAGGCATAATTTGACGTCAGAATCACGGCCACAGTTCAGTGCGCAGGACGATCCAAGGTGGCAAAGCATAATAATAACCAATTACAATATTTTGATTTCTTAAGGTTGTTGTATGTAGCCAGGCGTTGGTGGCGGGGTTAGCAAAGACATTCTCCCACTACTTATTAAATGTTTCCAATGGTGTGGATCTCAAATAATCTCTGACAACCAAGTCCAACTCCTGGCCTTCATGTGCGGCAACCAAGGTTTCTACTGACAGCAGAGGGGGCAAAGGTGTGTGACTGGCGCCTTAAAACCAGTCAATTTGGGCATGTGGGGCTCGTCAGCCGGGGTTGGCAGCTCATCTAGGAGAAGGAAAACTCTGATCTCGAACCTCCACTGCCTTGTGGCTACACCTGCTCATGGGGAAGGCTTCAGGAGTAACATCCGAGAGAAAGATCTGGAACTGGAGTTCCTATGTTGAGTCTGAGGTTGGCTGGTAACTCCTGTGATGCTGCTGAAGTCAAACTGTATCAGCATTTCCCGTTCCTTTAGGTTCATCAGTTGTGTGGAGAGAGGGAGACTACTGCATGGGCAACAGCTTGCTCTCTATATCGTACTGCCCTGGCTTATGCATGATAGCTAGGACACAGCATCCATGGTCGATCACAACCATTGAAAGGCCTCATGATGTCTTTAGCGATGCTGAGAGCGGACTGATATTGACTAGGTTTCTTCATTAAGTTAGTACCATGGGATCGTTAGCAGCCTAATGTATTCTGAACAATCAAGATATAACCAATATGTCAGCAAAAAGGACTGGAATATCAAATAATCATCCAGGATATTGTGAATGTGCTGTGTCACCTGCAGGGATCGTCTTGCGCAAAAAAATGTCTGGGAAGAAAACATCCAGGAAGGAAAAATCCAGGAAGGAAGCGGCTAGGAAGGAAAAGTGCAGGAAGGAACCATCCAGGAGGGAAAAGAGCAGGAAGGAAGTGGCCAGGAAGGAAAAGTGAAGGAAGGAAGCAGCTAGGAAGGAAAAGTGTAGGAAGGAAGTGACCAGGAAGGAAAAGTGCAGGATGGAAGTGGCCAGGAAGGAAAAGTGCAGGAAGGAAGTGGCCAGGAAGAAAAAGTGAAGGAAGGAAGCAGCTAGGAAGGAAAAGTGTAGGAAGGAAGTGACCAGGAAGGAAGCAGCCAGGAAGGAAAAGTGTAGGAAGGCATAGGGGAGGCATGTTAGTGCAGCAGCTAGCATAACACTTCATAGCACCTCTGACTGGAAAATTGAGGGTTCAATTCATGCTGCTGTATGTAAGGAGTTTGTAAGCTGGCACTGTAATAGTGTTGCACTAACCACTTCTCCACCATACACCCCCAAAGAAGGGAAAGTTATAAATCTAAATGGCAGTGCTGGTATTCGAGTCCACGCCTCCGAAGAGACCAAAACCCTAATCTGTCTGGTAGTTTGGCAATGGAGTTACGATATACAGCAAATACTAATTTCAACAGCAACTAGTCTTCAGTACTGAATGTGGACTGTTGAAAATACACCCAGAACAATGCTGCTTTTGGAGCCTCAGACTGGGGTCAATTACAAACAAAGAAACACTCTGTTTGACCTGAGATGTCTGTATTATGCTTGAAAGCAGCCCAGAGTCAGTGGGAATTAACATTCAATTTGGGTGTCTAGAGTGTTGGAGGTATTTGAAAACCATATGTAATTCAAAGGAAGCATCGTAGATACATTGTAACTATAGAGTTGTCCTGCTGTTACCTTTGACCTTTAACATATAAAAATGTCATGTAATATTGGGTCAGGAAGGCCTCTTCTTCCAAGTCAAGTCACTTTTATTATCATTTCGACCATAACTACTGGTACAGTACATAGTAACAATAAGACAACGTTTTTCAGGACCATGATGTTACATGACACAGTACAAAAACTAGACTGAACTATGTAACAAAACAACACAGAAAAAAACTACACTAGACTACAGACCTACCCAGAACTGCATAAAGTACACAAAACAGTGCAGGCATTGCAATAAATAATAAACAGGACAATAGAGCAGTAAGGTGTTAGTCCAAGCTCTGGGTATTGAGGAGTCTGATAGCTTGGGGGAAGAAACTGTTATATAGTCTGGTCGTGAGAGCCCAAATGCTTCGGTGCCTTTTCCCAGACGGCAGGAGGGAGAAGAGTTTGTATGAGGGGTGCATGGGGTCCTTCATAATGCTGTTTACTTTGCGGATGCAGTGTGTAGTGTAAATGTCCATAATGGCAGGAAGAGAGACCCCGATGATCTTCTCACTGACCTCACTATCCACTGCAGCGTCTTGTGATCCGAGATGGTGCAATTCTTGAACCAGGCAGTGATGCAGCTGCTCAGGATGTTCTTGATACAACCCCTGTAGAATGTGATGAGGATGAGGGGTGGGAGATGGAATTTTCCCGGGCTTCGCAGAAAGTAGAGATGCTACTGGGCTTTCTTGGCTATGGAGCTGGTGTTCAGGGACCAGGTGAGATTCTCCGACAGGTGAGATTCTCCGACAGGTGAACACCTAGAAATTTGGTGCTCTTAACGATCTCTACCAGGGAGCTGTCGTTGTTCAGCGGGGAGTGGTCGCTCCGTGCCCTCCTGAAGTCAACAACCATCTCTTTTGTTTTGTTCACATTAAGAGACAGGTTGTTGGCTCTGCATCTGTCCGTTAGCCGCTGCACCTCCTCTCTGTAAGCTGACTTGTCGTTCTTGCTGATGAGACACACCACAGTCGTGTCATCGGCGAACTTGATGAT
Source organism: Hypanus sabinus (assembly GCF_030144855.1). Classification (NCBI taxonomy): domain Eukaryota; kingdom Metazoa; phylum Chordata; class Chondrichthyes; order Myliobatiformes; family Dasyatidae; genus Hypanus; species Hypanus sabinus. The sequence goes on along the minus strand of NC_082729.1, from coordinate 8,002,386 downwards.
GTGGTTCGAGCTGTGCGTTGCAGCAAGAGTGTCTCCCATATGATTCTGCTTGTTTGGTTATATCCAGCAGCTTCACTGTCTCTCTGGTGGTTTCATTCACAAACACAACGGCCAGAGTGGTCTCAAGCTCCACCAAACTACCATACAAGTTAATGTTAATTTACAATAACATTATAGTAGCTGGATGGTAGCATAGCACATTGCTTTACACAAATCACAGATCAGGGTTCAATTCCAGCCACTGCCTATAAAGAGTCTGTACGTTTTCCCTGTGACCACATGAGTTTCCCCCAAGTTCTCTGGCATACTTTCATATACCAAAGATGTACCGTGAGGGTTAGCGAACCGTGGGCATGCTACATTGGCACTGGAAGCATGATGGTGGTCACCAGCTGCCCAGCACAATCCTTGCTGACTGGATTTGACATAAGCAACACTCTTCACTGCAGCACACACGAAATGCTGGAGCAACTCAGCAGGTCAGGCAGCGTCCGTGGAAATGAACAAGCAGTCGACATTTCAGGCCGAGACCCTTCTTCAGGACTGAGAAGCATAGGGTGAAGATGCCAGAATAAAAAGAGGGTGGGAGGGGAAGGAGGCTAGCTGGAAGTGTATGTTTTGGAACAAAAGTGGACAGTACATCTCGGTACATTGCTATTTGAGAAGTAATACCCTTCAGTAACTGTATTGGAGATAGAAGTAGCATTTGTTTCAGATTAATTGACAGAACTATACAGTAATCTAAAGCAACACACACAAAATGCTGGGGTGGGGGGGGAGGCGGTTGGCAGGTCAGGCAGCACCTCTGGGAAAGAATAAACAGTCGCCGTTCCCCAGTGCATCACCATCACCTGCCTACCCGCCATCAAGGGCATATGTACGAAAAGTGCCAGAAAGGGCCCAGTAACATCATGGAGGATCCTAACCGCCCTGCCCATGGACTGTTTGTCCCACTCCCATCAGTGAAGAGGCTACACAGCATCCACGCAGACTCAAAAGCTGGTATTTTCCCCAAGCAGTCAGGCTGATCAGCACCTGCACCCACTAACCCACCCGTCCATACTCCAGCGTCACTACTTCATCATTTCCTGTCGGTCACGTGAGGTACAAACACTCCTGTGCTTAGTGTCACTTCACAGACATACAATCAATCTATGTATAAAAGCTATTTTAAATACAAGGAATTCTGCAGATGCCGGAAATCCAAAGCAACACACACAAGATGCTGGAGGAACTCAGCAGGTCGGGCAGCATCTACGGAGGTGAATAAAAAATGACTCCCTTCTTCAGGATGGGAAAGGAAGAGGCAAGATGTCAGAATAAGAAAGTGGCAGGGGGGGGGGGGGCGGCGAGGGGAAGGAGAAGAGCTGGAAGGTGATACGGAAGCCAGGTGGGTAGGAAAGATGAAGGGCTGGAGGGAAGGGAATCTGACAGGACAGGAGAATCAAAGTACATTCATTATCAAAGTACTCATGTAGTATACATCCCTGAAATCGGTCTTCCACACAGACAGTCCTGAAGCAAAGAAGAAGCACAGAGCTAACCCATTCAAAGAAAAATATCAAACTCCATCCACCCTCAAGCTCTAAAAAGAAATCATCTAAACGGCAGCAGAGGAGAAAAAGTGAACCACGGGAGAAAGGGAAAGAGGAGGGTACACGGTGGGGGGTGGGGGGGTGGGTAGGTGATTTGCAGGTGAGAAGAGATAAGAGGCCAGCATGGGGAATAGAAGAAGGGGGAGGGGGAATATTTTTAACCAGACGGAGAAATCAATATTCATGCCTTGAATTCAATAAGCTGAAAGCATTTATTCAAATTTGAATTCATCCTTTATTTTGGGAGCATATCCTGAAAACCTTCACTCAGTTATTCTGCCCCAGAAATATACCCTGACTACTTTAAGATTTATTACTTGTGACGTTGTGAGCATTCCTAGACTGATTCTTTAAAAGCTTTCTCGGTAATGAAATCGCTAATTTCCTAATCAGTTTAAAAAATGTACCAGTGCCGTCCCTCGTCATGGCTTTTAGATACAAATTGTTGAGGGAAAATAAGCTGAATTGGATTAATAAAAGGGACTTTTGTTAGACCATTTTTCTGTAAAAGCTGAATAACAGCATTAGAGACTAGAACTAATCGATTCATTTCTAAACCAATTAACCTTTCACAAGGGAGAAAATGGAGGAGACGCTATGATATCAGGCTGGAGGTCAATTCGTGACAGAGATGTGTCTGACACAGATTACATTAGCAATCCTGCCTGAGAAGTGAAGAGTTGTTATATCAGTCTGGGCCTAATTAACATTCCATGCTTGATTACAAATGGCACACATATATGACCCAGCTATTTAGCTAATTAAAGGTTGCATTCAAAGCTATAGCCCGGAGTATTGGATGGAGTTATGACAGTCAACCAAGCCTGAGATATATCCCCTTCCAATCCCTCACAAAAAACAGAAAGCTACAACTGAGGCGACAAATGGCTTTTATAAAAGACACTTCCAACCCTGTCATCTCACAGATCTAATGAAGGAAGAAGAGGAGGCGTCTCCTTTAAGGGTACGTTAATAATGTATGCTCAAATGCACAATCAAAATAATTCAATGGGCAAGAACTCTCCCTGACACACTTCAATACGATATATGGTTCCAGTCCACCAACCTTCCAGGCTATTCGATTTCCTTTCGCGTCATGTTCCACAGCCACAGGGAAGTCGCCCCTTTCGTAGAACTTTCGGAATGCCGTCGGCTTTATGCGCCTCTCTTTAAATGCACCAGCGGGTGGAGGTCCGACATTCTATAAGACAACGAAGGAAACAAGTTAGATACCTAATATGGTTAAAGCAAAGGGAACTCTTCCATTTACCGGGGTATTTTACACATCTTTGGGTTGAAGATTTCAGTTTTATGGTTTTTATATTCTGTATTTTTGTCCGTTCTTTCTTGTTACTATTTGGTGAGTTCATTAACTTTCTCCTTACGGGGAGAATTTGGGGGTTGATGTTCCTGTTGCTTTTTGGCGAATTTGTGAGGTTTTTTTTGGGGCGAGAGTAAGGTGTTCCTGTTGCCTTTTGATGAGGTTTGGTAATTTTTTTGGTGCAGGGATTGAGAGTTTGGGGATTGGTGTTTGTGTTACCATTCCTTTTTGAGTGGGGGAATGGATTCGATGGTTTTCTTTGTTCTTTGTTTCACGGAGAAGACGTCTCAGAATTGTATACTGCATACATACTTTGCTAATAAATGAACATTTGAACCTTTGACTCAAACCGGGGTGTAACCAACAAAATTCATTCTTTGTGAAAAGTGTTCAGAAACTGTAGCGAAACTTACAAGCAAAAGAGGAAATATGAAATAAAAAGCTTCAATATGGACTAACTACATCTCAATTAGCCTTAAATAGATATCAGTATTTACCACCTTTGGCAACTCTGTCCTTTAGGGTTAATTGTACAAACTGCCATAGCTTCTGCCCGTTATGCCTCTGACATTCAGGGCAGCAATGAAGGTTCTCCGTCTCTCTGGGTCCTTGGCCATCTTTTCTATTGTGCCCCAGGTATGATTCAGAGAACTCTTCTCTGCCTCTACAGTGCAACACCAGGTTGTCTTTGTTTTCCAACATTTCATCCGTCCTTCACGGGTCCGTTGAAACGCTGTCTTGATGATGGAGTTGGCTTCTCCTCTCATCCCTTCCTGCCGGCGTCCAGGGCTTCCTTCATCATGCCAGTAGCTTCCTCTCGGTTTTCACTCGTGCAAATCCCCAGAGGAGACTCTCGAAAGGAGTACCACTGCACACAGATATATGGTTCTTCATTGCTGTTTCTGAAACAATTTTATTTAACCAGTGATGCACCATCAATAACTCTCGGAGACGTGAGGTGAGATATCGGCTTTTATTGACTGGAAGAAAGAACAAGCAGCAATTGACCACCATGCTACATCATGGAGACTGAGAGGCAGGGCTCAGGCCCCAATCGCCTTTATACTGGGGTCTGTGGGAGGAGCCACAGGAGCAGTCAGCGGGGGGCGTGTCCAGACAAGTAGTTCACCACAACCAGTCAGGGTTGTTCGCCCTGAGCTGATCCCCCGAACCTGAAGGGCCAATGGGCCACTCTTAATTTGGCCTCTACCCTTTGACATGTTTGATGTGGGTGATCCTACCAAGAGTCAAAGCACAAGACCCTGAGACTAGCCACCATAGCTCTCTGGGTCTTTGAGGGACACAGGCCTCCAAATCCTACCACAATGTTCTGGATCTCTTGGAGGACAAATTATAATAACTAGCTCTATATTACCCTCTCAATCCTGAAGAAGGATCCCAGCCCAAAACGTCGACTGTTTATTCATTTCCATAGATGTTGCCTGACCTGCTGAGTTCCTCCAGCATTTTGTGTGTGTGGGTAGTTTTGGATTTCCAGCATCCGCAGACTTTCTCGTATCTGTATAACCTATTCCTCACTTCGTAAATGTTCGTACTTTATTAAACCTCAGTAAAACCTGACACACCCAAGCTGTTCCAAATGTCGCCAGTGCATGCACATAAAGCAGATGGCCAATAACCACAGAAGAATTTAAAGGGAGAACTCAGAGTTCACTTTGGCCAAATGAGTAATTTTTGTCACTGTAAATTTGAATTGTGCCTGCGACAAGCATTTTCAACTGGATTAAATTGTTCCATTACGGATGGCAAATTCAGAATATCACAGAATAAAAAATTCAACGCTGTTATATTCTGTTATTTATTTTTAGAGTAGGTTTTTGAGCCTTTTGAACAGCACCATTCCAGCAACCGCTGACAAACCCGAATTAATTCTAATCTCATCACGGGACAATTTACAATGACCAAATTACCTGTCCAGGACATCTTTGGGCTGTGGGAGTATCTGGGGAAAACTCATACATTCCGCAGGTTAAGAAGTACAGATTCCTTGCAGTGAACACCCCAAGATGTAAATCATGGGGCTAACGGCTATGATACCGTGACACCCATTCGTTTTAGTGTAAGCACAATTTTCCGTTGTGCCAACAATATATAAAGACAAAGATCAAAGGTCAAAGATTCAAAGTAAATTTATTATTCAATTACGTATACGTCACCATACATAGTACAACCTTCCCTCTAAGAGGACCACAACGTTATTGTAGGGTTTAGGGGCTTGCGTGCCTCAATGACCCAGAGAGCTATGTTGGCTGGAGTCAGGGCCCTGTACTTTGGTTCCTGGTAGGGTCACCCATGCCAACAGGTCAAAGGGCAGAGGCCACACTAAGAGTGGTGCACCAGTCCTCCAGGTTTGAGGGTTCAGCTCAGGGCTAACAACCCTGAGCTGGACCCTCAAAGAGAAAATTGTTACAGAAACGACAATGAAGAATCCTCCGATACCTGTGCATGAAGGTGTGGACAAACAGAGTGGCATAACGGGCAATAAGATACGCAACCCTCAGGTTCATTTTCTTGTGGGCATTCACAGTAAGTACAAGAAACGCAATGGAATCAATGAGAGACCGCCTCCAACAAGACAATAGTACATGGTCAGCTAAAAAACTGGAATCATTGAACCAAGCCTTGCAGAAGGAAGTCATTATGCATTGAAAGAGCCATTCAACTAGTCATCCTTCTCGAAACATTACCTGATTGGTTGTCGAAATGACTGTACCACACACCTACTAGTCATCATCATCATTACGTGCTGTGTCGTATGACATCATCATTATGTGCCATGTCATATGACGTGGGCGATCATGGTCTTTCCATGACCATAATTATTCTTAACAAATTTTTCTACAGAGTTGGTTTGCCATTGCCTTCTCCTGGGCCGTGTCCTTACAAGACGGTGACCTCACAGCCATTATCAATGTTCTTCAGAGATCCTCTGCCTGGTGTCAGTGGTCGCCTAACCAGGACTTGTGATGTGCACCAGCTGCTCCACGACTATCCACCACATGGTCCCATGGCTCCACATGACCCTGATTGGAGGGCTGGGGGTGGGTTAAGTAGGCTCTACACCTTGCCCAAGGGTGACCCACAGGTTAACAGATTCTTGATAAGTCCAGTTGTGAAAATTTACAGGGAGGAGATTGGGGTTGAGAGAGAAATGGATCAGCCATGATCAAATGATGGAACAGGCTCGATGGGCTGAATGGCCTAACTCTGCTCCAATGTCTTATAAATACAAAGCCGAAAGGACAAAGCTTCAAAGTAAACTTATCACCAATGTAAATATATGTCACTCTCAGCTTCATTTTCTTGTGGGCATTCACAGTAAGTACAAGAAACACAAAAGAAAATGACAGACTGCCCCCAGCAGGACAAACATGCAGGGTTAGCTCATTGGCTAGCCACTAAAACACTGGAATCATGGAATAATACCTTGCAGAAGGCGGTCCTTATGCACTGAACAAGCCATTCTACTGGTTATGCTTCCAGTCAAGTTATCTGATAAGCTGTCAAAATGGCTGTCGTGCACATCTAGTAGTGATGATTGTTCATCACATCCAATGATGACAGGAAACTTGTGCAGGAGAATTTTTAAAGTGGAAAAGCCACTGCACTGGGGCAGTTCCACTCTCTCGAGAAGTTTGGGTCCAGTGGGACAATCAAGTGTCATAAACTGGGGTCTTCTTTGGTCGCAGTGGACGGCCATGATGTCTCCTGTGCCTTGTCACGCCCTTCGCTCTCCACGGAGCGTTACAGAACCGCCTTCCCGGCCGTTGGATCTCACCGTAGATCTCATCCGCCTAGTCTGCTGGAGCCTGCTTCGCATGCCGAAACAGGCATGCCCCTAACTCAACAGCTACCTGGTTTAGCCCACCTGTCGAAGCGGTGTACCGGGGTGTGGCCGCTGTCACATGCAAACAGCTCCATGGAGCCACAGGTGAGATCCGAGTGTCCGGTGGGAACCAAAGGTGAGTGAGGATACACCAAGCCCCTTCACCCGAGGTGCTGCCTCTTCCGAGACACCCCATACACTCCTCATCTATAACAAAAACCATGAGTAAGGTGGCATCTACCCTTAAAGACCTTGACTATATGGGACATACCCTCTTCTCCCTGTGACCATTGGGGTGGAAGTACAGGAGTCTAGAGACACAGACTCAATATTTTGGGGACAGCTTCTTCCCCTTAATCAACAGAATTCTGAATAGACATTGAGCCCATGAAAGCTAACTTATTATTCCTGTTTTGCACTAATTATTTACTTTTCTAACATATAGTATTTTGACAGAAATGTGCAAAAGTCTCGGGCATAGCTGGTGTGCCTAAGACATTTGCCCGGTGCTGTACATGTCAATATGGAGCAGAGACCAGTTGGTAAATCTGGCAGGAGCAAAGGATGTTGAAAATGGTGAGGGTGGAGTGTCACGGAGGAGTGTGGGACAGGTGGCAGAGAAGGAGTGCCAGGCACACCCAGCACTGAGACACCAGACAAGGTCATTTGATTTCAAACAATTGGTTTATTGATCATTACAGAATGTCTCTCTGGTGCTTCCCTCTCCCCTTCCCCTTTTCCCAACCACGATTCCCCTCTCCCAGCCCCCTTCCCACCCTCAGTCCACAATAGAGACCCTTATCAGAATCGGGTTTATCATAACTCACACATGTCATGAAATCTGTTTTTTTTTGCAGCAGTACGGTGCAATACATAAAATTATGACAGCGCAAAAGTCATAGGCACCATATCTATTTAGTTGTAACTAAGACTTTTGCACAGTCCTGTACGTCTTGTTTGTAATGTTGCTGCAAAGCAATAAATTTAGTTATTGACATAAGTCAATCCACAAACTGCAATGATTAAACCTTGCCCTAGATCCAAGATTCCAGCACAGTCCTCTGGGAGCGTTGAAGAGGGAGAGGGAGAGACCATTCAAATGCTTCCTCTGGCAGCTGTGGAAGAGAGGGGGAGAGAGCCCATCACGTGCCTGGCCCACTCATCAGCGTTACCCAAACGACACTGATCCCAAAGACCAAAGTGTGAATACGTAACTGAAACCTTCACCTCTACTACGCCCCAATCCACGTGACTAACTACCAGCGCAACTCAAACTACAATACTGATGGAAAATACATGCTTGGCTCCTACAATCCCTGTGGAGCATGGGCCGGCTGCCAGCAGCAGTTCATCAGAGTCCTCTGTCCGGGGCCAGTCTTTCAGGTAGCCCATCTTCTTGGAGTATCCTTCCTCTCCCAGGAATGAGGTCTCAGGAGCTTCTGCCGGCAATTCTGTTACTCGGGGTTTTTACGGGAACGGGGTTGCTGGCCCTATGCCCAATCCTTCTCGTTTGGTAGCCGGGCTTGGGACTGTCCAGGGTGGAGTTAATCCACTATCACAAACCACCTAAAATCCTGTAACACAGCGGTTTCCAACGTTTGAGCTGATGCCATAAGGAAGGGATCCAAGGATGGAAGTTTGGGAGCCTCTGCTATAACTCTTTCCCCAGAACAAGTCATAAATCAATCCAGGAAAACAGAGACAATGAAATGTGGGTAATGCTTATTCTTCGACCACTGGCTGGGATTGAATTTAAACTGAGATTCAGATTTACGCATCAAGGCATACAATGAAATGTGTAATTTGTGTTAACAACCAACACAATCTCTCAGCGAGATGGAGACACCCCTCAAGTGTCTCCACACACTCCGACGCCAACGTAGGATGTCCACAGAGCTTGACGGAACAGCAGAACAGCACAGAACACAGCAAGCAACAAAACAACAGCCAGCAAGACCCAGGCTGTCAAATAACAAATTTCAGGAAGAAGGTAAAGGAGCCTCAGGACCTGCTCCACCAGGTTCAGGAATGGTGACTACCCCTCAACCATCAAGCTCATGAACCAGAGGGGATAACTTCACACACCTTCACTTGCCCCATCACTGAAATGTTCCCACGACCAAAGGACTCACTTTCAAGGACTCTTCATCTCATTTTCATGATCTGTATTTATTTATTTATTATTATTCTTTCTTTTTGTATTCACACAGTTTTTTTTTCTCTTTTGCACACTAGTTTGAATGTCCAAGTTGGTGTTTCATTGGTCCTGTTAGGGTTTTTATTCTGTAGATTTACTGAGTTTGCCCACAAGAAAATGAATCTCAGAGCTGTATATGTACTTTGATAGTATATTTACTTTTTTGTTCATTTTTTTTTATGCGGTGAGGAGGGATTTGGGGGCTGATGATTGAGCTGCCATCCTTTTCTTTCTTGGTTTCATGGCTATCTGGAGAAGCAGAATTTCAGAATTGTGTACTGTGATAATAAGTGAACCTTTGAACCTGTACTCTGAACTTTGAGCTTTAATACCCAGGATGCTGTGCAACTTGGTGGGGAGCCTCCATGTTGTAGTTTTCCCATGTGCCTACTTGTCCTGGACTTTCTCGATGACAGAGATCATAGGTTTGGGAGGAGCTGTCAGAGCGAGCCATACAGTTCACATTATAGATGTATACACAGGAGACGCTGGGTTATGGTAGTGAACAGGGTGAATGTTTAAGTTGGCAAGTGGGCTGCCAATCAAATGCCCACTTTTTCCTAGATGGTGTCAAAGTTCCCGAGGGCTGTTGGAACTAAACTTCCAAACATCTTAAAACACGGCATGGTAGCTTAGGAGTTAGAACAACGCTTTACAGTACCTGTAACTTGGGTTCAATTCCCACTGGTGCCTGTTATGAGTTTGTACTTTCTCCCCCTAACCGAGTGAATTTCCTCCCACAGTCCAAAGACCTACTAGTTGGTAGGTTACCTGGTCATTGTAAATTGTCCTGTGATTAGGCTAGGATTAAATTGGATGATTGCTGGGTGGTCTGTCTCCAGAAAAGCCTACTGCGCACTGTAGGTCTCTAAATAAATAAATAAATTACATTCTCTTTGTGTTCTTGCAGTTGCAGACACAAAATGTCACATCATATTCATTGAAAATATCTCTTAAAGCCTCTAGTTTAAACAAAGAAGTACAAATTGATTTTTATTTTCTCTTAGGTGGTCAACTGAAATTATCTGGAAGTGAAAGAGGTAAAGGTTAAAGCTATTTTATCATTAACCAAAGCCATTTTCACTCCTGCATGAAATTACTTACAAAACTTATTGAGATAATTGAAAGCTTTTGCTTTGGTGGACAACTGGAAACTTTAGTTTAAATTAATGGGTTCTGGCTACACAGCAGGAATTCTCTCACTCAATCAACTAACTTTCTTGTTCAGTTGTATCCCATCAATAGAAGTAATTTTCCTGCATTTACCACACCAAGTTATCATTTTATCCACTTTTTAGATCTGTATTTAATCTTCTAAACACCAGGCAATCCAAAGTAGGTTTGTACATCCTGTCTAGTTAGATTCCACAGATCTCTGAAAGTTTTTTTTTGGTAGTGTTGTGGCAATGTTCATTGGTGGGGAGGGTTTTGCCTGTGATGGAGTGGGCTGTGATTGTCCCTGCCTGCATCACATGTACAATTTTGTGCACCTTCCTTAACTCATCGACCTCCCAGTGCAGGTTGATGGGTGTAGGTAGCTTAAATGGTTCAGCATGGACTAGATGGGATGAAGGGCCTGTTTCTGTGTTGTATTTTTCTATGACTCTAGATTTAAGAGAAAAAAATGTAGTTTTCCATTGATTTCTCAGTCTATAAGTAGAACTAACATTTCAAGCAATTATCTTCTAATTAGCTCAGTTTTTTCCCATTGGCAGATAGCAACATCGAACCAGCAAGCTGCTGGCTTCCTGCTCTTGTTTGATGCAGGAGCGATCTCTCTCTCTTGCTCCTTTGCTAGTGAGAGAGACGTCAAAGTGTTGGGATGGACAGTAGTTTCTCTGTTGGACCCTAGATCGTGATCTCTTTGGGGACTTTGTTACTACACGAATGGCGGGTGGTGGGGTTGTCAGTGCTTTTGCTGTAGCAAGTGGGGGGGAGAGAGTGGGTTGATGCTTTTGCTGTTGCTTGTGCATGGGGGTGGGGAGACTCCAGGGTTCCAAAGTTTCTGTCATTCATTCTTTCACCTTTTTTTTCCCTATTTCATGGACTTCTGCAAGGAGGAAGAATTTCAGGCTGTACACGGTATACATTCTCCGATATTAAATTGACCCATTCGAAGCAATAGCCTGCAATTACTGAATAAAATTAATAATAGCCATTTGATTTTAGCAAGTGTTTCTGATTTTAAAGACTGGCTTTGGTTCTAATCTCGCAGATGCTGCCTGACCTCCTAAGTATTTCCAGAATTTTCTGTTTTTTTTTTACTTTAGATTTCCAGCATTTGCAGTTCTTGTGATTTTTCCGCAACATTGCATAGTTGGGGGAAAGCAAAGTTCGTAACCCCGTTTACCAAAAGAATGACAACTGTCTCAACTGCTGGAAAAATGGACTGACAAATGGAAGCTGGAATTTAATGCAAACAAGTGAGAGGTGTTGCACTTTGGGTGGACAAGCCAGGTAGAACTTACACGGTGAGCTTTCAGGCACTGAGCCGTGCGGTAGAACAGCGGGATCTTAGAATGTAATCGTGATGATTCCATGTCATATTCCATGGACGATTATGGTCTTTATGACCATAATTGTTCTTGGCAAGTTTTTCTGCAGAGGTGTCCATTTCATTGTCTTCTTCTGGGCAGTGCCTTTACAAGATGGGTGACCCTCAGCCATTATCAATACTCTTCCGATTGTCTGCCTGGCATCAGTGGTCGCATAACCAGGACTTGCGATTGGCACCGGCTGCTCTCATGACCATCCTCCACCAGCTTCTGTGGCTTCACGTGACCACGACTTGGGGAGGCTACGCAGGCTAGCGGAGGGAAAGAGCACCTTACACCTCCTTCGGTAGAGTCATATCTCCACCCGCCATCTGAGAATACAGATCCACAAGTCCTTGACACAGGTAGATAAAGAGAACCTTTGGCAATTGGCTTTCATAAATCAAACAATAGAGCACTGGAACTGAGATGTTATCTTGAGGTTGTACAAGATGTTGGAGAGGCCAGATTTGAAGCATTGTGCACGGTTCTAGTCACCTACCTACAGGGAAGATATCAATAAGACTGAAAGATTACAGAGCAAATTTACAATGATATTGCCAAGTCTTGAAGGCCTGAGTTACAGGGAAAGGTTGAATAGATTAGAACTTTGATGCGCCATCAATAACTCTCTAAGACGTGAGGTGAGATAGCGGCTTTTATTGACTGGAAGAAAGAACAAGCAGCAATTGACCACCATGCTACATCCTGGAGACTGAGGGCAAGTCTCAGGCCTCAATCGCCTTTATACCGGGGTCTGTGGGAGGAGCCACGGTCAGTGGGAGGAGCCACAGGAGCAGTCAGCGGGGGTGGGGGGGCATGTCCAGACAGGTATATGTAGTTCACCACAAACTTTACTCCTTGGAGCATCAGAGAATGAGAGGAGATTAGATAGTGGTATGTGAAATTATGAGGGATATAGATAGGTTTAATGCAAACAGGCTTTTTCCACCGAGGTTGGGTGAGACTAGAACTAGAAGCTTAGTGTAAATGGAACAATGGAAGCAGTCCAAGGGAAATTCCCTAAGCTTCCCTGAGTGATTCGAGCTGGTTACTGATTTCAAACAAAGAGCCATAAATTACCAGTTACCACTTGCAGAAGAAGGGCAATAAATGGATGCTGGCCTGGACTGGAGCCAATGAAAAGGCATTAAAGATCACTCAGATAACCCTTAGCCATTAACACTAAAATGCAACATTTGAACTGGTAAGGAATGAATATAGAAGCAGAGGCTTCAATTGCGAAACACCGAAAGCACTCTCCAGAGACCTGCCATCGTGGATGTGGAGCACCCTACGGGCACGTGGAGGTTAGATCGGGACCGGCCAGCATAGAGTCCTTTTCCTGGTATAAGCTTTCCAATTCTTCGACTGTTCATGGACAGTCCGGGAGAATGGCAGGCGTGCGATGCACTATCAATTGCTCCAAAAGACTGGAAGTAGAGTAAATACCGAAAGGCTTTTAATAACAGTAAAATGGATCCACGTCCATGCTGTATGTCTGTCCTGGACAGTGGGAGGAACAGTGACACAATCGCCTTTATTCAGGGGTCTGTGGGAGGAGCCACAGGAGCAGTCGGTCATATACATGGTTTACCACATTGTGCATACAGATTGTGTAGCTTCATGTGCTCTTCCTGATGCACTATCAATAACTCTCGGAGACTGGAAGTGAACGATAGGCTTTTATTAGCAGCAAAAAGGGAGCACGACATCTCGGAGACTGAGGGAGGAGCAGTGCCCCAATCGCCTTTATACCGGGGTCTGTGGGAGGAGCCACAGGATCAGTCAGCAGAGGGGCATGTCCAGACAGGTATACACATAGTTTACCACATTTCCATTGAGATAATTAAGAGACTTGTCGGTAATCACAGATTCTCTCTGTGCCTCTCTGATGATTATTACTAAGGGGCAGATCCTCGTAACAATAGTTTTTTTTATTAATATGTATTGCATTGAACTGTTGCTGCAAAACAACAAATTTCCTGATATAGCCTGTGATATTAAACCCGATTCTGAAATTTTAAAAAAAGCAACTTGCAGCAGAATCATAGGCACACAGCATCATATAAGCAGCCTTCAAAAGAAGAGCGTAAGCATAAACTACACACACAGGAGATTCTGCAAATGCTAGAGATCCTGAGCAACACACACAAGATGCTGGCGGAACTGTGCAGGTCGGGCAGCATCCATGGAAAGGAATAAACAGTCGACGTTTCAGTTCAAGACCCTTCCCCAGGACTGTGTGAACATAAAGCACGTACAATATTTACAAGAAAGAATGCAATTCGAACATATTTCTAATATGTTATAGGTATATGGACAGGAAAGGAATGGAGGGTTATGGGCTGAGTGCAGGTTGGTGGGACTAGGTGAGAGTAAGCATTCGGCACGGACTAGAAGGGCTGAGATGGCCTGTTTCTGTGCTGTAATTGTTTTATGGTTTATGTTATATGGTTAACAAAAAGTACCAAGTCTATTTCAGTACAAAGGGATCAAAGTGGTCTTGGTGTTGCTAAACTGTAGTGAGTGGGGAAGAATCAGATTGGTGGGGATCTTTCTTCGAAGGTTTGGCATGAATATCTATTTTTCCTTACAGTAAAAAATCCCCCGTCCCTCCTTTCTCTATTTCCCTCTCTGAGATTTTACCTCTTCTCACCTGCCTATTAATTCCTCCTGGGACCCCCCCCCCCCACTCCTTTCCTTTCTTTCCCTTTCTCCTGTGCTCCACTCACTTCTCCTATCAGATTCCTTCATCTACAGCCCTTAACCTTTCCCTCCCACCTGGCTTCACCTATCACCTTCCAGCTATCCTCCTTCCTCCCCCCTACTTTTTATTCTGCCGTCTTCCCCACTTTGTTTCCAGCCCTGAAGAATGGTCTCGGGCCGAAAGCTTGACTGTCTATTCACTTCCATCGATGCTGCCTAACCCTCTGAGTTCCTCCAGCATTTTGCGTATGTTGTTTGGATTTCCAGCATCTATAGGCTTCATGTTTTTGATGAAATATGTCACCTTTTTGATGCAGCTCTTCCTGTAGATATTAACAATGATGAGTATAAATTAAATGTAGTGAAAAGCCTTGAATAAACAGGTTATGAGACAAATTTTGTTCCTTGGACTCACTTTACACCGCACGCTGTCGGAGCAGTGCTGCCAGGATAATCAAGGACACGACCCACCCAGCCAACACACTTTTTGTCCCACTTCCCTCTGGGAGAAGGTTCAGGAGCATGAAGATTCGTACGGACAGATTTGGGAACAGCTTCTTTCCAACTGTGATAAGACTGCTGAACGGATCCTGACCCAGATCTGGGCCGTACCTTCCAAATATCTGGACCTGTCTCTTGGTTTCTTTTTGCACTATCTTACTTTCCCTTTTCTATTTTTTAAATTTATGATTTATAATTTAAATTTTTATTATATTTTCTATTGATTTGTACTCCAGGGAGCGTGAAGCGCAGAATCAAATATCGCTGTGACGATTGTACGCTCTAGTATCAATTGTTTGGCGACAATAAAGTAATAAAGTAAAGTTAAGAAACAACAGAAGCAACAATGGACCATAGAATTCTCTGAGCTATTCAGTCGCCATAACGTTAACTTTCTCAATTACATTCCCATTCCATCTCCAAATCCCTTAACATCCAAAAATCTATGCATCTCAGGTTCAAATAATGCAAGGGTCACCAACCTTTCTTATGCCACAGACCTTATGTCAACCCCAGATTGGGATCCCCTGGAATAATAATTGAGCATTGAGGGGAAGGGAATTCCAAAGATTCACAGCCCCTCCTGACCTCCAAGAGGACCACAGCCTTCTCGTGGTTTGGAGACTTGCGTGCCTCAATGACCCAGAGAGTCATTGGCTGGAGTTAGGGACTTATGCTTTTGGTAGGGTCACCCTTGCCCAAAAGGTCAAAGGGCAGAGGCCAGACTGAGAATGGTCCACCAGTCCTCGAGGTTCAGGGGGTTCAGCACAGGGTGAACAGCTCTGATTGGTCAAACAAAACAGTTACGGAAGCAGCAATGAAGGATCCTTCCACATCAGAGTGTGACGGTATTCCCGAGTCTCCACCCGGGATTGCATGACTGTCAGTAAAAACCAAGAGGAAGCGGCTGACACAAAGAAGGAAGCCAAAAATGCTGCCAGAGATGGAGGACCTTCAATGTTGCCCAAAATACCAGCGACGTAATGGACAAAAGAAGACAAAGAACAACCCTCCTGAACGAAGAAACTCCTCTTCATCAAATTCCTCACAGCCAACTCTATGCTCATTTCTCACTGCTGCCACCAGGTAGAAGGTACAAGAGCCTCAGGACTCAGACCACCAGGTTCATAGACATTTACTACCCCTCAACCAGCAGGCTGTTGATCAAAAAAGGATAACTACACTCACTTGCCCCATCACTGTAATGTTTCAACAACCAATTATCCTACTTGAAGGACTCTTTATCTTATTATCTTATACTTATTGCTATTTATTTATATTTACATTTGCACAGTTTGTTGTCTTCTGCACTCTGGTTGATCTTTCATTGATCCTGTTATAGTTACTATTCTAGAGATTTGCTGAGTATGCCCGCAGGAAGATGAATCTCAGGGCTGTATGTAGCGATGATGATAAAATTTACTCTGAACAACAAACAAGATACCAGAAGAACTTAGCAGGTCAGGCAGCATCTGCAGAGGGAAGTGGACAGTCAATGTTTCCGTCAAAACCCTTCACTTGGGCTTATTAATCTATTTGCATGCCAGCCCTTTTAAATGCTCCAATCCAATAACCCAGAGTTTGTCCAAACGAAGCGGAGGTGCTTCTGATGAATCCATGGAGCTGATTGCTGGAAACCGCTCTGAAGGCTACGGCTTTGGGTATATTTAAAGCAGGGGCTGATAGGGTCTTGATTCCTGAGTGTGTCAAAGGTCACAGTGGTGAAGGCAGGAGAATGGAGTTGAGAGAGAAAATAAATCAGTCGCAATCAAATTGGCAGAGCAGACACGAGGGGCTGAATGGACTAATTCTGCTCTGAAGCCTAATGGACTCAACTTAAGACCTTTAAATTTTGCACAGAGACTAAAACAAGCTGCAATTTGAAAATGTGCATTCCCCAAGGAAAGTCACCAGACATGTAATTGAATGAGCAGAGTTAATAAAGCAGTTTCATTTTGTGGTCAGGTTATTTTTTATTCCAAATAGATTAATTACCTCACTCATAGATAATGTAAAGGCTGACTTGACGGACCCAGAGTATAATGGTACTTTCTTTCAGGGCACAGCCAACAATGTCGTAATGCTGGAGGTTGAATTTTTTTTCCCAAACCCAACAAAGCATTGCTTATCCTTGCAATCACAACAAGCACAGTCAAATAAAGCTGAACAACAAAGGATTCGCTTCCTGAATACTTTTGGCTGTATCTTATGTATCATGGGTGGCTGATCATGAAAATTACCATGAAATATCCCTATCATACATCAATTTTTTAAATTGTCTTTATTTGCTATTTTAATTTATTATTAAGTCAGAATAGCAGGTGCCAAGATTAAGCAAGGAATTTTTTTTCGGCCTACAAATCAAACAGGTCATCAATGTCAGGAAATTTGAAGAATTTCCAGTGGGACCGGAGAAAATCACATGGAAGGCATTCAAGGACGTTGTTGGAAATCTTCCTGGCAACTACAGAGCACCAAACTACCTGCAAACACGAGGAAATCTGCAGATGCTGGAAATTCAAGCAACACACATAAAATGCTGGTGGAACGCAACAGGCCAGGCAGCATCTATAGGGAGAAGTACAGTCGATGTTTTGGGCCGAGACCCTTTGTCAGGACTAGACCTTCTTCTCGGCCCAAAATGTCGACTGTACTTCTTCCTATAAATGCTGCCTGGCCTGCTGCATTCCATCAGCACTTTGTGTGTGTTACCAGTGTTACGTACCCGTGACACGTGACAGTGGTGTACTTGTCACGTGACAGGTGTTGAAGCTATACTGGACTTGAGGTAATGGTCTTGTGATAGTGGAGTGTCGTCATTTTCCCGCCAGTAGAGGTCATGTGACAGGTTTTTTTTACAGGGTATAAAAGGAGGACCCCTCCCTGTGAGGAGGGGCAGTTCGTGGCTGGATTTGCCATGTTGACTTTATGCCACTGTGTGATTTAATGTTATGATGCAGTTTAGTTGAAAGATGAAGTTTTATTTAATGCCTAAAGTTTAAAAGGTATTTGCCAGCAGTTTCTTTATAATACTGCTAGTTGAGAATCAGTGGAGAGTGAAGATCGGAGTTCGGGAGTTAAAAGATTGAGGAGAATCGATTTCGATGGTGAAACAGGTTCGACCTTGTTTGATCCTCATTCGGAAGGAATTCACTGACTGTTCTCATGTTAATCCCTGTGAAATAGCAGAAAGGATTGGGAACAGTTCTGTAAAGGAAAGGTCAGTGCCTTTAAGCCATTCCATTTGTCCATCTACGTAAATTCTTCGTGGGAAAATTTAGATTTGGGAACCGAAGCAACACGACGTGAAAGAGAATTTAAATCATCTTAAAAAGTTTCTCCCTTAAATGGACTGTGAGCATTTTGAACTTTTGCAATACTACTTTGAAGAACTGTTTTTGCAACATCGGTTTAAGAACTGTTTAAGCTTCCTTGCTTTAAGAACTGTCTAAGCTGCCGCACAGCAGCTGATTTCCAGTTACGTTAGTGATTTGTTTACTTTTGGGGGGTTTGTTTTCAGTGTTTAATAAATGTGTTACTTGTTATAGAAACCCCTGCCTAACTCATATATTTATTGTTGCTTGAATCCGTAACACCAGTCTATCTGCAGCTGGTTGACAGCATGCTTCAAGCACATAAAACCATGAAGTGCAACATGTCACTAAAAATTCATTTTCTGCATTCCCACTTAGACTTCTTCCCTGCAAATCTTGTCACCGTCAGTGACGAGCACGGTGAAAGGTTTAACCAGGACATTGCGGTCATGGAGAAACTGTATCAGGACAACTGGAATCCATCAATGCTGGCTGATTATTGTTGGACACTTAAACGAGAAGCCTCAGACACTGAGTACAAATGAAAATCATCAACAAAACATTGTTAGCTCAGTTGAACTATTGCAAAGTGTCAGCGCCATTATGCAATTAAACACATTATGTTCAATAAAAGTTTATTTGTTGTTTTTTCCATATTCCTAAGTGATGCAGGTAGTCTGAAATTATATTTGTGTTCAGTTTCAGACGGTCTATCGTAAACAACAAAAATTTCTGAAGAAACAAGACTTTTGAAAATATAATACTCAAACCAAAGGCCAATGAATAGCCAGCAGATTTGTAAGACCAGTAATCCAGAACTATCCAAGAAGTTCAAGTGCGACCCGAGAATGGTGATTTAGAAGTGAGGAGGCAATTTTAATGGAAGTTAGAATCGGATGCACGTCAGCTCGGGCAGGGTTCGCAGGCCATTACTTCCTACAAAGTGAAACCTACCATCACGAATAGCACTGATGCTTCACTCCCAGATGAGCTCAATGTCTTTTTATACACGCTTTGAAAGGGAGAATACAATTACACCTGTGTGAATCCCTGCAGCATCTGGTGACCCTGTTATCTCTGTATCAGAGGCTGACGCCAGGACATCTTTTAAGAGAGTGCACCCTGGCAAGACGATGGTGTATCTGATAGGGCTCTGAAAACCTGTGCCACCCAACTGGGGGGAGTGTTCATGGACATTTTAGATCTGTCACTGTTGTCGTTGGAGTCTCCCATCTCCTTCAAAAGGATGATAATCATTCTGGTGCCCAAGAAGTGCTGGGTGAGCTGCCTCAACAACTGTCACCCAGTGGTACTCACAGCCTCGATGATGAAATGTTTTAAGAGGTTGGTCATGGCTAGTACCAACTCTTCCCCAATCAAAGACCTGGAAACTCAGCGATTTGCCTATCGCTACAAAAGGTCAACAACAAATGCAATCACACTGGCTCTCCACTTGGCCAGGAGTCACTGGACAACCAGTAATATTGTTTATTGGTTACAGCTCAGCATTCAGCACAATCATACCCTCAGCTCTAATCAACAAACTCCAAAACCTGGGCCTCTGTACCTCCCTCTGCCACTAGATCCTTGACTTCCTCACCAAGACACCACAGTCTATACAGAATGGAAATAACGTCTCCCGTTCACTGACAGTCAACACTGGCACACCTCAAGGTTGCGTGCTTATCCCATTGCTCTACCCTCCCTACACCCATGACTGAGTGGCTAGACACAGCCCAAGGGCCATCTATAAATTTGCCGATGACCTGATTACTGTTGGCAGAGTTTAAGGTGGTGGTGAGGAGACATAAAGGAGTGAGATAGATCAGCTGGTTGAGTGGCACAAGAACAACGACCAGGCACTCAGCGTCAGTAAGACCAAAGAATCGACTTCAGGAAGGGGAAATCAAGGGAACACGCACCAACCTTCATCAAGGAATCAGCATGTGGAAAGAATGAATGGCTGTCAACATCTCTGAAGATCTAGCCTGGGCCCAAAATATTGATGCAATTACAATGAAGGCACACCAGCAGCAATATTTCATTAAGAGTTTGAGGAGACTTGGTATGTCACCAAAGACACTCACAAATTTCTACAGAAAGCATTCTAACTGGTTGCATCACTATCTGGTATGGAGGTGTCACTGCACAGGATTGGAAAAACACTTTATAAAATTGTAAACTCAGCCAGCTCCATCACGGGCACTTGCCTCCCCAGCATTGAAGACATCTTTAAAAGATGATGCCTCAAAAAGGCAGATCATCACTGAGGATTCTGAACACCCAGGACATACCTTCTTCTCAAGGAGGAGATACGGGAGCCTGAAGACACACGCTTAACATTTCAACAACAGATTTCACTAACTTGACAAAATCTGCAGATGCTCTAAATCCAAAGCAACACACACAACGAGCTGGAGGAACTCAGCAGGTCAGGCAAAATCTATGGAAACGAGCTCAGTCACCATTTTGGCCCCAGACCCTTCATCAGGACTAGGAAAAGCTGCTCCATTATTTATTTTTATTTTTGCATTACTTACTTAATTTAACTATTTTATAAATCTTGGCAGATTCACAGCTGTGGCTTGGCAATTTTCTTGTATCCATCTCCTGACTTGTACTTTTCAATAACCTTTTTGCGGAGATGCATGGGATGTACTTTTGCCTTCATGGTGCAGTTTTTGCCAGGATACTGACTCACCAGCAGTGAGACCTTCCAGACACAGGTGTATTTTCACTAGCAAACATTAAAACACCTTAACTGCACACAGGTCTCCAAAAACAGATCACCAATTAACTAATCATGTGACTTCTAAAACCAATTGGCTGCACCAGTGATGACTTAGTGTGTCATATTAAAGGGAGGTGAATCTTATTCAATCAATTATTTAGTGTTTTAAATTTTTAATTAATTTAGATCACTTTGTAGAGATCTGTTTTCACTTTGACATAAAAAAGTCTTTTTCTGTTGATCAGTGTCAAAAAAGCCAAAGTAAATCCACTGTGATTCAATGTTGTAAAACAATAAAACACAAACACTTCCAAGGGAGGGTGAATACTTTTCTTATAGGCACTGTAGATATTTTCTTACTGTAACAGTTTTCTAATGTATTTCACTGCACTGCCATTACAAAACGACAAATTTCACGACCTGTGTGAGTGATAATAAACCTGTTTCTGATTCTACACTGCCAGAAATGGTGATGGAAGCAAGTCCGAAGCAAGGGTTCCCAACCTTACTTATGCTGTGAACCCCTACCATGAGTCAATGGACCACCCCTGTGATAGAGGCATTTAAGAGCCTCTTCAAAATGTCCAGAGAACAAAGATATATGGTCTGTGTGTACGCAGAGGAATTAGTTACGTTAAGTGTTTAATTTAGTTCAGTCCTGGGCTAACTGGAATGTTCCTGTGGAGTACTGTTCTATATTCAAAGCTTGATAGCAGTGGGAAAGAAGTTCTTCTTGAGAGTGTCTAGGCTGCACCAAGCTCGAATCAAATACAACAGTTTAATGTCACCGTCTTCTACGTAGACTGTTTTGCACATACCCTTCCAGGACGTAGGGGACTCCTGATGAAGGGTCTCGGCTTGAAACCTTGACTGTTTACTCTTTTCCACAGATGCTGCCTGGTCTGCTGGGTTCCTCTGGCATGTTGTGTGTGTTGCTACAGTAGTGTAGTGGTTGATGTAATGTTATTACAATGCCAGCACTGTCTGTAAGGAATTTGTACGTTCTCCCGGTGATCATGTGGGTTTCCTCGGGGTGCCCCTATTTCCTCACATACTCCAAGGTGGTATGGGTTAGTAGGTTAATTGGTCACATGGGCGCAATTGGTCACTTGGGCACAATTGGTCACATGAGTACAATGGTCACACAGGTGCAATTGATCACATGGGTGCAACTGGTCACATGGGCGCAATTGATCACACGGGTGCAATTGGTCACATGGGTGCAATTGATCACATGGGTGCAATTGATCACATGGGCGCAATTGATCACATGGGTGCAATTGGTCACATGGGTGCAATTGGTCATATGGGTACAATGGATCACATGGGTGTAATTGGTCACATGGGCAACGCAAGCTCATTGGGAAGAAGGGGCCTGTTGCCATGCTGCATCTCAATAGAAGGATGAGAGAATGACAAAATAACAGTGTCTACAGAATCCCTTGTGTTTATAAATAAAAGTGACTATTTTTCATTCTTCACACACAGTAATATATCACACGGCTCCCGGGTCCCCAGTACACTGATACTTGGTGTTGATTTGCTTGGTAACAAATCTCTCACAGGTACATACTTCTGCTGGCTCAGATCGTATGACTGGAGCTTTGGTGACAGCTGTTTCTCACTGGGATTTACTGCCAGACGCTTGTTCTGTATCCATTTGCTCTGATGTTTTCATTTCTCACAGGGATTCGCAGTGACCCCACTATTAATTAAAGAAGAGTTGACATGATGTGTCTGTTTGTGAAACAGTCGGCCTGAAGAGAGCACAGCGCAGTAGAACAGGAATCTGTAGTTAGAAGCATCAGATGGCCACTCAGCCCACTCTGTCTTACTATTCAATCAGATTATGACTGATCTAAAATTCAAAATACGTTTATTATCAAAGTATGTTTACATTGGTTCCTCAGATTGTCATAGCCAGGGTGGTCATAGGGATAAGCTCCCACTATCTATAAAGTGCTCCAAACGGCGGGCGACTCTAACAACCTCTGACAACCAAGTCCAACTCTTGGCCTTCACGTCTGGCTTGGGTACTGGGCCCTGTCGAATTGTTTCTACCGACAAGAGAAGGGGCAAAGGTAGGCCACTGGTACCTCAAAACCAGTTGCTTCAGGCAGATGGGGCTCACCGGCCTTTGACGGCAGCCCCCCAGGAGAAGGAAAACTCTGATTTTAAATCTCCACTACCTTGAGACGAGACTCACCCATGGGAAAGGCTTCGGGAGTAAAACCCGAGGAAGAAATCCGGAGCCGGGGTGCCTGAGGCAGTTTGACGTTGTTTACAACTTCACTCTGACAACCTTTGATGACGACACTGGTGTCGAGCTGTATCGGCGCTCGCCCTTCCCCTGGACTACATCAGTGACGTGGAGATGGGGGGACCTACTGCATGGGTAAAAGCCGGTCCTTCAAATCTTCCTATCCAGGCTTGCGCCCTGGAGAGGTCACAGTCCACCAGAGGCCCAAACCCGTGATCCCCTGGGATCGATGGCTGCCTACCATGCATACATTATACAACCTTGAGGTTCAACTCCTTGCAGCCAGTTGCAAAACAAAACAAGCCCAGAAATAAATTCATCAAAAAAGAACGTCAAGCATCCAACGTGCAGAGAGAAAAAAAAACAAATCACGCAAACAGTAAATGCAAACAGGTATCTTTCTGATCTGAGTCCACAAAGACAGTCCTGTTCATAGACCCTTAGTTCAGAGAGCTGAGTAGACCCTGATACTCGGATCTTTTCAATCTGGCAAAATATTGGGTTCAGTCGTCTGATATGGTCTGGACTCTGGACCCTGCTGTACCCAACCTTTTTGCTTTTACCCAGTGCTCAAATCGCCTGCAATTTTGCATTTCCACCAAGCTTACAAGAAACATTTGCCCTCTTGCTTGCCAAATCAAGTGACACTGTAGCATAGTAGTCAAATAAAATAATCTCTTCTGCCCACACCATGTCCATAACCTTCCCTGTTTTTCACATTTACGTGGTTGATATATTAGGGTCATTTAAGAGACTCTTAGATAGCATGGGCTGTATGGGGTGTCCAGGGAGGGGCAACACCTCTGGTGAAGGGGCTTTTCGTGTCCATTTCAGGGCAGCTCACCCACCTTTGGGCCCCACCGGAAACCCAGATCTCACTTGCGGCCCAAGGTAGCTGTTTGCACCCCGGTACACTGCTTTGACAGGCGGGCTAAACCAGGTGAGGGTAGCTGGCCGGTGAGTTGGGGCCATTCCTGTCCGAGCAAGCAAAGTCAGCCCTGGTGGACTGGGTGGATGGGATCTACGGTGAGATCCAACAGCCAGGAAGAGCTCCGTGGAGAGCGAAGGGCGTGACAAGGCAGAGAAGACATCACAGTCCTCCATTGCAACCAAGGAAGGCCCCAGTTTGTGATACTTGTTCGGACAACTGGACCCGGACCTCTGACATCAAGAGAGTGGAACTCCCCTTGTGCAACAACTCTTCCGCTTTAAAAACTCCCCCGCACACGTTTCCTGTCATTGCCGTACACCAGGTAGCACATGGATGAATAAAAAATGGAGGGCCAGATGGGAGGAAGGGTTTGATTGATCTTGGAAGAGGTTCAAGGGTCGGCATGACATCATGGGACAGAAGGCCTTTGTTGTGGGGGGAGGGGGCTTCATTGTTTCTATCATTCATTCTATGAGGTTTCCTGCTTCATGGAATTCTGTGAAGAGTATGAATTTCAGGTTGCATACTGCATACTTTCTCTGATATTAAATGAACCTTTGAACCTTTGAAATGCTTCATGTTCTACATTCTAAGGCAGATGGTCGCCATCTTCTCAACGGTAGTTAAGGATATGCTATAAATGCTGAGTTTGGTAGTGACCTGGAGTACTGTGCAGTGCGCAGTTCTGGTCTCCTTATTTGAGGAAGGATATACTGGCTTTGGAGGCTGTGCAGAGGAGGTTCGCCAGGTTGATTCCAGGGATGAAGGGGTTAACCTATGAGGAGAGATTGAGTAGCCTGGGACTGTACTCTCTGGAATTCAGAAGAATGAGAGGGGATCTTATAGAACTCACAAAATTTCGATAGATAGATAGATAGTAGGAAAGTTGTTTCCATTGGTAGGTGAGATTAGAACTAAGGGACATTGCCTCAAGATTCAGGGGAGAAGATTTAGGACGGAGATGAGGAGAAACTGTTTTTCCCAGAGAGTGGTGAATCTGTGGAATCCTCTGCCCAGGGAAGCAGTTGAGGCTTCCTCACTAAATATATTTAAGATACACTTAGATAGTTTTTTACATAGTAGAGGAATAAAGGGTTATGGGGAAAAGGCAGGTAGATGGAGCTGAGTTTACGGACAGATCAGCCATGATCTTATTGAATGGCGGGGCAGGCTCGATGGGCCGGATAGCCGACTCCTGCTCCTATTTCTTATGTTCTTGTGTAAAACAAAGTGAAAGGGTTCACCACCGGCCTACTGAAAGCAAGAAGCAAATCTGGGCAAGAACGAACACAAGAAAGCCTGCAGAGGCTGGAAATCCGAAGCAAAACGCACAAAACGCTGGCGGAATTCAGCTGGTCTGGCGGAATCTACGGACTAGAGTAAATAGTCGACGTTTTGGGCTGAGAGCCTTCAGCAGGACAGGAGGACACTTCACCCAGTGCTGAGAACGGTCTCGGCCCGAAACATCGACTCCTTCCTCAGCCTGACCTGCTGAGCTCCTCCAGTATTTTGCAGGCAAGATGCCACATCTTTCTCCCAGGCTTCCTTGCAGGTTGTTTGCCTGGGAATTTATTAACTTCCATCAATTCCTAGTAGCCTTTCCCCAAAATTCAATCTCCAGCATCACTAGAATTCACCACTGTGGGCACCGTCGAGCGTGCTACTGTTGCAACACACTGCAGTTAAGCCAACTAGCAAAGGTCATCTATTAAATTATCTGTAAACAGGTGAAAGAAAAGCTAAAAAGTAAACTTAAAAATGGTAAATCTATATTAAAGCATTAAACTGCTTTCTCTTTTTATAGATGTACATAAACATAAATGAAATAAGACTTTGACCTATCACTAATTACTTATTGAAGGCTGGCGACCCAGTCAGATGAATCGAGGTACAAGTGGATGTGACAATTAATCCTGATTTAGCAGTGATGGATTTGATGCGAGGCGTGTTGAAACCTTAACCGCCACCCTCCCCCCCACTCCGCCATCCGAGCTCAGCCACCTCAGGAACACCCTTGGGCTCCGATTACCCAGATTGACTTCTTGGACCCTAGAGTGGAGCAAAAGGTCAGATTTCCATTCCCAGCTCTCGCATGCAGCTGTTCACCAGCCACTCTCCACAAGACACACCGTCTTGTTGTCAGTGTGCACCTACAACAAGTAAATGTCAGTAAGTAGATGTCAGTGAATCTACTTACTTTCCAGGACGAGTAACTAATAAATGTTATACGGGTTCTTTTCATTTACTGCGAATCCTAGTGGGCTTTGACAATTTTATTCACTGACCTAAATTCCCACTACAGATTTCAGCAACTGAGCCTCCTGTTAAGGTGTCTATCTATTAAAGTGTCAACCTTAGGTACAGGAGCTTAAAGTCCCACAGCATCAGGTTCAGGAACAGCTATTACCCTTCAACCATCAGACTTATGAATCGGAGTAGATACCATAACTTCACTCACCTCAACTTGGAACTGATACCACTATCTGTGGACCCACTTTCAAGGACTCAGTAACTCGTGTTCTTAATATTATTCATTATTCAATTATTTGTTATTGCTTCTTTCTTTTTTGTTGTTTTTTGCACAGTTTGCTTTCCTTTTTGAATGTTGGTTGTCCATCTTTTTTTATAGACAATAGACGATAGGTGCAGGAGTAGGCCATTCGGCCCTTTGAGCCAGCACCACCATTCACTGTGATCATGGCTGATCATCCACAATCAGTACCCCGTTCCTGCCTTCTCCCCATATCGCTTGACTCCACTATTTTTAAGAGCTCTATCATAGAGTCATAGAGTTGGCCCTTTGGCACATCTACTCTGTGCTGGACCATTTAATCTGCTTGCTTCCATTGAGCTGCACCAGGACCACAGCCCTCCATATCCTTCCCATCCATGTACCTATCCAAACTTCTGTTAAGTGTCGAAATCGAGCTCACGTGCCCCACTTGCATTGGCAGCTCATTCCACACTCTCACCACCCTCTGAATTTGAATCAAAATCATGTTTAATATCACCTGCATAAGTCATGAAATTTGTGAACTTTGTGGCAGCAACACAATGTAATACATAATAGTAGGGAAAACTGTAAATTAGAGTAAGTATATATATATATATAAAATAGTTAAATTAAGTAAGTAGTACAAAAATAGAAATAAAAAAGTAGTGAGGTATTGTTCATGGGTTCAACATCCATTCAGAAATCAGATGGCAGAGGCACCGTTCTTGAATCATTGAGTGAGTGTCTTCAGGCTTCTGTACCCCTTTCCTGATGGTAGCAATGAGAAGATGGCATGTCCTGGGTGATGGGGGTCCTTAATGATGGTGCCGCCTTTTTGAGGCATCGCTTCTTGAAGATGTCCTGGATACGACGGAGGCTGGTGCTCATGATGGAGCGGACTAATTTTACAACTCTCTGCAACTTACTCTGATCCTGTTGCCCACTTCCTCCCCCCTCCCCCCCCCCATTCCAGATGGCGATGCCGCCACAGTGCATCTCCAGAAGTTTTCAAGTGAATTTGGTGGCAAACTCTTACTGAAATTTAGCCGCTGTGGTTTTCATTCAGTCCATTGTATTTCTTTGTTCTACTGCGAAAGCCCGCAAGGAAATGAATGTCAAGGAAATGATGACACACACACGTACTTCTACTTTGAACTTTGAACTATGGTTACCACCTGAGTCAGCAGATGTGATTTTGTCCCTCATGACGGAGAGGTAATGCACTCAAGAACTAAATCAAAGCCGAGTAATGATAAATATCACAAACGCTGGCAACACTGCTGATTTTCCAAGGTAACCCATGCTCACTTCTTATTGATTTCCACCACACTTACTCATGAAGGCCTATAGATCTGACACTTCGTCTCCCTTCTATTTTCAGCCACTCGACACTCATTGCCAGCGGAAGATAAAACAGAGAGGATGACTTTAACAGCCAGCTGGAGAAGATATTATTCTCTCCGTATTTTTAGGTCGCATTGTTCCCGGCTCCACGACCCCGCCAAGAGGTCAAGATGGCAGCTTGTCTGAGCAGTGGGCCAACAGCTATCTGCCTCTGCTTCCCTGTGGAGAACAAAGATGCAAAGATGCGCCTGATGAATTCTGCAAGATGTTTATTTAAGATCATTAACCCAAGTGAAACTGCAGGCACGGCCTACGTTCACTGTGCTGCACAGTGAAGGAACAGCTTGAGAGAGTTCCCAAAATAGATACAAGTCGAGAACCCCCTTATCCCAAATGCTTGGGGCCTTCGGTTTTTCAGAAGAAGTCTTCCTTTCTTTATTGATGCAGCTACAAAGAAGAAAGACAGCTGCTATATTTCATTTGGGGTTTGAGGAGACTTGGTTTGTCACCTAAAACACTCAGAAACTTCTACAGATGCTCCATGGAGAGCATTCTGACCGGCTGCATCACCATCTGGTATGGTGGGGGGAGGGGGTGCAGCGCAGGCTCGAAGTAAGCTGCAGAAAGTTGTAAAATTAGTCAGCTCCGTCATGAGTACTAGCCTCCGTCGTAGCCTAAACATCTTCAAGCAGCGATGCCTCAAAAAAGGTGGCGTTATTAAGGACTCCCACAACCCAGGACGTGCCCTCTTCTCATTGCTACCATCAGGGAGGAGGTACAAGAGTCTGAAGGCACACACTCAGTGATTCAGCAACAACTTCTTTCACTCTGTCATTTGATTATCTGAATAGACATGGAACCCATGAACACTACCTCACTACCTTTTTTAAAAATTTCTGGGTTTTGCACTATTTATTTAATTTAACTATTTAATATGTATATGTAATTTGCCGCCGCAAAGTTAACAAATTTCACGACATGTGTCAATGATATTAAATCTGATTCTGATTCTGATTTTTTGGAATTTGAAATATATAATGAGATACCTTGAGATCACCATCATTTCAGTGTGCTGTATTAAGATTTGTAAAAATATTACATAAAAGATCGAACAATTCCAAGTGCCACTTTAGCCCTTGGTGAGCTTGCAACATGTACGTTAAACACTGAAGATGTTTTAAACATTTGTTAATGTATTCTTACACTATAGGTTTGTTGTGCATGTTGCTTTGACCCCAGCATCTGCAGAGTATTTTGTGTTTAGGTTTGTTAAATGTTCGCTAATAGCCTCTGGGTTCTTTCTTAGCCTCAGGCACCAGTGGCATGAGAACAAAAGAACAAATAGTTTATCTGACTCTGTGTGTCTCTCAGTGCTTGTAGATTTGTTGTTCTTTCTCTTCTTCTGCATTGGATGGCAACCTTTCTGTTTCTTTAACCTTTGTCCGTTCGTCATGAGGTCGAATTGCTGGCTCGAAGCTCGACAAATGGAGCCAGCCGGATCCGACCCCGGTAACCACTCGCCTCGAAGCCTGGTGCTGATGCCCTACACCACCAGCCGGCAGCTTGTGTGGATTGAACCCCTATTTATTGAGGTAGTATTCGCTCCGTTCTTTTGACTTCACCTCGACCGAGGACCGATCCAGGGTGATTTCACAAGCGGAATTCGGAGTTCTCCTGACAATAGTAGCGGCTACAAATCATGAGCCCTGAAATCCTTGTAACTTACTTTTTAGTGTGATTTATATGCGAGTTCTGTTTTATGACAGTAAATCAGGCTTAAGTTACCTTGTTGTGCTTATATGGTTATTACCACATCTCCTGGACACTCGAATAGGTTTGGGTGTGATCAACCCAGCCCATTACAATTTCCGACTCACAATTTATCTACTGCTACATTTGTTCATTATACGAGGGGCGATTGATAAGTTCCTGGCCTAAGGTAGACGGAGTCAATTTTAGAAAACCTAGCACATTTATTTTTCCCACATTTACACACTTGGTCCAGCGGTCGCGGAGCATACGGATCCCTTCTTTGTAGAAGTCGGCGTCTTGGACCTCCAGAAGTGGTCCACAGCATGGGGTGACTGATAAGTTCGTGGCCCTCGGTAGAAGGAGATGAGTTATTAAGTTCAAACTTTATGCATTTTCACTCAAAGAGTTGAACTGCACGTGCATGTAACAAGAACTGTATAACTCATCTCCTTCTACCGAGGGCCACGAACTTACCAATCACCCGTGCTGTGGACCACCCAGAGGTCCAAGACCCTCTCATCACATGCACATGCAGTTCAACTCTTTGAGTGAAAATGCAGAAAGTTTGACGTTAATAACTCATCTCCGTCTACCAAGGGCCACGAACTTATCAATCACCCCTCATATATATGCACTTAAGAATAAATATCATAACATACCATTAGTATACGGTATGTGTGCAAGCTAACAAAAGCAGCACAGCAGTGTTGAGAGAATATCCGAATCAGTTGTTGAACAACAACAGATAACGACAGGCTTTCAGTCTCTACCTAGGATGCTGCGCTTTGATTAA
Organism: Hypanus sabinus; assembly: GCF_030144855.1. Lineage (NCBI taxonomy): Eukaryota > Metazoa > Chordata > Chondrichthyes > Myliobatiformes > Dasyatidae > Hypanus > Hypanus sabinus. The sequence continues at coordinate 7,972,063 of NC_082729.1, read as the reverse complement.
AAGGTCGCAGTGCACTGTATTTGTATTTTACTTTTTTGACATTCTATGTAGCGCTAGTTCTGGTGTTGATTTTTGACAAAAGTGTGCTTGGTAATTGTGAGGCCTTCAAAAGTGAAATGTTGAGAGTACTGAGTTTGCATGTTCCTGACAGAATAAAAGGCAAGGATAACTGGTTTAGGAACCATTGATGTTCAAGAGATAATAAGGCCCTAGTTAAGAAAAAGTAGGAGATGCATAGTAGGTATAGGCAGAAATAAGCAAATGAGGTACTTGAGGAGTATAAGAGAACACTTGGGAAGAAAATCAGGAGGGTTTAAGGAAGGCATGAGGTTGCTCTAGCAGACAAAGTTGAGGAGATTCCCAAGGACTTTAAGTATATTAAGAGCAAAAGGACAAAACTGGTGCTCTGGAAGATAAGAGGGGTCATCTATGCAAGGAGTTGAAAGAGATGAATTTCTTTTTTCATCTGTATTTACTTCTGAGATGGACACAGAGTCTATAAAGGTGAGGCAAAGAGGTCATAGACCATATATAGATTACAGAGGAGGTGCCAGAGGAATGGGGGACAGGGATCATCTGCTTGGCTTTGTGTATGGTGGGATGCATATAACCAAACTTATAGAGTTTTTTTTTGAGAAAATTACTAGTGAAGTTGATGAAGCCAAGGCAGTGGATGCTGTTTACTTGGACTTTAGTAAGGCATTTGACAAGGTCCTGCATGGGAAGATGGTCAAGAAGGTTCAGTTGCTTGGCATTCAAGATGCGGTAGCAAATTGGATTAGACATTGGCCCTTCAGAAGAAGCCCAAGAGTGGTAGTAGATGATTGCCTCTCTGAAAAGAAGCTTGTGACCAGTGCTGTGCTACAGGGATCAGTGCTGATCTGTTGTTGTTTGTCATCTATATCAACGATCTGGATGATCATGCCGTAAATTGGATCAGCAAATTTGAGGATAACATGAAGCTTGGGGGTGCAATGGACAGCAAAGGTGACCATCAGAACTTGCAGCGGGATCTGGACCAGCTGGAAAAATTGACTGAAAAATGGCAGATGGAATTTAATGCAGACAAGTGCAAGGTGTTACACTTCGGGAGGATAGATCAGGGCAGGTCTTACATGATGAATGGTAGGACACTGAGGAGTCTGGTAGAACAGAGGGATCTGGGAATACAGGTCCATAATTCTTTGAAAGTGGCATCACGGGCAGGTAGAGTTGTAAAGAAAGCTTTTGGCACATTGGCCTTCATAAATCAAAGAATTGAGTACAGGAGTTGGGATGTTATGTTGAAGTTGTATAAGATGTAGATGTGGAGAACTACATATACCTGTCTGGACACCCCCCCCCCCCCTGCTGACTGCTCCTGTGGCTCCTCCCACAGACCCCGGTATAAAGGCGATTGGAGGCACAGCCCCGGCCTCAGTCTCCAGGATGTTGTGTGGTGGTCACTTGCTGCTTGTGCTTTCTTCCATCCAATAAAAGCCTATCTTAACCCACGTCTCCGAGAGTTATTGATGGTGCGTCAGTGGGTGAAGCCTAACTTTAGTTAGTTTTAGTCAGCTACTGTGATGACTAAAGCTAACTAGATGTCAATAAGACTGAATGAGTGCAGGGAAAAATTTACAAGGATGTTGCCGGGATTTGAGGAGCTGATTTATAGGGAAAGGTTGAATAGGTTTGGACTTTATTCCCTTGAGCGTTGAAGAATGAGGGGAGATTCGGTAGAGGTGTCCGAAATTATGAGGAATCTAGATTGGAAAAAGCCGGTTTGCATTTACTCACTGAAGTTGAGTGAGTCTGGAACTAGAGGTCACGGGTTAAGAGTGAAAGGTGAAATGTTCAAGGGGAACATGAGGGGAGATTTCTTCGCTAAGGAGGCGGTGAGAGTGCAGAATGAGCTGCCAGTGGACACGATGGGTGCAGGTTCAATTTCAACATTTAAGAGAAATTTGGATAGGGTCATGGACGGGTGGGGTGTAGAGGTCTACTGTCTGGGTACAGTTTGATGGGACATGGTATTTAAATAATTTGGTACGGATTAGATGGTCCAAAGGGATTGTTTCTGTGCTGTAGTGTACTAGGACTATAAATGCTCTTCATACACTTTCATTTCTGGGATCCTTATTATGAACCGTCTCCAGTGTCAGCATATTCTTTCTTTGATAAGAAGCCCAAAACCACTCACAGCTCTTGAAATGTGGTCTGACCAATGCAATATTAGAATATCACTGATCAATGAGATAGAAAAATGTGCAAAGAAAGGCCTTGAAATATGTTTGTCTCACTTGCAGAAAGTACCCTGCATGCACTGCTCAACTGATAAAGGATGCTATTTAAAACCAACACATTGCAATCATTTCTATCCTTACTTTTGGCTTAACAAATTATCAGATTTATTTCTTTATTGACATTCTGGCAATTGAGGAAGTGCAGCGTAGATTCACTAGGTTGATTCCTGGGATGGCAGGGCTGTCTTACGCAGAGATTGGGCTTGTACACACTGGAATTGAGGAGATTGAGAGGGGATCTGATTGAAACGTTTAAGATAATTAAAGGATTTGATAGGATTGAGGCAGGAAATATGTTCCAGATGTTGGGAGAGTCCAGTACCAGAGGGCATGGATTGAGAATAAGAGGTCAGTTATTTAAAACAGAATTGAGGAAGAACTTCTTCTCCCAGAGAGTTGTGGAGGTGTGGAATGCACTGCCTCAGAAGATGGTGGAGGCCAATTCTCTGGATGCTTTCAAGAAGGAGTTAGATAGCTATCTGATGGATAGGGGAATCAAGGGATATGGGAACAAGGCAGGGACTGGGTATTGATAGTGAATGATCAGCCATGATCTCAAAATGGCAGTGCAGACTCAAGGGGCCGAATGGTCTACTTCTGCACCTATTGTCTATTGTCTATTGAGATTCAGCAGGGAATAGGCACTTCCAGCCCTTTGAGTCGTGCCACCCAGCAAGCCCCCTCTTTAATCCTAGCCTAATCACGGGACAATTGAGAGCAACGAATTAACCTGCCACTGCAGGTGGTGCTGTGGCATGGGCTCTGGATTTTGAGGCGAGTGCTCCCGGGCTTGAATTTGGCCAGCTCCTAGCACACTTCCCTTCTGTGCTGGGTTGAGACGTCGAGGCAGCAACTCAGTAAAAAACGGACAAAAGTGCTATAGAAACGGCAAGGTTGCTGCCCAATGCATCACAAGGCACGGAGAGGAATAATAATAATAATTAACCTACCAGCCAGTACGTCTTTGGACTGTGAGAGGAAACTGAGCACCTGGAGGAAATGCACGCCATCACGGGGAGGACGTACTATTTCCTGACAGGCAGTGGTGGGAATTGAACTCAGGTCACTGCCACTGTGAAGTGTTGTGCTACCTACTACACTTGTTCCATTTATAAATGATAAAATACAGCTTTATCTTTATGAATGGACCAGTGACTATGGTGGACTGAATGCACAAACCTCACTTGATTGTATACATGGGAGCTAAGCAACAAAAAAGGTTCTTTATTCCTACCCAGCTGACATAATGGGGGGATAGAGAGAGGGAGAAATTCCCGTCTGTTGCCAGTGCTAATACATACAAGATCATTGACTGCAGCTTGTGTACCAAAATTGGACTTCTGGATCAGCTGCAGTGATGCGTGGCATTGTGAAATTCAGTTCTGAAAGCTTTTGGCTTGCTTTAATTGCTTGTTCTCTCTCTGCACACTAGGTGTTTGACGGACCTCTTTTGCTTTTAATGGGTTTTATTTGGTCTCTTTGTTTCGTGGCTGCCTGTAAGGAAACGAATCTCAAGGTTGTACAGAAATACAGTATGCATAATTTGATAATAAAATGCACTTTGACCTTTGAACCTTGAACCACTGAAGTCAACCAACGTAGCCAAATGTGCAGTTGGAGACAAACAGGAGTAACACTCTCAGATGAAGATCAAAGGAGGTTTATTTCCTTTGTGTCACTCTTGTAGCTTCCAGTCTCCCAATCCGACTGTCTTGGTTGCAGGCTGAGCCCAGCATGTCTTTGGACTATTTATTTGCTTATTGAGAGACCAAACATAATAGGCCCTTCCGGCAACCTGCAATCCCCAGATTTCACCCCAGCCTAATCACGAGACAATTTACAATGACTAATTAAACTTCAAACCAGTAGGTCTTTGGACTGTGGGAGGAAACCAGAGCAACCAGAGGAAACCACAGAGGAAAAGGTAAGTTTAAAAAAAAGGACATTGCTGGAATTTTTCAGACTGTCAGCATATACTCAATGGGCAGAATGGCTTCCTTTATAGCATCAGGAAGAAAGGAAAGGCAATAGTTAATACAACTTTATAAGGGGTGATTGATAAGGTAGAAGGAGTCAATTTTAGAAAACCTAGTACATTTATTTTTCAACATAGTCCCCTCCTACATTTACACACTTAGTCCAGCGGTCATGGAGCATACGGATCCCGGACCTCCGGAAAATGTCCACAGATGGGTGATTGATAAGTTCGTGGCCTAAGGTAGAAGGAGGTGAGTTATACAGCTCTCGTTACATGCACATGCAGTTCAACTCTTTGAGTGAAAATGCAGAAAGTTTGAAGTTAATAACTCATCTCCTTCTACCTTAGGCCATGAACTTATCAATCACCCCTGCTGTGGACCACTTCTGGAGGTCCAAGACGCTGACTTCTACAAAGAAGGGATCCTTATGCTCCACGACTGCTGGGCCAAGTGTGTAAATGTAGGAAAAATAAATGTGCTAGGTTTTCTAAAATTGACCCCTTCCACTTTAGGCCACAAACTTATCAATCACCCCTTGCAAGTCTGTGTTGCATGATTACACTGAGTTGAAACGGAGACCTCAGTTGAACAAAGGTCACAACCAGTTCTTTGACAGATCTTGCTTGTTAAACGTTATTACATATAATAGTGGACCCGGTAGTCTAGCGGTTAGCGTAACGCAACACGCCCCAATGATCACCAACCGGGGTTCAGTTCCCGCTGCGGCCTCTGATGGGTTTGAGTGTTCTTTCCCGTTTCCTCCCACCGTCCAAAGACGTTGAGTTAAGGTTAGTAAGTTGTGGGCAGGCTATTTTGGCACCGGAAGCGCAGCAATGTCTGCAGGCTGCCCAGCAGAATCCTTGCTGATTTGAATTGGTTCGAATGATGCATTTCGCTGTATGGCTCAATGCTTCAGTGTACATGTAATAAATAGAGCGAATCTCTTTAATCTCTTTTATCTTTTATATACAGTGCAACATATTCAGCAGACAGAATGAGAACGTTTCTGCAGTTTAGTAGGCAGGAAGAATCTACGCGAGGCAGCATCATCCGTCTTCTGTCCAGCGCAAGAAGATACGAGGCAGTTTGACAAGTGTTTGAGGGTATTAAGGTCGCAACATTGTCTGGCTAGGTGTGACTGCAGAGACAGATGTGACTGAGGACCTGGGAGAGAGAGGCTAGATAACATCACTTGTGAGGGAGAACACAGGCGTATTGTCCAAGTTATTGGTGAATCTCACCATCTTGATAACGCCAGTGTAATTTTGAAGTAAGGTTTTTGTATTTGGAACCAGGGGGCTAATAGAATAGTATTTAGCAGAACATTACATATTTGGAATTTCGTTTTTTCTTCACCTACTCTTCTTGCAAAAGTCAAAAAGTATTGCGCGGTGACTACTCAGGATCGAAATAAGCTGTAGAGAGTTCTAAACTCAGTCAGCTCCATCCTGGGCACGTGCCTCTGTAGTATTCAGGACAACTTCAAGGTGCGATGCTTCAAAAAGGCAGTGTCCATCATTAAGGACCCCCCATCACCCAGGACATGCCCTCTTCTCATTACTACCATCAGAAACGAGGTACAGAAGCTTGAAGGCACTCAATCAACAATTGGCTTCTTTCCCTCTGCCATCTCCCTCTCAGTTTCGGAACGGACATTGGACCCATGAACAGTACCTCACTACCATTTTATTTCTATTTTTTTGCACTACTTGTTTAATTTAACTTCTGAATATATTTTTTTTTACCTATTGTAATTCTCAGTTCTTTTCTCCATTATTATGTATTGCATTGTGCTGCTGCTGCAAAGACAACAAATTTCATGAGATGTGCTGGTGATGTTCAACAGGATTTTGATCCTGAAGTGAAATAAATTGCAGAAGCTATCAACCATTCATTTTGAGCCATGTCATATGACATGGCGATCATGGTCTTTCCATGACCGTCATTGTTCTTGCCAAATTTTTCTACAGAATGGGTCTGCCATTATCTTCTTGTGGGCAGAGTCCTTACAAGACGGGTGACCCCAGCCATTATCAATACTCTTCAGAGATTGTCTGCCTGGTGTCAGCGGTCACATAACCAGGACTTGTGATATGCACCAGCTGTTCATACAACCGTCCGCCACCTTCTGCCATGGCTTCACGTGAGACCCTGATCGGGGTGCCTAAGCAGGTGCCTACCTAAGAGTCTCCTTAATACCCCCTATGTATCTGCTCCTACCATTACCTGGGATATTTAGGAAATAACTGTGCTTTTACCTACTGAGAAATGGGAGGGGCGGAGCAAACAAAATGGGCATCAAGTGAGACTGAATGATAGAAATGTCACCTGGAAGAAAGTGACAAAGGTGGCAGATCACTAGTAACACTGGACAACAAAGATTATGCTTCCTGAATACTTTTGGGTTTGCTGATCATGAAAATCACCATGAAATTTCCTATCATGCACCATTTTTTTGAAATCGACTGCATTTGTTATCGCAATTGATAACTGATTAAGGAAGGCATTTTGTTGGTCTACAAATCAAACAGGTAATTCGAAGAACTTCTAGTGGAACTGGAGAAAATTGCATGGTAAGCATTCTGGGATGTTGTTAAAAATTTTCTTGGCAACTACAGAGCACCAAACTACATGTAGGCTGGTTGACATGTTTCAAACATACATACAGACAGACAGACATACTTTATTGATCCTGAGGGAAATTGGGTTTCGTTACAGTCGCACCAACCAAGAATAGTGTAGAAATATAGCAATATAAAACCATAAATAATTGAATAATAATAATAAGTAAATTATTCCAAGTGGAAATAAGTCCAGGACCAGCCTATTGGCTCAGGGTGTCTGACACTCTGAGGGAGGAGTTGTAAAGTTTGATGGCCACAGGCAGGAATGACTTCCTATGACGCTCAGTGTTACATCTCAGTGGAATGAGTCTCTGGCTGAATGTACTCCTGTACCTAACCAGTACATTATGGAGTGGATGGGAGACATTGTCCAAGATGGCATGCAACTTGGACAAAGCCATGAAGTGCAACATGTCACTGAAGATTCATTTTCTTCATTCTCACTTAGACTTCTTCCCTGCTAATCTTGGTGCTGTCAGTGACGAACACGGTGAAAGGTTTCACCAGAACATTGTGGTCACGGACAAATGGCTTCAGGGCAGCTAGAATCCATCAGTGCTGGCTGAGTGTTGTTGGAGAAGCCTCAGACACTGAAAATGATCAGTGATTTTCATGAAAATGATCAAAAAAGCTATTTTAGTTTAGTTGAACTCTAATAAAATGCCAGCGCCATTGTGCAATTAAATGAATCATATTCAATAAAAGTTAATTTCTTGTTTCTCCAAATTCCTACATGATACAAGTTGTTTGAAATTATATTTGTATTCAGCTTCAAGCGGTCTATCATAAACAAAAATAATTTCTGAGGAAGCAACAGTTTTGAAAAATTACACTGCCCAGAGTTACCTGCTTGTTGATGTAAGTTCAAAATGTTTGAAAAGAGGACGAGCAGAGAGTGGATGTGATTAATGTACTTTTTAGACAGATATTTGACTACAAATGTAACACAGAAGGAGATATTTAGTCAAAGGACCAAAATCTTTGCAAAGCTTTGAGGTTTAAAGAAACGTCTTAAAAGCAGGAGGGGAGAGAGGGGGTTCAGGAGCTTACCAGGGCTGTGAAATGTTGACTGAAATGCAACATTCTTTGTAAGGTTAGAACTTTGCAGGCTTGAGAAAGCTGCAGAGACAGCGAGCGGAAAGGACATGAAAGAGATTTGTGAAAAGCCTCTCAACTGCTCATGCTGTCGGGATCCGGACATTACCTTGAGGATTTTCCTGCATTCACCGTTGACACAAACAGCAAACAACACAATGAAATCCAATTTCCTCTGCTTATCCTGTGCTGTAAGGGGCTAAGAAAAATTTTACAATGAGCTAAGCAGATTTTGTCACCAGAAATGTCATGTATTTTCTCTTCCCATTAGGAGAAGAATGGCTTACAGTAATTTTATGAATCAGAGAAGACATTATATTTTGGGTCGAATTCTGTTCTGCTTGTTCAGAGGTTAGGTTCCAATCTCCTTTCTCCCCAGCTCCAGAAGGCAATCATCAACAGCTTTATACTTAAGATTACTGACACCACAACTTCACAACAGTCACACTTTCAGAAGGCTCCTAAACAATTGTATTCCTTTGAAAACAAAATATATTTTCATTGCTTATTGATTTTCTTCCTCAATCCATCAGCCTCTGAATGGCTCCTTTTCCTTCGTCACTCTCTCTACTAATTGATTTTTCTTTTTCTCACACAAAGCACTGGTTCTAACCCCTCGATCTCGCATTGCACATGTCAAGGCATATTACAGAAGCTGAGCCGAGATATTCATTGTGGCTTTTGTTAACAAAGGCGGTTTTAACTGAGTTTTGATGTATCACAATATTACACAAAAAGGGTAACAATAATTCTCTACTGCAGCATGGACTGCAGAAGGGATTACTTTAATTTGGCATCAGGCTTGGTGCAAATATTATAGGCCTAAAGGCCTGTTCCTGAGCTGTACCGTTCTAGAATGTAGACCAGCCCAGCATAAGACAGGGCCTTCAGCCCGTATTCTGTGGCAAATCAATTAAACCACATGTTTTAATTCCCCTTCCTATTCTGATGTGTCGCCCTTGGCCTCCTCTCGTGCCAAGATATGGCCACCCTCAGGGTGGAGGAGCAGCAGCACCTTATATTCTGTTTGGGTAGCCTCCAACTTGATGGCATGAATATCAATTTCTCCTTCCAGTGAACAAATCTCAATACCAACCCCCACCATCCTCTATTCCCCATCTGACCCTTCACTTCTCACCTTTCTATGACTTCCCTCTGGCTCCCCCCCACCCCCTTCACTTTTTCCTTTGGTCTACTCTCCTGTCCTATCGGATTCCTTCTTCTCTAGCCCCTGACCTTTCCCAACCACCTGGCTCCATTCCCCCCCATCGATTTATTCTGGCATCTTCCCGCCCTCCTCCTCAGACCCGAAGAAGGGTCTAGGCCCAAAACTGTTTATTCATTTCTACAGATGCTGCCTGACCTGCTGAGTTCATCCAGCATTTTGTGTGTGTTAATTAAACCAATGACTTCTAATTAATCTCTTTTGTCTGTACATTGTTAATTTCTTCCTCTTCCTACATCTGGGGCCTCAGTCGGTCAGGGTCGGCCATGGATGTTGCATCCTAGCTGTCTACATACACAAGCCAGGCAGTACAATATAGAGAGCAAGCTGTTGTCCATGTAGCAAGCTCCCCCTCTCCACGCATCTGATTAAACCAAAGGAACGGCAGAGACTGACACAGCTTGGTACCAGATGCACTGCAGGAGTTGCCAGTCAGCATTGAACTCAGCATAGGACTGCCTTAGGGATCCCGGCTCTGGATTTTTCCTTCGAGGTTTACTCCCAAAACCTTCCCCGTGCGTGAGTATAACCACAAGGCAGCGGAAGTTGAGCTGCCAACCACAGCTGACAAGCCCCATGTGCCCAAAGTGACTACTATTAAGGCTCTGGTATCCGGCCTCTTCTCCTTCTCCTGTCAGTAGAAACAGTTCCGCCGGGTTTAGTAGCTAAGCCACTCGTGAAGGCCAGGAGTTGGTTGCCAGGGGCTGTTTGAGGTGTACGCCGTTGGGAGCACCTAATAGGTAATGGGAGGTTATCTCCACTACCTCCCCCAGCTATGGCAACTTAAGGAATCCATTCACGTGCCTATCGAAGAGTCCCTTAAAAGTTTTTCTGCTGCCTCTACTACCAACCCTGGCAATATTCCAGGGATCACTACTCCCTGTGTAAAAAAAAACTTTGTACTTTGTACATTTCCTTTGTACTTTCCCCTCTCACCTTGCATGCATACCCTCTAGTACCAGATATTTTGATTTTTATCTTTCAGTTAGAGCATAGTAACAGGCCCATGTGACCCAATGAGCCATGTGACTCTATTATTCCCATGTGACCAATTAACAGTACCAGGTGGCACAATAGCGTAGTGGTCAGCACAATGCCTTCCAGTACCAGTGACCTGGGTTCAATTCCCACCTCTGCTTGTAATGAGCTTGTGACCACATAGATTTCTCCTGGTGCTCTGGTTTCCCCCCATTCTAAGGAGGTAACATTGGTAGGTTAAATGGTCATTGTAAATTAATCTTATGATTAGGATCAGGTTAAATCAAGGGATTGCTGGGCGGTGCAGCTTGAAGGGCTAGAAGGGGTTATTTTGTGCGTTATCTCATTAAGTAAATAAATAAGGACCTACTAAGCTGCCGAAAGGTCTCGGCCTGAAACGTTGACTGTACTTTTTTCCATAGATGCTGCCTGGCCTGCTAAGTTTCTCCAGCATTTTGTGTGTGTTACCTACTAACTTGTACATTTTTGGAATATGGGAGGAAGCTGGAAACACAAACAGTAACGGGAAGAACGTACAAACTCCTTACAGACAGCAACGGGAATTGAACCTGGGTCACGGGCGCTGCAATAGTACTACACTACCGCTCCATCCTGATCTTTTAATCCTGAGAAACAGATGTTGGCTCTCTTCTCTACCTACGTCTCACTACTCTATCTCCCTCTCTATCCATTAACTTTGAACAAAGCTCCCCTCAGCCCCCTCTGCTCTGGAGAAAACTGCCCCAGCTTGTTTCATGCAGCACACACACAAAATGGAGGAGGAACTCAGCAGGTCAGGCTGCATCTACAGAGATGAATAAACAGTCGACATTTCGGGCCAAGACCCTTCATCAGGACTGGAAAGGAAGATGGGTGGGGATGGAGTCTCACTAGAAGGTGATTGGTGGAGCCAGGTGGGTGGGAAAGGGAAAGGGGTGGAGTGGAAGGAATCTGATAGGAGAGGAGAGTGGACCATAGGAGAAAGGGAAGTCCTGCCCTGTTTTATGATGGAATGGATAAATATATAAAATCATAAGGAATAAGAGCTGAATTGGCCCATTGAGTCTGCTTTACCAATTCATCATGGCCCAATCCCCTCTTCTTCTCCCCTTGTCCCTTCATGCCCTGACTAATCAAGAATCTGTCACCCTCTGCCTTAAATACATCCAATAACTTGGCCTGTTGCAACAAATTCCATAGATTCACCTCTCTCTGGCTAAAGAAATTTCTCCTTATCTCTGTTCTAAATGGACATCCCTCTATTCTGAGTCTGTGCCCTCTGGTCCTAGACTCCCCCACCATAGAAAACATCCTCTCCACATCCACTCTATCGAGGCCTTTCAACATTCACTAAGTTTCAATGAGGTCCCCCCTCATTCTTCTGAATTCCAGTTAGTAGAGGCGGCTTAGAGCCATCGAGCGCTCCTCAAATGGCAAGCCTTTCGATCCTGGAATCGTTTTTCATGAACCTCCTTTGAACCCTCTCCAACGTCAGCACGTCCTACCTTAGATAAGGAGCCGAAATAAAAAGGGGTACCTTCCAGCGAGCCTCACTCCCCTCCCTCCACCTTCGTATTCTGCCAAAGAATAGTTTTATTTTTGCCGCTGCCTGTAAGGAGTTTGGACGTTCTCTCCGTGACCGCACAGCTTTCCTCCGGGTGTTCCGGTATCCTCCCGCGGTCGGAAGACGGACCGGTGGGCAGGTTAATCGGCCATTGTAAGTTACAATATTAAACTGGGGGACCACTGGGCAGCGTGACTCAAAGGGTCAGAAGGGTATCTCAATAAATAGGTGAAGAAGTCGCTCACAACACTCCAGGTGAGGATTCACCAGTGCTTTATAAAGCCTCGACATTACATCTTGCTTTTATACTCTAGTCTTCCAATTTTAAAAACAAAGCGGACCAGAGATTCTAATGTGCACTGAAATGCTGAAAAGTACCACTGTGCATTGGTCCCACGCTAGCTTCTATCCTGGGCGCAATTTTTTAAAAGCATTTTGCCCATCTTTTTGATGTCTGGTTTCATCTGTATTTTGCTTAAAAGATGGAAATTAAATCAACCATAAAAGTAAAATGATTAACAATTAGTTTCTATAATCTGCAACCTTTTCCAACTAAGGAGGTCATGTTGAGTATTTAATATTTCAGTAATATTTGAGTAATCTATTGGTTGATACAGCATTCAACTCTGTTTAAATAATTCATTGTAGGTTATCAGAATTAGGTTTAATATCGCTGGCATATGTTATGAAATTTGTTAACTTAGTGGCAGCAGTAAAATGCTATTCATAACAATAGAGAAAAAAAACTGTGAATTATAGTAAGTATATACAGTATATATTTATATATTTTCTGGCCAGTAGTGTAGTGGCATTCGCACCGGACTTCGAGGCGAGCGGTCCCGGGTTCGAATCCTGCCGGATCCTTGTATGCTCTCCATCCGTGCTGGGTTGAATGTCGAGCTAGCAACACAGCCTTGTAAAAAACAGATAAATGCTAAAGAAGCAGAAAGGTATATTAACTATTTTACGTATGTATATTAAATAGTTAAATTAAATAAGTGGTGCCAAAACAGAAATTAAAAAGAGAGAGGTGGTGTTCAAGGGTTCAATGTCCATTCAGAAATCGGATGGTAGAGGGGAAGAAGCTGTTCCTGAATCGTTGAGCGTGTGCCTTCAGGCTCCTGTACCTCCATCTTGATGGTAGCACTGAGAACGGTGTGAAAATACGTGAATTGCATATGTCATACGTGAATACACGCACACCTCACTTAAAGTAAACTCGAAGACAGGCCCGCATTTCGGTCTCCCGTGTCTTCCTTTGAATCGGTTTAATGTTTTGAAGTCTAGGTCACAAAGGCAGTAATTAAAAGGAAGAAGGCCGATAAACCCGAGAAATTATGAAAGGACTGAGATGTGGGATGACAGTGGAACAAAGAAGCCTTGAGCGAGGAGACGGGTTCTAGTATTATTCTGCACAAGGCTGTGACAATCCATCCACAGCATGTGATGGGCAGGCAACAGGATTAATCCCAAGATACCAGGTTTCCTTCAGAAATGATGCATATCGACCACTGGCCTCAAGACACTCATCAAAGATTTCAGTTCATGCGGTATTATCTCAGTTCTGTCTAAATGCAGTTGATGAATTGCCTCGATTACTGTGTTGTTGTCACTAAATACATTGCTGTATTAGGTAATGCAGTGCACTAACATTTTTATCAAGTATCTTTTGTTCTGAAGATATGTTATATATCAACAGTTAGATAGAGTCACTCTCTCTCTCTCACACACACACCCAATCCATGAATTCTTCCTTTGTGATTTATTTAACAATACCTGTCAGAGCCTGTGTGAAACATGATCTGCAAAGCAGCAGTACAATTGTTCTTTCATTAACAGCTTCTAAACTGATGGTCACCCTTGGGCAAGGTGTAGCCCCTCCCCCCACCCGCACCCCCTCCACCCCCCCCCCCCCCCACCGATCAGGGCCACATGAAGCCATGGGAGCAGGTGGTGGATGGTCGTACGAGCAGCCGGTGCACATCACAAGTCCTTGTTATGTGACCACTGATGCCAGGTAGACAATCTCTGAGGAGTATTGATAATGGCTGGGGCCACCCACCTTGTAAAGACGCTGTCCAGAAGAAGGCAACGGCAAACCACTTTTGTAGGAAAATTTGCCAAGAACAATCACGGTCATGGAAAGACCATGATAGTCCATGTCATACGGCAAGGCACATAATGATGATGTCATATGACACGGCACACAATGATGGTGATGACTAACCTGAATACCAAGACAAAATTAGGCTAAATTGAAGGAAAGAGCAGCCTTCCCAATTGTATGTATAACCAAACGCAAGTCAACTACAGTGGAGAGTGACAGATGGAAAAATGGGGATGAAATTAAGGAAAAGCAGCAGAGATCCAATTACAACAAGGAAGCAACCATCTCAAGGATAATCTTTTTCCTAAAGCTGTTCATTAGGATCGAGGAAGGCTTGCTTCTACTACAGTTTAGTGCATTCGGAGGTCATTAATGAGGTCAAACCAACTGAAATTTCTGGTCGTCCCACTATAGGAAGGATGTTGCGGCTTGGGAGAAGGTGCAGGAGAGGTTTGCCAGGATGCTGCCTGGTTTTGAGGACTCGTGCTACCAATAAAGTCAATAGTCGATATCTATCTTCTTTGTCTTGTCGACATTGAGGGCGTAGTCATTTGCTTGGTACTACGCCTCTGTCTCGGCCACCTCCTCTCTGTCTGCCACCTCATTGTTGCTGGTGATGAGCCCCATCACCGCTGAGCTCGACAATGTGAGTACTCGACTATTTGCCTGGGAAGTTTAGGCAGCTTAACAATCCAATGTAACCTTTTTAATGTCTACATAATTCCTAAAGGGCTCTGCCTGACAACTATGGGGAAGACGTGTCCCTTGTCCAAGAAATTGTCAGAGAGTCATACAATGATAAAGCACTTCAGCACAGAGACAGTCTCTTTGGCCCATCAAGTCCATGCTAGACCTGTCTTCTGCCTAGACCCATTTACCTGCACCTGGACAATAGCCCTCTATACCTCTCTCATCCGTGTACCTAGCCCTCAAATGTTAGAATTGAACTAGAGTCTACCATTTCCGTTGGTAGATTGTTCCACACTTGCACCGCAACCTGAGTGAAAATAAAATTAAAGGGAAATATTTTAAGGCAAGAAATCTCTGGAGATGAATTTTGCACTCAATGAATCAGAGAATATATACGGTATACAACCTGAGATTCACATACTCTTTGCAGACGTTCACAAAACAAGAAACCCAGTAGAGCAAATGATAGAAACATGGAAGCCCCATCTCCCCCCACCCCTCTCAGAATCAGCAGGAAAGGCTTTGACCCCTCCCTCCCCACCTGTGCCAGCAGGAGCACCTACCTCCACCACCCACTATGCAAGCAACGACAGAAGCCCCAAAGAGCCCTTGATCCCAAGTCCATCAAGGCTACAGTCCACAAACCAGAACCTTTGTATCGCAGAAAGGCTCTCTCACTCAGCAAATGCTGAATAGTGTAGGTTTGCAGGGCCTTATATTATGTTATAAACCGTCTTCAATGTATCTGGTAGTCTATATACACTTGAACGTGATTTTCATTTGGTATTTTCTGAACCATGATTTCAGTAGGCCTTCACCATTCCCCATTCCTGTTTCCCTCTCACTGTACTTGCCCATCACCTCCCTCTTGTGCTCCTCCCCCTTCCCTTTCTTCCATGGCCTTCTATCCTCTCCTATCAGATTCCCCTTCTCTCGTTATCTCTTTCACCAATCAACTTCCTGGCTCTTTACTTCACCCCTCCCCCCCCCCCCAGGTTTCACCTACCACCTTGTTCTTTTTCCTCCCCTCCCCTCCTCAGTCTGACTGCTCCCCCCTTCATTTCCAGTCCTGAAGAAGGGTCTCAGCCCCTTTTACTCTTTCCCATAGATGTTGTCTGGCCTGCTGAGCCCCTGTGGCATTTTGTGTGTGTTGCTTCGGTACACCTGAGCTGAATGCCTTATAGAGGGAAAGGATGGGAGGGTGTCACTGGTGACAGGTACAACTGAGAGAACCACCTCTCTGTCACCATCTTTTGCAAGTGTTGACTCTGAGTTCTAATCTGACAGGGCTATCTAGTCAAAGGACTGTATGTTTCTTACTGGTCATAAACGACACCTGATGGAGTTGGGCTAGGTGACCAGTGCTGTAACGCACCTAATCTTTCTTGAGAGTTATT
This sequence comes from Hypanus sabinus, assembly GCF_030144855.1. Classification (NCBI taxonomy): domain Eukaryota; kingdom Metazoa; phylum Chordata; class Chondrichthyes; order Myliobatiformes; family Dasyatidae; genus Hypanus; species Hypanus sabinus. The sequence continues at coordinate 7,956,119 of NC_082729.1, read as the reverse complement.
GACCCATTTCTTCACAGAGCTGGGGATTGTTCATTTATCTGCAGCCCAATTGTCTCTGGGTCTGCCTACTCCACTTAATGTCTGGACGGCAGTGAAAGATTACCACACAGCTCGGTGCAATCAGGATAAAGCGAGGCACTGAGGGATAAACGAGAGCAATGGATGAAAATGAGAATCTGCAGGAGACGCTCAAGAAATGAAAAGAGAGGCCAAAAGATCTTTCCCACACCACCCTCCATGACTTCAGGATATCCCAGCATGCTTTGCAAGTAATGAGGTATGCTTGTCACTGCAAAATTGAAGACCTGATAGAGGTGTATAAGGTGATGAGAGGCATTGATCGTGTGGATAGTCAGAGGCTTTTTCCCAGGGCTGAAATGGTTGCCACAAGAGGACGCAGGTTTAAGGTGCTGGGGAGTAGGTACAGAGGAGATGTCAGGGGTAAGTTTTTTACTCAGAGAGTGGTGAGTGCGTGGAATGGGCTGCCGGCAACGGTGGTGGAGGCAGATACGATAGGGTCTTTTAAGAGATTTTTGAATAGCTACAGGGAGCTTAGAAAAATAGAGGGCTATAGGTAAGCCTCGTAATTTCTAAGGTAGGGACATGTTCAGCACAACTTTGTTGGCTGAAGGGCCTGTATTGTGCTGTAGTTTTTCTACGTTTCTAAATCACAAGAAATAAAATTACACACAGTGCTTGATACCACAAACAAGACAAGTACAAGATAATTGGCTAAATGGAAGGAGGAGTTATTCCCCTTCCCCCTTTATCCATTCCCTATTCTGGGTTCCTCACTTACTCCCTCTCTTTTCCTCACCTGCCCAGCACCTCCCGGTGATGCCTCTCCTCCCATGGCCCATTTGCCTCAGGTTCCTTCCTCTTCAGCCTACACCTCTCCCACCCATCACTCCTCGCTTCTCTCTTCATACCAACCACCCCCCACAACTTCTCCTCCTTCCCCATCTCCCACCTTCTTATTCTGGCTTCTTCCCTGCTTCCTTTCCGTTGGCCCAAATTATTTTTCCTCTCCATAGATGTGGCCCGACTGAGATTGAGAGGAGATTCGATACACAAAATTACGAGGGGTATACAGTACGTAGGATAAATGCAAGCAGACTTTCTTCCACTGAGGTCAGGTGGGGCTACAACCAGAGGTCATGGGTTAAGGGTGAAAGGTGAAATGTTTAAGGGGAAACTTCTTCACTCAGAGGCATGTAAGAGTGTGGAACAAGATGCCAGCACAGGTGGAGCTCGATTTCAACATTTAAGAGAAGTTCAGATAGGTCCGTGGATGGAGGGCTGTGGTCCCGATGCAGCTCGATGGGATTAGGCAGTTTAAGTGGCTTGGCATGGACTGGATGGGCCAAAGGGCCTGTTTCTGCGCTGTACTTTTCTATGAATCTATGACTCTATGACCTCCAACGTTTTTATGCGCGCTACTCTGGATTTACAGCATCTGCAAAATCTCTTATGTTTATATTGAGAGAAACATTACCAGTCTTTCTACTAACTGAGGTATTTTATTGCATGCCAGATCAGTGCAGTTGGCTTTCAATAGTTCCACTTGATAAGACTTTGCACAAGCACAGCATCAAATCCAACAATTTGAAGTAGCCAGGCTTATTTATGGCACGTACGTCAAAACATATGGTGAAATGCACCATTTACGTTTACAACCAACCCAACCATGGATGAGCTGGGGGCAGCCCACAAGAGTCACCACACATTCCATCGACAACATTACATGTTCACAATGCTCAGAACCTGGTTTAACATCACCGGCTTATGTCATGAAATTTGTTGTCTTTGTAGCAGCAAAACATAATGCAAGGAAAACATGAATTATAGTAAGCATATAGATATTAAATAGTTAAATTAAATAAGTAGTGCAAAGATAGAAATAAAAAAAGGAGTGAGGTGGTGTTAATGGGTTCAATGTCCATTCAGAAATCGGATGGCAGAGGGGAAGAAGCTGTTCCTGAATCATTGAGTGTGTGTCTTCAGGCTTCTGTACCTCCTTCCTGCTGGTAGCAATGAGAACAAGTCATGGCCTGGGTGATGGGGGTTCTTACTGATGGACGCTGCCTTTTTGAGGGTTCGCTCCTTGAAGATGTCCTGGGTACTATAGAGGTTAGTGCCCATGGCGGTGCTGGCTCAGTTTACAGCTCTCCGCAGATTACTTCGATCCTGCGCAGAGGCCCCAACCCCGTAACAGCCTGTGATGCAGCCAGTTAGAATGCTCTCCACGGTTCAACACAGATTACAGTAAGAAATCCAACCAATGCCTTGCTAACCTTTAGTTCTTCTTCTCTCCTCTCTTCCTTGGTTGTAAATTTTATTCACCCCCGCTCGCCTATAACTGTCCAGGCACGCCTTCACCAGCCCCCTTTGCTGGCACCCCCGTGTTTGCTGAGTAACAGATCTGCTGGTCCAACAAACCTGTGATACCAAATCCCTCTGGGAGGAAACCAAAGCACCCAACGGAAACAGACGTGATCGCAGAGAGAAATTACCGACTCCTTGTAGGCAGCGGTTGAATTGAACCCAATTCTCCGGCGCTGTAAAGCATTCCATTAACCACTGCGCTCCCACGCTGCCTTAAGGGCCTAGTAATATAACTCTCTCGACCTGTCACGTTTCTCTCATTTCGCAGACTATCCCTTTTGTTAGAACCACCTCTACCCCTTTTACTTGTAAGATGAAACTATTTTAATTTCTAACCCTTTCCCTATTTTGGCAAAAGATCAACAATCTGCAATTTCTGCATTATTTCTTTGCTTCCTATCTCCATAGATACTGCCTGAACAAGTAAGTATTGCCAGCATTCTCTGTTTATAACTCAGATTTCCAGCATTTCTGATGTTTTATTTTATTTCAAAAATTATATTTCCTTACTAATCAATACAACAATTAATATATCGGGACCCATTCAAAATCAGAATCAGAATTAACTTTATCAACACTGACAGATAGTATGTCATGTAATTTGTTGTTTTGTGGCTGCAGCACAGTACCAGACATTAAAAGACATGTACAAGTCATAAAAGATAGAAGAAGTAGCCATTTTATTAAATACATCTGTACTTCTATCCAGTAATACAAACATCTAATCAGCCAATCACGTGTCAACAACTCAATACATAAAAGCATGCAGACGTGGTCAAGAGGTTCAGTTGTTGTTCAGACTGAACTTCAGAATGGGAAACACCTTTAAGGAGCGGTGTCTCAGAAAGGCAGCGTCCATTATCAGGGACCACCAGCACCCAGGGCATGTCCTTTTCTCACTGTTACCATCAGGCAGGAGATTCAGAAGCCTGAAGGCACTCACTCAGCAATTCAGGAACAGCTTCTTCCCCTCTGCCATCAGGTAGGAGGTACAGAAGCCTGAAGGCACACACTCAGCGATTCAGGAACAGCTGCTTCCCCTCTGCCATCAGGGAAGAGGTACAGGAGCCTGAAGACACACACTCAGCGATTCAGGAACAGCTTCTTCCCCTCTGCCATCAGGGAGGAGGTACAGGAGCCTGAAGGCACACACTCAGCGATTCAGGAACAGCTTCTTCCCCTCTGCCATCAGGGAGGAGGTACAGGAGCCTGAAGGCACACACTCAACGATTCAGGAACAGCTTCTTCCCCTTTGCCATCAGGGAGGGGGTACAGGAGCCTGAAGACGCACACTCAACGATTCAGGAACAGCTTCTTCCCCTCTGCCCTCAGGGAGGAGGTACAGGAGCCTGAAGACGCACACTCAACGATTCAGGAACAGCTTCTTCCCCTCTGCCATCGGGGAGGAGGTACAGGAGCCTGAAGACACACACTCAGCAATTCAGGAACAGCTTCTTCCCCTCTGCCATCCAATTCCTGAATGGACTTTGAAGCTTTGGACACTACCTCACTTTTTTTAATATACAGCATTTCTGTTTTTGCACATTTTAAAAACTCTATTCAATATACATAATTAATTTACTTGTTTATTTATTATTATGTTTTATTTTATTTATTATCATTATTATTTTTCTCTCTCTGCTAGATTGTGTATTGCTGCTGCTAAGTTAACAAATTTCACGTCACGTGCCAGTGTTGATAAACCAGATTCTGATTCTGATTCTGAAAGGTAATCTGTGAATTTGACTGTGGAAATATTGTCGGCGCCAAACATCAGAATGGTGGGGGTGGGGGGGAATCTGATCTAAGTGACTTTGACCATGGAAAGATTATTGGTGCCAGATGGGGTGGTTCGAGTATCTCAGAAACAGTTTATCAGCGATTTTTAGTCTCTGGAGAGTATAGAAAATAGTACAAAAACACAAAAAAAATCGGAGTTCTGTGGGTGAAGATGCATTGTTAATGAGCGAGGTCAGAGGAGAATGGCCAGACCGGTTCACGTTGACCGGGAGATGACAGTAATTCAAATAACCACGCATTACAACAGTGGTGTGGAGAAGAACATCTCTGGGCATACAGCACGTTGAACTTTGAAGTGGGTGGGCTACAGCAGCACAAGACCACAAACACGTGCTCAGTGGCCACTTTATTAGGTACAGGTGGTATCTTACGAAGTGGCCACTGTGTGAAAAGTTTACAAAATCAAACGCATTGGTAAAGATAAAAAAGTTGAAGAAAGAGAAATCTGATGGGACAGCGGAGTGGACCAGGGGAGAAAGGGAAGGAGGACGGGCACTAGAGGGAGGTGATTGGCAGGTGAGGAGAAGAGAAGGGGTAAGAGGGGATCCAGAATGGGGAATGAAAAAAGAGAGAAGGAGAGGACGAAATTACCAGAAATAAGGGAAATCAATGTCCATGCTATCAGTGGAGGCTGTCCAGGTGGAATACAAGGGTATGGATAGTGAATATGAAATATGTAGATAAGTGTGTCTTCTCAATATTTTTGATCTGAGAGGCAGAGGGGAAACATCCTCACTGCAGACAGCCATTCTCAGTTGAACTCAGTGTGTGTTTCGCGAGTTTCACCCTTTGCAACCTAAAGCGGAGGCTCACTCCCAGTGAGTTCAAGTGGCTGAGGCATCACAGACGCGACACTCCTTGGAAGTGTACTCGTGATGTGCCCACAGAGCATTCAGCAAGACCACAGCAAACCTAAACGCAATCATTGAAAAAGATAAACGTATTGTTTGCCTCTGTACTTGAAGTGGTGAAATAGTCGAAATTGTCCAAGGCCTCAGTTAGACTATCAGAATCCGGTTTAATATCAGCATGTGCCATGAAATTTGTTAACTTTGTGGCAGCAGTACAATCAATAATATTGAAAAAACTGTGAATTGCAGTAAGTATACACATGTATGTGTAAAATAGTTAAATTAAATAAGTAGTGAATAAAAAGTAATGAGGCAGTGTTCATGGGTTCAAAGTCCATTCAGAACTGAGAGGGCAGAGGGGAAGAAGCTGTTCCTGAATCATTCAGTGTGTGCCTTTAGGCTCCTGTACCTCCTTCCTGATGGTAACAATGAGAAGAGGGCATGTTCAGGGTGGTGGGTGGCGCTAGGGGTCCTTAGTGATGGATGTTGCCTTTTTTCTTTCTTTTTTTCAATCTTTTTATTGAATTTCATATATATAAAAAAACATAATATAATAATGAATAGGTTATAAATGCATAAGACTTGAAATTAAATTAATAGTAGGATAACAATATCCTATTAAAATATCAACAGAAAAGCATAGTACATTATGAATCAAGTCTATAGTACTTATATGAAAAAAATAAAAATAATCGTCAAAAGAAAAAGAAAAAATTATAAAAAAACAGGCAAAAAATATATATTAAGAAAAAAAAGTACTAAACTAAACTAACATGGGCAATAATAACAGTTTATTTGTATATGATAGTGTCAAAAACTCCGGAACTCCATACCTGAACAAGAAAAAGTAGAGAGAAGATCTGGAAGAGGCCAAATTAATTCATATGAAAATGTCGAATGAACGGTCCCCAAGTTTCTTCAAATTTAATTGATGAGTCAAAAATAGTGCTTCTAATTTTTTCCAAGCTCAGAAAAGAAATAGTTTGAGAGAACCACTGAGACGTGGTAGGAGGATTTACTTCTTTCCAATTTTGTAATATAGACCTTCTGGCCATTAATGTTACAAAAGCAATCATTCATCTAATTGAAGGGAAAAATTGATTACCATCCTCATTTGGTATACCAAAAATTGCAGTAATAAAATGAGGTTGTAAATCGATATTCCAAATTGAGGAAATGGTAGCAAATATGCCCTTCCAATAGTTGTGTAAAGCGGGACATGACCAAAACATGTGGGTCAATGAAGCCACTTCTGAATGACATCTGTCACATTGAGGGTTAATATGAGAATAGAATCGACCAAGCTTATCTTTAGACATATGAGCTCTATGTACAATTTTAAATTGTATTAAAGCATGTTTAGCACATATAGAAGAAGAATTAACCATTTGTAAAATTTTTTCCCATTTTTCTATTGATATATTATATTGAAGTTCTTTTTCCCATTCTTGTTTAATTCTACCTGATATTTCTGGTTGTATCTTCATAATCATATTATAAATAAAAGCCACTAATCCCTTCTGATAGGGATTTAAGGTAAAAATCATACCTAAAAAGTCCATTGAAGTTGAATTGGGGAAGGATGGTAGAATTTTATGTAAAAAATTTCTAATTTGTAGATATCTAAAAAAGTTAGATTTAGGTAACTCAAATTTGTTGGAAAGTTGGTCGAAAGACATCAAACTACCTTCAAAGAAGAGATCACGAAAGCATTTTATACCTTTCCTTTTCCATATGCTAAAAGCTCGATCTGTCAAAGAAGGTTTGAAAAAAAAATTAAGTAAAATAGGGCTATCAAGAACAAAGTTTTTCAGAGTAAAAAATTTACGAAGTTGAAACCAAATTCATAATGTATGTTTGACAACAGGGTTGGATATCTGTTTATTGAATTTAACTAAATCGGCAGAAAGAGAAGAACCCAGAACGGAGAATAAAGAATATCCCTGTGCCTCATTGCATTCTAAATTTACCCACTGTGGGCACAATGGTGAATCCAAATCTGATTTCCAATAAATTAAGTTACGAATATTATTCGCCCAATAGTAAAATCTAAAGTTAGGTAAAGCTAAACCACCATCTTTTTTAGATTTTTGCAATTGCCTTTTACTTAACCTAGGATTTTTATTTTGCCACACAAATGAAGAAATTTTTGAATCAATGTTATCAAAAAAAGATTTAGGAATAAAAATTGGTAAAGCTTGAAATAAATATAAAAATTTCGGTAGAATCATCATTTTAATAGCATTAATCCGACCAACTAATGATAAGGATAAGGGAGACCATCTTGTAGTAAGTTGTTGAATTTGATAAAGTATAGGTAAAAAATTCAATGTAAATAAATCTTTATATTTCTTGGTGATTTTTATACCTAAATAGATAAAGTTATCATCAATAACTTTAAATGGTATCCTTTCATTCAATAAAATTTGCGCGTTTAAAGGGAATAAGTCACTCTTATCCAAGTTTAGTTTATAACCAGAAAAACTACCAAATTGAGCCAACAAGGATAAAATAGCGGGAATAGACCTGTCAGGATCAGAAATATATAACAACATCAGCATAAAGTGATAACTTGTATAATTTCTCATTGCGGGTAATACCAAAAATATTAGGAGATTCATGAATAGCAATGGCTAAAGGTTCTAATGCAATATTAAACAATAAAGGACTTAAGGGACAACCTTGTCTCATACCACGAGATAATTGAAAAAAGATCTGTAATTATTTGTAAGAACAGAAGCAACAGGTTTATGATATATTAGTTTGATCCATGATATAAAATTAGGACTAAAATTAAAATATCTCAATGTGTTAAATAAGTATACCCATTCAACTCTATCAAAAGCTTTTTCAGCATCTAGTGAAATAACACATTCTGGAGATGTGGGTGATGAAGTATAAATTATATTAATCAATTTTCTAATATTAAAAAAGGAATACCGATTCCTAATAAAACCAGTTTGGTCTTCTGAAATAATCTGTGATAGTACCTTTTCTAACCTAATAGCTAAAATTTTTGTAAGAATCTTAGAGTCTACATTTAATAGTGATATAGGGCGATAAGATGCACATAAAGTGGGATCCTTATCTTTTTTAAGAATTAGAGAGATGGTAGCTTCATAAAAAGACTGAGGTAATCTCTTCTTAACAAATGCATCATTAAAGATTTCACATAACCAAGGGGAAAGCAAAGAAGAAAAAGTTTTTAAAAATTCTATAATATAACCATCAGGACCAGGAGCTTTCCCTGAATTCATTGATGAGATAGCCTCTCCTACTTCGGCCAAAGAAATAGGAGCATCGAACAAGCTACGATCTTCATCTGTCAGTTTGGGAATATTCAAATTGTTGCCTTTTTTGAGGCTCTGCTCCTTGATGTCTCAGATACTATGAAGGGCAGCGCCCTTGACGGAGCTGTTTAATTTTACGACTCTCTGCAGCTTACTGGAGTGGAAATGTTGAAACAGGTCGGTTAGATTCATAGAACACCACAGGCCCTTTGTGATTAAAAGAGATGAGAAGTACCACACCTTAGCCAGAGGTGATCTGCAGGCTAGTGGAGAAAGGAGCACTTTACACCTCCCTTGGTAGCGATGCATCTCCACCCCTCCGACCTACTGATTATGTAAACAGCTGGTATCTTTTCCCAGGGTTGAAAAGTCCAATACCACAGGGCATGCTTTTAAGGTGGAAGGGGTAAAGTTTAAAAGAGACGTGTGGGGCGAGTCTATTTTTACACGAAGAGTGCCAGGTGCCGGGAATGCGCTGCCAGGTGTGGTAGGGTGGTAACGGAGGCAACTTTGATAGAAGCATTTAAAATGTTCTTCGATCGGCACAAGAATGTGCAGGGAATGGAGGGTTCCCGAGCTTTCTTATGCCATGGACCCCTATCACTAACCAAGGGGTCTGTGAACCCCAGCTTGGAAACCCCTGGCGTAGGGGATCAGTTTAGTTACTTGTTTAATTATTAGTTTAATTAGTTTAGTACAAAGTTGAAGGCTGAAAGGCCTGTTTCCTGTGTGTACTTTTCTCCGTTCGAGGAGAGAGTACATGGTAAAAGAGATGACAATGCAAGATAAAGAAACAGAGGGGAAAAGGGCTTGTAATGAATCCACGGATGAGGTTAGTGAAAGTGTACTTTGTGTTTGTTGAACACAGGGTAGAAACAGGGTTTCCCAACCTGGGGTCCACAGACCCCTTGGTTAATGGTAGAGGCATAAAATAAGGTTGGGAACCCTTGGCATAGAAACAGGCCCTTTGGCCCATCTAGTCCATTCCAAACTATTACTCTGCCTAGTCCCATCAACCTGCACCCAGACCATAGACCTCCATACCCCTCCTATCTAAGTACTTTTCCAAATGTGTGGATACTCCGGATATGGCCTAAACAGAGCTTCATGAAGTTGAAACATGTCTCAGCAGGTTTTTGATGAGGCTCCCTCCGAGAAATGCGTAACTATAAACTTCAGCACCGTTGATGTAAGTAGGTGTAAGTGCTCAGCCCCACCTTGTTGAAGTCAACGACTGGCTCGTAGAAAATAAGCAAAGGCAAAGATAATTCCTGCATTTATTCAGAAATGAGGTTGAGGTAATTATGGAAAGAGTTATTGGCAGATTGAGAAATATTTATTCAGCTAAGGACTAGTTGAGATTCGAAATTCTCGGCCAAAGTGTCTGTTGGTGCATTAATTATTGTGCGTAAAAGGGGAATCTGAATGACCGTGGGGAGTGAGCTGCTTTTTCAGGATTAATCGGTGATGAATCAGAATCAGAATCAGGTTTATTATCACCGGCGTGTGACGTGAAATCTGTTAACTTAGCAGCAGCAGTTCAATGCAATACATAATCTAGCAGAGAAAGAGAAAAAAAATAAAATAAAACATAATAATAAATAAACAAGTAAATCAGTTATGTATATTGAATAGATTTTTCAAAAATGTGCCAAAAACAGAAATACTGTATATTAAAAAAAGTGAGGTAGTGTCCAAAGCTTCAATGTCCATTTAGGAAACGGATGGCAGAGGGGAATAAGCTGTTCCTGAATCGCTGAGTGTGTGTCTTCAGGATTCTGTACCTCCTCCCTGATGGTAACAGTGAGAAAAGGCCATGCCCTGGGTGCTGGCGGTTCTTAATAATGGACGCTGCCTTTCTGAGACACTGCTCCCTAAAGATGTCCTGGGTACTTTGTAAGCTGGTGCCCAAGATGGAGCTGACTAAATTTACAACCCTCTGCAGCTTCTTTTGGTCCTGTGCAGTAGCCCCTCCACACCAGACAGTGATGCAGCCTGTCAGAATGCTCTCCATGGTACAACTATAGAAGTTTTTGAGTGTATTTGTTGACATCCCAAATCTCTTCAAACTTCTAATAAATTATAGCCGCTGTCTTGCCTTCTTTATGACTACATCGATATGTTGGGACCGGGTTAGATCCTCAGAGATCTTGACGTGACAAAAAGCCTCAACTTATGCTTATGGTCATGGAATACTGCATCAACGAAACAGAAACTTCAGCCTACATTATCAGATCATCGCTTTCTAAACCCCTTCTTTACCATGTAGGTTGTAACAGCCAGTTCCACTTTGGACCACTGCTTCACCCAGATCATGCCAGGTATCCAGGACATCTTCAACGAGCGGTGCCTCAAAAACGAGGTGTCCATCATAAAGGTCCTTCAACACCGAGGACATGCCCTCTTCTCATTGCTACCATCAGGGAGGAGGCACAGGAGCCTGAAGCCACACACTCAGCGATTCAGAAACAGCTTCTTCCCCTCTGCCCTCAGGGAGGAGGTACAGGAGCCTGAAGACACACACTCAACGATTCAGGAACAGCTTCTTCCCCTCTGCCATCAGGGAGGAGGTACAGGAGCCTGAAGACACACACTCAACGATTCAGGAACAGCTTCTTCCCCTCTGCCATCAGGGAGGAGGTACAGGAGCCTGAAGACACACACTCAACGATTCAGGAACAGCTTCTTCCCCTCTGCCATCAGGAAGGAGGTACAGGAGTCTGAAGGCACACACTCAACGATTCAGGAACAGCTTCTTCCCCTCTGCCATCAGGAAGGAGGTTCAGGAGCCTGAAGACACACACTCAACGATTCAGGAACAGCTTCTTCCCCTCTGCCATCAGGAAGGAGGTTCAGGAGCCTGAAGACACACACTCAACGATTCAGGAACAGCTTCTTCCCCTCTGCCATCAGGGAGGAGGTACAGGAGCCTGAAGACACACACTCAACGATTCAGGAACAGCTTCTTCCCCTCTGCCATCAGGAAGGAGGTTCAGGAGCCTGAAGACACACACTCAGTGATTCAGGAACAGCTTCTTCCCCTCTGCTATCTAATTTCTGAATGGACACTACCCATGAACACTACCTCACTACTTTTTTATTTCTATTTTATATTCTACTTATTTAATTCAACTATTTAATACATATACTTACAATAATTCACATTTTTTTCAATTATTATGCATTGCAACGTACTGTTGCCGCAAAGACATAAATTTCACGACATACGCCGTGATGTTCAACCTCATTCTGATGCTTTAGGTAAACTTGAAGAACTTGAACTTGGTCCAAAGACGATCACTGTGAAAATTCCACTTGGACTGGCAATTTCGAAAGCATTTAATTGATTGGCGAAGCATCATATTTATCTCACTTATTAGGAATGGTGACTAATAGCTTCATAATTCATTAGGCACAATCTTCCCATGCCCCACAATAAATGCAGCCAAATTGCTGAGAATTTTCAAGATTGCCAGTATCACTTTTAATTAAACGGTGAGCAGAAAGCTTATGATCGATAGCAAATCAATAACTTTGTTTATCAAACTTTAACAGCCTTAGCAGGCAATGCGAAATCTTGCCAATCATAAGAACCTTGAACTTATCGGGAAATTGAGAGGTCAGCAAGCACAAAAATTAAATAAAACAGGTGAAAGATCCTTCATATCAAGAAAGAGAAAATGATAATAGGGTAGAGATACGTCAAAGGCAAAGTAAAGTGCTCCTTCCCTCCGCTAGCCTGCAGGCCACCCTTGGGCAAGGTGTGGCACCCGCTTAGTCCCCGAACGGGGTCACATGAAGACGTGGCAGCAGGTGGTGGATGGTCATATGAGCAGCTGGGGCACATCGCAGGTCTTGGTTATGAGACCTCCGACGCTAGGCAACGTCTGAAGAGTATTGATAATGGCTGGGGGTTGTCACCGATCCTGTATAGACCATGCCCAGAAGACAATGGCAAACCGCTTCGGCAGAGAAAAAAATTGCCAAGAACAGTCAAGGTAACGGAAAGACCATGATTACCCACGTCATGCGACGTATAACGAACAAAGGAATTTTGTCAGACCTCCTGGGCTTGTCGTTCTGGACAGGCAGGTTATGGTGGGCTGGGATTACATTGTCAGAGTGTGAACACACAGGGAGTGGGGGTCAAGGGGCCTGAGGCAGGGGAAGTGCCAAGTTGACAAGGATGCCATTGACAAGTAGACATTGAGTGTTTGGAAGTAACTTTGAAGCAAACCAACGGTAAGTTCACTGAGTCATAGTGCATGGAAACATGACCAAAATGTCCTTCAGCAGCCGTCCTATTAGTTTGTCTTTCACTCATGTCTCTCTGTGTCCTTTCTGTTTAATATACCTGTCCAAACATCTTGTAAATGTTGCAGTTTTACTCACCTCTACAACTTTCTCTGGCAGCTCATTCCACACACACACACACCCTGACCCCCGTGGTCTGTCAGTTCCATTTAAAGTCTTTTCCATTTTACCTTACATCTACAGTATCTAAATCTCTAATTTTAGATTCCCTACCCAAGGGAAAAATCTGTGAACATCCTCCTTTTCAGGATGTTATCCCACTGATGATAGCACAGGACAGTTAACATCTTAGTCCACGTGTATTTTCAATTCTTCCTCTATAAGGTCACCCCTTGACTTCCTACACTCCAGGCAAAACAGTCCCAGTCGTTCCAGCTTCTCCTTGCAACTCCAGCGCCCCCCAAGTCCTGGTAATTTCTGAATGAACCTTTTGTGAGCTGTTCCCAGCTTAATGGCTTCCTTTCAATGGCTGGGTGATGAGAACGGCACAAAATCATCCAAGTGTGGTCTCACCATCGCTTTGTACAGTTGGACAGGTTGTACCTGTGAACGGTCCTGTTCTAAACAGACAAGAAAGGCATCACACTAGCCTCAGGTCAAATGAAAGCCACAGTAGTATTCTCTGCCAACAAGGTGTGACTTGAAGAGTCCGTATAAATTTCAGGAGAAGAATTACTTTGCCAGTTGACGTCTGGCATGCTTATAGCCCTGGAACATAGAAGATTGAGAGGAGATTTGATATACAGAACTATGAGGGGTATAGGTAGGGTATACGCAAGCAGGTTTTTTTCCCCCTGAGGTTGGGTGGACTACAACTATAGGTCGTGGGTTAAGGGTGAAAGATGAAAAGTTTAAGGGGAATAAGAGGGGAAACTTTTTCACTCAGAGTCATGAGAGTGTGAAACAAGCTGCTAGCGCAAGAGGTGCATGCGAGCTCGATTTCAACGTTTAAGAGAAGTTTGGATGGGAACCTGGATGGGTGGAGGCATGAAGGACTATAGTCTTGGTGCAAATAGTTGGTTCAGTACAGACTAGATGGGCTGAAGGGCCTGTTTCTGTGCCGTACTGTTCTATGACTCCATGACTGAATGAGAATTAGAGGACAAAATCCGGTACGTTCATTCCCTAACCTCAACTGTCCACACATTCTGAAGCAAAACCAAATGAAGAATGAACATTCATTTTGCTGTCTGTCTTCCCAAGGACTGAGTGTTGGGAATTCAGGCCGGTATAATAACAACAATTTATTTTACGTTGTCAGACTCCTAGGGCTTGTCATTGTGGACAGGCAGGTTATGGCGGGCTGGGATTACACTGTCAGTGGCAATACACACAAAATACCGGAGGAACTCCACAGCCAGGCAGCATGTATGGAAAGGAAAAAGCAGTCTATGTTTCGGGCTGAGGCCCTGGAAAGGAAGGGGAGTAAGCAGATACAGGGAAGGGAGGAAGATGCACAAGGTTGTAGACCAGGGGTGGGCAAACTTTTTGACTTGTGGGCCACAAAGGGTTCTAAAGTTTGACAGGGGGGCCGGACCAGGAGCAGATGGACGGAGTGTTTTGGTAATACACCTCATAAGAGAAAATAAAATATCATGGGCTATGTAGAAAACATGTGCTTTAATTTCAATTGAAAATGAACAAATGCATTACAACAAAATATCTGTCTTTGAAGTCCCATGGTATTTAGCTATTTATTGAAATGGCTTTTAAAACACTGAAAATTAAATGAATAAAATACAGCTTTTTTAATAGTAACAGTTATTATTTTAAAGCACTGAAAATTCTGTTATCCTTCAAGATATTATCGTCATCACTCTCCTCCTGACTGTCTTTATTTCAAAAACGGTAGGAGATGCAGGTCTACTTGTCCTGCTCCTTCTTATTCAATTGTCCCCTGTGCCAAAACTCAACAACGACCAGCACAAAGACAGAACAATGACAGCGCGCCAGTATGCGGAGCGCATTATTTGATCTGGAGTGCATTTTTTATTTTGAGAACGTACGTGCACCTGTGCACTACTCATCTCCATCACTTAACAGAAATGACATGTAACATGTAAGGCTTATTGAAAAAAATATTTTCAAATGCATTTTTTACATAACACAACGAAGAAGCTTATTTTTAATTTCAGTGGGAACAGTGTTGTTGGTCTCCCTTTTTAGCCAGCGCATCAAAGTCTGGATTTAGTTTTGTTGTGGCGATTCTCAGGATGGATCTGAGGTGTTGGTCAGTTAACTTGGATCTGTGGCTGGCTTTGTTGATGTTCATGACGCTGAACGCCTGTTCACACAAATAGGTCGAGCCGAACAAAGAGTAAAGCGCAAATGTGGAGTAATACGCTGCACCTCAACAAAGGTCAATGTATATAGAGTGCGTCATCTATTGGGAAAACGCCAGAATTGCGGGTAAAAAACGTTAACAAGGTTTATTAATATAATGTCATCAAGTTCTGCGGGCCGGATTAAAAAGCTTAATGGGCCGCATATGGCCCGCAAGCCGTAGTTTGCCCATGCCTGTTGTAGACGATTGATGGAACTGAGTAAAGAGCTGGGAAGTTGATTGGTGAAAGAGTTAAAGGGCCGGAGAAGGTGTGGGGGGGGGGGGATTCTGATAGGAGAGAACAGAAGTCCTTGGAAGAAAGGGAAGGGGCAGAGGGAGGTGATGGACAGGTTAGGAGATAAGTTGAGAGAGGGAAACAGGAGTGGCGAGTGGAGGGGGGGGCAGTTGCTGGAGGTTCGAGAGACTGATGTTCGTGCCATCAGGTTGGAGGCTGTCCAGACGGAATATAAGGTGTTGCTCCTCCTGCCTCATCGTGGCAGGAGAGGAGGCCGTGATCTGACATGTCGGTGGGAGTGGGAAGTGGAATTGAAATGGCTAGCCACCGGGAGATGATGCTTTTACTGACGGATGGAGTGTGGGTGCTGCTGGAGTGGGGTCCTGATTGACATCGGATCTCACTGACACACAGGAGGCTGCCCAGGGAGCACCGGATATGGTACGTCACCCCAGCAGGCTCGCAGGTGAAGTGTCCCCCTCACCTGGAAGGACCATTTGGGGAGTGGAAGTTTCAGTCCGTGGGAGCGCAGGAGTGGGCAGCAAGAGGCCTAAGGCAGGGGAAGTGCCAAGTTGAACAGAAAACAAGCAGACATTGAGTGTTTGAAAGTAAATTTGAAGTACACTGAAGGTGATAGTGCATGGAAATGGAAGCCAGGTTGACCAAAATGTCCTTCTGTGCTAATGCTATTAGTCTGTGTTCTACCCACATCCCTCTGGGTCCATTCTCTCCAATATTGTCCAGACATCTTCCATTTACACACCAATCCCTGTGTGAAAAACTTGCAATTGGTCACCAAATGATCCCAGGGCAATTCACATCCCTGGAGTTGCCTGATAGATAGATAGATACTTTATTGATCCTAAAAGGACCACAGTAGCATTACTAGTACACAGATATTTAAGTATTAGACGAGCAGTAAGAAAGAATAAAAAAAATAAGTTACCACAAACAGCCCAACAGGAGGCGATCTTCACTTCCCCAGCTATAGGTTGACTCATTATAGGGTCTAATGTCTGGGGGTAAGAATGACCTCTTTGGAGGAGTGCTGTTGTCTTAGTCTATTACTAAAAGTGCTCCTCTGTTCACCCATGGTGGCATGCAGAGGGTGAGAAACATTGTCCAGAATGGCCAGCATTTTCCACAGGGTCCTTTGTTCTACCACAGCCTCCAGTGATTTGCCACCAACCCACCGAGCCTATAAGGATTCCCATTCTTTACATTTGTCAATTTCCCTTCCCAGATTTATGATATTCTTCAGTAAGAGAAACTCAACAAATTTGCTGTTTTCTGAGAAATCACTGAAGGCTTTGTGGGAAGTGTTCCAACTGGATTACAAAATCAATTAAAACTAATTACAGTTGTTGAACGTTTCTCTCAGCAGACAAACACTTTAATTCTCTCCTTGTTATCCCAACAATCTGGGTCCCTGGTGTTCAAAAGCTAAAAGAAACTGGTTGGAAATGAAAGATCTCGAATGAAAGAACTTACATTGGTACAGCCAATGGCCACTTTGTTACTTAATCTCAGTGGCTCTCCACATGGCTTTAGACCACCTGGACAACACAAACACCTACCTGTATGTCAGGATGCTGTTCATCAAGTATAGCTCAGCATTTAATACCATCATTCCCACAATCTTGATTGAGAAGTTGCAGAACCTGGGCCTCTGTACCTCCCTCTACAATTGGATCCTCAACTTCCTAAGCGGAAGACCACAATCTGTGTGGATTGATGACAACATCTCCTCCTCACTGATGATCAACACTGGCACACCTCAGGGGCGTGTGCTTAGCCCACTGCTCTGCTCTCTATATACACATGACTGTGTGGCTAGGCAAAGCTTAACTACCTTTGTTACGTACCCATGGGCATCTTGTATCTGTCAGGTGACCATGATGTAATTGAAGCTGTACTGGAGATGAGGTAATGGTCTTGTGATGGGGGAGTGACGACATTTTCCCGCCAGTGAGAGGTCCTGTGATAGTTTTTTTCAACAGGGTATAAAAGGAGAACTCCACCCTGTGACGTGGGCAGCCCATGGCTGAATTTGGTAGTGACTCCATGCTGCTGCGTATTCCGATGTTATGACACAGTTTCACTTAAAAGTGGAGTTTTACTTTCTGCCTTAAGTCAAAGGTTATTGCTGGCGGTTTCGCCATAATACTGCCAGTCCAGTCATTGGAGAGTGAAGATTTGAAGTTCGGGAAGTTAAAGATCGAGGAAAGGTGATTTCGACGGTAAAGCAGGTTCGACCTTGTTTGATTCTCATTCCGAAGGAATTCGTCAGCTAAGCTCATGATAACTCCTGTTCTGCCAGAAGAATAGAGGGTTGGGTAAAGTTTCGCCAAAGAAAGGTCAGTGCCTTTAAGCGGTTTATTTCCTTCAATCATAAATCCTCTGGGAAAAGCATGCAGCAGCTGCGAACAGCAGTAACATGATGTGAAAGAGAATTTAAATTATATCAAGAAGTCTCTCCTAAGTGACTAGGTAAAACTTTGGACTTTCACATTACTACTTCTAAGAACTGTTTTTGCATTCTCCGCTTTAAGAACTGTTCAAGCTGCTGCATAGCAGCTGACTTCCGGTTAAGTTAGTCATTTGTTTACTTTCGGGTTTTTTTTTAAGCAGTGTTTAATAAATGCTTATTTGTTATAAAAAAACCTGCCTCAATTATATATTCATTGTTGCTGATTTGTGACGCCATCTATAAATTTGCTCACGATATAACCACTGTTGGTAGAATCTCAGGTGGTGACGAGAGCGCGTACAGGAGTGAGATATGCCAGCTAGTGGAGTGGTGCCGCAGCATCAACCTGGCACTCAACGCCAGTAAGACAAAAGAGCTGATTGTGGACTTCAGGAAGGGTAAGATGAAGGAGCACATACCAATCCTCACAGAGGGATCAGAAGTGGAAAGAGTGAGAAGTTTCAAGTTCCTGGGTGTCAAGATCTCGGAGAATCTAACCCAGTCCCATCATATCGATATAGTTATAAGGAAGGGAAGACAGTGGCTATACTTTATTAGGAGTTTGAAGAGGTTTGGCATGTCAACAAATACACTCAAAAACTTCTATAGTTGTACCGTGGAGAGCATTCTGACAGGCTGCATCACTCTCTGGTATGGAGGGGCTACCGCACAGGACCAAAAGAAACTGCAGAAGGTTATAAATTTAGTCAGCTCCATCTTGGGCACTAACCTACAAAGTACCCAGGACATCTTTAGGAAGCGGTGACTCAGAAAGGCAGCATCCATTACTAAGGACCTCCAGCACCTAGGGCATGTCCTTTTCTCACTGTTACCATCAGGGAGGAGGTACAGAAGCCTGAAGGCACACACTCAGCGATTCAGGAACAGCTTCTTCCCCCTCTGCCATCCGATTCCCAAATGGACTTTGGACACTACCTCACTTTTTTTTAATATACAATATTTCTGTTTTTGCACATTTTAAAAATTCTATTCAATATACATGATTGATTTACGTTTATTTACTATTATGTTTTATTTTATTTATTATTATTATTACTTCTCTGCTAGATTATGCATTGGCACTGAACTGCTTCTGCTAAGTTAACAAATTTCACGTCACATGCCGGTGATAATAAATTTCATTCTGATTCTGATTCTGGTATTAGGTACACCTGTACAGTAATAGAACATCTCCTTAGCCAATCATGTAACAGTAACTCAGTGCATGAAAGCATGCAGACACAGTCAAGAGGTTCCGTTATTGTTAGGCATGGGGAGGAAATGTGCTTGAAGTGACTTTGACGGCGGAATGATTGTTGGTGCCAGATGGGGTGGTTTGAGTATCTCAGAAACTGCTGATCTCCTGGGATTTTCACACACAACAGTCTCTGGAATTGGAGCGAAAAACGAAAGAGGAACACCTAGTGAGTGGCTGTTCCGCGGGCAAAAACAGATTGTTAATGAGAGAGGTCTGACGAGAACCACCAGACCGACAGGAAAGTGACAGTAACTCCAATAACCACACGTTACAACTGTGGTGTGCAGAGGAGCACCTCTGAAAGCACGGCACATCGGCCCTTGAAGTAGATGGGATACAGAAGCAGAAGACCACAAATGCACAGAATTTCACTCAGTCAATGGAACATGTTGAGTGCAAGCATTGGGAAACACAGTAGCCAATTGGCACACGTTCCTATGAACGATATCAGGAATGCAAAGGAGATGCATGACAATATTTCAACGATTCCAAGGGACTGATTTAAAGGGAGAACTCGGGCAGGCCTGGGCTTTATTCCTCAGAGCAGAATACACTAAGTGGTAACCTTACACTGGTGTAAAGAAAACATCATGAGGGGCTAAGACGAATGTACACTATCACTAGATTAAGGGTCTTGGCACAAAACATTGACTCTTTATTCCTCTCCACTCATGACCTGCTGAGTTCCTTCAGCATTTTCCTCCCAGCAGGTAAGTGCAATTGCAAAGAGAGCACTTCAGTGCCTCAACTTCCTTAGGAGTCAGAGGAGATTTGGCATGGTATCTAAAACTTCCACAAATTTCTATGGATGGGTAATTGAGAGTGTATTGAGTGGCTGGGAGGGAAACACAATGCCTTTGAATGGAAAATCCTACAAAAGGTCATGAATTCGGCCCAGTACATCACGGGTAAAGCCCTCCCAACCGTTGAGCTCATCTACATGAAACACTGTCGTAGGAAAGCAGCATCCATCATCAGGGACCTCACCACACAGGCTGCCATCAGGTTGAAGGGATATAGGCCTCAAGACTTGCACCATGTGGTTCCAGAACAGTTACTATCCCACAGCCATCAGACTCTTGAACAAAAGGGGATAACTACACTCACTTACCCATCCATTGAGAAGTTCCCACAATCAATGATCTGACTTTAATATTTTTATAAAAGAGTTAAATCAAATAAGTAGTACAAAAGTAGAAATAAAAAAAGGAGTGAGGCATTGTTCATGGGTTCAATGTCCATTCAGAGATCAGATGGCAGAGGGGAAGAAGCTGTTCCTGAATCATTGAGTGCGTGCCTTCAGGCTCCTGTACCTCCTTCCTGATGGTGGCAATGAGGAGAGGGCAGGTCCTGGGTGATGGGGGTCCTTAACGATGGACACCTCTTTTTTTCAAGGCACCGCTCCTTGAAGATGTCCTGGATACTACGGAGGCTAGCGCTCGTGATGGAGCTGATCTATTTTACAACTCTCTGCAGCTTAATTTGATCCTGTGCTGTAGCCACCCCACTCCAACCCCGTACCAAACAGTGATGCAGCCAGTTAGAATGTTCTCCATCATACATCTGTAGAGATTTGCGAGTGTTTTTGGTGACAAACCAAATCTCCTCAACCTCCTACTGAAGTGTAGCCATTGTCTTGCCTTCATTATAGCTGCATCAATATATTGTGCAAACACGAGGAAATCTGCAGATGTTAGAAATTCAAAAAACACACACAAAATGCTGGTGGAACGCAGCAGGCCAGGCAACATCTATAAGGAGAAGCACTGTCGAAGTTATGGGCCGAGACCCTTCGTCAGGACTCAATATATTGTGCCCAGGTTAGGCCCTCGGATGTATTGACACCCAGGAACTTAACATTGATCACTCTCTCCATTTGTGGCTCTCCTGTGAGGACTGGGGTGTGTTCCCTCATCTTACCCTTTCTAACAATATGCTTTCCTGCACATTCTTTCATCTCTGAAAACCCGACTCTGTGACTCTCGATCTGTTGCTGACTGACAGCTTGCTCCTCATAGCCACTAAAAATTCAAATACCAAAACCAAGTTGCATTTTTCCCAAACTGACTTCGAGTGCACAGAAAGTATTAATTTCCACTTTCCCATCTACTGTACACAAGAAGGGCCCCTCAGGATGAAAATTACCTGGAATAATTACAGTGAAAACAGCCAGTATGCCAAGCTTCTCTTGCTGAGAATATTAGAAATTTGTTCAAAGAAATTGACAGGAGTTTTTAATTTTCAGGAATACAAATTCTGATAGAGTTGATGGGTTGCTGGCAAATTTTATTAGGTAGCCTCTGGGATGCTTTGGTACCTAGAGATGCTGAGAGCAACTGCTGTTGTTATTCAGGTCTGAATTCTCAATACATGTTCATTGTGAAGGTGGAAAGAGGAACATCTCTTTGCTTGCCTGCTGCATAAAATTTAATAGGACTTTATTCCTTGGACCTACAAGAGGACTGCAACCTTGCAGTTTGGAGGTTTGGGTTTGGAGGTTTGTGTGTCTCAATGACCCGGAGAGCTACATTGGCTGGAGTCAGGGCTTTATGCTTGGTAGGGTCACCCATGCCAAACAGGTCAAAGGGTAGAGGCCAGACTAAGAGGGTCCAGCGATCCTCCAGCTTTGAGGGGTCAGCTCAGGGCTAACAACCCTGACTTGTAAACAAACTGATACAGCTATAGCAATGAAGAACCCTTCTACATCTGAGTGCGACGGTATTCCCGAGTCTCCACCCGGGACTTGCATGACTGACAGCAGTAAAGGAAGCTACTGAAACAATGAAGGAAGCCCTGAACACAGCCGGAGATGGAGGACCTTCATTACTGCCCTATACACCAGTGGCATAATGGCCAGTAGGTAGGTTATTTCTCAGATTGTAGGAGAACGAGGGGAGATTTGACAGAGGTACATAAAATTATGAAATTATAGATAGGGTAAATGCAAATGGACTTCACTGAGGTTGGCTGAGACAACAACTAATGATCATGGGCTCAGGGTGAAGGGTGAAATGTTTAAGAGGAACATGAAGGGGATCTTCTTCATTCAGAGGGTGGTAAGAATGTGGACAAGCTTGCTTTTTCAGCTCTTTTATCAATTAATCTCTCTTAGAACAGAAAAAATTTACAAAGACATTGATGGGTCTTGAGGATCTGAGTTATAGGGAAAGGCTAAATAGGTTAGGGCTTTATTCCTTGGACGTTACGAGAATGAGGGGAGATTTGAAAGAGGTATATAAAATTATGAGGGTATAGATAGGGTAAATGCAAAACGGGTTGGGTGAGGATAGATTTGGAGTCTAAATGCAGCGGGGAAGAAGCTCGGCATGAATCTATTCATTGGGGCATTGGAAGCTCCTGTATCTTCTCTCAGAAGGTGGAAGAGAGTAATGCCCGGGATGCCCGGGATGGCGGGCATCCTCGATGATACTGTTAGCATTACTGGAGCTTGGCATGGGCAACTTCTCCGCACATGACTGCATGAAGATGGAAGAGCTCAAGGTCTGGTGCCAGGTGAGTAATTTCTTCCTCAATGTCAGCAAGACAAAGGAGATGGTTATCAACCAGGAGAACTCCCATCATTCACCCTCCTCTTTGCATCGGTGGCACAACAGTGGAAACTATGAGGAGATTCAAACTCCTAGGAGTGTTCATCTCGCAAAACCTCTCATGGCCTCAGAACTCATTATGCACAATAAGGATAGCTCACCAATGCTTCTGTGCTCTGAGGAGGTTGAAGAGGGATGGACCATGCACAAAAACACTCATGTCTTTCTGCAGATATGCAGCAGAGAGCATCTGAAAAATGAAAGAGGCTCTACAATAAGTAGTCAAACCTGCCCAATGCATCACCGACCCAGCTTATCGGCCATCAAGGACATATATACAGAAAAGTGCCAGTCCCACCCACCCTGCTCAACGACTGTTTGTCTCACTCCCACGCAGGGACCATCAGTCTCAAAAACAGTTACTTTCCCCAAGCAGTAAGGCTGATCAACACCTCCACTAACCCACCCCTCCACACGTCCAGCCACCACTACTTTATTACTTCCTGTCAGTCACCTTATGTACAGACGCTTCTGTACCTACCATTACTTAATTTTTGCTCTACCTCAGATCCAGAGTAACAATTATTTCATTCTCCTTTACACTCGTGTACTGGAAATGACATTAAATCATCTTGAATCTGTAGAGCTGGGGACACATCACAGGAACCAGCCTCCCATCTATGGACTCTGTCTGAACTTCATGCTGTCTTATTGAAGCAGCCAACATAACTCAAGACACCACCCACCCTGGACATTCTCTCCTCTAACCTTTCCCAGTGGACAGAAGATACAAAAACTGTAAAACATGTGCCACCAGGGTCAAGGTCAGTTTCTATAATAAGACTATTAGATAGTTACCTGGTACAATAAGATAGACTCTTGACCTCATAATCCACCTCCTTATGATCTTGCACCTTATTGTTCACTTGCTCTAAACTTTTCTTGTCACTGAAAAAGGATTCAGTGCTTTCCCGGCATAAGTGATGTATAAACTCTTCTTGGGCTTCCATTGGGTCTAGGTGTCAATTTTAACTGACATTTCAATGATAAACTCAGCTGTCGTCATCAGGGGTGATGCCTGGGCACGTCTAGTCCGGTGGTAAAATTGTCCCCGTCGTCCATCCCTCCTGATTGGTTAGCCTTCAACCAATCCAAGTTTCTGCTGTTCCACCTTGTTTACAATCATATTCCAATTCTTCCTTAGAGTGAGAACTTCATCTTTGTTCAAATTCTTATTCTCTAGTCTTATTTCAATGGTTTCTTAGCTTATAGCTGTTACACTGTTCTGCATTGCTTTGGAGAAATGGAGAATGTAAGTTGACTTGAGTTATTAGACTCTTGAATGGACCTTTTCGTACAATAATCCCTACTTCAGTTGAAAGTAGATTTATAACCGAAGTATGTATGTATGTATGTGTGGCATCCGTTAGTCTCGCGAGACCATGGATCTGCGCCTAGAAAGTCTTCTCCAGGGCAAGGTTGTATGGAAGACTGGCTGTTGCCCATGCAGCAAGTCTCCCAAAGTATATACATATATGGCATCATATACCACAAAGAAATGCTATAGAATCAATGAAAAGCTACACCCAAAGAAAGACTGACAAACAACTAATGTGCAAAAGAAGATAAACTTTACAATAATATTAGTAAAAATAAATAACACTGAGAACATGAGTTGTAGAATCCTTGGAAGTGGGCCCATAGGTTGTGAAATCAATTCGTTGTTGAGGTGAAGTGAAGTTATCCATGCTGGTTCAAGAGCCCGATTGTCAAGGGGTAATAACTTTTCCTGAACCTGGTGGTGAAGGGCCTAATGCCCCGTACCTTCTTCCTAATGATAGCAGCAGGAAGAGAGCAAGGCCTGGATAGTAGGGGTCCTTGATGATGGATGATGTGGCCGTGCTCCTTGTTGATGTGCTCAATGGTGGACAGGACTTTGCCTGTGATGGAGAGGGCTGTATCCAACACTTTTCAAAGGGTTTTCCTTTCTAAGTCCATGGTGTTTCTGTACCAGCCCATGATGGAGTACACCAGGAGACTCTCCACTGTGCATCTATAGAAGTTTGTCAGTGATCAAACCTCATTGTAATCACTGTATTGTTAACATGCACAGCAGTTTCTATGTAGCTTCGATACTTAATCCTGCGTTGTTATTATTTTACCTCAATGTACTATGTAATGGTTCAATCTGCACAAGCTTGGTAAAAATACAAGCTTTTTACTATATCTCGGTACGCAGCGTTATGGTAGATGATTTAACCTTCCACATACTGACTGGGACTCCTATACTGTAAAAAGACTAGATGTGATAGTTTGTCAAATGTGTTCAGGAAAGTTTCCTTAATCAGTATGTAGGAGTCCCAATGATAGAGTATGTGATATTTGATCTGCTATTAGGGAATGAGACAGGACAGGTGACAGAAGTTTGTGTAGGGCAAGACTTTGCATCTCGTGATCACAATGCCAGTAGTTTCAAAGTAAATATTCAGAAAGAGTGGTTTGGTCTGGGGGTTGAGATTCTAAATAGGAGAAAAGCCAATTATGAAGATCTGGCAAATGTGGATTTGGATTGGCTGTTTTCTGACAAAAGTATACTCGGTAAGAGGGAGGCGTTCAGAAGTGAACTTTTGAGAGTACAAAGCTGGTAAGCACCCGTCAGAATAAAAGGTAAAGATAACAGGTGTAGGGAACCTTGGTTTTCAAGAGATATCGAGGCCCTTCTTAAAAAAAAAGGAGGTGCATAGCAGGTATAGGCAAGTAGGAACAAATGAGGTGCTTCGGGAGTATATGAAATGCTAGAGAACACTTAAGGAAACCAGGAGAGCTAAAAGAAGGCATGAGGTTGCCCTGACAGGCATGCTGAAGGAGAATCCTAAGGGATTCGACAGATTTGTTCAGAGCAAAAGGATTGCAGGGGGACAAAATTGCTCATCTGGAAGGTCAGAAAGGTAATCCATGTGTGGATTCAAAAGAAGTGGGGAGATCTGAAATAGATGTTTTGCACCGGTATTTATGGACACGGAGTCTATAGAAGTGAGGTAAAGCAGCATCAAATTTATGGAGCCTATACAGATTACAGAGTAGAAGGTGTCTGAGGTGATTATAGATTATATATACATACACACCACACATAAATACTGAAATACATACATGAAGTAAGTAGCTTATTTTGCAAGGGTCTTCTTTACCCAAGGAGTGGTGAAACTGCAGAACTTGCTCCCACGTGGAGTGGTTGGAGTGAACAGAAAAGGAGATTCTCAGCGAGTATATGAGGGAGAAGGGCCCAGTGGACAACAGAGTTAAGTAGGCTTGTGCTGAGCATAAACATCACCATGGACTGGATGGTCTGTCTCTGTGCAAATGTCCCCCCTAATCCTAATCATTAAAATGCCTAGTTTTATGTGTGTCCAAGCCCACTCGGCTTCCTTTCAATCTAATTAGTTTAGAAAATGTGCTTTCTATGCACAAGAGCGTTAAGATAATGAGGCTGGTGCAAGTTGAGAGTAACATTTGGAAACTATGGTGACAGAATCAGGCTAAACAAGACCAAAGGGTATTCCATGTAATTCTTAAATAATAAATGTACTTTTTATGCCCTCTGGTACATCCTCTCATGCTGTCTTGGCATTCCAATGTTCAAGAACGGTTACCACCCCTCAGCCATCAGGCTCTTGAACAAAAGGGGATAACTTCACTTGCCCATCCTTGAAGTGTTCCCACAACCAATGGGCTTTCAAGGACTCTTCATCTCATGTTCTTGATGTTTATCACTATTTATTTATAATTGCATTTGCACAGATTCGTTGTCCTCTGCACTCTGGTTGAACATCCTAGTTGAGCAGTCTTTCATTGATTCTGTTATAGTTAATATTCTATAGATTTATAGACTATGCCATCAAGAAAATGAACCTCAACATTGTATATAGTGATATATGCCTGTATATACTTTGTTAATAAAACTTACTTTGAACTTGTCTTCCCTTTCATGATGTAGCAACTATACTGGAATTTCTCCCACCTTTCTGTCATTTTTCCATGACTACGACAGATTGGCAAGGATCTCCAAGCTCCAATCTGTTCAAGGTCATGTTAGAAGAAGTTTTTGGGTAGCAACGTACTAGTGGCCTCAACTACCAGCTGTTCTTTAATACGCAGCACGTGTTTATGAGCTTATGAGCTCAATTTTACACCACATTCAAACTGATCGGTGGAGGTACGTCTCTACCAAAGGAGGTATAAGGCACTCTTTCCTTCTGGTAGCCTGCAGATCATCCTTGGGCAAGGTGTAGCTCCTCCTTAGCCATGCCCCCCCCCCCACCCATGATCAGGGTCATGTGAAGCCATGGGAGCAGGTGGTGGATGGTCGTATGAGCAGCTGGTGCACATCGCAAGTCCTGGTTATGCAACCACTGATGCCAGGCAATCTCTGAAGAGTATTGATAATGGCTGGGGTCACCCGTCTTGTAAAAACACTGCCCAGAAGGAGGAAAACCACTTCTGTAGAAAAATTTGCCAGGAACTATCATGGTCATGAAAGACCACGATCAATCACGTCTTATGACACGGCACATAATGATGACGATGATGTTGTTCTCACTGTAAAATGCTGATCGGTTGGTGTCAGAGATGCTGCTAGTTATGAACTAGCTTACCCTCTGGTAGTTTTTTAAAGATTAACTTTATTTGTCAAATGTACATTGAAACATTGATATATGCAGTGAACTGTGCTGTTTGCCAAAGACCAACACAGCCTGAGGATATGCTGGGAGCAGCCTGCAAGTATTGCCAGAAAGCCATAAGATATAGGTGCAGAAATAGACCATTTTGCCCATCGAGTCTACTCCACCATTTCATCACAGCTAATCCATTTTCCTTTCGACCTCAATCTCCTGCCTTCTCACCATATCCCTTCTTGCCCTGACTAATTAGGAATTTATCTGCTTTAGATATAGTCAATAACTTGGTCTCCATATCCACCTGAGGCAACGAATTCCACAGATTCGCCAAAGAAATTACTCCTTATCTCCATTCTAAATGGACACCCCTCTATTTTAACGCTGTGTCCTCTGGTCTTAGACTCTCCCACTATAGGAAACATCTTCTCCACATTATCTCTATTGAGGCCTTTCAACATTTGATAGGTTTCAATGATGTCATCCCTCACCTCATTCTTCTGAGTTCCAGTGAGTACAGACCCAGAGCCATCAATCAGTCCTCATACGGTAACCCTTTCATTCCTGGAATCATTCTCGTGATCCTCCTCTGAACTGCTCCAATGCCAGCGTAGAACTACAGGGAAGAAGACATCTCTCTGACACAGTGGGGTCAAGAAAACAACTTACCCCTTAGTGTTACAAAAACAAAGGAGCTGGTTCTGGATCACAGGAGGAATGGAGACGGGCTAACCCCTATTGACATCAATGGATCTGGGGTTGAGAGGGCGAACAGCTTCAAGTTCCTTGATATCCACATCACTGAGGACCTCATCTGGTCTGTACACACCAGCTGTGTGGTGAAAAAGGCACTACAGCACCTCTTTCACCTCAGACGGTTGAGGAAGTTCGGTATGGGCTCCCAAATCCTAAAACCTTTCTACAGGGGCACAATTGAGAGCATCCTGACTGGCTACATCACTGCCTGGTATGGGAACTGTACCTCCCTCAGTAGCTGGACTCTGCAGAGAGTGGTGTGGACAGCCCAGCGCATCTGTAGTTGTGAACCTCCCATGATTCAGGATATTTACTAGGACAGGTGTGTAAAAAGTGCCCATAGGATCATTGGGGACCCAAGTCACCCCAACCATAAGCTATTACAGCTGCTACCATCTGGGAAACGGTACCGCAGCATAAAAGCCAGGACCGACAGGCTCCGGGACAGCTTCTTCCACCAGGCCACCAGACTGATGATCTCACACTTATTTGAGTGTACTCTATATTACATTGACTGTTCTATTTATTATAAATGATCATAAATTACTATGATTGCACATGGCACATTTAGATGAAGACATAACATAAAGATTTTTACTCTTCATGAATGTGAACGATGTAAGAAATAAAATCACTTCAATTCAATTCAATTCCTTTCTTAGATGAAAGGCCCAAAGCCACTCACTATCCTCCAGGTGAGGCCTCACCGGTGCTTAATAAAGCCTCAACATTACATCCTTGCTTTTATGTCCTAGTCCTCTCGAAGTGAATGCTGACATTGTATTTGCTTTCCTTGCCATCAACTCAGCCTGAAATTTAGCCTTTAGGAAATCCTGCACGAGAACTCCCAAATCCCTTTGCGCCTCAGATTTTCAAAATGTCTTACCATTTAGAAAATGGTCTGTACTTTTATTTCTTCCAGCAGTTTTCCAGCACCAACAGAAGTTGGCAAATAATCTGACGGCACTATTTTGAAGAGTTATTTCACGGCCAGTACTTGACCTTTATTTGGAAATTATCACATTGCTAATTGAGGGAGCCTAATGTATGCAAACTTGCCACTGCGTTTCCCAAAAATGATAGAGACCACACATCGATGGTTCTGAGATATTTTGTGTCCCTCTAAATAAATACAAGTTTAAAATCCTACCGTGATAAAAATAATGTAAGAAACGGTTATCTCGACTTCAATACAAATGTTTAATTCAGTTCAGAACGCTGTTCTTGTTGATTGGTCCCATTGTTTGCATGATTTGTTTTTTTCTCTCTTTTTCTGCACATTGGAGGTTGGTCTTTGCTTTTGGCTTTTTTTTAATTGGGTTCTTTCGAGTTTCTTGCTTTGCAGCTGGCTGCAAGCAGACAAATCTCAAGGTTGTATAATTTATAAATGCTTTGATAATAAATGTGTTTAGAAACTTTGAACCATCCCGGACCCTTGTCAAGTATTGTGTTCTGCCAGTCAGCCAATCTTACTTGATCTTGCAGATCAGGTACAAATACTAGAGCCATTTTACTGGCAAATTTACAAAGCTTCCACTATCTCAAATTGAAATCCTACATTAATCTGTTATATGCCGATCTGTCAAAGAAATAAAT
This sequence comes from Hypanus sabinus, assembly GCF_030144855.1. Classification (NCBI taxonomy): domain Eukaryota; kingdom Metazoa; phylum Chordata; class Chondrichthyes; order Myliobatiformes; family Dasyatidae; genus Hypanus; species Hypanus sabinus. Next base: position 7,926,620 of record NC_082729.1, on the reverse strand, counting down.
AAAGAGGGAGAACCAACAAAGAACAGCGAGACTAAACACGAGCGCATTTAAACTACTTACAGTCATTTATTGAAATTTTTTTTTCTAATCCTCAACTGCTGTCGATCAATAGTTGCTGGACAGCAATTCAATATAGCTCTCCAAGGGTTTATAAACCTTGATTGCTCCCATCTAGATATATAAAAGTGCCCATCTGTGTTCCAATATAGTTAGCTTAAGTGCACGTCTTTGCTGACTTTTCAGGAGAGAATGCATCTTTCGCTTCTGGAGACACTTAAGATTTATATATATTTTATGCTTAAAAACATAGGGAATGGATATTTGGACCACAGACACTGTTGATTATCTGCATTTTCCCAGCATTTATTCAGTTCTTAAGAGTTTCTTTACTAGGAAAAGACTTTCTCCTGGCCTTAAGCAATTTTTGGAATTGCTGGTAAATTTTCATCTCTGGTCACATGCAGACACTACCCACTCAGCAAAATGTTTTTTTTCCAAATGCTTCCTCCTGAAAAGCGGTGTAGGGTTATTAAAAAAAATTACGCGCCACATACCTGTCCCTCATTATTATCATCATTATGTGCCAAGTCGTGCGACATGGGCAATCATGGAATCATGACTGTGATTCCTCTTGACAATTTTTTCTACCAAGGTGGTTTGCCATTGCCTTCTTCTGGGCAGTGTCTTTACAAGACAGGTGACCCCCCCCCCCCCAGCCATTATTAATACACTTCAGAGATTGCTTGGTGTCGGTGGTCACATAACCAGGATTTGGGACAGGCACCGGATGCTCATACAAGCATCCATCACCTGTTGTCATGGCTTCACGTGATCCTGGCCAGAGGGCTAAGCAGGTGTTACAACTTACCTAAGGGTGATTTGTGGGCTAGCAAAGGGAAGGAGCGCCTTACACCTCCTTTGATAGAGATGTATCTTCAACCCCCCCACCCAAACACTTGATGCATTGAACGTAATTCCCATTACAGGAAGGCTTTAGAGGCTTTGGTAAGGGGGTGGAAGAGGTTTACCAGGATGCGGAGAGCACAAGCTATAAGGAGAGACTGGACAAAATTAGATTGTTTCCTCTGAAGGTTGGAAACTGAGGAAAGGCCTGAAAGATGATAAAAAAAATGATCAGAGGCAGTAATAGGGTAAACAACCACAAAACAAGAAACCCAAAAGAAAATAAAAAAGACAACAATGTGCAGAGAGAGAGAGAAAAAAAAACAAATCGTGCAAACAATAAAAGTAAGCAAATAGCAATTAGGACTAAAGTGAGTCCTCAGGCACGAAGCCCTGGAGCTGCCCCAAAGCCTCAACCTTATTGCAGCACAGGGCAGAGTAAATGTCACAGAGCCCACAGCCAAGAAGCCTGGAGCAGGCCCACAGTGTTTTTATTATGCAGAGAGTGATAAGTGCCTGGAACAGGCCACAGGGGTAGTGATAGAGTGACGTTTAATTGCCCATAGGATAGATACAAAGATGTGCTGGGAATGTTGAGATGTGGATCATGAACAGGCAGCAAAGAATCAGTTTAACTCAGCATAGTGTTCCGTGCCGACTTTGTGGGTCTAAAGATCTGTACGGATGTTGTTATTCTACGCTCTGCAATCTAAGGTTTCAGATTTCCATCATCTGCAGTTTTTTTTTAAGTTTCACTTCACATAAAGAGAACTGACTATTAAATAGGAGGGAAGACATCTGTCCTTCCTTCGAGGAGACAATGAGTTATTCTTCAGCTGAAGAGAGGACGATAACGTCACTGTAACTCTTGTGTTCCAGCTTGTTGAGAAGTTGACCTTCACTGTAATTAAATGATTCACTTTTGCACAAAATGCAGTGCCAGACAGGAGAAAAAAAGCTCTCGCAAGGGTTTGAACATCAGCAAAACTGTGGGAGTTATGGTTGGTCTAAACAGCTGCACATTGCACGCCCAAGGTGAGGTTTGATTCACCAGCAACGAATGACTTGTAAAACAAAAACTCATTTAGGCAGAACTCTTAAGGTTGAACTGTGCCATGAATTGTTTAAATTTATAGGATTAGTTAAGTATCAGTGAGATAGGCAGATGATTCAGTCAAGATGGCGCCAGTGTACAACACTCTCTCAGCTGACACCTTCCAGAGAACCAACAAAACTAGTTTTTTGACTTCTTTTACTCCTGTTTTTCACCTTAACTATGTTTCTGGGACTGTTAGAGCCTGCAATTTACAGTTTGGAGATCGTTCAAGTGATCCAGCGCTTTGCTGGCTCCGAGAATATTCCGGGAAGCGAACGCATACTTGGATGACCTTGATTCGAAGAAACTTTCAGGCAGGGCACAAGCCGGTGTTTGACTCCATTTTGCCGTTTAAAGCGCCCATTAATTGTCGAGGAAAATGCAGAAGTTTCAGCACCGACTAACTTCTTTTTGATTGCTGCCAGAGAAGGAGCCTGGGAACAGGCCATTGCTGTTGTAGGCAGGTAGGCCTGCCTTTTGTGGTGACCTTCACTTCTAATGAATGCCGGTTATATCGGAGGATAGTATCGTGGTTCTGTGTTTATGGATTGGTCTATTGCATCTATGGACCGTGGACTTTTTTCCACACAGGGTTTTTATATCCTTAGTTTTTTATCTTTTGTTCTTTTTCCACTTTGTTGTGCCAGGGGAGTATGTTTGGAGATTGACATTCTGTTATTTTGTGCGGGGAAGGGGTTGCTTTTTGGGGGAGGTCAATGTTCCTGTTCTGTTTTGTGTGGGTGGGGGGTTTGGGGTTTGATGGTCAGGAGGCCAATCTTTTTTTGTACGTGAGGGGGCGTCGATGTTTCTCTTTGAAAGACTTTCATGTTCTCTCTTTGCCCCGGTAGAAGAGGAATTTCAGAGATGTGTATGGATACACGCTTCGATAATAAATGAACCTTTGAATATGAAGAAGATGGAGGGTTATAGATATTGTGTCGGTAGGAAGGATTAGCTTTTTGGGATTTTTTAGCTGGGTCAGCACAATGTTGTGGTCCGGAGGGCTTGTTCCTGTGCTGTACTCTTTGTTGTTCTATACAGGGGGAAGGCAGGAGACTGGGACTGAGAGGGAAAATGGATCAGCCATAATGAAATGATGTAACAGACTCAATGGACCAAATGGCCTAACTCTGCTCCTATATCTTATGGGCTTTGGTCTAATATACTCACCAACCTCTGTGAAAAACAGACGTCCCTCTCATGCCCCCTAGAATGATCAAGGATAAATACTTCACAGTTAATCACTTCCCTCAAGAGTAAAGAAAATCCACACAGATCATGCTGTGACCCAAGGTAATCTTGCAAAATTCCGGAAGATTAATCGTCAATACATAATTCATCTCTGACATGTTAGATTGTCCATTCTGGTGATATCGGTGCATTGAAGAATAGTTTGGCGCAAGACAAATCATAAATCTATATTTATCTTCAGCTGAATACTTAATAGAATCACAGAATGGTTATAATGCTGAAGGGAAATGATTGATCTGTTAAATCCTTGCTAATTCCTGGTGTGGTAAACTGCTGAACAGCATAGATATTTTTCATGCAGTATTAATTGCGAGGTGCCAGCCAACCCTACATGTCCACCATATCGTTTTTTATATCAAAATAAACACTATTGATAATAAACTTTATTTGTTGCACATGTCTGCCACATAGTGTTAGTGGGGGGGGGTGGCGGGGGGGGGGGATTGGTGAAGAAAGTCATTTTGCTTGGGGAAATTTCTTCCTCGATTGCTTTTGAAGTTAATTCTTGACCCTGCTCGGAATTGTCGTGGCCTCCATCAATGTTCAAAATAAAAATTTCATGTTTCACACCCATGCTTGTTTGAATATTTTGCTTCTGGTATGGAGGACAATCACACAGGACCACAAAACAACAAATTTCACAATATACAATATATCAATGATAATCAACCTGATTAGAGGCATAGAACACTACTACACAGAAAAAGGCTATTTGGCCCATCTACTCTATGCTGAACCATTGATTTGCCTAGTGCCATTGACCTGCACCCTGGACCATAGCTCTCCATGCCCCTCCCAAACATGTACCTATCCAAGCTTCTCTTAAACAGTCAAATCAAACCCATATCCACCACTTACGCTGCCAGCTCATTCCACCCTCTGAGTGAAGAAATTTCCCCTCATGTTCCCCTTAGCCATTTCACCTTTTGCCCTTAACCCATAACTTCTGGGTGTAGTCTCATCCAACCTCAGTGGAAAAAGCCTGCTTGCATTTACCCTGTCTATACCCCTCATAATTTTGTATACCTCTGTCAAATCTCCCCTCAGTCTTCTCTGTTCTTGGGAATAAAGTCCTAACCTACTCAACCTTTCGCTACAACACAGTTCCTCAAGCCCCAGCAATATCCTTATAAATTTTCTCTGTACTCTTTCAATCTTACTTACATCTTTCCTGTAGGTCAGTGACCAAAACTGCACACCATAATCCAAATTAGGCCTCACCAACGTCTTATACAGCTTCAACAGAACATCCATCTCCTGTACTCAATACTCTGATTTTTGAACACTGATATGCCAAAAGCTTTCTTTGTGACCTTATCTACCTGTGACACCACTTTCAAGGAATTATGAAACTTTATTCCCTCATCCCTCTGCCCTACCATACTCCTTGGTGTCCTACCATTCACTAGGTAAGACCTACCCTAGTGTGTCCTTCTGAAGTGCAATACCTCCTACCTGTCTACATTAAGTTCCTTCTGCCATTTTTCCAGCTGATCCAGATCCCACTCCAAGCTCTGATAGTCTTGCTCGCTGTCTGCTACACTCCCAGTCTTGGTGTCATCCGCAAATTTGCTGATCCAGTTTAGCACATCATCCAGATCATTGATATAGATGACAAACAACAACAGGCCCAGAACCGATCTCTGTGGCACACCACTAGTCACAGGCCTCCAGTCAGAGAGGGAATCATCTACCACCACTTTCTGGCCTCTCGCACAAAGCCAATGCCTAATCCTATTTGCTACTTCATCTTGAATGCCAAGTGATTGAACCTTCTTGACCAGCCTCCCATGTGAGACCTTCTCAAATGCCTTACAAAAGTCCATGGAGGCAACATCCACTGCCTTGCCTTCATCCACTTTCCTAGTAACTTCCTCGAAAAACTCTAAAAGTTTGGTTAGACCTGACCTACCACACACAAAGCCATGTTGACTATCTCTAATCAGTCCCTGTCTATCCAAATACTTATAGATCCGGTCCCCTAGAATACCTTACAATAACTTTCCCACTACTGATGTCCGGCTCACCAGCCTATAATTTCCAGGCTTATGCTTAGAGCCTTTGATAAACAACGGAACAACGTTAGCTATCCTCCAATCCTCTGGCACCTCACCTGAGGCTAGGGATGTTTTAAATATCTCTGCTAGAGCTCCTGCAGTTTCTGCATTTGCCTCTCACAGGTTTCAATGGAACAACTTGTCAGGGCCTGAGGATTTATCCACCTAGATTTGCCTTGAGCAGCAAAAACCTCCTCCTCTGTAATCTGACGGAGGTCCATGACCTCACTGCTGCTTTGCCTCACTTCTATAGACTCCTCGTCCATCTCCTGAGTAAATATAGATGCAAAAAATCAACTTAAGATCTCCCCCCAACGCACACAAAATGCGGGTGGAACGCAGCAGGCCAGGCAGCATCTATAGGAAGAAGCACAGTCGATGTTTCGGGCCAAGACCCTTCGTCAGGACCGACTGTGCTTCTCCTTATAAATGCTGCCTGGCCTGCTGCGTTCCACCAGCATTTTGTGTGTGTTGCTTGAATTTCCAGCATCTGCAGGTTTCTTTGTGTTTGCATTTTTAAGATCTCCCCCGTTTCTTTCAGCTCCAAGCATAGATGACCACTCTGACCTTCCAGAGGACCAACCTTGTCCTTTGCTATTTGTTTTTGCTCTGAATAAATCTGTAAAAACCTTTAGGATTCTCTTTCGCCTTGTCTGCTAGAGCTCCCTCATGTCTCCTTTTATCCCTCCTGAGTTCCTCCATAAGTGTCCCGTTGCATTTCTTATACCCCTTAAGTACCTCATTTGTTCCTACCTGCCTATACAGGCCACGCGCCTCCTTTTTCTGAAACAGGGCCTCAATAGCTCTCTAAACCTGTTATCCTTGTCATTAATTCTGACAGGAACATGCACACTCTGTACTCTCAGAATCTCACTTTTGAAGGCTTTCCATTTAGCAAGTACAACCTTGCCAGAACACAACCTGCCACAACACTTTGTGCCCAGCAATCATAACGCCATTAGCTTCAAGGTAATTACAGAAGAAATTAGGTTTGCCTGATCCTTTCTGATACCATCAAATTGGCTTTTCTCCAATTTAGGATCTCAACCCCAGGACCAAACCTGTCTTTTTCCACAATTACCTTGAAACTAAAGGTATTACGATCACTGGATGCAAAGTTTTGCCCTACACGAACGTTTGTCACCTGCCCTGTCTCACTCCCTAACAGCAGATCTAGGATCTAGTATTCGTTGGGGTCTTGATGCACTGATTAAGGAAACTTCCCTGAACACATTTGACAAAGTCTTTCCTATCTAACGCTTTTACAGTATGGGTGCCCCAGTCACCTATGTGGAAAATTAAAGTCACCTACCAGCACAAACTTATGTTTCTTGCACCAGTTGGCAGACTCTCTACAAACTTGCTGCTCTAAATCCTGTGCGCTGTTGGGTGGTGTATAACATAATCCCATTAAAATGGTCATAACTTTCTTACTGATTAGTTCTACTCATAAATCCTGTCTGTGTGGATCAGAAATAACATCTCCTCCTCGCTAACAATCAACATTGGTGCACCTCAAGGATGCCTGCTTAGTCCACTGATTTACTCGCTCCACACCCATGACTGCATGGCTAGGCACAGCACAAGCACCATCTATAAATGGTAACACGACTGAATCTGCAGATGCTGGAAATAAATAAACAAACAAAAATAAATAAATAATCCTCCATAACTTCCGCCACTTCCTACATGATCCCACCACCAACCACATCTTCCCCTCCCCCCCTCCACTCTCGACTTTCTGCAGGGATCGCTCCCTACGTGACTCCCTTGTCCACTCATCCCCCCCCCATCCCTCCCCACCGACCTCCCTCCGGGCACTCATCCCTGCTAATGGAAGAAGTGCTACACCTGCCCCCACACTTCTTCCCTCACCACCATCCCAGGCCCCCGACAGCCTTTTCAGGTGAGGCACCACTTCACCTGCGAGTCAACTGGGGTGATATACCGTATCCGGTGCTCCCGATGTGGCCATTTATACATTGCGGAGACCCGCCGCAGACTGGGAGACCGTCTCGCCGAACACTGGCGCTCAGTCCTCCAGCAGTGGCGGGATCTCCCTGTGGCCACACACTTCAATTCCACAGACCACTCCCACTCCGACATGTCTGTCCATGGCCTCTTCTACCGTCAAGATGAGGCCAGACGCAGGTCGATGGAGCAATACCTTATCTCCCGCCTAGGTAGCCTCCTACCTGCCGGCATGAACATTCAACTCACAGACCTCCGTTGATACCCCTGCCCCCCCCACCCCCATCCCTATCTATTATCTTAGTCTGGTTCTCTTTCTCTCTCTTTTTTCCCCCCTCACTATAATCTCCCCCCAGCCCTACCTTTCTTTCTTTTTTATTTCCCATAATTCTCCACCTTCCCCCTAGCCCATTTCCCTCCAGCCTATCACTTCCCAGCTCTCTACTTCATCCCTCCCCCCACTTCTTATCTCCCCCTCGACCATCCCATGTTACTTCACTCCTGATGAAGGGTTTCGGCCCGAAACGTCGTCACTACCTCCTCCCATAGGTGCTGTCTGGCCTGCTGAGTTCTGCCAGCATTTTGTGTGTTTTTTTAAAATCTATAGATGGTGTTTGAGTTATTATTGGCGATGTGATGAAGAGGCATACAGGAGTGAGATAGAACAGCTAGCCAAGTGGTGTCACAGCAACAACCATCCACTCAAAGTCAGTAACACCAAGAAATTGATGGTAGGTTTCAGAAAGGGTAAGATGAAAGAACACACACAAGTCCTCATTGAGGGATCAGAAGTGGAAAGAGTGAGTAGTTTCAAGCTCCTGGATGTCAACATCTGTGAGGATTTAACCCAGGCCAAATATATCGATGCAAGTTCATATCTTAACTTCCGGTTAAGATGGAGGGGCGCTCTGTTGCAGCAGCTGGCGTGGGTTAAACCAAAGGTGTTATTGTCTTTTTGAAAATAGAACTCCAAGTACTGCAGGTATACCCTGTCAGCGAGTTGTTCATTGGCGGATAAATTGATGAAGCTGGAACTCGTGTGGTTCGTGATGCTGCCTGCAACAGAGAGTTGTCAGTGCATGAAGGAGGTGTGCAGTCCAACAGCGAGCAATTGTCTTAGTCGCTTTCCTTGGAATTGCGAGACCCTGTTGGTCATTGGTAGTGTGAAAGTTTGCGACATAATTCATTGGTTTATTGGGAGACATTGGGGTAGCTGTGTGGCCTTGGTCGTAGAGGAGACCGGGCCTTGGTCGTGGAGAGGACCGAGCCTCGGTCGTGGAGGGGACCGGGCCTCGGTCGTGGAGGGGACCGGGCCTCGGTCGTGGAGGGGACCGGGCCTCGGTCGTGGAGGGGACCGGGCCTCGGTCGTGGAGGGGACCGGGCCTCGGTCGTGGAGACCGGGCCTCGGTCGTGGAGGGGACCGGGCCTCGGTCGTAGAGGACACTGGGCCTCGGTCGTGGAGGAGACCGGGCCTCGGTCGTAGAGGACACTGGGCCTCGGTCGTGGAGGAGACCGGGTCTCGGTCGTAGAGGAGACCGGGCCTCGGTCGTAGAGGGGACCGGGCCTCAAGGCACTGTGTCTCCTGTATGCCTGTTCAGTGACTCCAACGCCTCCAAGTGCTGGAGGCAGTGTGGTGCGGCACCCATGATGAAGTCGGTGCTGCCCCCCAGTGTTCACTCAGCAGAAGACAAGCTGTACTCTATTCCGTTGCAGACTGCTGCAACATTCGTGGACTCTGACACTTCCTGTGTGACTGTAGATTACTCCTATCTCATATGTGCTTGTGCTGTGAATGACTGTCGGTATTGTGTTTTGCACCTTGGCCCCGGAATAACACTGCTTCGTTTTAGCTGTGTTCATAGGCATTCATGTATGGTTGAATGACAATTAAACTTGAACTCAAATTACAAAGAAGACAAGACAGTGGTTATATTTCATTAGGAGTTTGAGGAGAATGGGCACGTCACCAAAGACACTCGTAAATTTCCACAAATGGATCGTGGACACTATTGTAGCTGGTTGCATCACTGCCTGATTAGAGGGGGATCACTGCACAGGATCGGAAAAAGTTGCAATAAGTTATAAACTCAGCCAGCTCTATCATCCCGGACATCGTCAAAAGACGGTGCCTTGAAAAGGTGATATCTATCATTAAGGACCCCCACCACCCAGGACATGCCCCCTTGCCATTACTACCATCAGGAAGGAGGTACAGGAGGCTAAAGGCACACACTGAATGATTCAGGAACAGCTTCTTCCCCTCCGTCATCTGATTTCTGAATGGGCATCAAACCCATGAACACGACCTCTCTACTTTTCACCCTCTCTTTTTGCACTATTTATTTAATTTATATTTTCTTTTTTTACATATACCTCTTATTGTAAGTTATAGTTTTTATCATTGTGTATTCCAATGTACTGCTGCTACAAAAACAACAAATTTCACAACATGCAGTTTTGTGCAAAAGTCTTAGGCACACGCACAGTATATATAACTAGGGTGCCCAAGACTTTTGAACAATACTGTAGTGATTTTATGTATTGCACTATACTGGTGCAAAAAAACCCAAATTTCATGACATATGAGAATGATGATAAACCTGATTCTGATATGGGTCTCTATTGTGGACTGAGGGTGGGAAGGGGGCAGGGAGAGGGAATCATGGTTGGGAAAAGGGGAAGGGAGAGGGAAGCACCAGAGAGACATTCCGTAATAATCAATAAACCGATTGTTTGGAATCTAATGACCTTCCCCGGTGTCTGCACTTGTGCCACCCCCCTCCCCACCCTGGTACTGCTTCTCTGTCGCCTGTCCCACACCCCTCCCACGGCGCTCTGCCCTCGCCATTCCCAATATTCTTTATTCCCGCCAGATTTACAGACTTGGTCTCTGCTCCATATTGACAAACGCAGTTCTGCGCAAAAGTCTTAGGCACCACCGCTCTAAGGCTTTTGCAAGTAACCGTATGCCAGCGATATTAAACCTGACTCTGATCCTGATTCCAAAGCTCGCAGTCTGTCCTGGCTGAGCGTTGCCGTGACATTCTTCCTGACTAGCAATGCCGCCCCACCTCCTTTAGTCCCTCCTGCTCTATCACGTCTAAAACGATTGGACCCAGGAACACTGAGCTGCCAGTCCTGCCTCTCCTGCAGTAAGGGCTACAGTGTCATAACCCCACAAGCTGATCCATGCTCTAAGCCCATCCACTTTCCTACAATATCCTTGCATTGAAACATACACAGCTCAGAACATTAATACCAACATGCTCAACATCTGTCTCTACAATTACTCCACTATCTGTTCTGGCACTCTGGTTCCCATTACCCTGCAACTCTGGTCTAAACACTGCCCCCCCCCCCCCCCCAGTGCAGCATTAGCCTTCCCATTAAGATATTAGTTCCCATCCAGTTCAGTTCAGGTGCAAACTGTCCCATCTGAACAGGTCCCACGTTCCCTGAAAGAGAGTCCAGTGATCCAAAAATCTGAAGCCTTCCCTCCTGCACCATCTTCTTAGCCACATGCATGAACTTCCTACTGATGCCCTCACTAGCACATAGCATAGGTAGCAATCCTGAGATCACAGCCTTGGTGGCCCTGTCCTTTAACTTAGCACCTAACTCCCTGAACTAACCTTGCAGGACCTAGTCATCCCTCCTGTCCATTTCACTGGTACCGACATATAACCATATAACAATTACAGCATGGAAACAGGCCATCTCGGCCCTTCTAGTCCGTGCCGAATGCTTACTCCCACCTAGTCCCACCAACCTGCGCTCAGCCTGTGACCCTCCATTCCTTTCCTGTCCATATACCTATCCAATTTTTTTTTTAAATGACAAAATTGAACCTGCCTCTACCAATTCTACCGGAAGCTCGTTCCACACAGCTACCACTCTCTGAGTAAAGAAGTTCCCCCTCGTGTTACCCCTAAACTTTTGCCTCTTAACTCTCAACTCATGTCCTCTTGTTTGAATCTCCCCTACTCTCAATAGAAAAAGCCTATCCACATTAACTCTATCTGTCCCCCTCATAATTTTAAATACCTTTATCAAGCCCCCCCCTCAACCTTCTACGCTCCAAAGAATAAAGACCTAACTTGTTCAATCTTTCTCTGTAACTTAGGTGCTGAAACCCAGGTAACATTCTAGTAAATCTCCTTTGTACACTCTCTATTTTGTTGACATCTTTCCTATAATTCAGTGACCAGAACTGTAACATGGACTATGACCTCTGGCTGCTCACCCTCCCCCTTAAATATGGTGTGGACAAGATCAGAGCTGTCCCTGACCTCACCACCCAGGAGGCAACATACCATCTACGAGTCTCTCTCATCCACAATGCCTCCTTTCTGTTCCCCGAACCAACGAATCCCCCATCACGACAATTTAAATCTTCACCCACTTCCCTTCTGAGCCAGAGTCAAACTCAATGCCAGAGACCTGACTGTTGTTGCTTTCCTCTCCTAAGTCATCCCCATAACCCTACCATAATGGTAGGCATTGAAGAATATAGTAGAACAGAGCGATCTAAGAATAATGGTGTATAAATCCCTGAAGGTGGAATCTCATGTGGATAGGATGGTGAAGAAAGCTTTTACTATGTTGGCCTTTATAAATCAGAGCATTGAGTATAGGAGTTGGGATGTAAATGTTGGAATTGTACAAGGCATTAGTAAGGCCAAATTTGGAGTACTGTGTACAGTTCTGGTCACCGAGTTATAGGAAGGATGTCAACAAAATAGAGAGAGTACAGAGGAGATTTACTGGAATGTTACCTGGGTTTTAGCACCTAAGTTACAGAGAAAGGTTGAACAAGTTAGGTCTTTATTCTTTGGAACGTAGAAGGTTGAGGGGGGACTTGATAAAGGTATTAAAATTATGAGGGAGATAGATAGAGTTGATGTGTATAGGCTTTTTCCATTGAGAGTAGGGGAGATTCAAACAAGAGGACATGAGTTGAGAGTTAAGGGGCAAAAGTTTAGGGGTAACACGAGGGGGAACTTCTTCACTCAGAGAGTGGTAGCTGTGTGGAACGAGCTTCCGGTAGAAGTGGTAGAGGCAGGTTCGGTGTTGTCATTTAAAGTAAAATTGGATAGGTATATGGACAGGAAAGGAATGGAGGGTTATGGGCTGAGTGCAGGTAAGTGGGAACAGGTGAGAGTAAGCGTTCAGCACGGACTAGAAGGCCTGAGATGGCCTATTTCCGTGCTGTAATTGTTATATGGTTATAACAATATCCAAATATTATCCGTGTTGTTGAGGGGAGGAGCACAGGGACACTCTTCATTGGCTGCCTATCCCCCCCGCCCCCTCCTGACATCACTCAGTTACCTGTGCTCTGCACCTTGGGTGTCCTGCATTGCATGTTCTGTCTATCAGCCTTCCGAGTAAATCCAAAGATCTTCCAGATGCAACTGCAATTCCTCAGCATGGATTGTTAGGAGCTGCAGCTGGAAACATTTCTCGTAGGTGTAGTCATCAGGAATGTCGGATATCTCCCTGGCCTTCCCACGTCCCGCAAGAGGAGCATTCCACTACCCTTCCTGGCATACCCACTGCTCTCAATATTCAATAAGTAAAAAAAAGAATAAATAACAAAAAAAAATCCACCTACGGCCTATGCCTCTGCTTGCCTAAGCCTCAAATGAGCCGACGCCTTCACTCCCCTCTCTAAAACTGGCCTGCTCCCACAATGGCCACTCCACTCAAACCTTGCCAAGTGCCTAATTATACGCAAGCCAATGTCTCCTCAGGAACTGTGGTGGGGAAAATATGCGGACCCCCCCCCCCACCTCGCTTCTTTCAAACTCTGTCTCCCCCTGCGCAATCCAATGTCTCCTTGGGAACCATGGCACACAAAGTGCAAAATTCTTGCTGTCCTTTCTCACTTGCTTCTAATAAAACACTGTAATTCTCATCTATCATTCAGTGCATTTCCTTTTGAATTTGAAATGCTCCAGTACATCAACATTTGACTACTTTGAAGCATCTCCCAATCAAAACCTTTCTTGGACTTTCTGAAAATACAAGGAAATTCTGTACATCGGATCTTCTTTTTCACTGCTATGGTTACCTCATCATGACATTCCAGACAACTTGGGAGGATTTCTCCTGAGACCGACCATTCCTTTCCCTAATTACAATAACTTGCATGGAGCTAGTGCGCGCAAAGTTCCAGAGCGCAACGCATGACATTCACCATGCAGCCAATCAGTGACAAGATTTCCTCCCCACATCACAAATGAGATTCCGAAATGCTGACCAATCAGCGGATTGATCAGTACGTAAAGGCCAAGCATTCAGAGAAACACCACAATTAACAGTGCACTGATGTTGCCTCATATGTTGACGAACCTTTGCAAGTAAATTGCCAAGATCGGAGAACAGTTCATCCCAACCAATACTTTGTATTTGCTCAAGCATTAGGGGTTGGTCTTTATTGTTTTTGATTGGGTTTTTTCGTGTTTCTTGCTTTGCAGCTGACTGTGAGCAGACAAACTCAAGGTTGTCTAGTTTATACATTCTTTGATAATAAATATTCTTTGAATCTCTGATTCTAGATCTCAGTGATGTCTAACTTCCTTCTGCAATGGGTCACTTAGTTCAAGGATGTTTGGGGGTTGCTATGAAATGGCCTGACTAGCGAAGCATGTGTTGCAGAAATCACTAAAAATTATTTCCCACTTCCCATTGGTGATCATGTCTTTAATGACTAGAACCTAAACCTTCACAATTCCCTCCTTAAACCTTTTCCTTTCATCTTCCTTTATCACACAGTGAGGACACTCTCAGGTCAGAGAAGCGATATCTCATATTCCATCTGGATCGCCTCCAACCTGATGGCAGGGACATCGGTTTCTCTAATTTCTCCATGCTCCCCCGCCTCTCTTTTTCCATTCCCCATTCTGGCTCCGCTCTTACCTCTTCACTTCTCTCCACTTGCCTATCTCCTCCCTCCGGTGCTTCTCCTCCTTCCCTTTCTTCCCCATGGTCTACTCTCCTCTCCTATCAGATTCCTCCTTCTTCAGCACATATCACCTCCCAGCTTCTGACTTCATCCCACCCACCTTCACTGTCACCTGGCTTCACCAATCACATGTCAGCTCTCTCCCTCCCACGCCACTTTGGCTTCTTCTCCCTTCATTTTCAGTCCTGAAGAAGGGCCTCAACCAGAAATGTCAACGGTTTCTTCCTCCCCATAACTGTTGCCTGACCTGCTGAGCTCCTGTAGCATTTTGCACGTGTTACTCTAGATTTCCAGCATTGCAGAATCTCTTGTGTTTATGATTTGCTTATCCTTTAAGGCAATTTTTAACCTTAACTCTGACCAAGTTTTTATTTCAATTACTTTGCTGTCAAACCTTTGATCATTTTATATGCCTGCAGTGTGTGAAAGCCCTGTGATATTTTGCAAGTCGGGCGGCATCTATGGAGGAGAATAAATGGTCGACGTTTCAGGCTGAGGCCCTTTGCCAGGACTGGATAGAAAGGGGGAAGGAGCCAGAATATGGGGCAGAAGATGGGAGGAGAAAGAGTTCAAGCTGGCAGGTGATAGGTGAGATCGGGTTGGCCGGGGGCGGGGGTGGGGGTTGGGATGAGGGAAGGTGGCTTCTTATTCCGGCTTCTCCCTTTCCTTCCAGTACTGATGAAAGGTTTCAGTTCAACATGAAGACTGTTTATTCCCCTTCATAGACGCTGCCCGACTTTCTGAGTTCCTCCAGCATTTTGGGGGAGAGTACATCAGATCAGATTGCATCAAAGAAAACAGGAGGCAGTAAGTGCTTGCCGCAAGGCTATTATCTCAGTGACCAGTGATCAGTCTCATCTCGTCGTTGGACTCCACTTAGCCAGGTATAGTTAACGATGTGGAATTGTTTAGCTATTTACTGGTGTAAGACAAAGGAGCAGAATTAGGCCAGTCAGCCCATTGAGTCTGCTCCACTCCTCAATCATGGGTGATTTAACCCTGTTCTCCTGCCTTCTTTCTCGAACCTTTGACACCCTTACCAATCAAGGACTGACCAACCTCTGCTTTAAACATACCCAACGACTTGGCTTCCACAGCCATCTGTGGCAGTGAATTCCACAAATTCACCAGCCTCTGGCTAAAGAAATTCCCCCTCATCTCTTTTCTAAAGGGGTGTCCTTGTACCCAGAGGTTGTGCCCTCTTGTCTGAGATTCCCCCAATATAGGAAACAACCTCTCCACCTCTGCTTTATCTAGGCCTTTCAATATTTGATAGGTTTCGTTGAGATCCTCCTTCATTCTTCTAAATGTGCTTCATGAACCCTTACATTTTACTGCTAATTTAAATCTAGTATTTCTTTATAATCTTATGAAAATGAAAATAAACTATCCCTCTTTATATTTCAATCTAAAAGTAGTATAGTCCCATCAGTGTTCCATGGATTTTAATTGCTTCTTGGGACTTGTCAGTACAAAGGTTCAACGACTGTTGCAATTTATTGCATGTGAGCTAACTCAATACTCTCTGCTGTAGTAGGGGTTAATAGCTTGTTATGAGCCGTGTCGTATAACATGGGTTCATGGTCTTTCCATGATCATGTTTGTTCTTGGCAAGTTTTTCTACAGAAGTGGTTTGCCATTGCCTTCTTCTGGGCAGTGTCTTTACAAGATGGGGTGACCCCAGCCATCATCAATACTCTTCAAAGATGGTCTGCTGGGCGCCAGTGCTCGGATAACCAGGACTTGCAATTATTTACCCGCTACTCATACGACTATCCCCGCCTGCTCCCGTGGCTTCATGTGACCCCGATCGAGGGGCGGAGGGGGGCTAAGTAAGTACTACACCTTGCCCAAGGGTGACCCGTAGGCTAGTGGAGGGAAGGAGTGCCTTACACCTCCTTTAGTAGAGACGTATCTCCACCCAGCCACCCACATAATAAGGTGGGTGGACTGAGTCAGTAATATATGTATAGATGACTGAGAGGCTTTCATTAGAAGGCAGGCACCATCATATCATGCTGATGTTCATGCAAAGCTTAGCTCATGCTTAATTGTTTTTAATGTCTTACCATGGAATCTGCACAACTCCATATCTCAGTGAGGTGACATAGAATTGTAAGGCGTAGGAAGGTTGCAGGTAGAGCTAAGAAACCGCAAGGGTGAAAAGATCTCGATGGGGAGTTATATACAGACTTCCGAACAGTAGTAAAGATACGGTCTACAAATTACAATGGGAGATGTAAAATGTGCATCGAAAGGGCAAAGTTTCAAAAGTCATGGGGGATTTCAATATGCAGGTAGACTGGGAAAATTAGGTTGGTGCTGGATCACAAGAGGGAGAATTTCTAGAATTCTTGTGAGATGGCTTTTTAAAGCATCTTGTGGTTGAGCCCACCAGTGGATCAGCTATTCTGGATTGGGTGTCGTGCAATGAGCCAGAATTGATAATGGAGCTTAAAGTAAAGGAAGCCTTCGGGAACAGTGATCATAATATGATAGAATTACAGTGGCATAAAGGGTGTTTCAGAGCATGAAGAGGAGCTGGTCAGAATTGATTGGAAGGGAACACTGGCAAGGATGATGGCAGAGCAGCAATGGCTGGAAGTTCAGGGGGCAATTCAGAAGGTGCAAGCTAGATACATCCCAAAAAGAAGTGTGATGCAACCATGGCTGACAAGAGAAGTCAAAGTCAACATAAAAACCAAGGAAATGGCATAAAATTGAGCAAAAATTTGTGGGAAGTTAGAGAATTGGAAAGATTTTAAGACCAACAGAACACAAGAAAAAAGTGATAAAGAAGGAAAATATGGAATAAGAAAATAAGTCAGCCAATATATTAAAGAGGATACCAAAAGTTTTGACAGACGTGTAAAAGTGAGGCAAGAGTAGCTTTCAGATTGTGGGAAAAAGATGCTGGAGAGGTAGAAACGGGGGGACAAGGAAATAGCAGACAATCTGAATAAATATTTTGCATTAGTCTTCATTGTGGAAGACACTAGCAGTACGCCAGAAGTTCAGCAGAAGTGTGTGAATTTGCTAGTACTCGGGAGAAGGATCTCAGGAATCTGAAAGGTCTGAATGTAGATAAGTCATCTGGTCCAGATGCTCGACACCGCAGGGTTCTAAAAGTGGTGGCCAAAGGGAGGCATTAGTAATGATCTTTCAAGAATCAATTGATTCTGGCATGGGTCCAGAGGACTAGAAAATTGCAAATGTCACTCCACTCTTCAAGAAGGGAGGGAGACAGGAGAAAGGAAACTATAGTCCAGTTAGTCTGAGCTCAGAGATTGGGAAAATGTTGGAATCAAATGTTAAGGATGTGGTTTCAATGTATTTGGAGGCACAAAATAAAGAAGGCTGAAGTCAGTTTGGTTTCCTTAACGGAAAATCTTGCCTGACCAATCTGTTGGAATCCTTTGAGGAAATAACATACAAGATAGACAAAGGAGAATCAGTGGATGTTGTGTACTTGTATTTTCAGAAGGTCTTTGACAAGGTGCCACACATGAGGCTGCTTAACAAGTTAAGAGCCCATGGTATTACAAGAAAGATACTAGCCTGGATAAAGCAATGGCTGATTGGCAGGAGGCAAATGTGAGAATAAAGGAATCCCTTCCTGGTTAGTTGCCAGTGACTAGAGGCATTCCACAGAGGTCTGTGATGGGACCGCTTCTTTTTATGTTACAAGTCAATGATTTGGATGATGGAATTGATTACTTTGTTGCAAATGATACGAAGATAGGTGGAGGGGCAGGTAGTTTGGAGAAAGTAGAGAGCCTACAGAAGGACTTAGAAAGATCAGGAGAACGGGCAAAGAAGTTGCAGATGGAATACAGTGTCGGGAAGTGTATGGTCATGCATTTTGGTCAAAGAAATAGAAGCATAGACTATATTACAAAGATCAGATGTGCAAAGGGACTTGGGAGTCCTCATGCAGGATTCCCTAAAGGTTAATTTGCAGGTTGAGTCAGTGGTGAGGAAGGCAAATGCAGTGTTAGCATTCATTTCAAGAGGACTAGAATATTTACTTATTGAGATACAGTCTAGAACAAACCCTTCCTGCACTTCAAACCGCGCCACCCAGCAAACCCCCGATTTAATTCTAGCCCAATCACGGAACAATTTACAATAACCCACCGACCAGTATATCTTTGGACTGTGGGAGGAAACCAGAGCACCCAGAGGAAACCCACGTAACCACAGGGAAAACGTACAAACTTCTTACAGGCAGTGGCGGGAATTGAACCCGGGTCACCTGAACTATAAATTATCGTGCTAACCACTACACTACCGTGCTGCAAGGATGTAATGTCGAGGGTTCATAAAGCTCTGGTGAGGCCTCATCTGGACTTGGTGCTGCCCCCCAGTGTTTGCTGGGCAGAAGACAAGCTATGATCGACGGTAGATTTCTGCGGCATTCATGGCTCAGGTCTGGACTATTTTGTGGTTGTATTTTATTGATATCTTTATGTGCTTGCTATCTTGTACATCTTATGTGTGCTTTGTGCTGTGTATGATTGTTGGGACTGTGTTTTGCATTTTGGCCTCAGAGTAATGTTTTGTTTGGCTCTATTTATGGCTATTCATGTATGGTTGGATGATAATTACACTTAAATTGAATTGAAAACAATGAGTTTCAAGTCACTTCAGTGATCGTAAGCCAGATTCTGATTCCGATCCTCAGTCTACAAACACGAAAGTCAGCAGAGTAAGGAGAAATCAGTGTTAGGCAGAAGAATGCTAGGTCAGGGAGGAAAGAAGGGGAAGAGAAAGCTTTGGGTTTGGAATTGCAGAGATTTTGGAAGGAGCCAGAATGCACAAAATGCTCGTTTCTGAGCTTCACAGGTTACAAATCTCAGAACAAACCTGTGCCAAGGAATTTCTTCAACACGTCTCACCATATAAGGGGAGTCAGCCAAAAATCTCAGCAGCCACCTGCAACTATGAGTCATCTACTAAATGTTAAATTTTACACATGCATTTGCAGCAACAGGAGACGGGACAGAGCTTTAAGTTATTTAGAGTTGTGATGTATTTACTTCGTTGAGATCTTGAAACTAAATTTCCTTAGTATCCCCAGATTAAAAAATAATTTAGATTTCTGGGCTTACTGGTTCCTGTGATAATTACTTCCCTGGAATAAGATTTATAAATCCATTTTAGTAACTTGTTCATGCAGCTCAAAATCAATTCCAACTTTTTTCCCTAAATGGTAACAGATAAATCGACTTAGATGGAAAACTACTTTCCTTTGTAGCAATTTTTTTAAAGAGGGCGTGTTCTTCATAATGCTCAATTGATTAATAATCGGATTCTGCTGTACAGGACAATTTCTTCGGCGGAACGTTCAAAATTCTCCTTCGGAAATGTGATTCTCCCACTGAAGTTATTTACATTTTAAGAAATTAGAGGTGTTTAAGTGCATTCATAATTTTATTAGGTTTGACCATATAGCAATAAGATCCCTCAATATGGTCCAACAAGTTTCAAGCCTCACGAGGAAATCTGCAGATGCTGGAAATTCAAACAACAACACACACAAAATCCTGATGAAACACAGCAGGCCAGGCAGCATCTATAGGGAGAAGCGCTGCCGACGTTTCAGGCAGAGACCCTTTGTCAGGACCCAAGTTTCAAGCCTTCCCAGCATCTAGAGTATCTTCAAAAATCAATGTCTCAAAAAGGCAGCATCCATCATTGAGGACTTCCATCACACAGGGGATGCTCTCCTCTCATTACCAACATCAGAGAGGAGGCGTAGGAGCCTGAAGACACACGCTCAATGATTCAGGAACAGCTTCTTCCCCTCTGCCATCAGAGAGGAGGTACAGGAGCCTGAGGACACACACTCAATGATTTAGGGACAGCTTCTTCCTCTTTACCATCAGATTTACAAATAGACAATAAACCAACCCATCTTTTCAACTACTTATTTAACTTCCTTACCTGCCAATTACATCCCCATGAGTACCCCCCTCCTCCCCTTTCTGCTATGGTCCACTCTCCTCTCCTATCAGGTTCCTTCCTCTCCAGCCCTTGACCTTTCCTGCCCATCTGGCTTTAGCAATCACCTCCAGCTAGCCTCTTTCCCCTCCCTTCCTTTATATTCTAGCATTTCCCTCTTCCCTCTCAACCTGATGAAAGGTCTCGGCCCAAAATGTCAACTGCTTGCTCTTTTCCATAGATGCACCCTGACCTGCTGAGTTCCTCCAGCATCTTGTGTGTGTTGCTTTGGATTTCCAGCATCTGCAGAATTTCTTGCTTTTATCTTAATTATAGATATATATATTTCTTGGTGCAATTTATATTTTTTTATGTATTGCACTGTACTGCTGCTGCAAAACGTTATAAGTAGATCAAGTCAGTTATATTTGTGTACCTTGTTGATTTGGAGCCCCTCAGAGATAGTAATGACACCTTTTGGAATACACACAAAATGGTGGAGGAACTCAGCAGGTCAGGTAACAGCTATGGAAACGAACGAACAGTCTATGTTTCGGGCTGAGACCCTTCTTCAGGATTGGACAGGAAGGGGGAAGATCCCAGGATAAAAAGGTAGGCGGAGGATAGCTAGAAGGTGATAGGTGAAGCCAGATGAGTGGGTAAGGTGAAGGGCTGGAGAGGAAGGAAGCTGATAGGAGAGGCAAGTGGACCACGGGAGAATGGGAAGGAGGAGGGGACCCAGGGGAAAGTGATAGGTGAGATGAGGTAAAAGTCAAGAGTGGGGAATAGAAGAGGTGCGAGGGAGAAGACAAAACAAGTTATTAGCGGAAGGAGAAATCGATGTTCACGCCATCCGGTTGGAGGGTACTCAGTCGGAATATAAGGTTTAGTTCCTCTAACCTGAGGGTGGTATCATCTTGGCACGAGAGGACACCATGGACTGATATCAGAGCTGGAATGGGAATGGGAATTGAAATGCTTGGCCACCAGGAGGTTCCGCTTTTGGCGGATGGAATGTCGCATTGCTTTCTGGGACAGCTTTGGATGGGAATGCGTTACTTAATGACAAAAAAGAGTCATTTTATGTGTCTTATTTGATTTTAAACTTCCACAGAGAAGTTTCTTTCATGAGAACAGTGCGTACAGCAGCGATCGGCACACCCTGACGTCTGAAAGGTGACTTAACGAAAGTTAGATGTGGCTGTTGTGGCTAAAGGGATCGAGGGTATGAAGAGAAAGCAGGTACAGGGTTCTGAGTTGGATGATCAGCCATGATCATACTGAATGGCGGTGCAGGCTCGAAGGGCCGAATGGCCTACTCCTGCACCTATTTTTCTATGTTTCTATGTTTAATGGTAAAAAACTACTCATTTCAATTAGATCACAGCTGACCTCGACTTCAACCCCAGCAGAGCTGGGCTTCACATGCAAGCTTGTTATCCTTCCATAGCAAAAATCAAAGCGTAAATCTCCACGCATTTCCTTTTATCTTTCATCGTTTTTCCATTCTGATACAAGGAAGAGATTCAAAAAAGCAAACACCCACTGTCAGGAATCTATTCCTCCTGCAGTATTTGTCATCTTTTGCGCATTGTTTTTCTGTCAATCTTTGTGTATGTATAGATTCTCATAAATTCCATTCTATTTCTTTACTTTCTTGTAAATGCCTGCAGAAAATGTATTTCCAGGTAGTATAACGTGACATACACACAGTAGCTACTTTATTGAATACCTCCTATACTTGATAAGGTGCCCCTGAATGAGGAAGGAAAGGCACTCTGTGATGATAGGGGATTCGTTAGCAAGAGGAACAGACAGGAGGTTTTGTGAGTGAGAACGAGACACCCAGCTGGTACGTTGTCTCCCGGACGCCGGGTTCCAGTATATCTCGGATCGAGTCCTCAGCATTCTTAAGTGGGAGGGTGAACAGCCAGAAGTTGTGGTCCACGTAGGTACCAATGACATAGGTAGGACGACTGACAAGGTTCTGCACAGAGAGTTAGGTGCTAAGTAAAAGAGCAGGACCTCCAGGGATGTGATCTCAGTATTGCTACCTGCATCACATGCTAGTGAGACCAGAATGAGAATGATTATACAGTTTAATACATCGCTAAGGAGTTGGTGGAGGAGGGAGGGCATGAGATTTTTGGATTATTGGGCTCTCTTCCAGGGAAGCTGGGGTCTGTACAGAAGGGATGGTTTGTACCCGAACTGGAGGGATCTAATATCCTAGCGGGAAGGTTTGTTAATGCTGCACAGTGGGGTTTAAGCTAAAGTTGCAGGGGGATGTGAATCAGAGTGCCAGAACAGTTAGTGGAGAGGTTGTGGAGGCAAATGTTGGCAAGACCTCAGACAAAGGAATCAAAAGGTTGAGCCTGGTGTGACTAGTGTCCTGAGCTGTCTATAGGAAAAGCAGATAATTGTGCTGAAGATGAGGTAGCTGGATTACAAACAGAGGCAACGTGTGGCGAGGAGAGGCTGTTGATCGGGAAAGTTGCAGTCAACAGGCTGAGCTGCAATGTAAAAGGCGGACAAAATCGAAAAGAGTGAATACAGGACTAAAGGTGTTGTGACTGAATGCACACAGTAAACAAAATAAGGTGGGTGAACTTGAAGCACAGCCGCAGACTGGCAGGTATGATGTTGTAGGCATCGCTGAATCATGGCTGAGAAAAGATTATAGCTACGAGCTTAATGTCCAAGTATACGCATTGAATTGAAAGGACAGGCAGGAGGGCAGAAGGAGAAGAATTGCTCTGTTGGTAAAAAAAAATGAAATCAAATCATTAGAAAGAGGTGACATAGGGTCGGAAGGTGTTGAATCATTGTGGATAGAGCAAGGGTAGAAAGACCCTCATGGGAGTTGTATATAGACCCCCAAAGAGCAGTAAGGATGTGACCTACAAATTACAATGGGAGATAGAAAATTCATGCCGAAAGGGCAATATTACAATAGTCATGGAGGACTTCAACATGCAGGGAGATTGAGAAAATCAGGTAAATACTGGATTCCAGAAGGGGGAGTTTCTAGAGTGCCTATGAGATAGCTTTTTAGAGCAGCTCATGGTTGAGCCCACTCAGGGATTGGCTATTCTGGATTGGGTGTTGTACAATGAACCAGGATTGATTAGAGAGTTTAAGGTAAGTGACCCCTTCAGAGCAAGTGATCCTAATATACACGGAGTATATATATCCCAGAGAGAAAGAAGTATTCTTTTTTTTGTAATTTATTTTTTTATCGAAGTTCATCATCAAACAGACGCTTCATAAGATGTATTTCAGATATCGTAAGAGGAAGAAGAATTCTAAATGAAAGATGACACAACCGTGGCCAACAAGAGGAGTCAAAGCCAGGAAGGTGTGTAGCTTGGTGGTTGATGTTTGGGTTGAGTTGTTCTCCGATCTTGGCAAGATCAAAGAACAACTCAGTTGTGTATAATTTATGTTCAAAGGCTTAAAGATTCGAAGGTTCATTTACTATCAAAGTACGTATGCAGTACACAACTCTGAGATTTGTCTTCTCCAGACGGCCACAAAACAAAGAAAACCAATGAGGTCATTCTAATCCCCCCCATACAAAAAAAAATCTCGCAAACAGCAGCACGATCGTCAACCCTCCATTCAAAAATAAATTGAGCAAATAGCAACAAGGAGATCATAACCCCCACGCAGAAAACAAATCATGCAAACAGCAAGAACATCAAAACCCAAACCCCAAAACCCCTGCGCGAAAAAAAATGGCACCAAGAAAGAATGGGCAAAGACACGGAACACAAAACTGAAAGTGTCCAATTTGAGCTACGATCTACAGTCAATTTTGCTTTTCTTGTGAATGTTATTTATCCGATGCTCTGTGCCCCTTCTGCTGCTGCAAGATCGATCTTATTTTTGCCAGTGCATGCATGCACTTGTGCAGATGACAATAAAATTGACTTTGAATATTATGCTTATTTCAAGGAGAGCTTGAACACTCCCTAGAAACTTCTCTTCCGCACACCTGGCAATCGCCTCCTCCGACAGAGATTGGAAATGCAATGTCATACCCAATGCCCAGGAATCGTCCATCTCAGCTTAATGTGGTTAGCTCATTATGCAATGCATCAGAAGTCCATCTTATTTAAATTTAAAGCCACGCACGACTCTTTCAACTGACACTCAATCATATTATGGTCACTGATTGCAAACTGCTCCCTTCTAATCTGATTGTTAATTAATTCTGGCTTGCTGGAGCTCTGTAAAGATACTCCAATCCTGTCTCCAAGTAAATCTGGCTTTGAAATCAAATTTCAAAATTTAAAAAAAGTCCTAAATAACCACTGAACAAATGCTCAACCAGTCCAAGAAAGCCATGATAATGGTGTAATTATTTGTCTGAAAGCTGAATGCCAACGTGGCAGGAAATAAGCTGGGCAAACACAACTGAAACATATTTAATTGCTAGTGCAAACTATTACCTTAAGCTGCAGCCAAAGCTATTTTATCAACATTGTTTTCCCTGAGATTTCATATACACAGTAATAGAAACAAGATACACGACAGACACAGGAGATTCTACGGATGCTCAAAAATCTTGGGCAGCACGCACAAAATGTCAGATTTCTCAAGTCCGGCAGCATCTATGGAGGGGAATAAACAGTCAATGTTTCAGGCTGGCACCCCTCATCACTAATATGACAGCACAGTTTACTTTGTGGGTGGTGGGATGGAGGTACGTCTTTGCCAAAGGAGGTGTAGGGTGTGCCTTCACTCCGTTAGCCTGCAGGTCACCCTTGGGCAAGGTGTGGCACCTGCTTAGCCCCCTGATCAGGGTCACGTGAAGCCATGGGAGCAGGTGGCGAATGGCCGGTGCACAAGTCCTGGTTATGCGACCACTGACACCAGGCAGAGCAATGTGTGGTTAAGTGCCTTGCTCAAGGACACAACGCGCTGCCTCAGCTGAGGCTCGAACCAGTGACCTTCAGATCACTAGACCGATGCCTTATCCACTAGGCCACGCGCCAAAACGCAAAAAAAAGCAATAAATAACTAATATAGATAACATGACTTATAGAACCCTTGAGAGTGAGTCCATAGGTTGTGAAATCAGTTCAGTGTTAAGGTGAGTGAAATTATCTACGTTGGTTCAGGAGCCTGATGGTTGAAAGATAATAATTGTTCCTGAACCTGGTGCCGTGGAACCTAAGGATAGAAACACAAGAGATTCTGCAGATGCTGGATATCCAGAGCAACAGACAACGAAAAATAACGCTGGATGAACTCAGCAGGTCAGGCAGCGTCAAAGAAATAGAATCAATGAAAAACTACACAGAGGCTGACAAGCGACCAATGTGGGTAAATAAGTTGTGGAACTAGTACAGTGTTGAGGTAGGTGATGTAATCAAAGGCAGATCCAGGAGCCTGATGGTTGAAGGGTAATACCTTAGGTAAATACACCACAGGCTGCATCTGCAAAGCTAACAGCATTGTGAAGGACCCCACGCACCCCTCATACAAACCCGTCTCCCCCCTGCCGTCTGGCAAAAGGTACCGAAAGCATTCGGGACCAGACTGTGCAACAGTTTCTTCCCCCAAACCATCAGACTTCTCAAAAGTTAGATATGGCCCTTGTGGCTAAAGGGATCGGGGGTATGGAGAGAAGGCAGGTACAGGGTTCTGAGTTGGATGATCAGCCATGATCATACTGAATGGCGGTGCAGGCTTGAAGGGCCGAATGGCCTACTCCTGCACCTATTTTCTATGTTTCTACCCAGAGACATCTACATCATTTATTATTATATTGTAATTTGACCTCTACTGTGACTATTGTCTTGTTTACTTATTATTAATTAATTAATTATTATACTGCCCTGCACTGTTTTGTGCTCTTTATGTAGTCCTGTGCAGGTCTGTAGTCTAGTGTAGTTTTTATGTTGTTTTACGTAGTCTAGTGTAGCCTTGTGCTGTCTCACATAGTCTAGCGTAGTTTTGTGTTGTTTCATGTAGCACCAGGAGGAACGTTGTGTAGCAATGTGCTACACACAGCGCTGAAATAACGACATGCAGTCGGTAAGTCGTTTGGAGACTAGTTTATTCAAACTTCGCGGTGCTGTCATTTAATCCCTTGCGCCCACCCTCTCCGGGCGGAAAATGACGTCTGAGGTGCATTGCCAAAGTCTCCCCCCGCACGCTGGCTATTTGTGAGCCGGTTCATCTGCGCAGAAAGTGGGTCGCCGCAGTTGTTTCATTTTTACTGTGTGCTGTACCCGCAGTTTATGTTCGAAATAACAATAAAAGCAACTTGACTTGACTTATTCATTTGCAAAATGTGGACTTTTCAAGCAAAGTTAGCATTTGCTTGTTTTTATCACTCGAGGCATCAAGCTCAAGAGTCATAAGGTTATATTACAACGTTATAAAACTTTTTGAGTATTGTTTACAGTTCCGGTCACCCCACTATAGGAAGGACGTTGAGGCTTTGGAGAGGGTGCAGAAGAGGTTTACCGGGATGCTGCCTGGTTTAGAGGGCATGTGCTGTCACGAGAGGCTGGATAAACTTGGGTTGTTTCCTCCAGAGAGCCTGAGGTTAAGGAAAGATTGGATAGAGATCCATAAGATTATGAGAGGCATAGATAGAGTGGACAGGGAGTATCCGTCTCCCAGGGTTGGAATGTCTAATACCAGAGGACAGGCACTGAAGATGAGAGGGGGCAGGTTCAAGGGGGATGTGAGGAGTAAGTATTTTACTCAGAGAGTGGTGGATGTCTGGAATGCGCTGCCTGGTACGGTGGTACAAGTACATAAGGGGCTTTTAAGAGGTGTTTGGATGTAAGGAAGTAAGGAAGATGGAGGGATATGGACATGGTGGAGGTCGGAGGGATTAGTGTTTGGGTGTTTCTGATGAGCTTTTTAGCTGATTCGGCATGACATTGTGGGCTGAATGGCCTGTTCCTGTGCTGTACTCTTCTATGATCTATACGTTCTATGTAGATGCTGGACATCTTGAACAACATGCACAAAATGCTGGAGGAACTCACAAAATCAGGCGGCATCTATGTCAGCAGGGTGGATCATTGGCATTGTGTGCCAGCTGTCTACGAGATACACAAGCCAAAACAGTACAATATGGAGAGCAAGCTGATGCCAGCATAGCAAGCTCCGCCTCTCCACGCAGCTGATGAACCCAAAGCAACAGCAGAGAGCAGTACAGTTTGGTATCAGTGGCATTGTAGGGTTGTCAGTCAACATTGAATTCAATGTAGGACTGCCTTAGGGACTTCAAGTCCCGATTTTTCCCTCCGGGTTTTCTCATGAAGCCTCCCCGATGAGTGGGTATAGGCAGTGGACGTTTGAAATCAGAGTTTACCTTCCCCTAGATGAGCTGCCAACAATAGCCGCCGAGCCCCATCTGCCCGAAGCGACTGGTTTTAAGGTGCCAGTAACCCGCCTTTGCCCCTTCTCCTGTCAGTAGAAACAGTTCCGCTGGGCTTAGTAGCTAAGCCACACGTGAAGGCCGGGAGCTGGACTTGGCTGCCAGAGGCCATTGGAGACACACGCCATTGGGAGCATTTAATAGGTAGTGGGAGTTTGACCCCATTACCACCCCTGGCTAAAACAACCTTAAGGAACTGAGGTATAATGAATGGGGCAGATACTGAAGGGCAGCCTGGGGGTGCAGTGGAACTGTTGCTGCATAGTTCAATGTTATCAGTCAGGGTTTACACATCCTCTCATTGAATGGGGTCTGAGGTTTACATAGAATGGTATAGCACAGGCCGTTCAGTTTACTATGTTATGCCAAGCTTTCAACTTACTCCTTTTAACAAGTTCTTCCACACTGCTAAGAATCCTGCCATTAGCCCTGTTCTCTACCTTCAAGGCTGGCCTTCTAAAGTGAATACCTTCACTCCTTTCTGGGTTGAAGTCCATCTGCCACTTCCCAGCTCAGCTCTGCATCGCGTCGATGCCCCGCTGCAACCCGCGACAATGATCCATACATCGCCCACCTTCCCATCAATCAACCCGTCCTCTTCTTCATCCAAGACGTTTGCAAAGATCGCAAGGAGCAAGGGTCCCAGAACAGATTTCTGGGGAAGTCCCATATTGCAAAGACTTGTGGTTTGGTCAATTAATAGGCCGCACGTTACCCCTCACATGTAGGTTAGTGGAAACAACATAGTGGAAAACAGACAGGAATGTGCAGAGAATAAATTAGGATTTGTATAAAGATTAGCTTTATTTATCACATGTGAAATATATTGTGTGCGTCAAGTCAAATCAACAAGGGTTGTGCTGGGGTAGCCTGCAATCAACACCACTCTTCTGGCACT
Source organism: Hypanus sabinus (assembly GCF_030144855.1). NCBI lineage: Eukaryota > Metazoa > Chordata > Chondrichthyes > Myliobatiformes > Dasyatidae > Hypanus > Hypanus sabinus. The sequence goes on along the minus strand of NC_082729.1, from coordinate 7,898,126 downwards.
AACATAATATGCCCACAACTTCCTTACCCTGTCGTAGGAAAGCGGCATCCATCATCAGAGATCTTCCCCACCCAGGCCGTGCACTTTTCTCGCTGCTGTCATCAGATAGGAGATACAAGAGCCTCAGGACTCGCATCACCAGGTTCAGGAGCAGTTACTACCCCTCAACCATCAGGCTCTTGAACAAAAGGGGATAACTACACTCATCTCCTCATCCATTGAGATGTTCCCATAACCAAGATCTCACTTTAAGGACCCTTTATCTTATTATTTTACGCTCTTGCTATTTATTTATATTTGCGTTTGCACAGTTTGTTGTCTTCTGCACTCTGGTTGATCTTTCATTGATCCTGTCATAGTGACTGTCCTATAGATTTGCTGCATATGCCCACAGGAAAATGAATCTCAGGGTTGTATATGGTGACATGTACGCATTATGATAATAAAATTTACTTTGAAGTTTTTTGAATTTTAATCCTAACCGTACGTCTTTGGATCGTGGGAGGAAGCTAGAACACCTGAAGGGAACCCATGCAGTCACGGAGAGAACGCAAAGCTCCTAGTAAAGATTAGTGTAAAGATGGGTGCCAGTTCCATGTTTTTAAGAGTCTGAACCAGTGCTGTTGGATTCTATGATGTAATGGATCGTAGATCACTTAATCAATAGAAAAGTACACGTTGAAAATGGCGCATTTTGGAGTCATAAGCTATCAAATTAAAGACTCAACGTCCATGAACAAAATTGTGCTGTGGTATTTCCATTACTTCTGTAAGTCTGGGAGTTAATGATGGATGAGATGCAGAGATTACATCAATCCTTGAGTCTGTATGCGCACATAACCCTCCTGGACACAGGCAGTGCAAACAGCATCAAATATATCATCTCTGATCGACAGCCCATGGATTTCAATCGAGACTCAATAATTTTATTTTAAGTATTATTGATTTTTCAGCACTAAGCCATATATCATTTATCATGTGCGTATCAGCCTGAAATAGTCTCAAAATTAGATAAAATCTAAATGAAGCTATGAAGGATTCAAGACAGAATGTCTGGTGTAATCTTCAGCCCCAGGAGCATAGACATGAAATGGTAGAGCGATACCAGCACTGAAGATCATGAATAAGAATCTGTAATGTCAGAAAGCAAAAGTGGAAAATATGGCATATAGTACTGTGCCGAAGTCTTAGGGACTTTTGCTCAGACCTATATTTGTCAACGTGGAGCAGAAAGCAAGTTTGTAAATCTGGCGGGAGTGAAGGATGTTGGGAATGGCACAGGTTGAGTGCCATGGGAGGGGTGTGGGACAGGTGGCAGAGAAGGAGCGCCAGGAGAGGGGCGGAGGGCACGAGTACAGACACAGCCTGCGCTGAGACACCAGGTAATTTGATACCTAACAATTGGTTTATCGATCATTTCTGGTGTTTCTCACACCTTTCCCTTTTCCCAATCATGATTCCCCTCTCCCTGCCCCCTTTTCACTCTCAGACCACAATAGAGACCCATATCAGAATCAGGTTTATCATCACTCAGATATGTCATGAAATTTGTTGTTTTTTGCGGCAACAACACAATGCAATGCATGAAGTTACTACAGTGCTATGCAAAAGTTTTAGGCACCCTAACTAACTAAATTTAAATTAGTTTAGCTAATTCATCAACTTTAACTAAACTAACAGATGTATCAGTATTACAGTGAAGTAAAGGGAATTACAGAGGCATGAGAGAGGAGCTGGCCAAAGTTGATTGGAAGGGGACACTAGCAAGGGTGATGGCAGAACAGCAATGGCTGGAGTTTCTGGATTAATTCAGAAGATGCAGGACAGATACATCCTAAAGAAGTATTCTAAATGGAGGAGGAAGCAACTGTGGAAGTCAGACAGCATAAAAGCAGACGAGAGGGTATATAATATAGCAAAAATTAGTGGGGAGTTAGTGCGTTAGGAAGTTTTGAAAAAAAAAACAACAGAAGACAACTGAAAAAAATAGTAAGGAGAGAAAAGATGAAATATGAAGGTAATATCAAAGAGGATACCAGAAGTTTTTTTCAGATATATAAAGTGTAAAAGAGAGGCGATAGCAAAGGTCAGTCTGCTGGAAAATGATGCTGGAGAGGTAGTAATGGGGGACAAAAAATGGCTGACGAACTGAGGAACTATATTGTGTTAGTCTTCACTGTGGAAGACACAAGCAGTATGCCAGAAATTTGAGTGTGTCAGTGAGCAAACGTGAATGTAGTTGGTATTTCTAAGGGGAACCAAAAAGTCTGAAGGTAGACCTGGACCCGATGGACTACACTCCACGGTTCTGAAAGGGGTAGCTGAAGAGACTGTGGAGGCATGAGTAATGAGCTTTTCTAGAATCACTTAATTCCGGAATGATTCCAGAGGAATGGAAAATTGCAAATGTCACTTCATTTTTTAAGAAGGAAGAGAGGCAGAAGAAAGGAAATTAAATTATACAAGCGTAGGTCAGTTGGCCTGACTTCAGTGATTGGGAAGACGTTGGAGTCCATTATTCAGGATGAGGTTTTGAGGTAATGGGAGGAGCATGATAAAGTAGGCCAAAATCGGCATGGTTTCCTTCAGAGGAATCTTGCCTGACAGATCTGTGGGAATTCCTTGAGGAAATAACAGGCAGGATAGACGAAGGAGAGTCAGTGGATGTGGTCAGAAGGACTTTGACAAGGTAGCGCACATGAAGCTGAGTCAGTTGTATTACTGGAAAGAAACTAACATGGATAGAAAAGGAGCTGATTGGCAGGAGGAAAAAAGGGGGCCGATTCTGATTGACAAGTGGTATCCCACAGGGGTTGTTATTGGGACAGATTCTTTTCATGTTGCATGTCAATGATTTATATGATGGAACTGATGGCTTTGTGGCTATACTTTCAGATTATACAAAGGTTGGTGGAGGGGCAGGTAGCATTGAGGAAGCAGAGAGGCTGCAGAAAGACCTGGACAGGTTGAGAGAATGGATAAGGAAGTGACAGATGGAATATAGTGTAGGGAAATGTTTGGTCATGCAATTTGGTAGGATGAATATAAGAGGTAGGCTATTTTCTAAACAGGGAGAAGATTCAAAAACCAAAGGTGAAAAGGAACTTGGGAGTCCTTGCAATTGATTCCCTAAAGGTTAACTTGCCAGTTGAGTCAGCAGTGAGGAAGGCAAATGTGATGTTCGCACTAATTTTGAGAGGCCTAGAATATAAGTCAGGATGTAATGTTGAGGCTTTATAAACACTGGTGAGGCCTCATTTGGAGTATTGTGATCAGCTTTGGGCCCCTTATCTGAGAAAGGATGTACTGACATTGGAGAGGGTCAAGAGGAAGTTCAGGAAAATCATTCCAGGAATGCAAAGGTTAATGTATGAGGAGCGTTTGATGAGCGTCTTTGTCTGTACCCACTAGAGTTTAGAAGGTAGGAAAGGGGAGGAGGTCCTGAAAAAAGACAACAGTGAGTTAGGAAAGAAGTTGAGAAGCTGGACCTTAAAGGTAGTAATCTCTGGATTACTGCCTGTGCCACATTACAGCGAGTATAGGAATAGATTGAGGTGGAGGATAAATGCATGGCTGAGGGATTGGAGCAGGGGGCAGAGATTCAGATTTCTGTATCATTGGGACCTCTTCTGGGGCAGGTGTGACCTGTACAAAAAGGACGGGTTGCACTTGAATCAGAAGGGAACCAATATCCTGGCGGGGAGGTTTGCTAAGGCTATTGGGGAGAGTTTAAACTAGAATCGCTGGGGGGTGGGAACTGAACTGAAGTGACAGAGGAAAGGGAGGTTGGCTCACAAATAGGGAAGGTTTGGAGACAGTGCGAAAGGGAGTTAAGGCAGATGATAGAGAAGGGGCGCGCTCAGACCGATAGTTTGAGATGTGTCTGTTTTAAAGCAAGGAGTATCATGAACAAAGCGGATGAGCTTAGAGCGTGGATCAGCACTTGGAGCTATGATGTTGTGGCCATTTCAGAGATTTGGATGTCTCAGGGGCAGGAATGGCTACTTAAGTGGCAGGCTTTAGATGTTTCAGCAAGGATAGGCAGGGAGGCGAAAGAGGTCGGGGGCATGGTAATGTTGATCAGAGATAGTGTCACGGCTGCAGAAAAGGAGGAAGTCATGGAAGGGTTGTCTATGGAGTCTCTGTGGGTGGAAGTTAGAAACAGGAAGGAGTCAATAACTCTACTGGGTGTTTTTTATAGACCACTCAATAGTAACAGGGACATTGAGCAGCAGATAAGGAGACAGATTCTGGAAAGGAGTAATAATAGCAGGGTTGTTGTGGTGGGAGATTTTAATTTCCCAATTATTGATTGGCATCACCCTAGAGTGAGGATCTTAGATGGGGTGGAGTTTGTTAGGTGCGTTCAGAAAGGCTTCTTGACACAATACGTAGATAAGCTTACAAGAGGAGAGGTTGTACTTGATCAGGTATTGGGAAGTGAACCTGGTCAGGTGTCCGATCTCACAGCAGGAGACATTTCAGAGATAGTGATCACAATTCTATCTCCTTTACCATAGCATTGGAAAGGGAGAGGAACAGATAAGTTAGGAAAGTGTTTAATTGGAGTAAGAGGAAATATGAAGCTATCAGGCAGGAACTTGGAAGCATAAATTGGGAACAGATGTTTTTAGGGAAATGTACAGCAAAAATGTGGCAAATGTTCAGGGGATATTTGCATGGGGTTCTGAGTAGGTAAGTTCCAAAGAGACGAGGAAAGGATGGTAGGGTACAAAATACATGGTGTACAAAGGCTGTTGTAAATCTAGTCAAGAAGAAAAGAAGAGCTTACGAAAGGTTCTAAAAATTAAGAAATGATAGGAATATAAAAGATTATAATGCTAGCAGGAAGGAGCTTAAGAATGAAATTAGGAGAGCCAGAAGGGGGCATGAGAAGGCCTTGGCAGACAGGATTAAGGAAAACCCCAAGGCATTCTAAAAGTATGTGAAGAACAAGACAATAAATGTTGGCAATATTTATATACAAGATATTAAGAGGAATAGATAGAGTAGACAGCCTCTTCCTGAGGACACCACTGCTCAGTACAAGAGGACATGACTTTAAGGTAAGGGGTGGGAAGTTCAAGGGGGATATTAGAGGAAGGTTTTTCACTCAGAGAGTGGTTGGTGCGTGGAATGCACTTCCTGAGTCAGTGGTGGAGGCAGATACACTAGTAAAATTTAAGAGACTACTAGATAGGTATATGGAGGAATTTAAGTTGGGGGGGTGGTATATGGGAGACATGGTATAAGGATTGGCACAACATTGTGGGCCGAAGGGCCTGTTCAGTGCTGTACTATACTATGTTCTATGTTCTATAAGACGTGAGAGAAAGGACAATCAAGTGTGACAATGGAAAAGTGCGAATGGAACCGGAGGAAATAGCGGAGGTACTTAATGAATACTTTGCTTCAGCATTCACCATAGAAAAGGATCTTGGTGATTGTAGGGATGGCTTGCAGTGGGCTGAGAAGCTTGAGCATGTAGATATTGAGAAAGAGGATGTGCTGGAGCTTTTGGAAAGCATTACGTTGGATAAGTCACTGGGACCGGAGGGGATGTACCCAGGCTACTGTGGGAGGTGAGGGAGGAGACTGCTGAGCCTCTGGCAATGACCTGTGCATCATCAATGGGGATGGGAGAGGTTCCAGAGGATTGGAGGGTTGCGGATGTTGCTTCCTTATTCAAGAAAGGGAGTAGGGATAGCCCAGGAAATTATAGGCCAGTCAGTCTTACTTCAGTGATTGGAAAGTTAATGGAAAAGATCTTGAGAGGTAGGATTTATGAACATTTGGAGAGGTTTAATATGATTAGGAATAGTCAGCATGGCTTTGTCAAAGGCAGGTCGTGCCTTATGAGCCTGATTGAATTTTTTGAGGATGTGACTAAGCATATTGATGAAGGTAGAGCCATAGATGTAGTGTATATGGGTTTTAGCAAGGCATTTGATAAGGTACCCCATGCAAGGCTTATTGAGAAAGTAAGGAGGCATGGGATCCAAGAGGATATTGCTTTGTGGATCCAGAACTAGCTTGACCACAGAAGGCAAAGAGTGGTTGTAGACAGGTCATATTCTGAATTGAGGTCAGTGACCAGTGCTGTGTCTCAGGGATCTGTTCTGGGACCCCACTCTTTGTGATTTTTATAAACGACCTGGATGAGGAAGTGGAGGGTTGGGTTAGTAAATTTGTTGATGACAAAAAGGTTGAGAGTGTTGTGGATAGTGTGGCGGGCTGTCAGAGGTTACAGTGGGACATTGAATAGAGGGAGATCCATTTAGAACTGAGATGAGAAGAAATTTCTTTAACCAGAGGATGGTGAATCTGTGGAATTCATTGCCACAGACAGTTGCTGAGTATATTTAAAGCAGAGGTTCATCGGTTCGTTGCTAGTCAGGGCGTTAAAGGTTACAGGAAGAAAGCAGGGTTGAGAGGGACAAAAAAAATCAGCCTTGAAGGAACGGCAGAGCAGACTGGATGGATCGAGTGGCCTAATTCTGCTTCTATGCCTTATGGTCTTATTAGGCAATGGAATGTTGAAGCGTATTTGACAGGTACATTTTTCAAAGTCTAACCCAGCAGGGATACTTTTCTGCAATAATCTATTATTCTGCTCCTACTGAGAATGTGAATGTTAAGGCCAATGAGAGGGGAGAGATCAGAGACAGGCCAGGATTTGAAATTGTCCAAGCTGAAGAATTTCCATAATTAATACGATTAATCAGCTGTCCAGTATAGACAGGTGGAAAGAGCTTCTTGCTAAAAGATTTCCAGACGCAAGATGTTCTGTAGATGCTGGAAACACAGTAGCACATACAGGATGCTGGAAGAACTTGAGCAGGTCAGGCAGCATCAATGGAAAGGAACAAAGAGTCGATGTTTCAAACTGAGGGCTTTCTTGTGGTTCCGGTGTAGGAGATAATTGGCAGTGTACATTGCAGGATGTTCAGATCTCACAATGACAGCCCTTCAGTAGTTTTTTTCTGATGGGAGTGACTAAAAAACTTCCCCATTCTCTAGGAGGAGGAACAACCAACAAGTAGCATTGTTACATGACATGAAGAATCAGCTGATATAAATCCAAACCTTTCCATCAAGTGATCTTCCAAATACAAGGACGTTTTTCCATGAAGTGTAGGAAATTGAGAAATGATCTTAAAGTGGTGTATAAGCCATGACAAGCATCGAAAGAGTGAAGAGATTAATGATTCACGATAAGTTTCAATAGACATGTGGCAAGTAAAGCTAACTTTTACTTTAAAAAGTTTCCCCCAGGTTCCCCTCTCACCTATACCCTCTACTTCTTGTTTTCCCAATCTCGGTGAAAAAGACAGAATGTATTTATCCTATCAATGGCCTTCTTGATTTATATACCTCTTCACCCTGCCTTGGGCTCTGGTTAGATTCAGACTGGCTGTGTAACAGCTCTATGCTGGTTAACGGTGTGATCTACATTGATTGGAAACGTCCGAAAACATTAATGATTTCTAATTGGGAACAAACTAAGAAACAAAGAGCACAGTTTTTATTTTTTTTAAATCTAAGGTTGGGCAGAAGTCCCAACTTTGCCCTTTGTTTTCAGAAAGGGTAAGACGAGGGGACACACACCAGTCCTCACAGAGGGATCAGAAGTGGAGAGAGTGAGCAATTTCAAGTTCCCGGGTGTCAATATCTCTGAGGATCTAACCTGGACCCAACGTATCTTTGCAGCTGCAAAGGGGCACGACAGCGGCTACATTTATAACTATATAACAATCACAGCACGGAAACAGACCACCTCGGCCCTCCTAGTCCGTGCCGAACTCTTAATCTCACCTAGTCCCACCTACCCGCACTCAGCCCATAACCCTCCACTCCTTTCCTGTCCATATACCTATCCAATTTTACCTTAAATGACACAACTGAACTGGCCTCTACTACTTCTACAAGAAGCTCATTCCACACAGCTATCACTCTCTGAGTAAAGAAATACCCCCTCGTGTTTCCCTTAAACTTCTGCCCCCTAACTCTCAAATCATGTCCTCTCGTTTGAATCTCCCCTACTCTCAATGGAAACAGCCTATTCACATCAACTCTATCTATCCCTCTCAAAATTTTAAATACCTCGATCAAATCCCCCCTCAACCTTTCACGCTCCAATGAATAGAGACCTAACTTGTTCAACCTTTCTCTGTAACTTAAGTGCTGAAACCCAGGTAACATCCTAGTAAATCATCTCTGCACCCTCTCTAATTTATTGATATCTTTCCTATAATTCAGTGACCAGAACTGTACACAATATTCCAAATTTGGCCTTACCAAAGCCTTGTACTATTTTAACATTACATCCCAACTTCTGTACTCAATGCTCTGATTTATAAAGGCCAGCGTTCCAAAAGCCTTCTTCACCACCCTATCTACATGAGACTTCACCTTCGGGGAACTATGCATTGTTATTCCTGGATCTCTCTGTTCCACTGCATTCCTCAATGCCCTACCATTTACCCTGTATGTTCTATTTGGATTATTCCTGCCAAAATGTAGAACCTCACACTTCTCAGCATTAAACTCCATCTGCCAACGTTCAGCCCATTCTTCTAACTGGCATAAATCTCCCTGCAAGCTTTAAAAACCCACCTCATTATCAACAACACCTCCTACCTTAGTATCATCGGCATACTTACTAATCCAATTTACCACCCCATCATCCAGATCATTTATATATATTACAAACAACATTGGGCCCAAAACAGATCCCTGAGGCACCCCGCTAGTCACCGGCCTCCATCCTGATAAACAATTATCCACCACTACTCTCTGGCATCTCCCATCTAGCCACTGTTGAATCCATTTTATTACTCCAGCATTAATACCTAACGACTGAACCTTCTTAACTAACCTTCCATGTGGAACTTTGTCAAAGGCCTTGCTGAGGTCCATATAGACTACATCCACTGCCTTACCCTCATCAACATTCCTCGTAACTTCTTCAAAAAATTCAAAAAATTTCATTAAGAGTTTGAGGAGATTTAATATGGCACCAAAAACACTGGAAAATTTCTACCTCTTTGGGATGTGGGAGGAAACTAGAACATCCAAAGGAAATTATGCAGTCACAGAGAGATCGTACAAACTCCTTACAGACAGCAACAGAAGCAGAACCACAATCTTCCAATCTCTGACACTATAAAGCATTTCATTAACTGCTTTGCTACCATGCCCTTATGCTTTTCATTTTACATAGAGGGTGATATGTATGTGGAACAAGCTGGCAGAGTATTTGAGGTAGGTACAATCATCACCATCATCATTATGTGCCATGACCTGTGACGTGGTTGTTCACCTAATACGTGCTGTGTTGTTTGATGTGGGCGATCCTGGTTAGCCCATGACCATTATTGTTCTTGAGAAGTTTTTCTACAGAAATGATTTTCCATTCCCTTCTTCTTGGCAGTGTCTTTACAAGAAGAGTAACCCCAGCCATTTGTCAAACGACCATCCACCCCACTGCTCCCATGGCTTCAAGTGACCCTGATTGGGGGCTAAGCAGGTGCTACACCTTGCCCAAGGGTGACCTGCAGGCTAGCAGAGGGAAGCGGCACCTTACACCCCCTTTGGTAGAGATGTATCTCCACCCTGCCATCTGGGAGATACCCTCACAAATTTTAAAAGACAGTTAGACTGGTACATGGGCTGGAAATGTTGAGAATCTTGTGGGCCAAACATTGCCAAATAGGACTAGTTTGGATAGGCATCTTAGTCAGAATGGACTGATTGGGTCATAGGCCTGTTTCTATGCCAACTATAATCATCCATTTCCTACTACCATAAGATCATAAAACATAGGAGCAGAATTAGGCCATTTGGCCCATCTAGTCTGCTCCACCATTCAAATATGGCTGACCCTTTTACAACTGGTCTCAAAGCACAAATTACAAATGCATCCAGTGTTGGATTAGTCCATTATCGACACTCATAACATTACTCAAACCCCTAACAATAACCAGGACTGAGTCACTTTGCTATCTTGAGGTTGCGTAGGTCAGGCATGATCTGACCTTCCGGTTTAAGATGGAGGTACTGAGGATGGATGACAACTTACCGACGGTTCATAAAGCAAGAAATACAAGTAAATACGTTATTAAAAGCAGTTCTACTGTGGAAATTTGTGGTAAATGATCACTGCAAACAAGAAAGAGGCGAGCAAACAAGAGGCTGACCCGAGGGTCAAGGCATGCAGGTGTGGTGCAAAGTCAGAGCGAGGTCGAGGCTTGTTCAAGGAAAAGTGGTCACAGCAAGGTTGAGATGGAGATGCGAAGTGGAGAAAATTTGGAGCGGAGGATCTTCGGAGCCCCTCCATCTATACCCAAGAGCAAAGGCTGACCAATCTGAGTGGTGGGCTGGTTTGGAGATGCTGGGGATGGGCTGTAAAGGGGCAGCAGGGTCCAGGCCCAGAGCATGTTGAAGTGATGGATCCCAGGTCCTAGTTCAGTGTTTGGAAAATTTAAACATCAGGCCAGATAGATTGAAAAGTGCATGTGTCAGGGACTAGAGGTGAGGGTCGGGCTTAATCTGGTTGCTGCTCCAGGCTTCATCTCTGCGAGCTTCGCGACGATTTGTTCCGCTGTGTGACAAACTTGAGGCTCAGGCTGTGGGCCTACTCCGGCTGCTCCTGGCTTCGTGTCTACAGACTCACTTTCATTCTGAATGTTTTGCTCGCTTTGATTGCTCACACAATTTGTGTTTTTCTCTCGCCTTCCCTCTGCACGTATGGTGTTTATTAGTCTTTTTTAAATGGGTCCTTTCAGGTTTTCCTTGTTCTGTGGCTGCCTGTAAGGAGACGAACCTCAAGGGTGTATAATGTATACAGTACATATTTTGATAATAAATGCACCTCAAACTTTGAACTATTTTGAACACATAAAGCAGGCAAATGAAAGTACTGTCCAGTATAGAGATGATAATGATGGCTGGTAAAGCAAATTGAAACAGGAGTGAAAAGAATGAATGGACTGAATCAAAGGAGCAAGCACTCATCTCTGGAGCAGCTTCAGTAGATTGTTGGTGATGAATCGTCTTGCAGTTTATTTTTTCTCTGAGTCACCAGAAGCCAACAATGTCAATGCCATTGACTGAAGGACTGACGTCTTATTTATTAATAACATATGAATGATCCCACAAGTAGCAACCAACACGACAAGCTTTATCCGAAATACTGCAGGCTGCTACTATCTCAGAAGGTATTTCTCAGAATTGGAAAAGATGAGCAATTTCATGGCACAGGCGTAGGCCATTCGGCCCACATTGTTGTGCTGTACCAGATAAAAAGCAAATCAGAAACACCCAAGCACTAATCCCTCCTACCTACACCATGTCCATATCCATCCATCTTCCTTGCAGGCATGTGCCTAGCCAAACGTCTCTTAAAAGCCTCTAATGTATTTGCCCCCACCACTAGCCCAGGCAGCACATTCCAGACTTCCACAACCCTCTGAGTAAAAAACTTTACCCCCTCACGTCCTCCTTGAACCTACCCCCTTCTCACCTCTGTTGGTGTCAACATCTCTGAGGATCTACCCTGGGCTCAACATATCAAAGCAGTTTAAAAGAAGGCGCGATAGGGGTTGTATTTCATTAGGAGTTTGAGGATATCTGGTAAGTCACCAAAGACACTTGCAGGGCAATCTAACTGGCTTCACCACTGTCTGGTGCAGGGGTTAGGGTGGAAAGCTCGAAAGTTGAAGAATGTTGTATACTCAGCCAGCACTATCACGGGCACTAGCCTTACCAGCATCCAGGACATCTTCAAGGAGCGATGCCTCAAAAAGGGGGCATCCATCATTAAGGACCCCCATCACCCAGGACATGCCCTCTTCTCATTGCTACCATCAGGGGGGCAGTACAGAAGCCTGAAGGCAAACACTCAATGATTCAGAACAGCCTCTGCAATCCAATTTTTGAATGGGTATTAAACCTTTTTAAAGCTTGTTTTTGCACTACTTATTTAATTGGCCAATACCATGGTCCTCTCTTGAGCCGGAGTGCCAACAGCTTCAACCTCGGTGATGTCAGCCCAACTGCGCTGGGCAGGACATGTTACTTTACTCTATTGTCACCAAACAATTGATACTAGAGCGTAACATCATCACAGCGATATTTGATTCTGCGCTTTGAGCTCCCTGAAGTACAAGTCAAAGCGAGCATAATAAAAATTTAAATTATAAATCATAATTAGAAAATAGAAAAGGGAAAGTAAGGTAGTGCAAGTCAGGTCCAGATATTTGGAAGGTACGGCCCAGATCCGGGTCAGGATCCATTCAGCAGTCTTATCACAGTTGGAAAGAAGCTGTTCCCAAATCTGGCCGTACAAATCTTGTTGTCTGAATGCCTGATGGAGGACTGCCTAAGGACATCTTGTACGGCCAACTATCCAGTGATACCTGGAAACGAGGAGGCCAGCGACTGCGGTACAAGGACGTTCTGCACAGGAGCCTCAAGAAAGCTGACATTACCCCACCAACATGGGAGGATCGGGCACAAGATCGCTCACAGTGGAGGGACACCATCAGAATAGGTGTGGACGCTGCTGAGAACAAGCTCATAGAGGCAACAGAGGAAAGGCACAGGAAGCGCCACAACAGAGCTTCTGCCCCTGCTGCCCCTCCAGGCCTCACCTGGCAAGCAGTGCCTGTCAGGGATCGGCAAGTACAGCCACTCCAAGACGCACATATCAAACCCCACTAACAGACTGAAAGGAACCATCATCACCCTATGGGATGGACAGCCAGAGAGAGATTTAATTTAACCTTTTAAATATAAATACTTCTTGTAATTTACAATAATAATAGTTTTTATTATTATGTATTACAATGTACTGCTACTGTATAACAACAAATCTCACAACATTTGCCAGCGATATTAAACCCAATTCTGACTTTTCTTGGGGAAAACAATTGGCATTCAAATATGCATTGGCAATTTTTGGATACAATTTAGTGAAGCTATTAAAAACTAATTTAGGCTTCATCTTTTAATTATTTTCTATTCTGAAGGAATAGAATGAAGACGCTTTGAATAGCATTAAATCCAGTGTTATATTTTGCACTTAGGAGTAGCATTTTGGCCGATGCTAGTATTTAGGATGCCAAATGGTTCCGTTTTATATCAGAGAATGTATACATTATACAACCTGAAGCTCTTGCTCTTCCCAGGCATCCACAAAACAGAAGAGTAACCCAAAGAATGTGCAGCAGTAAAAATAGTTAGAACCTCAAAGACCCCTACTCCCCCTCCCACGCAAAAGCAGGAGCAAAACAACACCCTCCCCCACTTATTTCAGCAATAAAAAAAACATCAGCACCCCCCCCCCCCACACCCACCAGGCAAGCAATAGCAAAGCCTCCAAGGAGAGACTATGATCTGCAGTACAACAAAAAATAACCACTCGCCCCAACAAATTCAACATGCCACAGGGTCTCTCTGTCCCTGATAAAGGGGCAGAGTGGTGTCACACAGCGAGAGAGGGTACTGAGGAAACAAAAACGACTCGCTGATTGCAACGTCAAAGTCTGCACGCCACTTTTTTCTTACGAGTTCTCTGTGGATGTCCGTGAAGAGCAAACTCTCCCTCACCATCGAGGGGAGAGAGAGAGAGGGAGGGAGAGAGAGGGAGGGAGAGAGAGGGAGGGAGGGAGAGGGAGGGAGGGAGAGGGAGGGAGGGAGAGAGAGGGAGGGAGGGAGAGAGAGGGAGGGAGGGAGAGAGAGGGAGGGAGAGAGAGAGAGGGAGGGAGAGAGAGAGAGGGAGGGAGAGAGAGAGAGGGAGGGAGAGAGAGAGAGAGAGGGAGGGAGAGAGAGAGAGGGAGGGAGAGAGAGAGAGGGAGGGAGAGAGAGAGAGGGAGGGAGAGAGAGGGAGGGAGGGAGAGAGAGGGAGGGAGGGAGGGGGAGGGAGGGGGAGGGAGGGAGAGGGAGGGAGAGGGAGGGAGAGGGAGGGAGAGGGAGGGAGAGGGAGGGAGAGGGAGGGAGAGGGAGGGAGAGGGAGGGAGAGGGAGGGAGAGGGAGGGAGAGGGAGGGAGAGGGAGGGAGAGGGAGGGAGAGGGAGGGAGAGGGAGGGAGAGGGAGGGAGAGGGAGGGAGAGGGAGGGAGAGGGAGGGAGAGGGAGGGAGAGGGAGGGAGAGGGAGGGAGAGGGAGGGAGAGGGAGGGAGAGGGAGAGAGGGAGAGAGGGAGAGAGGGAGAGAGGGAGAGAGGGAGAGAGGGAGAGAGGGAGAGAGGGAGAGAGGGAGAGAGGGAGAGAGGGAGAGAGGGAGAGAGGGAGAGAGAGAGGGAGAGAGGGAGAGAGAGAGGGAGAGAGAGAGAGAGAGAGAGAGAGAGAGAGAGAGGGAGAGAGAGAGAGAGAGGGAGAGAGAGAGAGAGGGAGAGAGAGAGAGAGAGAGGCAGAGAGAGGCTAATGTAATGGTTTCTCTGTAGTAGCAATGTTTGGGTTATGACTGGAGATAACGGGGATTTGGAATGTGGGGCTCTCCAATGAGAGAGATGTTATTCTTCCTTGTGGATCTGGGAGAAGGGATTTCACTGTCTTTTGCCGGAGGGAGATGAAGAGAGAAGACGCGAATGGAGAGAGTTGGTAGACCGTCGGACGGCGTGGACTTGGAGCGAGGATCCGAGGTCAGCTACACTCGTAGGAGATCGACAGGGAATCAGTGGACCGAACCGTGAGCTCCAACGTTGCATATTAGACTGTTTCATGAGAATGGGCCCTTGATTTTTGTTTCTTTACTAACCATATAGTCAAATTAAGACCTATAAAGCTCAATTGTTTAATCACATATGTGTGCAGTTAGTTATTTCATGGCACTGATTTGTAACAGGGACACATCGCACAGCATGCACCCAAGTGAGATTTTTTAAGTTTGTCCGGGCCAGGGGCTGTCTTCCCCTAGATTAAACTGCTAGCCAAACCAACAGTTACACCTGCCACATGTTTGCTGTTGACAAATGCAATATTTCAGAGGCTGTTCTGGCAGTTGAATGAGTATGGCATAGAAGATACAGTCTAAGTGTGGGTAAATGGGCTGAGTGTAGATGGGTGTAAAGGTCAGGATGAAAGTGATGGGCCAAGGGCTGGTGTTTGTGCTGCACAATTGCTGAGCAATACAACTCACATATATGCCTTTTGGTCCAAACAGACCATTGCATCACCTCCGTGTCCATAAAACCAGGAATATCCAGACAGAGGAAAATGAATATCGATTACTTGGACTTAGAGTAATTGCTCCCCTCTTCATCATTCCCCCTTCCTATTTCTCCATCTCACCTCATCTCCTTACCTGCCAGCAACACACATGCAAGTATGCAGGTACAGCAGGCAGTGAAGAAAGCTAATGGCATGTTGGCCTCATAACAAGGGAAGCTGACTATAGGAGCAAAGAGGTCCTTCTGCAGTTTACAGGGCCCTGGTGAGACGACACCTGGAGTATTGTGTTAAGTTTTGGTCTCCAAATTTGACGAAGGATATTCTTGCTATTGAGGGAGTGCAGCGTAGGTTCACAAGGTTAATTCCCGGGATGGCAGGACTGTCATATGTTGAAAGATTGGAGCGACTGGGCTTGTATACACTGGAATTTAGAAGAATGAAAGGGGATCTGCTTGAAACATATAAGATTATTAAGGGATTGGATACGCTCGAGGCAGGAAACACGTTCCTGATGTTGGGGAGTCCAGAACCAGATGCACAGTTTAAGAATAAGGGGTAGGCCATTTAGAACTGAGTTGAGGAAAAACTTTTTCACCCAGAGAGTTGTGAATCTATGGAATGCTCTGCCTCAGAAGGCAGTGGAGGACAATTCTCTGGATGCTTTCAAGAAAGAGTTAGATAGAGCTCTTAAAGATAGCGGAGCCAAGGGATATGGGGAGAAGGCAGGAACGGGGTACTGATTGGGGATGGTCAGCCATGATCACATTGAATGGCGGTGCTGGCTCAAAGGGCCGAATGGCCTACTTCTGCACCTATTGTCTATTGTCTGCCCATCACCTCTCTCTGGTGCTCTTCCCCCTTTCTTCTTTCCATGGTCTTCTGTCCTTTCTATCAGATTCCCCTTTCTCCAGCCCTTTATCTCTTTCACCAATCTACCTCTCAGTTCTTTACATCACCCCCTCTCCCTCCACTTATCACCTACCACCTTGCACTTCTTCCTCCTCTCCCCCCCCCCCCCCCCCCCACCTTCTTACTCTGACCTTCCTTCCAGTCCTGATGAAGTGTCTTGGCCCGAAACATTGACTGTTTATTGATTTGCATAGACGATGCCAGGCCTGCTGAGTGTCTCCAGTATTTCGTGTGTGTTGCTTAGGAATATTCAGTAGCATTTTTTAAGATGCCAATTGATACCTGTCCACTCTGTTGACAAAAACACTTTTCTGAAGAATAATTTCTAGATTCAGTCTTCTTTTTCAGAAATAGAATTCAAACCAGTGACAACATAATTAGATGCTGCAACGGATATGCATCTCTGTTTAACTGAAAATGTACCAAATATAAGATCATTTCACAATCCATGAAGTTTGAGATCAGCTTTTGTTCCCGGTCCCAACTGTAAAATTGCATTATGCCACAATTTTCTCCAGTTTAACAACTTGTGTTCCAATTCCACCCATCTTCTCCTGAGTCTTTGAGCGTCTGAACTAAAGGCAAAGCATGTGACACAAGGTTCAAGGACAGCTTCTTTCCTGCTGTTATAAGATGCTTGGATAGACCTCTTATACAACAAAGATTAATTCGTTATCTCCCCGTCTTCTTCATTAGGCCCTTGCAACTAATTTATCTATCTATAAGACCACAGGGCCATAAGACATCCGAGCAGAATTAGGCCAATTGGCCCATCGAGGCTGCTCTGCCATTTCATCATGGCTGATCCATTTTCCCTCTCAGCCTCAGTCTCCTGCCTTCTCCCCACATCCCTTCATGCTCTGACCAATCAAGAATCTATCAACCTCTGCCTGAACTGACTTGGTCTCTGCAGCCACCTTTGGCAACCAGTTCCACAGATTCACCATTCTCTGGTTAAAGAAATTTCCACCTCATCTCCAGTCTAAAAGGACGTCCTCTATTCTGAGGCTGTTCCTTCTGCCTTAGACTCCCCCACCAGAGAAGTATCCTCTCCACATCCACTCTATCGAAGACTTTCAACATTCGGTCAGTTTCAATGAGGTCACCCCCTCAATTCTTCTGAAATCCAGTGAGCCATCAAACACTCATCATGTGACAATTTTTTCAATCCTGGTATCATTTTTGTGGGCCTCCTTGAGCCCTCTCCAACTTCAGCACATCCTTTCTTAGATAAGGGGCTGGAAACTTCTCACAATACTCCAAGTGAGGCCTCACCAGTGCTTTATAAAGTCTCGACAGTAGATTTTCACCTGCACTGCACTTCCTCCGTATCGGGACTTGAGCCATGACATTTTGCATCCTAATACGTTTTTTTTACTAACTCGATGTACTCACATTTGGCAGTAAAAAACTTAAGTTTTTCACTGTATTTCTGTACCTGTGACAATAATAAAAATCAATTATAAATCTCAGAAATTCAGTCTCCTGCCTTCCTGGCATAAAGGTATTTGATAAAAGATTTGCTTTATACAGATTAAAAATGGTCTCATATAATAACCATCAATGCAAGGACAGACACTTTAAACAATGCAGAGAGAAATATAAGCCCCCAACATATTATTATTACACTCTTCTATCATGAAAATTTTGAGCATGGCAGTGATTAAATCTTTTATTTAGATTAAGAAGCTGTCAGTCTTGTCCCCCTCTAATTGCCTGAGAAATGAAATGGAGACTCAGTACGCGTAAAACAAATTATTTTATTGGATGAAAACACAGCGCATTGCAAAATTGCGTGTGTCACAGGAGTCAGAAAGGCTCTGGAGACTTAATTGCAGATTATAATGGAAATGATTAATCTGATTTTGTAGGATTAGAAATATATTACTATACAAAAAAATTGCACCCAAAATTCATGGATATACTTAGCAACAGCATATTCACCTTCATCTTGAACACAAAGTGGAGAAAACTAAATTGCAACTGACTGGACTTAGTGCCACTCTGTGATTTCATAAGACCACTAGACAATAAGATATAGGAGCAGAATTAGCCATTTGGCCCATCAAGTCTGCTCCTTGATTTCATCATGGCTGATCCAATTTTCTGCTCAGCCCCAATCTCTTGCCTTCTCCCCGAATCCCTTCACGTCCTGACCAATCAAGAATCTATCAACCTCTGCCTTAAATATGCATGAAGACTTGGTCTCCACAGTCCTGTGCAATGAATTTCACAGATTCACCACACTCTGGCTAAAGAAATTCCTCCTCATCTCTATTCTAGTGAGATGCTCTCTATTCTGAGGCTGAGTGCTCTAGTTCTAGGCTTTCCCGCTAAAGGGAAAAGCCTCTCCACATCCACTCTTTCAAGGCATTTCATGATTTGATAGGTTTCAATTAGGTCACCCCTCATTCTTCCGAATTCTAGTGAATACAGGCCCAGAGCCATCAAACGTTCTTCCTCTATCCTTACAATCCTGGAATCATTTTTGTGAACCTCCTTTGAACCTTCTAACACTGGAGTATGACTTCAAAACGAGATAAAATATAATTTAGGCATTAATGAGACCAAGCTAGTCAAACATTATTTTCCAGAAATTCAGAACAAGGATGTGAAACAAGTCTGAACGTGATAAATGAAATCCTATGCGTTCTCCGCCGTTCAGGAAAATCCTGGCTGATCCTCAATATTTACATATCAGCACAGTGCCTCACAACCATCGAGCACATCTATATGAAACGCTGTCGTAGGAAAGCAGCATCCATCATCAGAGATCCCACCACCCAGGCCGTGCTCTCTTCTCACTACTGCCATCAGGTAGAAGGTACAAAAGCCTCAGGACTCACACCACCAGGTTCAAGGACAGTTACTACCCCTCAACCATCAGGCTCTTGAACAAAAGGGACTACTACACTCACTTGCCCATCCATTGAGATGCTCCCACAACCAATGATCTCACTTTAAAGATTCTTGATCTTGTTATCTTATGTTCTTTTTACTTATTAGTATTTGAATGTGTTTAGTCCTGATGAAGGGTCTCGGCCCGAAATGTCAACAGTTCACTCTTTCCATAGATGCTGCCCGACCTGCTGAGTACCTCCAGCAGTGAGTGAGTGTGTGTGTGTGTGTGTG